>NC_090863.1:737473-1337473 GCF_024217435.2 Syngnathus scovelli
CACTGCGCATGAAGAAATGAAGACCTGCAACGTTTGGTTTAGGTTTTAGGTGCATTTTTAATTTTATTGCTTAAATCGCATTTTCTCGACGAGCTGAGCACGTTTTCTGAAATGTGCTCCTCCCGTCACTCTGGTTGGGTGTGCATAGTAAAAAGTGCTGTTGGCAGCTAGAGAGTGCCGCGTTGACCACTGCGCATGAAGAAATGACCACCTGCAACGTTTGGTTTAGGTTTTAGGTGCATTTTTAATTTTATTGCTTAAATCGCATTTTCTCGACGAGCTGAGCACGTTTTCTGAAATGTGCTCCTCCCGTCACTCTGGTTGGGTGTGCATAGTAAAAAGTGCTCTTGGCAGCTCGAGAGTGCCGCGTTGACCACTGCGCATAAAGAAATGACCATCTGCAACGTTTGGTTTAGGTTTTAGGTGCATTTTTAATTTTATTGCTTAAATCGCATTGTCTCGTCGAGCTGAGCACGTTTTCTGAAATGTGCTCCTCCCGTCACTCTGGTTGGGTGCGCATAGTAAAAAGTGCTCTTGGCAGCTAGAGAGTGCCGCGTTGACCATTGCGCATGAAGAAATAAACACCTGCAACGTTTGGTTTAGGTTTTAGGTGCATTTTTAATTTTATTGCTTAAATCGCATTTTCTCGACGAGCTGAGCACGTTTTCTGAAATGTGCTCCTCCCGTCACTCTGGTTGGGTGCGCATAGTAAAAAGTGTTCTTGGCAGCTAGAGAGTGCTGCGTTGACCACTGCGCATGAAGAAATGACCACCTGCAACGTTTGGTTTAGGTTTTAGGTGCATTTTTAATTGTATTGCTTAAATCGCATTTTCTCGACGAGCTGAGCACGTTTTCTGAAATGTGCTCCTCCCGTCACTCTGGTTGGGTGCGCATAGTAAAAAGTGCTCTTGGCAGCTAGAGAGTGCCGCGTTGACCACTGCGCATGAAGAAATAACCACCTGCAACGTTTGGTTTAGGTTTTGGGTGCATTATTAATTTTATTGCTTAAATCGCATTTTCTCGTCGAGCTGAGCACGTTTTCTGAAATGTGCTCCTCCCGTCACTCTGGTTGGGTGCGCATAGTAAAAAGTCCTCTTGGCAGCGAGAGAGTGCCGCGTTGACCACTGCGCATGAAGAACTGACCATCTGCAACGTTTGGTTTAGGTTTTGGGTGCATTTTTAATTTTATTGCTTAAATCGCATTTTCTCGACGAGCTGAGCACGTTTTCTGAAATGTGCTCCTCCCGTCACTCTGGTTGGGTGTGCATAGTAAAAAGTGCTCTTGGCAGCTAGAGAATGCCGCGTTGACCACTGCGCATGAAGAAATAACCACCTGCAACGTTTGGTTTAGGTTTTAGGTGCATTTTTAATTGTATTGCTTAAATTGCATTTTCTCGACGAGCTGAGCACGTTTTCTGAAATGTGCTCCTCCCGTCACTCTGGTCGGGTGCGCATAGTAAAAAGTGCTCTTGGCAGCTAGAGAGTGCCGCGTTGACTGCTGCACATGAAGAAATAACCACCCCCAACGTTTGGTTTAGGTTTTAGGTGCATTTTTAATTTTATTGCTTAAATCGCATTTTCTCGACGAGCTGATCACGTTTTCTGAAATGTGCTCCTCCCGTCACTCTGGTTGGGTGCGCATAGTAAAAAGTGCTCTTGGCAGCTAGAGAGTGCCACGTTGACCACTGCGCATGAAGAAATGACCATCTGCAACGTTTGGTTTAGGTTTTAGGTGCATTTTTAATTTTATTGCTTAAATCGCAATTTCTCGACGAGCTG
Source organism: Syngnathus scovelli (assembly GCF_024217435.2). Lineage (NCBI taxonomy): Eukaryota > Metazoa > Chordata > Actinopteri > Syngnathiformes > Syngnathidae > Syngnathus > Syngnathus scovelli. Next base: position 739,253 of record NC_090863.1, read on the forward strand.
AGCACGTTTTCTGAAATGTGCTCCTCCCGTCACTCTGGTTGGGTGCGCATAGTAAAACGTGCTCTTGGCAGCTAGAGAGTGCCGCGTTGACCATTGCGCATAAAGAAATAACCACCTGCAACATTTGGTTTAGGTTTTAGGTGCATTTTTAATTTTATTGCTTAAATCGCATTTTCTCGACGAGCAGAGCACGTTTTCTAAAATGTGCTCCTCCCGTCACTCTGGTTGGGTGCGCATAGTAAAAAGTGCTCTTGGCAGCTAGAGAGTGCCGCGTTGACCACTGCGCATGAAGAAATAACCACCTGCAACGTTTGGTTTAGGTTTTGGGTGCATTTTTAATTTTATTGCTTAAATCGCATTTTCTCGACGAGCTGAGCACGTTTTCTGAAATGTGCTCCTCCCGTCACTCTGGTTGGGTGCGCATAGTAAAAAGTGCTCTTGGCAGCTAGAGAGTGCCGCGTTGCCCACTGCGCATGAATAAATAACCACCTGCAACGTTTGGTTTAGGTTTTAGGTGCATTTTTAATTTTATTGCTTAAATCGCAATTTCTCGACGAGCTGAGCACGTTTTCTGAAATGTGCTCCTCCCGTCACTCTGGTCGGGTGCGCATAGTAAAAAGTGCTCTTGGCAGCTAGAGAGTGCTGCGTTGACCACTGGGCATGAAGAAATAACCACCTGCAACGTTTGATTTAGGTTGTGGGTGCATTTTTAATTTTATTGCTTAAATCGCATTTTCTCGACGAGCTGATCACGTTTTCTGAAATGTGCTCCTCCCGTCACTCTGGTTGGGTGCGCATAGTAAAAAGTGCTCTTGGCAGCTAGAGACTGCCGCGTTGACCACTGCGCATGAAGAAATAACCACCTGCAACGTTTAGTTTAGGTTTTAGGTGCATTTTTAATTTTATTGCTTAAATCGCATTTTCTCGACGAGCTGAGCACGTTTTCTGAAATGTGCTCCTCCCGTCACTCTGGTTGGGTGCGCATAGTTAAAAGTGCTCTTGGCAGCTAGAGAGTGCCGCGTTGACCACTGCGCATGAAGAAATAACCACCTGCAACGTTTGGTTTAGGTTTTAGGTGCATCTTTAATTTTATTGCTTAAATCGCATTTTCTCGACGAGCTGAGCACGTTTTCTGAAATGTGCTCCTCCCGTCACTCTGGTTGGGTGCGCATAGTAAAAAGTGCTCTTGGCAGCTAGAGAGTGCCGCGTTGACCACTGCGCATGAAGAAATGACCATCTGCAACGTTTGGTTTAGGTTTTATGTGCATTTTTAATTTTATTGCTTAAATCGCATTTTCTCGACGAGCCGAGCACGTTTTCTGAAATGTGCTCCTCCCCTCACTCTGGTTGGGTGCGCATAGTAAAAAGTGCTCTTGGCAGCTAGAGAGTGCCGCGTTGACCACTGCTCATGAAGAAATGACCATCTGCAACGTTTGGTTTAGGTTTTAGGTGCATTTTTAGTTTTATTGCTTAAATCGCATTTTCTCGTCGAGCTGAGCACGTTTTCTGAAATGTGCTCCTCCCGTCACTCTGGTTGGGTGCGCATAGTAAAAAGTGCTCTTGGCAGCTAGAGAGTGCCGCGTTGACCACTGCGCATGAAGAAATGACCATCTGCAACGTTTGGTTTAGGTTTTGGGTGCATTTTTAATTTTATTGCTTAAATCGCATTTTCTCGACGAGCTGAGCACATTTTCTGAAATGTGCTCCTCCCGTCACTCTGGTTGGGTGCGCATAGTAAAAAGTGCTCTTGGCAGCTAGAGAGTGCCGCGTTGACCACTGCGCATGAAGAACTGACCATCTGCATTTTTAATTTTATTGCTTAAATCGCATTTTCTCGTCGAGCTGAGCACGTTTTCTGAAATGTGCTCCTCCCGTCACTCTGGTTGGGTGCGCATAGTAAAAAGTGCTCTTGGCAGCTAGAGAGTGCCGCGTTGACCACTGCGCATGAAGAAATGACCATCTGCAACGTTTGGTTTAGGTTTTAGGTGCATTTTTAATTTTATTGCTTAAATCGCATTTTCTCGACGAGCTGAGCACGTTTTCTGAAATGTGCTCCTCCCGTCACTCTGGTTGGGTGCGCATAGTAAAAAGTGCTCTTGGCAGCTAGAGAGTGCCGCGTTGACCACTGCGCATGAAGAAATGACCACCTGCAACGTTATGTTTAGGTTTTAGGTGCATTTTTAATTTTATTGCTTAAATCGCATTTTCTCGACGAGCTGAGCACGTTTTCTGAAATGTGCTCCTCCCGTCACTCTGGTTGGGTGCGCATAGTAAAAAGTGCTCTTGGCAGCTAGAGAGTGCAGCGTTGACCACTGCGCATGAAGAAATGACCATCTGCAACGTTTGGTTTAGGTTTTGAGTGCATTTTTAATTTTATTGCTTAAATCGCATTTTCTCGACGAGCTGAGCACATTTTCTGAAATGTGCTCCTCCCGTCACTCTGGTTGGGTGCGCATAGTAAAAGGTGCTCTTGGCAGCTAGAGAGTGCCGCGTTGACCACTGCGCATGAAGAACTGACCATCTGCAACGTTTGGTTTAGGTTTTGGGTGCATTTTTAATTTTATTGCTTAAATCGCATTTTCTCGTCGAGCTGAGCACGTTTTCTGAAATGTGCTCCTCCCGTCACTCTGGTTGGGTGCGCATAGTAAAAAGTGCTCTTGGCAGCTAGAGAGTGCCGCGTTGACCACTGCGCATGAAGAAATAACTACCTGCAACGTTTGGTTTAGGTTTTGGGTGCATTTTTAATTTTATTGCTTAAATCGCATTTTCTCGACGAGCTGAGCACATTTTCTGAAATGTGCTCCTCCCGTCACTCTGGTTGGGTGCGCATAGTAAAAAGTGCTCTTGGCAGCTAGAGAGTGCCGCGTTGACCACTGCGCATGAAGAACTGACCATCTGCATTTTTAATTTTATTGCTTAAATCGCATTTTCTCGTCGAGCTGAGCACGTTTTCTGAAATGTGCTCCTCCCGTCACTCTGGTTGGGTGCGCATAGTAAAAAGTGCTCTTGGCAGCTAGAGAGTGCCGCGTTGACCACTGCGCATGAAGAAATGACCATCTGCAACGTTTGGTTTAGGTTTTAGGTGCATTTTTAATTTTATTGCTTAAATCGCATTTTCTCGACGAGCTGAGCACGTTTTCTGAAATGTGCTCCTCCCGTCACTCTGGTTGGGTGTGCATAGTAAAAAGTGCTCTTGGCAGCTCGAGAGTGCCGCGTTGACCACTGCGCATGAAGAAATGACCATCTGCAACGTTTGGTTTAGGTTTTGGGTGCATTTTTAATTTTATTGCTTAAATCGCATTTTCTCGTCGAGCTGAGCACGTTTTCTGAAATGTGCTCCTCCCGTCACTCTGGTTGGGTGCGCATAGTAAAAAGTGCTCTTGGCAGCTAGAGAGTGCCGCGTTGCCCACTGCGCATGAATAAATAACCACCTGCAACGTTTGGTTTAGGTTTTAGGTGCATTTTTAATTTTATTGCTTAAGTCGCATTTTCTCGACGAGCTGAGCACGTTTTCTGACATGCGCTCCTCCCGTCACTCTGGTTGGGTGCGCATAGTAAAAAGTGCTCTTGGCAGCTAGAGAGTGCCGCGTTGACCACTGCGCATGAAGAAATGACCATCTGCAACGTTTGGTTTAGGTTTTGGGTGCATTTTTAATTTTATTGCTTAAATCGCATTTTCTCGACGAGCTGAGCACATTTTGTGAAACGTGCTCCTCCCGTCACTCTGGTTGGGTGCGCATAGTAAAAAGTGCTCTTGGCAGCTAGAGAGTGCCGCGTTGACCACTGCGCATGAAGAACTGACCATCTGCAACGTTTGGTTTAGGTTTTGGGTGCATTTTTAATTTTATTGCTTAAATCGCATTTTCTCGTCGAGCTGAGCACGTTTTCTGAAATGTGCTCCTCCCGTCACTCTGGTTGGGTGCGCATAGTAAAAAGTGCTCTTGGCAGCTAGAGAGTGCCGCGTTGACCACTGCGCATGAAGAAATAACCACCTGCAACGTTTGGTTTAGGTTTTGGGTGCATTTTTAATTTTATTGCTTAAATCGCATTTTCTCGACGAGCTGAGCACATTTTCTGAAATGTGCTCCTCCCGTCACTCTGGTTGGGTGCGCATAGTAAAAAGTGCTCTTGGCAGCTAGAGAGTGCCGCGTTGACCACTGCGCATGAAGAACTGACCATCTGCATTTTAAATTTTATTGCTTAAATCGCATTTTCTCGTCGAGCTGAGCACGTTTTCTGAAATGTGCTCCTCCCGTCACTCTGGTTGGGTGCGCATAGTAAAAAGTGCTCTTGGCAGCTAGAGAGTGCCGCGTTGACCACTGCGCATGAAGAAATGACCATCTGCAACGTTTGGTTTAGGTTTTAGGTGCATTTTTAATTTTATTGCTTAAATCGCATTTTCTCGACGAGCTGAGCACGTTTTCTGAAATGTGCTCCTCCCGTCACTCTGGTTGGGTGTGCATAGTAAAAAGTGCTCTTGGCAGCTCGAGAGTGCCGCGTTGACCACTGCGCATGAAGAAATGACCATCTGCAACGTTTGGTTTAGGTTTTGGGTGCATTTTTAATTTTATTGCTTAAATCGCATTTTCTCGTCGAGCTGAGCACGTTTTCTGAAATGTGCTCCTCCCGTCACTCTGGTTGGAGGCGCATAGTAAAAAGTGCTCTTGGCAGCTAGAGAGTGCCGCGTTGACCACTGCGCATGAAGAAATGACCATCTGCAACGTTTGGTTTAGGTTTTGGGTGCATTTTTAATTTTATTGCTTAAATCGCATTTTCTCGACGAGCTGAGCACATTTTGTGAAACGTGCTCCTCCCGTCACTCTGGTTGGGTGCGCATAGTAAAAAGTGCTCTTGGCAGCTAGAGAGTGCCGCGTTGACCACTGCGCATGAAGAACTGACCATCTGCAACATTTGATTTAGGTTTTGGGTGCATTTTTAATTTTATTGCTTAAATCGCATTTTCTCGACGAGCTGAGCACGTTTTCTGAAATGTGCTCCTCCCGTCACTCTGGTCGGGTGCGCATAGTAAAAAGTGCTCTTGGCAGCTAGAGAGTGCCGCGTTGACTGCTGCACATGAAGAAATAACCACCCCCAACGTTTGGTTTAGGTTTTAGGTGCATTTTTAATTTTATTGCTTAAATCGCATTTTCTCGACGAGCCGAGCACGTTTTCTGAAATGTGCTCCTCCCGTCACTCTGGTTGGGTGCGCATAGTAAAAAGTGCTCTTGGCAGCTAGAGAGTGCCGCGTTGACCACTGCGCATGAAGAAATGACCATCTGCAACGTTTGGTTTAGGTTTTAGGTGCATTTTTAATTTTATTGCTTAAATCGCATTTTCTCGTCGAGCTGAGCACGATTTCTGAAATGTGCTCCTCCCGTCACTCTGGTTGGGTGCGCATAGTAAAAAGTGCTCTTGGCAGCTAGAGAGTGCCGCGTTGACCATTGCGCATGAAGAAATAACCACCTGCAACGTTTGATTTAGGTTTTAGGTGCATTTTTAATTTTATTGCTTAAATCGCATTTTCTCGACGAGCTGAGCACGTTTTCTGAAATGTGCTCCTCCCGTCACTCCGGTTGGGTGCGCATAGTAAAAAGTGCTCTTGGCAGCTAGAGAGTGCCGCGTTGACTGCTGCACATGAAGAAATAACCACCCCCAACGTTTGGTTTAGGTTTTAGGTGCATTTTTAATTTTATTGCTTAAATCGCATTTTCTCGACGAGCTGAGCACGTTTTCTGAAATGTGCTCCTCCCGTCACTCCGGTTGGGTGCGCATAGTAAAAAGTGCTCTTGGCAGCTAGAGAGTGCCGCGTTGACTGCTGCACATGAAGAAATAACCACCCCCAACGTTTGGTTTAGGTTTTAGGTGCATTTTTAATTTTATTGCTTAAATCGCATTTTCTCGACGAGCTGAGCACGTTTTCTGAAATGTGCTCCTCCCGTCACTCTGGTTGGGTGCGCATATTAAAAAGTGCTCTTGGCAGCTAGAGAGTGCCGCGTTGACCACTGCGCATGAAGAAATGACCATCTGCAACGTTTGGTTTAGGTTTTAGGTGCATTTTTAATTTTATTGCTTAAATCGCATTTTCTCGACGAGCTGAGCACGTTTTCTGAAATGTGCTCCTCCCGTCACTCTGGTTGGGTGCGCATTGTAAAAAGTGCTCTTGGCAGCTAGAGAGTGCCGCGTTGCCCACTGCGCATGAATAAATAACCACCTGCAACGTTTGGTTTAGGTTTTAGGTGCATTTTTAATTTTATTGCTTAAATCGCATTTTCTCGACGAGCTGAACACGTTTTCTGAAATGCGCTCCTCCCGTCACTCTGGTTGGGTGCGCATAGTAAAAAGTGCTCTTGGCAGCTAGAGAGTGCCGCGTTGACCACTGCGCATGAAGAACTGACCATCTGCAACGTTTGGTTTAGGTTTTGGGTGCATTTTTAATTTTATTGCTTAAATCGCATTTTCTCGACGAGCTGAGCACATTTTCTGAAATGTGCTCCTCCCGTCACTCTGGTTGGGTGCGCATAGTAAAAAGTGCTCTTGGCAGCTAGAGAGTGCCGCGTTGACCACTGCGCATGAAGAACTGACCATCTGCAACGTTTGGTTTAGGTTTTGGGTGCATTTTTAATTTTATTGCTTAAATCGCATTTTCTCGTCGAGCTGAGCACGTTTTCTCAAATGTGCTCCTCCCGTCACTCTGGTTGGGTGCGCATAGTAAAAAGTGCTCTTGGCAGCTAGAGAGTGCCGCGTTGACCACTGCGCATGAAGAAATAACCACCTGCAACGTTTGGTTTAGGTTTTGGGTGCATTTTTAATTTTATTGCTTAAATCGCATTTTCTCGACGAGCTGAGCACGTTTTCTGAAATGTGCTCCTCCCGTCACTCTGGTCGGGTGCGCATAGTAAAAAGTGCTCTTGGCAGCTAGAGAGTGCCGCGTTGACTGCTGCACATGAAGAAATAACCACCCCCAACGTTTGGTTTAGGTTTTAGGTGCATTTTTAATTTTATTGCTTAAATCGCATTTTCTCGACGAGCCGAGCAAGTTTTCTGAAATGTGCTCCTCCCGTCACTCTGGTTGGGTGCGCATAGTAAAAAGTGCTCTTGGCAGCTAGAGAGTGCCGCGTTGACCACTGCGCATGAAGAAATAACCACCTGCAACGTTTAGTTTAGGTTTTAGGTGCATTTTTAATTTTATTGCTTAAATCGCATTTTCTCGACGAGCTGAGCACGTTTTCTGAAATGTGCTCCTCCCGACACTCTGGTTGGGTGCGCATAGTAAAAAGTGCTCTTGGCAGCTAGAGAGTGCCGCGTTGACCACTGCGCATGAAGAAATAACCACCTGCAACGTTTGGTTTAGGTTTTGGGTGCATTTTTAATTTTATTGCTTAAATCGCATTTTCTCGTCGAGCTGAGCACGTTTTCTGAAATGTGCTCCTCCCGTCACTCTGGTTGGGTGCGGATAGTAAAAAGTGCTCTTGGCAGCTAGAGAGTGCCGCGTTGACCACTGCGCATGAAGAAATGACCATCTGCAACGTTTGGTTTAGGTTTTAGGTGCATTTTTAATTTTATTGCTTAAATCGCATTTTCTCGACGAGCTGAGCACGTTTTCTGAAATGTGCTCCTCCCGTCACTCTGGTTGGGTGTGCATAGTAAAAAGTGCTCTTGGCAGCTCGAGAGTGCCGCGTTGACCACTGCGCATGAGGAAATGACCATCTGCAACGTTTGGTTTAGGTTTTAGGTGCATTTTTAATTTTATTGCTTAAATCGCATTTTCTCGTCGAGCTGAGCACGTTTTCTGAAATGTGCTCCTCCCGTCACTCTGGTTGGGTGCGCATAGTAAAAAGTGCTCTTGGCAGCTAGAGAGTGCCGCGTTGACCATTGCGCATGAAGAAATAAACACCTGCAACGTTTGGTTTAGGTTTTAGGTGCATTTTTAATTTTATTGCTTAAATCGCATTTTCTCGACGAGCTGAGCACGTTTTCTGAAATGTGCTCCTCCCGTCACTCTGGTTGGGTGCGCATAGTAAAAAGTGCTCTTGGCAGCTAGAGAGTGCCGCGTTGACCACTGCGCATGAAGAAATAACCACCTGCAACGTTATGTTTAGGTTTTATGTGCATTTTTAATTTTATTGCTTAAATCGCATTTTCTCGACGAGCCGAGCACGTTTTCTGAAATGTGCTCCTCCCGTCACTCTGGTTGGGTGCGCATAGTAAAAAGTGCTCTTGGCAGCTAGAGAGTGCCGCGTTGACCACTGCTCATGAAGAAATGACCATCTGCAACGTTTGGTTTAGGTTTTAGGTGCATTTTTAGTTTTATTGCTTAAATCGCATTTTCTCGACGAGCTGAGCACGTTTTCTGAAATGTGCTCCTCCCGTCACTCTGGTTGGGTGCGCATAGTAAAAAGTGCTCTTGGGAGCTAGAGAGTGCCGCGTTGACCACTGCGCATGAAGAAATAACCACCTGCAACGTTTGGTTTAGGTTTTGGGTGCATTTTTAATTTTATTGCTTAAATCGAATTTTCTCGACGAGCTGAGCACGTTTTCTGAAATGTGCTCCTCCCGTCACTCTTGTTGGGTGCGCATAGTAAAAAGTGCTCTTGGCAGCGAGAGAGTGCCGCGTTGACCACTGCGCATGAAGAATTAACCACCTGCAACGTTTGGTTTAGGTTTTAGGTGCATTTTTAATTTTATTGCTTAAATCGCATTTTCTCGACGAGCTGAGCACGTTTTCTGAAATGTGCTCCTCCCGTCACTCTGGTTGGGTGCGCATAGTAAAAAGTGCTCTTGGCAGCTAGAGAGTGCCGCGTTGACCACTGCGCATGAAGAAATGACCATCTGCAACGTTTGGTTTAGGTTTTGGGTGCATTTTTAATTTTATTGCTTAAATCGCATTTTCTCGTCGAGCTGAGCACGTTTTCTGAAATGTGCTCCTCCCGTCACTCTGGTTGGGTGCGCATAGTAAAAAGTGCTCTTGGCAGCTAGAGAGTGCCGCGTTGACCATTGCGCATGAAGAAATAACCACCTGCAACGTTTGGTTTAGGTTTTAGGTGCATTTTTAATTTTATTGCTTAAATCGCATTTTCTCGACGAGCTGAGCACGTTTTCTGAAATGTGCTCCTCCCGTCACTCTGGTTGGGTGCGCATAGTAAAAAGTGCTCTTGGCAGCTAGAGAGTGCCGCGTTTACCACTGCGCATGAAGAAATGACCATCTGCAACGTTTGGTTTAGGTTTTAGGTGCATTTTTAATTTTATTGCTTAAATCGCATTTTCTCGACGAGCTGAGCACGTTTTCTGAAATGTGCTCCTCCCGTCACTCTGGTTGGGTGCGCATAGTAAAAAGTGCTCTTGGCAGCTAGAGAGTGCCGCGTTGACCACTGCGCATGAAGAAATGACCACCTGCAACGTTATGTTTAGGTTTTAGGTGCATTTTTAATTTTATTGCTTAAATAGCATTTTCTCGACGAGCTGAGCACGTTTTCTGAAATGTGCTCCTCCCGTCACTCTGGTTGGGTGCTCATAGTAAAAAGTGCTCTTGGCAGCTAGAGAGTGCCGCGTTAACCACTGCACATGAAGAAATAACCACCTGCAAGTTTGGTTTAGGTTTTAGGTGCATTTTTAATTTTATTGCTTAAATCGCATTTTCTCGACGAGCTGAGCACGTTTTCTGAAATGTGCTCCTCCCGTCACTCTGGTTGGGTGCGCATAGTAAAAAGTGCTCTTGGCAGCTAGAGAGTGCCGCGTTGACCACTGCGCATGAAGAAATAACCACCTGCAACGTTTGATTTAGGTTGTGGGTGCATTTTTAATTTTATTGCTTAAATCGCATTTTCTCGACGAGCTGAGCACGTTTTCTGAAATGTGCTCCTCCCGTCACTCTGGTTGGGTGCGCATAGTAAAAAGTGCTCTTGGCAGCTAGAGAGTGCCGCGTTAAACACTGCGCATGAAGAAATAACCACCTGCAACGTTTGGTTTAGGTTTTGGGTGCATTTTTAATTTTATTGCTTAAATCGCATTTTCTCGACGAGCTGAGCACGTTTTCTGAAATGTGCTCCTCCCGTCACTCTGGTTGGGTGTGCATAGTAAAAAGTGCTCTTGGCAGCTAGAGAGTGCCGCGTTGACCACTGCGCATGAAGAAATGACTATCTGCAACGTTTGGTTTAGGTTTTATGTGCATTTTTAATTTTATTGCTTAAATCGCATTTTCTCGACGAGCCGAGCACGTTTTCTGAAATGTGCTCCTCCCGTCACTCTGGTTGGGTGCGCATAGTAAAAAGTGCTCTTGGCAGCTAGAGAGTGCCGCGTTGACCACAGCTCATGAAGAAATGACCATCTGCAACGTTTGGTTTAGGTTTTAGGTGCATTTTTAGTTTTATTGCTTAAATCGCATTTTCTCGACGAGCTGAGCACGTTTTCTGAAATGTGCTCCTCCCGTCACTCTGGTTGGGTGCGCATAGTAAAAAGTGCTCTTGGGAGCTAAAGAGTGCCGCGTTGACCACTGCGCATGAAGAAATAACCACCTGCAACGTTTGGTTTAGGTTTTGGGTGCATTTTTAATTTTATTGCTTAAATCGAATTTGCTCGACGAGCTGAGCACGTTTTCTGAAATGTGCTCCTCCCGTCACTCTTGTTGGGTGCGCATAGAAAAAAGTGCTCTTGGCAGCTAGAGAGTGCCGCGTTGACCACTGCGCATGAAGAAATAACCACCTGCAACGTTTGGTTTAGGTTTTAGGTACATTTTTAATTTTATTGCTTAAATCGCATTTTCTGGACGAGCTGAGCACGTTTTCTGAAATGTGCTCCTCCCGTCACTCTGGTTGGGTGCGCATAGTAAAAAGTGCTCTTGGCAGCTAGAGAGTGCCGCGTTGACCACTGCACATGAAGAAATAACCACCTGCGACGTTTGGTTTAGGTTTTAGGTGCATTTTTAATTTTATTGCTTAAATCGCATTTTCTCGACGAGCTGAGCACGTTTTCTGAAATGTGCTCCTCCCGTCACTCTGGTTGGGTGTGCATAGTAAAAAGTGCTCTTGGCAGCTAGAGAGTGCCGCGTTGAGCACTGCGCATGAAGAAATGACCATCTGCAACGTTTGGTTTAGGTTTTGGGTGCATTTTTAATTTTATTGCTTAAATCGCATTTTCTCGACGAGCTGAGCACGTTTTCTGAAATGTGCTCCTCCCGTCACTCTGGTTGGGTGCGCATAATAAAAAGTGCTCTTGGCAGCTAGAGAGTGCCGCGTTGACCACTGCGCATGAAGAAATAACCACCTGCAACGTTTGATTTAGGTTGTGGGTGCATTTTTAATTTTATTGCTTAAATCGCATTTTCTCGACGAGCTGAGCACGTTTTCTGAAATGTGCTCCTCCCGTCACTCCGGTTGGGTGCGCATAGTAAAAAGTGCTCTTGGCAGCTAGAGAGTGCCGCGTTAAACACTGCGCATGAAGAAATAACCACCTGCAACGTTTGGTTTAGGTTTTGGGTGCATTTTTAATTTAATTGCTTAAATCGCATTTTCTCGACGAGCTGAGCACGTTTTCTGAAATGTGCTCCTCCCGTCACTCTGGTTGGGTGCGCATAGTAAAAAGTGCTCTTGGCAGCTAGAGAGTGCAGCGTTGACCATTGCGCATGAAGAAATAACCACCTGCAACGTTTGGTTTAGGTTTTAGGTGCATTTTTAATTTTATTGCTTAAATCGCATTTTCTCGACGAGCTGAGCACGTTTTCTGAAATGTGCTCCTCCCGTCACTCTGGTTGGGTGCTCATAGTAAAAAGTGCTCTTGGCAGCTAGAGAGTGCCGCGTTAACCACTGCACATGAAGAAATAACCACCTGCAAGTTTGGTTTAGGTTTTAGGTGCATTTTTAATTTTATTGCTTAAATCGCATTTTCTCGACGAGCTGAGCACGTTTTCTGAAATGTGCTCCTCCCGTCACTCTGGTTGGGTGCGCATAGTAAAAAGTGCTCTTGGCAGCTAGAGAGTGCCGCGTTGACCACTGCGCATGAAGAAATAACCACCTGCAACGTTTGATTTAGGTTGTGGGTGCATTTTTAATTTTATTGCTTAAATCGCATTTTCTCGACGAGCTGAGCACGTTTTCTGAAATGTGCTCCTCCCGTCACTCTGGTTGGGTGCGCATAGTAAAAAGTGCTCTTGGCAGCTAGAGAGTGCCGCGTTAAACACTGCGCATGAAGAAATAACCACCTGCAACGTTTGGTTTAGGTTTTGGGTGCATTTTTAATTTTATTGCTTAAATCGCATTTTCTCGACGAGCTGAGCACGTTTTCTGAAATGTGCTCCTCCCGTCACTCTGGTTGGGTGTGCATAGTAAAAAGTGCTCTTGGCAGCTAGAGAGTGCCGCGTTGACCACTGCGCATGAAGAAATGACTATCTGCAACGTTTGGTTTAGGTTTTATGTGCATTTTTAATTTTATTGCTTAAATCGCATTTTCTCGACGAGCCGAGCACGTTTTCTGAAATGTGCTCCTCCCGTCACTCTTGTTGGGTGCGCATAGAAAAAAGTGCTCTTGGCAGCTAGAGAGTGCCGCGTTGACCACTGCGCATGAAGAAATAACCACCTGCAACGTTTGGTTTAGGTTTTAGGTACATTTTTAATTTTATTGCTTAAATCGCATTTTCTGGACGAGCTGAGCACGTTTTCTGAAATGTGCTCCTCCCGTCACTCCGGTTGGGTGCGCATAGTAAAAAGTGCTCTTGGCAGCTAGAGAGTGCCGCGTTAAACACTGCGCATGAAGAAATAACCACCTGCAACGTTTGGTTTAGGTTTTGGGTGCATTTTTAATTCAATTGCTTAAATCGCATTTTCTCGACGAGCTGAGCACGTTTTCTGAAATGTGCTCCTCCCGTCACTCTGGTTGGGTGCGCATAGTAAAAAGTGCTCTTGGCAGCTAGAGAGTGCAGCGTTGACCATTGCGCATGAAGAAATAACCACCTGCAACGTTTGGTTTAGGTTTTAGGTGCATTTTTAATTTTATTGCTTAAATCGCATTTTCTCGACGAGCTGAGCACGTTTTCTGAAATGTGCTCCTCCCGTCACTCTGGTTGGGTGCGCATAGTAAAAAGTGCTCTTGGCAGCTAGAGAGTGCCGCGTTGACCACTGCGCATGAAGAAATAACCACCTGCAACGTTTGGTTTAGGTTTTGGGTGCATTATTAATTTTATTGCTTAAATCGCATTTTCTCGACGAGCTGAGCACGTTTTCTGAAATGTGCTCCTCCCGTCACTCTGGTCGGGTGCGCATAGTAAAAAGTGCTCTTGGCAGCTAGAGAGTGCCGCGTTGACTGCTGCACATGAAGAAATAACCACCCCCAACGTTTGGTTTAGGTTTTAGGTGCATTTTTAATTTTATTGCTTAAATCGCATTTTCTCGACGAGCTGAGCACGTTTTCTGAAATGTGCTCCTCCCGTCACTCTGGTTGGGTGCGCATATTAAAAAGTGCTCTTGGCAGCTAGAGAGTGCCTCGTTGACCACTGCGCATGAAGAAATGACCATCTGCAACGTTTGGTTTAGGTTTTAGGTGCATTTTTAATTTTATTGCTTAAATCGCATTTTCTCGACGAGCTGAGCACGTTTTCTGAAATGTGCTCCTCCCGTCACTCTGGTTGGGTGCGCATAGTAAAAAGTGCTCTTGGCAGCTAGAGAGTGCCGCGTTGCCCACTGCGCATGAATAAATAACCACCTGCAACGTTTGGTTTAGGTTTTAGGTGCATTTTTAATTTTATTGCTTAAATCGCATTTTCTCGACGAGCTGAACACGTTTTCTGAAATGCGCTCCTCCCGTCACTCTGGTTGGGTGCGCATAGTAAAAAGTGCTCTTGGCAGCTAGAGAGTGCCGCGTTGACCACTGCGCATGAAGAAATGACCATCTGCAACGTTTGGTTTAGGTTTTGGGTGCATTTTTAATTTTATTGCTTAAATCGCATTTTCTCGACGAGCTGAGCACATTTTCTGAAATGTGCTCCTCCCGTCACTCTGGTTGGGTGCACATAGTAAAAAGTGCTCTTGGCAGCTAGAGAGTGCCGCGTTGACCACTGCGCATGAAGAAATAACCATCTGCAACGTTTGGTTTAGGTTTTGGGTGCATTTTTAATTTTATTGCTTAAATCGCATTTTCTCGTCGAGCTGAGCACGTTTTCTGAAATGTGCTCCTCCCGTCACTCTGGTTGGGTGCGCATAGTAAAAAGTGCTCTTGGCAGCTAGAGAGTGCCGCGTTGACCACTGCGCATGAAGAAATAACCACCTGCAACGTTTGGTTTAGGTTTTGGGTGCATTTTTAATTTTATTGCTTAAATCGCATTTTCTCGACGAGCTGAGCACATTTTCTGAAATGTGCTCCTCCCGTCACTCTGGTTGGGTGCGCATAGTAAAAAGTGCTCTTGGCAGCTAGAGAGTGCCGCGTTGACCACTGCGCATGAAAAACTGACCATCTGCAACGTTTGGTTTAGGTTTTGGGTGCATTTTTAATTTTATTGCTTAAATCGCATTTTCTCGACGAGCTGAGCACGTTTTCTGAAATGTGCTCCTCCCGTCACTCTGGTTGGGTGCGCATAGTAAAAAGTGCTCTTGGCAGCTAGAGAGTGCCGCGTTGACCACTGCGCATGAAGAAATAACCACCTGCAACGTTATGTTTAGGTTTTATGTGCATTTTTAATTTTATTGCTTAAATCGCATTTTCTCGACGAGCCGAGCACGTTTTCTGAAATGTGCTCCTCCCGTCACTCTGGTTGGGTGCGCATAGTAAAAAGTGCTCTTGGCAGCTAGAGAGTGCCGCGTTGACCACTGCTCATGAAGAAATGACCATCTGCAACGTTTGGTTTAGGTTTTAGGTGCATTTTTAGTTTTATTGCTTAAATCGCATTTTCTCGACGAGCTGAGCACGTTTTCTGAAATGTGCTCCTCCCGTCACTCTGGTTGGGTGCGCACAGTAAAAAGTGCTCTTGGGAGCTAGAGAGTGCCGCGTTGACCACTGCGCATGAAGAAATAACCACCTGCAACGTTTGGTTTAGGTTTTGGGTGCATTTTTAATTTTATTGCTTAAATCGAATTTTCTTGACGAGCTGAGCACGTTTTCTGAAATGTGCTCCTCCCGTCACTCTTGTTGGGTGCGCATAGTAAAAAGTCCTCTTGGCAGCGAGAGAGTGCCGCGTTGACCACTGCGCATGAAGAAATAACCACCTGCAACGTTTGGTTTAGGTTTTAGGTGCATTTTTAATTTTATTGCTTAAATCGCATTTTCTCGACGAGCTGAGCACGTTTTCTGAAATGTGCTCCTCCCGTCACTCTGGTTGGGTGCGCATAGTAAAAAGTGCTCTTGGCAGCTAGAGAGTGCCGCGTTGACCACTGCGCATGAAGAAATAACCACCTGCAACGTTTGATTTAGGTTGTGGGTGCATTTTTAATTTTATTGCTTAAATCGCATTTTCTCGACGAGCTGAGCACGTTTTCTGAAATGTGCTCCTCCCGTCACTCTGGTTGGGTGCGCATAGTAAAAAGTGCTCTTGGCAGCTAGAGAGTGCCGCGTTGACCACTGCGCATGAAGAAATGACCATCTGCAACGTTTGGTTTAGGTTTTAGGTGCATTTTTAATTTTATTGCTTAAATCGCATTTTCTCGACGAGCTGAGCACGTTTTCTGAAATGTGCTCCTCCCGTCACTCTGGTTGGGTGCGCATAGTAAAAACTGCTCTTGGCAGCTAGAGAGTGCCGCGTTGACCACTGCGCATGAAGAAATGACCACCTGCAACGTTTGGTTTAGGTTTTAGGTGCATTTTTAATTTTATTGCTTAAATCGCATTTTCTCGACGAGCTGAGCACGTTTTCTGAAATGTGCTCCTCCCGTCACTCTGGTTGGGTGCGCATAGTAAAAAGTGCTCTTGGCAGCTAGAGAGTGCCGCGTTGACCACTGCGCATGAAGAAATAACCACCTGCAACGTTATGTTTAGGTTTTATGTGCATTTTTAATTTTATTGCTTAAATCGCATTTTCTCGACGAGCCGAGCACGTTTTCTGAAATGTGCTCCTCCCGTCACTCTGGTTGGGTGCGCATAGTAAAAAGTGCTCTTGGCAGCTAGAGAGTGCCGCGTTGACCACTGCGCATGAAGAAATAACCACCTGCAACGTTTGATTTAGGTTGTGGGTGCATTTTTAATTTTATTGCTTAAATCGCATTTTCTCGACGAGCTGAGCACGTTTTCTGAAATGTGCTCCTCCCGTCACTCTGGTTGGGTGCGCATAGTAAAAAGTGCTCTTGGCAGCTCGAGAGTGCCGCGTTGACCACTGCGCATGAAGAAATGACCATCTGCAACGTTTGGTTTAGGTTTTATGTGCATTTTTAATTTTATTGCTTAAATCGCATTTTCTCGACGAGCCGAGCACGTTTTCTGAAATGTGCTCCTCCCGTCACTCTGGTTGGGTGCGCATAGTAAAAAGTGCTCTTGGCAGCTAGAGAGTGCCGCGTTGACCACTGCTCATGAAGAAATTACCATCTGCAACGTTTGGTTTAGGTTTTAGGTGCATTTTTAGTTTTATTGCTTAAATCGCATTTTCTCGACGAGCTGAGCACGTTTTCTGAAATGTGCTCCTCCCGTCACTCTGGTTGGGTGCGCATAGTAAAAAGTGCTCTTGGGAGCTAAAGAGTGCCGCGTTGACCACTGCGCATGAAGAAATGACCACCTGCAACGTTTGGTTTAGGTTTTGGGTGCATTTTTAATTTTATTGCTTAAATCGAATTTGCTCGACGAGCTGAGCACGTTTTCTGAAATGTGCTCCTCCCGTCACTCTGGTTGGGTGTGCATAGTAAAAAGTGCTCTTGGCAGCTAGAGAGTGCCGCGTTGACCACTGCGCATGAAGAAATGACCATCTGCAACGTTTGGTTTAGGTTTTGGGTGCATTTTTAATTTTATTGCTTAAATCGCATTTTCTCGACGAGCTGAGCACGTTTTCCTAAATGTGCTCCTCCCGTCACTCTGGTTGGGTGCGCATAGTAAAAAGTGCTCTTGGCAGCTAGAGAGTGCCGCGTTGACCATTGCGCATGAAGAAATAACCACCTGCAACGTTTGGTTTAGGTTTTAGGTGCATTTTTAATTTTATTGCTTAAATCGCATTTTCTCGTTGAGCTGAGCACGTTTTCTGAAATGTGCTCCTCCCGTCACTCTGGTTGGGTGCGCATAGTAAAAAGTGCTCTTGGCAGCTAGAGAGTGCCGCGTTGACCACTGCGCATGAAGAACTGACCATCTGCAACGTTTGGTTTAGGTTTTGGGTGCATTTTTAATTTTATTGCTTAAATCGCATTTTCTCGACGAGCTGAGCACGTTTTCTGAAATGTGCTCCTCCCGTCACTCTGGTCGGATGCGCATAGTAAAAAGTGCTCTTGGCAGCTAGAGAGTGCCGCGTTGACTGCTGCACATGAAGAAATAACCACCCCCAACGTTTGGTTTAGGTTTTAGGTGCATTTTTAATTTTATTGCTTAAATCGCATTTTCTCGACGAGCTGAGCACGTTTTCTGAAATGTGCTCCTCCCGTCACTCTGGTTGGGTGTGCATAGTAAAAAGTGCTCTTGGCAGCTCGAGAGTGCCGCGTTGACCACTGCGCATGAAGAAATGACCATCTGCAACGTTTGGTTTAGGTTTTAGGTGCATTTTTAATTTTATTGCTTAAATCGCATTTTCTCGACGAGCTGAGCACGTTTTCTGAAATGTGCTCCTCCCGTCACTCTGGTTGGGTGTGCATAGTAAAAAGTGCTCTTGGCAGCTAAAGAGTGCCGCGTTGACCACTGCGCATGAAGAAATGACCACCTGCAACGTTTGGTTTAGGTTTTGGGTGCATTTTTAATTTTATTGCTTAAATCGAATTTGCTCGACGAGCTGAGCACGTTTTCTGAAATGTGCTCCTCCCGTCACTCTTGTTGGGTGCGCATAGAAAAAAGTGCTCTTGGCAGCTAGAGAGTGCCGCGTTGACCACTGCGCATGAAGAAATAACCACCTGCAACGTTTGGTTTAGGTTTTAGGTGCATTTTTAATTTTATTGCTTAAATCGCATTTTCTGGACGAGCTGAGCACGTTTTCTGAAATGTGCTCCTCCCGTCACTCTGGTTGGGTGCGCATAGTAAAAAGTGCTCTTGGCAGCTAGAGAGTGCCGCGTTGACCACTGCACATGAAGAAATAACCACCTGCGACGTTTGGTTTAGGTTTTAGGTGCATTTTTAATTTTATTGCTTAAATCGCATTTTCTCGACGAGCTGAGCACGTTTTCTGAAATGTGCTCCTCCCGTCACTCTGGTTGGGTGTGCATAGTAAAAAGTGCTCTTGGCAGCTAGAGAGTGCCGCGTTGACCACTGCGCATGAAGAAATGACCATCTGCAACGTTTGGTTTAGGTTTTGGGTGCATTTTTAATTTTATTGCTTAAATCGCATTTTCTCGACGAGCTGAGCACGTTTTCCTAAATGTGCTCCTCCCGTCACTCTGGTTGGGTGCGCATAGTAAAAAGTGCTCTTGGCAGCTAGAGAGTGCCGCGTTGACCACTGCGCATGAAGAAATGACCATCTGCAACGTTTGGTTTAGGTTTTGGGTGCATTTTTAATTTTATTGCTTAAATCGCATTTTCTCGACGAGCTGAGCACGTTTTCTGAAATGTGCTCCTCCCGTCACTCTGGTTGGGTGTGCATAGTAAAAAGTGCTCTTGGCAGCTAGAGAGTGCCGCGTTGACCACTGCGCATGAAGAAATGACCATCTGCAACGTTTGGTTTAGGTTTTGGGTGCATTTTTAATTTTATTGCTTAAATCGAATTTTCTCGACGAGCTGAGCACGTTTTCTGAAATGTGCTCCTCCCGTCACTCTGGTTGGGTGCGCATAGTAAAAAGTGCTCTTGGCAGCTAGAGAGTGCCGCGTTGACCACTGCGCATGAAGAAATAACCACCTGCAACGTTTGATTTAGGTTGTGGGTGCATTTTTAATTTTATTGCTTAAATCGCATTTTCTCGACGAGCTGAGCACGTTTTCTGAAATGTGCTCCTCCCGTCACTCTGGTTGGGTGCGCATAGTAAAAAGTGCTCTTGGCAGCTAGAGAGTGCCGCGTTAAACACTGCGCATGAAGAAATAACCACCTGCAACGTTTGGTTTAGGTTTTGGGTGCATTTTTAATTTTATTGCTTAAATCGCATTTTCTCGACGAGCTGAGCACGTTTTCTGAAATGTGCTCCTCCCGTCACTCTGGTTGGGTGTGCATAGTAAAAAGTGCTCTTGGCAGCTAGAGAGTGCCGCGTTGACCACTGCGCATGAAGAAATGACTATCTGCAACGTTTGGTTTAGGTTTTATGTGCATTTTTAATTTTATTGCTTAAATCGCATTTTCTCGACGAGCCGAGCACGTTTTCTGAAATGTGCTCCTCCCGTCACTCTTGTTGGGTGCGCATAGAAAAAAGTGCTCTTGGCAGCTAGAGAGTGCCGCGTTGACCACTGCGCATGAAGAAATAACCACCTGCAACGTTTGGTTTAGGTTTTAGGTACATTTTTAATTTTATTGCTTAAATCGCATTTTCTGGACGAGCTGAGCACGTTTTCTGAAATGTGCTCCTCCCGTCACTCCGGTTGGGTGCGCATAGTAAAAAGTGCTCTTGGCAGCTAGAGAGTGCCGCGTTAAACACTGCGCATGAAGAAATAACCACCTGCAACGTTTGGTTTAGGTTTTGGGTGCATTTTTAATTCAATTGCTTAAATCGCATTTTCTCGACGAGCTGAGCACGTTTTCTGAAATGTGCTCCTCCCGTCACTCTGGTTGGGTGCGCATAGTAAAAAGTGCTCTTGGCAGCTAGAGAGTGCAGCGTTGACCATTGCGCATGAAGAAATAACCACCTGCAACGTTTGGTTTAGGTTTTAGGTGCATTTTTAATTTTATTGCTTAAATCGCATTTTCTCGACGAGCTGAGCACGTTTTCTGAAATGTGCTCCTCCCGTCACTCTGGTTGGGTGCGCATAGTAAAAAGTGCTCTTGGCAGCTAGAGAGTGCCGCGTTGACCACTGCGCATGAAGAAATAACCACCTGCAACGTTTGGTTTAGGTTTTGGGTGCATTATTAATTTTATTGCTTAAATCGCATTTTCTCGACGAGCTGAGCACGTTTTCTGAAATGTGCTCCTCCCGTCACTCTGGTCGGGTGCGCATAGTAAAAAGTGCTCTTGGCAGCTAGAGAGTGCCGCGTTGACTGCTGCACATGAAGAAATAACCACCCCCAACGTTTGGTTTAGGTTTTAGGTGCATTTTTAATTTTATTGCTTAAATCGCATTTTCTCGACGAGCTGAGCACGTTTTCTGAAATGTGCTCCTCCCGTCACTCTGGTTGGGTGCGCATATTAAAAAGTGCTCTTGGCAGCTAGAGAGTGCCGCGTTGACCACTGCGCATGAAGAAATGACCATCTGCAACGTTTGGTTTAGGTTTTAGGTGCATTTTTAATTTTATTGCTTAAATCGCATTTTCTCGACGAGCTGAGCACGTTTTCTGAAATGTGCTCCTCCCGTCACTCTGGTTGGGTGCGCATAGTAAAAAGTGCTCTTGGCAGCTAGAGAGTGCCGCGTTGCCCACTGCGCATGAATAAATAACCACCTGCAACGTTTGGTTTAGGTTTTAGGTGCATTTTTAATTTTATTGCTTAAATCGCATTTTCTCGACGAGCTGAACACGTTTTCTGAAATGCGCTCCTCCCGTCACTCTGGTTGGGTGCGCATAGTAAAAAGTGCTCTTGGCAGCTAGAGAGTGCCGCGTTGACCACTGCGCATGAAGAAATGACCATCTGCAACGTTTGGTTTAGGTTTTGGGTGCATTTTTAATTTTATTGCTTAAATCGCATTTTCTCGACGAGCTGAGCACATTTTCTGAAATGTGCTCCTCCCGTCACTCTGGTTGGGTGCACATAGTAAAAAGTGCTCTTGGCAGCTAGAGAGTGCCGCGTTGACCACTGCGCATGAAGAACTGACCATCTGCAACGTTTGGTTTAGGTTTTGGGTGCATTTTTAATTTTATTGCTTAAATCGCATTTTCTCGTCGAGCTGAGCACGTTTTCTGAAATGTGCTCCTCCCGTCACTCTGGTTGGGTGCGCATAGTAAAAAGTGCTCTTGGCAGCTAGAGAGTGCCGCGTTGACCACTGCGCATGAAGAAATAAGCACCTGCAACGTTTGGTTTAGGTTTTGGGTGCATTTTTAATTTTATTGCTTAAATCGCATTTTCTCGACGAGCTGAGCACATTTTCTGAAATGTGCTCCTCCCGTCACTCTGGTTGGGTGCGCATAGTAAAAAGTGCTCTTGGCAGCTAGAGAGTGCCGCGTTGACCACTGCGCATGAAAAACTGACCATCTGCAACGTTTGGTTTAGGTTTTGGGTGCATTTTTAATTTTATTGCTTAAATCGCATTTTCTCGACGAGCTGAGCACGTTTTCTGAAATGTGCTCCTCCCGTCACTCTGGTTGGGTGCGCATAGTAAAAAGTGCTCTTGGCAGCTAGAGAGTGCCGCGTTGACCACTGCGCATGAAGAAATAACCACCTGCAACGTTATGTTTAGGTTTTATGTGCATTTTTAATTTTATTGCTTAAATCGCATTTTCTCGACGAGCCGAGCACGTTTTCTGAAATGTGCTCCTCCCGTCACTCTGGTTGGGTGCGCATAGTAAAAAGTGCTCTTGGCAGCTAGAGAGTGCCGCGTTGACCACTGCTCATGAAGAAATGACCATCTGCAACGTTTGGTTTAGGTTTTAGGTGCATTTTTAGTTTTATTGCTTAAATCGCATTTTCTCGACGAGCTGAGCACGTTTTCTGAAATGTGCTCCTCCCGTCACTCTGGTTGGGTGCGCACAGTAAAAAGTGCTCTTGGCAGCTAGAGAGTGCCGCGTTGACCACTGCGCATGAAGAAATAACCACCTGCAACGTTTGATTTAGGTTGTGGGTGCATTTTTAATTTTATTGCTTAAATCGCATTTTCTCGACGAGCTGAGCACGTTTTCTGAAATGTGCTCCTCCCGTCACTCTGGTTGGGTGCGCATAGTAAAAAGTGCTCTTGGCAGCTCGAGAGTGCCGCGTTGACCACTGCGCATGAAGAAATGACCATCTGCAACGTTTGGTTTAGGTTTTATGTGCATTTTTAATTTTATTGCTTAAATCGCATTTTCTCGACGAGCCGAGCACGTTTTCTGAAATGTGCTCCTCCCGTCACTCTGGTTGGGTGCGCATAGTAAAAAGTGCTCTTGGCAGCTAGAGAGTGCCGCGTTGACCACTGCTCATGAAGAAATTACCATCTGCAACGTTTGGTTTAGGTTTTAGGTGCATTTTTAGTTTTATTGCTTAAATCGCATTTTCTCGACGAGCTGAGCACGTTTTCTGAAATGTGCTCCTCCCGTCACTCTGGTTGGGTGCGCATAGTAAAAAGTGCTCTTGGGAGCTAAAGAGTGCCGCGTTGACCACTGCGCATGAAGAAATGACCACCTGCAACGTTTGGTTTAGGTTTTGGGTGCATTTTTAATTTTATTGCTTAAATCGAATTTGCTCGACGAGCTGAGCACGTTTTCTGAAATGTGCTCCTCCCGTCACTCTGGTTGGGTGTGCATAGTAAAAAGTTCTCTTGGCAGCTAGAGAGTGCCGCGTTGACCACTGCGCATGAAGAAATGACCATCTGCAACGTTTGGTTTAGGTTTTGGGTGCATTTTTAATTTTATTGCTTAAATCGCATTTTCTCGACGAGCTGAGCACGTTTTCCTAAATGTGCTCCTCCCGTCACTCTGGTTGGGTGCGCATAGTAAAAAGTGCTCTTGGCAGCTAGAGAGTGCCGCGTTGACCATTGCGCATGAAGAAATAACCACCTGCAACGTTTGGTTTAGGTTTTAGGTGCATTTTTAATTTTATTGCTTAAATCGCATTTTCTCGTTGAGCTGAGCACGTTTTCTGAAATGTGCTCCTCCCGTCACTCTGGTTGGGTGCGCATAGTAAAAAGTGCTCTTGGCAGCTAGAGAGTGCCGCGTTGACCACTGCGCATGAAGAACTGACCATCTGCAACGTTTGGTTTAGGTTTTGGGTGCATTTTTAATTTTATTGCTTAAATCGCATTTTCTCGACGAGCTGAGCACGTTTTCTGAAATGTGCTCCTCCCGTCACTCTGGTCGGATGCGCATAGTAAAAAGTGTTCTTGGCAGCTAGAGAGTGCCGCGTTGACTGCTGCACATGAAGAAATAACCACCCCCAACGTTTGGTTTAGGTTTTAGGTGCATTTTTAATTTTATTGCTTAAATCGCATTTTCTCGACGAGCTGAGCACGTTTTCTGAAATGTGCTCCTCCCGTCACTCTGGTTGGGTGTGCATAGTAAAAAGTGCTCTTGGCAGCTCGAGAGTGCCGCGTTGACCACTGCGCATGAAGAAATGACCATCTGCAACGTTTGGTTTAGGTTTTAGGTGCATTTTTAATTTTATTGCTTAAATCGCATTTTCTCGACGAGCTGAGCACGTTTTCTGAAATGTGCTCCTCCCGTCACTCTGGTTGGGTGTGCATAGTAAAAAGTGCTCTTGGCAGCTAAAGAGTGCCGCGTTGACCACTGCGCATGAAGAAATGACCACCTGCAACGTTTGGTTTAGGTTTTGGGTGCATTTTTAATTTTATTGCTTAAATCGAATTTGCTCGACGAGCTGAGCACGTTTTCTGAAATGTGCTCCTCCCGTCACTCTTGTTGGGTGCGCATAGAAAAAAGTGCTCTTGGCAGCTAGAGAGTGCCGCGTTGACCACTGCGCATGAAGAAATAACCACCTGCAACGTTTGGTTTAGGTTTTAGGTGCATTTTTAATTTTATTGCTTAAATCGCATTTTCTGGACGAGCTGAGCACGTTTTCTGAAATGTGCTCCTCCCGTCACTCTGGTTGGGTGCGCATAGTAAAAAGTGCTCTTGGCAGCTAGAGAGTGCCGCGTTGACCACTGCACATGAAGAAATAACCACCTGCGACGTTTGGTTTAGGTTTTAGGTGCATTTTTAATTTTATTGCTTAAATCGCATTTTCTCGACGAGCTGAGCACGTTTTCTGAAATGTGCTCCTCCCGTCACTCTGGTTGGGTGTGCATAGTAAAAAGTGCTCTTGGCAGCTAGAGAGTGCCGCGTTGACCACTGCGCATGAAGAAATGACCATCTGCAACGTTTGGTTTAGGTTTTGGGTGCATTTTTAATTTTATTGCTTAAATCGCATTTTCTCGACGAGCTGAGCACGTTTTCCTAAATGTGCTCCTCCCGTCACTCTGGTTGGGTGCGCATAGTAAAAAGTGCTCTTGGCAGCTAGAGAGTGCCGCGTTGACCACTGCGCATGAAGAAATGACCATCTGCAACGTTTGGTTTAGGTTTTGGGTGCATTTTTAATTTTATTGCTTAAATCGCATTTTCTCGACGAGCTGAGCACGTTTTCTGAAATGTGCTCCTCCCGTCACTCTGGTTGGGTGTGCATAGTAAAAAGTGCTCTTGGCAGCTAGAGAGTGCCGCGTTGACCACTGCGCATGAAGAAATGACCATCTGCAACGTTTGGTTTAGGTTTTGGGTGCATTTTTAATTTTATTGCTTAAATCGCATTTTCTCGACGAGCTGAGCACGTTTTCCTAAATGTGCTCCTCCCGTCACTCTGGTTGGATGCGCATAGTAAAAAGTGCTCTTGGCAGCTAGAGAGTGCCGCGTTGACCATTGCGCATGAAGAAATAACCACCTGCAACGTTTGGTTTAGGTTTTAGGTGCATTTTTAATTTTATTGCTTAAATCGCATTTTCTCGACGAGCTGAGCACGTTTTCTGAAATGTGCTCCTCCCGTCACTCTGGTTGGGTGCGCATAGTAAAAAGTGCTCTTGGCAGCTAGAGAGTGCCGCGTTGACCACTGCGCATGAAGAACTGACCATCTGCAACGTTTGGTTTAGGTTTTGGGTGCATTTTTAATTTTATTGCTTAAATCGCATTTTCTCGACGAGCTGAGCACGTTTTCTGAAATGTGCTCCTCCCGTCACTCTGGTCGGATGCGCATAGTAAAAAGTGCTCTTGGCAGCTAGAGAGTGCCGCGTTGACTGCTGCACATGAAGAAATAACCACCCCCAACGTTTGGTTTAGGTTTTAGGTGCATTTTTAATTTTATTGCTTAAATCGCATTTTCTCGACGAGCTGAGCACGTTTTCTGAAATGTGCTCCTCCCGTCACTCTGGTTGGGTGTGCATAGTAAAAAGTGCTCTTGGCAGCTCGAGAGTGCCGCGTTGACCACTGCGCATGAAGAAATGACCATCTGCAACGTTTGGTTTAGGTTTTAGGTGCATTTTTAATTTTATTGCTTAAATCGCATTTTCTCGTCGAGCTGAGCACGTTTTCTGAAATGTGCTCCTCCCGTCACTCTGGTTGGGTGCGCATAGTAAAAAGTGCTCTTGGCAGCTAGAGAGTGCCGCGTTGACCATTGTGCATGAAGAAATAAACACCTGCAACGTTTGGTTTAGGTTTTAGGTGCATTTTTAATTTTATTGCTTAAATCGCATTTTCTCGACGAGCTGAGCACGTTTTCTGAAATGTGCTCCTCCCGTCACTCTGGCTGGGTGCGCATAGTAAAAAGTGCTCTTGGCAGCTAGAGAGTGCCGCGTTGACCACTGCGCATGAAGAAATAACCACCTGCAACGTTATGTTTAGGTTTTAGGTGCATTTTTAATTTTATTGCTTAAATAGCATTTTCTCGACGAGCTGAGCACGTTTTCTGAAATGTTCTCCTCCCGTCACTCTGGTTGGGTGCGCATAGTAAAAAGTGCTCTTGGGAGCTAGAGAGTGCCGCGTTGACCACTGCGCATGAAGAAATAACCACCTGCAACGTTTGGTTTAGGTTTTGGGTGCATTTTTAATTTTATTGCTTAAATCGAATTTTCTCGACGAGCTGAGCACGTTTTCTGAAATGTGCTCCTCCCGTCACTCTGGTTGGGTGCGCATAGTAAAAAGTGCTCTTGGCAGCTAGAGAGTGCCGCGTTGACCATTGCGCATGAAGAAATAACCACCTGCAACGTTTGGTTTAGGTTTTAGGTGCATTTTTAATTTTATTGCTTAAATCGCATTTTCTCGACGAGCTGAGCACGTTTTCTGAAATGTGCTCCTCCCGTCACTCTGGTTGGGTGCGCATAGTAAAAAGTGCTCTTGGCAGCTAGAGAGTGCCGCGTTGACCACTGCGCATGAAGAAATAACCACCTGCAACGTTTGGTTTCGGATTTAGGTGCATTTTAAATTTTATTGCTTAAATCGCATTTTCTCGACGAGCTGAGCACGTTTTCTGAAATGTGCTCCTCCCGTCACTCTGGTTGGGTTCGCATAGTAAAAAGTGCTCTTGGCAGCTAGAGAGTGCCGCGTTGACCACTGCGCATGAAGAAATAACCACCTGCAACGTTTGGTTTAGGTTTTGGGTGCATTTTTAATTTTATTGCTTAAATCGCATTTTCTCGTTGAGCTGAGCACGTTTTCTGAAATGTGCTCCTCCCGTCACTCTGGTTGGGTGCGCATAGTAAAAAGTGCTCTTGGCAGCTAGAGAGTGCCGCGTTGACCACTGCGCATGAAGAAATAACCACCTGCAACGTTATGTTTAGGTTTTAGGTGCATTTTTAATTTTATTGCTTAAATAGCATTTTCTCGACGAGCTGAGCACGTTTTCTGAAATGTTCTCCTCCCGTCACTCTGGTTGGGTGCGCATAGTAAAAAGTGCTCTTGGGAGCTAGAGAGTGCCGCGTTGACCACTGCGCATGAAGAAATAACCACCTGCAACGTTTGGTTTAGGTTTTGGGTGCATTTTTAATTTTATTGCTTAAATCGAATTTTCTCGACGAGCTGAGCACGTTTTCTGAAATGTGCTCCTCCCGTCACTCTGGTTGGGTGCGCATAGTAAAAAGTGCTCTTGGCAGCTAGAGAGTGCCGCGTTGACCATTGCGCATGAAGAAATAACCACCTGCAACGTTTGGTTTAGGTTTTAGGTGCATTTTTAATTTTATTGCTTAAATCGCATTTTCTCGACGAGCTGAGCACGTTTTCTGAAATGTGCTCCTCCCGTCACTCTGGTTGGGTGCGCATAGTAAAAAGTGCTCTTGGCAGCTACCGAGTGCCGCGTTGACCACTGCGCATGAAGAAATAACCACCTGCAACGTTTGGTTTCGGATTTAGGTGCATTTTAAATTTTATTGCTTAAATCGCATTTTCTCGACGAGCTGAGCACGTTTTCTGAAATGTGCTCCTCCCGTCACTCTGGTTGGGTTCGCATAGTAAAAAGTGCTCTTGGCAGCTAGAGAGTGCCGCGTTGACCACTGCGCATGAAGAAATAACCACCTGCAACGTTTGGTTTAGGGTTTGGGTGCATTTTTAATTTTATTGCTTAAATCGCATTTTCTGGACGAGCTGAGCACGTTTTCTGAAATGTGCTCCTCCCGTCACTCTGGTTGGGTGCGCATAGTAAAAAGTGCTCTTGGATGCTAGAGAGTGCCGCGTTGACCACTGCGCGTGAAGAAATAACCACCTGCAACGTTTGGTTTAGGTTTTAGGTGCATTTTTAATTTTATTGCTTAAATCGCGTTTTCTCGACGAGCTGAGCACGTTTTCTGAAATGTGCTCCTCCCGTCACTCTGGTCGGGTGCGCATAGTAAAAAGTGCTCTTGGCAGCTAGAGAGTGCCGCGTTGACTGCTGCACATGAAGAAATAACCACCCCCAACGTTTGGTTTAGGTTTTAGGTGCATTTTTAATTTTATTGCTTAAATCGCATTTTCTCGACGAGCTGAGCACGTTTTCTGAAATGTGCTCCTCCCGTCACTCTGGTTGGGTGCGTATATTAAAAAGTGCTCTTGGCAGCTAGAGAGTGCCGCGTTGACCACTGCGCATGAAGAAATGACCATCTGCAACGTTTGGTTTAGGTTTTAGGTGCATTTTTAATTTGATTGCTTAAATCGCATTTTCTCGACGAGCTGAGCACGTTTTCTGAAATGTGCTCCTCCCGTCACTCTGGTTGGGTGCGCATAGTAAAAAGTGCTCTTGGCAGCTAGAGAGTACCGCGTTGACCACTGCGCATGAAGAAATGACCATCTGCAACGTTTGGTTTAGGTTTTAGGTGCATTTTTAATTTTATTGCTTTAATCGCATTTTCTCGACGAGCTGAGCACGTTTTCTGAAATGTGCTCCTCCCGTCACTCTGGTTGGGTGCGCATAGTAAAAAGTGCTCTTGGCAGCTAGAGAGTGCCGCATTGACTGCTGCGCATGAAGAAATAACAACCTGCAACGTTTGGTTTAGGTTTTAGGTGCATTTTTAATTTTATTGCTTAAATCGCATTTCCTCGACGAGCTGAGCACGTTTTCTGAAATGTGCTCCTCCCGTCACTCTGGTCGGGTGCGAATAGTAAAAAGTGCTCTTGGCAGCTAGAGAGTGCCGCGTTGACTGCTGCACATGAAGAAATAACCACCCCCAACGTTTGGTTTAGGTTTTAGGTGCATTTTTAATTTTATTGCTTAAATCGCATTTTCTCGACGAGCTGAGCACGTTTTCTGAAATGTGCTCCTCCCGTCACTCTGGTTGGGTGCGCATAGTAAAAAGTGCTCTTGGCAGCTAGAAAGTGCCGCGTTGCCCACTGCGCATGAATAAATAACCACCTGCAACGTTTGGTTTAGGTTTTAGGTGCATTTTTAATTTTATTGCTTAAATCGCATTTTCTCGACGAGCTGAACACGTTTTCTAAAATGCGCTCCTCCCGTCACTCTGGTTGGGTGCGCATAGTAAAAAGTGCTCTTGGCAGCTAGAGAGTGCCGCGTTGACCACTGCGCATGAAGAAATGACCATCTGCAACGTTTGGTTTAGGTTTTGGGTGCATTTTTAATTTTATTGCTTAAATCGCATTTTCTCGACGAGCTGAGCACATTTTCTGAAATGTGCTCCTCCCGTCACTCTGGTTGGGTGCGCATAGTAAAAAGTGCTCTTGGCAGCTAGAGAGTGCCGCGTTGACCACTGCGCATGAAGAACTGACCATCTGCAACGTTTGGTTTAGGTTTTGGGTGCATTTTTAATTTTATTGCTTAAATCGCATTTTCTCGTCGAGCTGAGCACGTTTTCTGAAATGTGCTCCTCCCGTCACTCTGGTTGGGTGCGCATAGTAAAAAGTGCTCTTGGCAGCTAGAGAGTGCCGCGTTGACCACTGCGCATGAAGAAATAACCACCTGCAACGTTTGGTTTAGGTTTTGGGTGCATTTTTAATTTTATTGCTTAAATCGCATTTTCTCGACGAGCTGAGCACATTTTCTGAAATGTGCTCCTCCCGTCACTCTGGTTGGGTG
Organism: Syngnathus scovelli; assembly: GCF_024217435.2. Lineage (NCBI taxonomy): Eukaryota > Metazoa > Chordata > Actinopteri > Syngnathiformes > Syngnathidae > Syngnathus > Syngnathus scovelli. The sequence continues at coordinate 768,580 of NC_090863.1, forward strand.
CGCATAGTAAAAAGTGCTCTTGGCAGCTAGAGAGTGCCGCGTTGACCACTGCGCATGAAGAACTGACCATCTGCAACGTTTGGTTTAGGTTTTGGGTGCATTTTTAATTTTATTGCTTAAATCGCATTTTCTCGACGAGCTGAGCACGTTTTCTGAAATGTGCTCCTCCCGTCACTCTGGTCGGGTGCGCATAGTAAAAAGTGCTCTTGGCAGCTAGAGAGTGCCGCGTTGACTGCTGCACATGAAGAAATAACCACCCCCAACGTTTGGTTTAGGTTTTAGGTGCATTTTTAATTTTATTGCTTAAATCGCATTTTCTCGACGAGCCGAGCACGTTTTCTGAAATGTGCTCCTCCCGTCACTCTGGTTGGGTGCGCATAGTAAAAAGTGCTCTTGGCAGCTAGAGAGTGCCGCGTTGACCACTGCGCATGAAGAAATAACCACCTGCAACGTTTAGTTTAGGTTTTAGGTGCATTTTTAATTTTATTGCTTAAATCGCATTTTCTCGACGAGCTGAGCACGTTTTCTGAAATTTGCTCCTCCCGTCACTCTGGTTGGGTGCGCATAGTAAAAAGTGCTCTTGGCAGCTAGAGAGTGCCGCGTTGACCACTGCGCATGAAGAAATGACCATCTGCAACGTTTGGTTTAGGTTTTAGGTGCATTTTTAATTTTATTGCTTGAATCGCATTTTCTCGACGAGCTGAGCACGTTTTCTGAAATGTGCTCCTCCCGTCACTCTGGTTGGGTGTGCATAGTAAAAAGTGCTCTTGGCAGCTCGAGAGTGCCGCGTTGACCACTGCGCATGAAGAAATGACCATCTGCAACGTTTGGTTTAGGTTTTAGGTGCATTTTTAATTTTATTGCTTAAATCGCATTTTCTCGTCGAGCTGAGCACGTTTTCTGAAATGTGCTCCTCCCGTCACTCTGGTTGGGTGCGCATAGTAAAAAGTGCTCTTGGCAGCTAGAGAGTGCCGCGTTAACCATTGCGCATGAAGAAATAAACACCTGCAACGTTTGGTTTAGGTTTTAGGTGCATTTTTAATTGTATTGCTTAAATCGCATTTTCTCGACGAGCTGAGCACGTTTTCTGAAATGTGCTCCTCCCGTCACTCTGGTTGGGTGCGCATAGTAAAAAGTGCTCTTGGCAGCTAGAGAGTGCCGCGTTGACCACTGCGCATGAAGAAATGACCACCTGCAACGTTTGGTTTAGGTTTTAGGTGCATTTTTAATTTTATTGCTTAAATCGCATTTTCTCGACGAGCTGAGCACGTTTTCTGAAATGTGCTCCTCCCGTCACTCTGGTTGGGTGCGCATAGTAAAAAGTGCTCTTGGCAGCTAGAGAGTGCCGCGTTGACCACTGCGCATGAAGAAATAACCACCTGCAACGTTTGGTTTAGGTTTTGGGTGCATTTTTAATTTTATTGCTTAAATCGCATTTTCTCGACGAGCTGAGCACGTTTTCTGAAATGTGCTCCTCCCGTCACTCTGGTTGGGTGTGCATAGTAAAAAGTGCTCTTGGCAGCTCGAGAGTGCCGCGTTGACCACTGCGCATGAAGAAATGACCATCTGCAACGTTTGGTTTAGGTTTTATGTGCATTTTTAATTTTATTGCTTAAATCGCATTTTCTCGACGAGCCGAGCACGTTTTCTGAAATGTGCTCCTCCCGTCACTCTGGTTGGGTGCGCATAGTAAAAAGTGCTCTTGGCAGCTAGAGAGTGCCGCGTTGACCACTGCTCATGAAGAAATGACCATCTGCAACGTTTGGTTTAGGTTTTAGGTGCATTTTTAGTTTTATTGCTTAAATCGCATTTTCTCGACGAGCTGAGCACGTTTTCTGAAATGTGCTCCTCCCGTCACTCTGGTTGGGTGTGCATAGTAAAAAGTGCTCTTGGGAGCTAAAGAGTGCCGCGTTGACCACTGCGCATGAAGAAATAACCACCTGCAACGTTTGGTTTAGGTTTTGGGTGCATTTTTAATTTTATTGCTTAAATCGAATTTGCTCGACGAGCTGAGCACGTTTTCTGAAATGTGCTCCTCCCGTCACTCTTGTTGGGTGCGCATAGAAAAAAGTGCTCTTGGCAGCTAGAGAGTGCCGCGTTGACCACTGCGCATGAAGAAATAACCACCTGCAACGTTTGGTTTAGGTTTTAGGGGCATTTTTAATTTTATTGCTTAAATCGCATTTTCTGGACGAGCTGAGCACGTTTTCTGAAATGTGCTCCTCCCGTCACTCTGGTTGGGTGCGCATAGTAAAAAGTGCTCTTGGCAGCTAGAGAGTGCCGCGTTGACCACTGCACATGAAGAAATAACCACCTGCGACGTTTGGTTTAGGTTTTAGGTGCATTTTTAATTTTATTGCTTAAATCGCATTTTCTCGACGAGCTGAGCACGTTTTCTGAAATGTGCTCCTCCCGTCACTCTGGTCGGGTGCGCATAGTAAAAAGTGCTCTTGGCAGCTAGAGAGTGCCGCGTTGACTGCTGCACATGAAGAAATAACCACCCCCAACGTTTGGTTTAGGTTTTAGGTGCATTTTTAATTTTATTGCTTAAATCGCATTTTCTCGACGAGCTGAGCACGTTTTCTGAAATGTGCTCCTCCGGTCACTCTGGTTGGGTGCGCATAGTAAAAAGTGCTCTTGGCAGCTAGAGAGTGCTGCGTTGACCACTGCGCATGAAGAAATAACCACCTGCAACGTTTGATTTAGGTTGTGGGTGCATTTTTAATTTTATTGCTTAAATCGCATTTTCTCGACGAGCTGAGCACGTTTTCTGAAATGTGCTCCTCCCGTCACTCTGGTTGGGTGCGCATAGTAAAAAGTGCTCTTGGCAGCTAGAGAGTGCCGCATTGACCACTGCGCATGAAGAAATAACCACCTGCAACGTTTGGTTTAGGTTTTGGGTGCATTTTTAATTTTATTGCTTAAATCGCATTTTCTCGACGAGCTGAGCACGTTTTCTGAAATGTGCTCCTCCCGTCACTCTGGTTGGGTGCGCACAGTAAAAAGTGCTCTTGGCAGCTAGAGAGTGCCGCGTTGACCACTGCGCATGAAGAAATGACCATATGCAACGTTTGGTTTAGGTTTTAGGTGCATTTTTAATTTTATTGCTTAAATCGCATTTTCTCGACGAGCTGAGCACGTTTTCTGAAATGTGCTCCTCCCGTCACTCTGGTTGGGTGCGCATAGTAAAAAGGGCTCTTGGCAGCTAGAGAGTGCCGCGTTGACCACTGCCCAAGAAGAAATAACCACCTGCAACGTTTGGTTTAGGTTTTAGGTGCATTTTTAATTTTATTGCTTGAATTGCATTTTCTCGACGAGCTGAGCACGTTTTCTGAAATGTGCTCCTCCCGTCACTCTGGTTGGGTGCGCATAGTAAAAAGTGCTCTTGGCAGCTAGAGAGTGCCGCGTTGACCACTGCGCATGAAGAAATGACCATCTGCAACGTTTGGTTTAGGTTTTAGGTGCATTTTTAATTTTATTGCTTGAATTGCATTTTCTCGACGAGCTGAGCACGTTTTCTGAAATGTGCTCCTCCCGTCACTCTGGTTGGGTGTGCATAGTAAAAAGTGCTCTTGGCAGCTCGAGAGTGCCGCGTTGACCACTGCGCATGAAGAAATGACCATCTGCAACGTTTGGTTTAGGTTTTAGGTGCATTTTTAATTTTATTGCTTAAATCGCATTTTCTCGTCGAGCTGAGCACGTTTTCTGAAATGTGCTCCTCCCGTCACTTTGGTTGGGTGCGCATAGTAAAAAGTGCTCTTGGCAGCTAGAGAGTGCCGCGTTGACCATTGCGCATGAAGAAATAAACACCTGCAACGTTTGGTTTAGGTTTTAGGTGCATTTTTAATTGTATTGCTTAAATTGCATTTTCTCGACGAGCTGAGCACGTTTTCTGAAATGTGCTCCTCCCGTCACTCTGGTTGGGTGCGCATAGTAAAAAGTGCTCTTGGCAGCTAGAGAGTGCCGTGTTGACCACTGCGCATGAAGAAATGACCACCTGCAACGTTTGGTTTAGGTTTTAGGTGCATTTTTAGTTTTATTGCTTAAATCGCATTTTCTCGACGAGCTGAGCACGTTTTCTGAAATGTGCTCCTCCCGTCACTCTGGTTGGGTGCGCATAGTAAAAAGTGCTCTTGGGAGCTAAAGAGTGCCGCGTTGACCACTGCGCATGAAGAAATAACCACCTGCAACGTTTGGTTTAGGTTTTGGGTGCATTTTTAATTTTATTGCTTAAATCGAATTTGCTCGACGAGCTGAGCACGTTTTCTGAAATGTGCTCCTCCCGTCACTCTTGTTGGGTGCGCATAGAAAAAAGTGCTCTTGGCAGCTAGAGAGTGCCGCGTTGACCACTGCGCATGAAGAAATAACCACCTGCAACGTTTGGTTTAGGTTTTAGGTGCATTTTTAATTTTATTGCTTAAATCGCATTTTCTGGACGAGCTGAGCACGTTTTCTGAAATGTGCTCCTCCCGTCACTCTGGTTGGGTGCGCATAGTAAAAAGTGCTCTTGGCAGCTAGAGAGTGCCGCGTTGACCACTGCACATGAAGAAATAACCACCTGCGACGTTTGGTTTAGGTTTTAGGTGCATTTTTAATTTTATTGCTTGAATCGCATTTTCTCGACGAGCTGAGCACGTTTTCTGAAATGTGCTCCTCCCGTCACTCTGGTTGGGTGTGCATAGTAAAAAGTGCTCTTGGCAGCTAGAGAGTGCCGCGTTGACCACTGCGCATGAAGAAATGACCATCTGCAACGTTTGGTTTAGGTTTTGGGTGCATTTTTAATTTTATTGCTTAAATCGCATTTTCTCGACGAGCTGAGCACATTTTCTGAAATGTGCTCCTCCCGTCACTCTGGTTGGGTGTGCATAGTAAAAAGTGCTCTTGGCAGCTAGAGAGTGCCGCGTTGACCACTGCGCATGAAGAAATAACCACCTGCAACGTTTGGTTTAGGTTTTGGGTGCATTTTTAATTTTATTGCTTAAATCGCATTTTCTCGACGAGCTGAGCACGTTTTCTGAAATGTGCTCCTCCCGTCACTCTGGTTGGGTGTGCATAGTAAAAAGTGCTCTTGGCAGCTAGAGAGTGCCGCGTTGACCACTGCGCATGAAGAAATAACCACCTGCAACGTTTGGTTTAGGTTTTGGGTGCATTTTTAATTTTATTGCTTAAATCGCATTTTCTCGACGAGCTGAGCACGTTTTCTGAAATGTGCTCCTCCCGTCACTCTGGTCGGGTGCGCATAGTAAAAAGTGCTCTTGGCAGCTAGAGAGTGCCGCGTTGACCACTGCGCATGAATAAATGACCATCTGCAACGTTTGGTTTAGGTTTTGGGTGCATTTTTAATTTTATTGCTTAAATCGCATTTTCTCGACGAGCTGAGCACGTTTTCTGAAATGTGCTCCTCCCGTCACTCTGGTTGGGTGCGCATAGTAAAAAGTGCTCTTGGCAGCTAGAGAGTGCCGCGTTGACCACTGCGCATGAAGAAATAACCACCTGCAACGTTTGATTTAGGTTGTGGGTGCATTTTTAATTTTATTGCTTAAATCGCATTTTCTCGACGAGCTGAGCACGTTTTCTGAAATGTGCTCCTCCCGTCACTCCGGTTGGGTGCGCATAGTAAAAAGTGCTCTTGGCAGCTAGAGAGTGCCGCGTTAAACACTGGGCATTAAGAAATAACCACCTGCGACGTTTGGTTTAGGTTTTGGGTGCATTTTTAATTTAATTGCTTAAATCGCATTTTCTCGACGAGCTGAGCACGTTTTCTGAAATGTGCTCCTCCCGTCACTCTGGTTGGGTGTGCATAGTAAAAAGTGCTCTTGGCAGCTAGAGAGTGCCGCGTTGACCATTGCGCATGAAGAAATAACCACCTGCAACGTTTGGTTTAGGTTTTAGGTGCATTTTTAATTTTATTGCTTAAATCGCATTTTCTCGACGAGCTGAGCACGTTTTCTGAAATGTGCTCCTCCCGTCACTCTGGTTGGGTGTGCATAGTAAAAAGTGCTCTTGGCAGCTAGAGAGTGCCGCGTTGACCACTGCGCATGAAGAAATGACCATCTGCAACGTTTGGTTTAGGTTTTGGGTGCATTTTTAATTTTATTGCTTAAATCGCATTTTCTCGACGAGCTGAGCACATTTTCTGAAATGTGCTCCTCCCGTCACTCTGGTTGGGTGTGCATAGTAAAAAGTGCTCTTGGCAGCTAGAGAGTGCCGCGTTGACCACTGCGCATGAAGAAATAACCACCTGCAACGTTTGGTTTAGGTTTTGGGTGCATTTTTAATTTTATTGCTTAAATCGCATTTTCTCGACGAGCTGAGCACGTTTTCTGAAATGTGCTCCTCCCGTCACTCTGGTTGGGTGTGCATAGTAAAAAGTGCTCTTGGCAGCTAGAGAGTGCCGCGTTGACCACTGCGCATGAAGAAATAACCACCTGCAACGTTTGGTTTAGGTTTTGGGTGCATTTTTAATTTTATTGCTTAAATCGCATTTTCTCGACGAGCTGAGCACGTTTTCTGAAATGTGCTCCTCCCGTCACTCTGGTCGGGTGCGCATAGTAAAAAGTGCTCTTGGCAGCTAGAGAGTGCCGCGTTGACCACTGCGCATGAATAAATGACCATCTGCAACGTTTGGTTTAGGTTTTGGGTGCATTTTTAATTTTATTGCTTAAATCGCATTTTCTCGACGAGCTGAGCACGTTTTCTGAAATGTGCTCCTCCCGTCACTCTGGTTGGGTGCGCATAGTAAAAAGTGCTCTTGGCAGCTAGAGAGTGCCGCGTTGACCACTGCGCATGAAGAAATAACCACCTGCAACGTTTGATTTAGGTTGTGGGTGCATTTTTAATTTTATTGCTTAAATCGCATTTTCTCGACGAGCTGAGCACGTTTTCTGAAATGTGCTCCTCCCGTCACTCCGGTTGGGTGCGCATAGTAAAAAGTGCTCTTGGCAGCTAGAGAGTGCCGCGTTAAACACTGGGCATTAAGAAATAACCACCTGCGACGTTTGGTTTAGGTTTTGGGTGCATTTTTAATTTAATTGCTTAAATCGCATTTTCTCGACGAGCTGAGCACGTTTTCTGAAATGTGCTCCTCCCGTCACTCTGGTTGGGTGTGCATAGTAAAAAGTGCTCTTGGCAGCTAGAGAGTGCCGCGTTGACCATTGCGCATGAAGAAATAACCACCTGCAACGTTTGGTTTAGGTTTTAGGTGCATTTTTAATTTTATTGCTTAAATCGCATTTTCTCGACGAGCTGAGCACGTTTTCTGAAATGTGCTCCTCCCGTCACTCTGGTTGGGTGCGCATAGTAAGAAGTGCTCTTGGCAGCTAGAGAGTGCCGCGTTGACCACTGCGCATGAAGAAATGACCATCTGCAACGTTTGGTTTAGGTTTTGGGTGCATTTTTAATTTTATTGCTTAAATCGCATTTTCTCGTCGAGCTGAGCACGTTTTCTGAAATGTGCTCCTCCCGTCACTCTGGTTGGGTGCGCATAGTAAAAAGTGCTCTTGGCAGCTAGAGAGTGCCGCGTTGACCATTGCGCATGAAGAAATAACCACCTGCAACGTTTGGTTTAGGTTTTAGGTGCATTTTTAATTTTATTGCTTAAATCGCATTTTCTCGACGAGCTGAGCACGTTTTCTGAAATGTGCTCCTCCCGTCACTCTGGTCGGGTGCGCATAGTAAAAAGTGCTCTTGGCAGCTAGAGAGTGCCGCGTTGACCACTGCGCATGAAGAAATGACCATCTGAAACGTTTGGTTTAGGTTTTAGGTGCATTTTTAATTTTATTGCTTAAATCGCATTTTCTCGACGAGCTGAGCACGTTTTCTGAAATGTGCTCCTCCCGTCACTCTGGTTGGGTGCGCATAGTAAAAAGTGCTCTTGGCAGCTAGAGAGTGCTGCGTTGACCACTGCGCATGAAGAAATGACCACCTGCAACGTTATGTTTAGGTTTTAGGTACATTTTTAATTTTATTGCTTAAATCGCATTTTCTCGACGAGCTGAGCACGTTTTCTGAAATGTGCTCCTCCCGTCACTCTGGTTGGGTGCGCATAGTAAAAAGTGCTCTTGGCAGCTAGAGAGTGCAGCGTTGACCACTGCGCATGAAGAAATGACCATCTGCAACGTTTGGTTTAGGTTTTGGGTGCATTTTTAATTTTATTGCTTAAATCGCATTCTCTCGACGAGCTGAGCACATTTTCTGAAATGTGCTCCTCCCGTCACTCTGGTTGGGTGCGCATAGTAAAAAGTGCTCTTGGCAGCTAGAGAGTGCCGCGTTGACCACTGCGCATGAAGAACTGACCATCTGCAACGTTTGGTTTAGGTTTTGGGTGCATTTTTAATTTTATTGCTTAAATCGCATTTTCTCGTCGAGCTGAGCACGTTTTCTGAAATGTGCTCCTCCCGTCACTCTGGTTGGGTGCGCATAGTAAAAAGTGCTCTTGGCAGCTAGAGAGTGCCGCGTTGACCACTGCGCATGAAGAAATAACCACCTGCAACGTTTGGTTTAGGTTTTGGGTGCATTTTTAATTTTATTGCTTAAATCGCATTTTCTCGACGAGCTGAGCACATTTTCTGAAATGTGCTCCTCCCGTCACTCTGGTTGGGTGCGCATAGTAAAAAGTGCTCTTGGCAGCTAGAGAGTGCCGCGTTGACCACTGCGCATGAAGAACTGACCATCTGCATTTTTAATTTTATTGCTTAAATCGCATTTTCTCGTCGAGCTGAGCACGTTTTCTGAAATGTGCTCCTCCCGTCACTCTGGTTGGGTGCGCATAGTAAAAAGTGCTCTTGGCAGCTAGAGAGTGCCGCGTTGACCACTGCGCATGAAGAAATGACCATCTGCAACGTTTGGTTTAGATTTTAGGTGCATTTTTAATTTTATTGCTTAAATCGCATTTTCTCGACGAGCTGAGCACGTTTTCTGAAATGTGCTCCTCCCGTCACTCTGGTTGGGTGTGCATAGTAAAAAGTGCTCTTGGCAGCTCGAGAGTGCCGCGTTGACCACTGCGCATGAAGAAATGACCATCTGCAACGTTTGGTTTAGGTTTTGGGTGCATTTTTAATTTTATTGCTTAAATCGCATTTTCTCGTCGAGCTGAGCACGTTTTCTGAAATGTGCTCCTCCCGCCACTCTGGTTGGGTGCGCATAGTAAAAAGTGCTCTTGGCAGCTAGAGAGTGCCGCGTTGACCACTGCGCATGAAGAAATAACCACCTGCAACGTTTGGTTTAGGTTTTGGGTGCATTTTTAATTTTATTGCTTAAATCGCATTTTCTCGACGAGCTGAGCACGTTTTCTGAAATGTGCTCCTCCCGTCACTCTGGTTGGGTGTGCATAGTAAAAAGTGCTCTTGGCAGCTAGAGAGTGCCGCGTTGACCACTGCGCATGAAGAAATAACCACCTGCAACGTTTGGTTTAGGTTTTGGGTGCATTTTTAATTTTATTGCTTAAATCGCATTTTCTCGACGAGCTGAGCACGTTTTCTGAAATGTGCTCCTCCCGTCACTCTGGTTGGGTGCGCATAGTAAAAAGTGCTCTTGGCAGCTAGAGAGTGCCGCGTTGACCACTGCGCATGAAGAACTGACCATCTGCATTTTTAATTTTATTGCTTAAATCGCATTTTCTCGTCGAGCTGAGCACGTTTTCTGAAATGTGCTCCTCCCGTCACTCTGGTTGGGTGCGCATAGTAAAAAGTGCTCTTGGCAGCTAGAGAGTGCCGCGTTGACCACTGCGCATGAAGAAATGACCATCTGCATCGTTTGGTTTAGGTTTTAGGTGCATTTTTAATTTTATTGCTTAAATCGCATTTTCTCGACGAGCTGAGCACGTTTTCTGAAATGTGCTCCTCCCGTCACTCTGGTTGGGTGCGCATAGTAAAAAGTGCTCTTGGCAGCTAGAGAGTGCCGCGTTAAACACTGCGCATGAAGAAATAACTACCTGCAACGTTTGGTTTAGGTTTTGGGTGCATTTTTAATTTTATTGCTTAAATCGCATTTTCTCGACGAGCTGAGCACGTTTTCTGAAATGTGCTCCTCCCGTCACTCTGGTTGGGTGCGCATAGTAAAAAGTGCTCTTGGCAGCTAGAGAGTGCCGCGTTGACCACTGCGCATGAATAAATAACCACGTGCAACGTTTGTTTTAGGTTTTAGGTGCATTTTTAATTTTATTGCTTAAATCGCATTTTCTCGTCGAGCTGAGCACGTTTTCTGAAATGTGCTCCTCCCGTCACTCTGGTTGGGTGCGCATAGTAAAAAGTGCTCTTGGCAGCTAGAGAGTGCCGCGTTGACCACTGCGCATGAAGAAATAACCATCTGCAACGTTTGGTTTAGGTTTTGGGTGCATTTTTAATTTTATTACTTAAATCGCAGTTTCTCGACGAGCTGAGCACATTTTCTGAAATGTGCTCCTCCCGTCACTCTGGTTGGGTGCGCATAGTAAAAAGTGCTCTTGGCAGCTAGAGATTGCCGCGTTGACCACTGCGCAAGAAGAAATAACCACCTGCAACGTTTGGTTTAGGTTTTAGGTGCATTTTTAATTTTATTGCTTAAATAGCATTTTCTCGACGAGCTGAGCACGTTTTCTAAAATGTGCTCCTCCCGTCACTCTGGTTGGGTGCGCATAGTAAAAAGTGTTCTTGGCAGCTAGAGAGTGCCGCGTTGACCACTGCACATGAAGAAATAACCACCTGCAAGTTTGGTTTAGGTTTTGTGCATTTTTAATTTTATTGCTTAAATCGCATTTTCTCGACGAGCTGAGCACGTTTTCTGAAAAGTGCTCCTCCCGTCACTCTTGTTGGGTGCGCATAGTAAAAAGTGCTCTTGGCAGCTAGAGAGTGCCGCGTTGACCACTGCGCATGAAGAAATAACCACCTGCAACGTTTGGTTTAGGTTTTAGGTGCATTTTTTATTTTATTGCTTAAATCGCATTTTCTCGACGAGCTGAGCACGTTTTCTGAAATGTGCTCCTCCCGTCACTCTGATTGGGTGCGCAGAGTAAAAAGTGCTCTTGGCAGCTAGAGAGTGCCGCGTTGACCACTGCGCATGAAGAAATAACCACCTGCAACGTTTGGTTTAGTTTTTGGGTGCATTTTTAATTTTATTGCTTAAATCGCATTTTCTGGACGAGCTGAGCACGTTTTCTGAAATGTCCTCCTCCCGTCACTCTGGTTGGGTGCGCATAGTAAAAAGTGCTCTTGGCAGCTAGAGAGTGCCGCGTTGACCACTGCGCATGAAGAAATGACCATCTGCAACGTTTGGTTTAGGTTTTGGGTGCATTTTTAATTTTATTGCTTAAAATCGCATTTTCTCGACGAGCTGAGCACGTTTTCTGAAATGTGCTCCTCCCGTCACTCTGGTTGGGTGCGCATAGTAAAAAGTGCTCTTGGCAGCTAGAGAGTGCCGCGTTGACCATTGCGCATGAAGAAATAACCACCTGCAACGTTTGGTTTAGGTTTTAGGTGCATTTTTCATTTTATTGCTTAAATCGCATTTTCTCGACGAGCTGAGCACGTTTTCTGAAATGTGCTCCTCCCGTCACTCTGGTTGGGTGTGCATAGTAAAAAGTGCTCTTGGCAGCTAGAGAGTGCCGCGTTGACCACTGCGCATGAAGAAATAACCACCTGCAACGTTTGGTTTAAGTTTTGGGTGCATTTTTAATTTTATTGCTTAAATCGCATTTTCTCGTCGAGCTGAGCACGTTTTCTGAAATGTGCTCCTCCCGTCACTGTGGTTGGGTGCGCATAGTAAAAAGTGCTCTTGGAAGCTAGAGAGTGCCGCGTTGACCACTGCGCATGAAGAAATGACCATCTGCAACGTTTGGTTTAGGTTTTGGGTGCATTTTTAATTTTATTGCTTAAATCGCAGTTCCTCGACGAGCTGAGCACGTTTTCTGAAATGTGCTCCTCCCGTCACTCTGGTTGGGTGCGCATAGTAAAAAGTGCTCTTGGCAGCTAGAGAGTGCCGCGTTGACCACTGCGCATGAAGAAATAACCACCTGCAACGTTTGGTTTAGGTTTTATGTGCATTTTTAATTTTATTGCTTAAATCGCATTTTCTCGACGAGCTGAGCACGTTTTCTGAAATGTGCTCCCGTCACTCTGGTTGGGTGTGCATAGTAAAAAGTACTCTTGGCAGCTAGAGAGTGCCGCGTTGACCACTGCGCATGAAGAAATAACCACCTGCAACGTTTGGTTTAGTTTTTGGGTGCATTTTTAATTTTATTGCTTAAATCGAATTTTCTCGACGAGCTGAGCACGTTTTCTGAAATGTGCTCCTCCCGTCACTCTTGTTGGGTGCGCATAGTAAAAAGTGCTCTTGGCAGCTAGAGTGCCGCGTTGACCACTGCGCATGAAGAAATAACCACCTGCAACGTTTGGTTTAGGTTTTAGGTGCGTTTTTAATTTTATTGCTTAAATCGCATTTTCTGGACGAGCTGAGCACGTTTTCTGAAATGTGCTCCTCCCGTCACTCTGGTTGGGTGCGCATAGTAAAAAGTGCTCTTGGCAGCTAGAGAGTGCCGCGTTGACCACTGCGCATGAAGAAATAACCACCTGCAACGTTTGGTTTAGGTTTTAGGTGCATTTTTAATTTTATTGCTTAAATCGCATTTTCTCGACGAGCTGAGCACGTTTTCTGAAATGTGCTCCTCCCGTCACTCTGGTTGGGTGTGCATAGTAAAAAGTGCTCTTGGCAGCTAGAGAGTGCCGCGTTGACCACTGCGCATGAAGAAATGACCATCTGCAACGTTTGGTTTAGGTTTTGGGTGCATTTTTAATTTTATTGCTTAAATCGCATTTTCTCGACGAGCTGAGCACGTTTTCTGAAATGTGCTCCTCCCGTCACTCTGGTTGGGTGCGCATAGTAAAAAGTGCTCTTGGCAGCTAGAGAGTGCCGCGTTGACCACTGCGCATGAAGAACTGACCATCTGCAACGTTTGGTTTAGGTTTTGGGTGCATTTTTAATTTTATTGCTTAAATCGCATTTTCTCGACGAGCTGAGCACGTTTTCTGAAATGTGCTCCTCCCGTCACTCTGGTCGGGTGCGCATAGTAAAAAGTGCTCTTGGCAGCTAGAGAGTGCCGCGTTAAACACTGCGCATGAAGAAATAACCACCTGCAGCGTTTGGTTTAGGTTTTGGGTGCATTTTTAATTTTATTGCTTAAATCGCATTTTCTCGACGAGCTGAGCACGTTTTCTGAAATGTGCTCCTCCCGTCACTCTGGTTGGGTGTGCATAGTAAAAAGTGCTCTTGGCAGCTCGAGAGTGCCGCGTTGACCACTGCGCATGAAGAAATGACCATCTGCAACGTTTGGTTTAGGTTTTATGTGCATTTTTAATTTTATTGCTTAAATCGCATTTTCTCGATGAGCCAAGCACGTTTTCTGAAATGTGCTCCTCCCGTCACTCTGGTTGGGTGCGCATAGTAAAAAGTGCTCTTGGCAGCTAGAGAGTGCCGCGTTGACCATTGCGCATGAAGAACTGACCATCTGCAACGTTTGGTTTAGGTTTTGGGTGCATTTTTAATTTTATTGCTTAAATCGCATTTTCTCGACGAGCTGAGCACGTTTTCTGAAATGTGCTCCTCCCGTCACTCTGGTCGGGTGCGCATAGTAAAAAGTGCTCTTGGCAGCTAGAGAGTGCCGCGTTAAACACTGCGCATGAAGAAATAACCACCTGCAGCGTTTGGTTTAGGTTTTGGGTGCATTTTTAATTTTATTGCTTAAATCGCATTTTCTCGACGAGCTGAGCACGTTTTCTGAAATGTGCTCCTCCCGTCACTCTGGTTGGGTGTGCATAGTAAAAAGTGCTCTTGGCAGCTCGAGAGTGCCGCGTTGACCACTGCGCATGAAGAAATGACCATCTGCAACGTTTGGTTTAGGTTTTAGGTGCATTTTTAATTTTATTGCTTAAATCGCATTTTCTCGATGAGCCGAGCACGTTTTCTGAAATGTGCTCCTCCCGTCACTCTGGTTGGGTGCGCATAGTAAAAAGTGCTCTTGGCAGCTAGAGAGTGCCGCGTTGACCACTGCTCATGAAGAAATGACCATCTGCAACGTTTGGTTTAGGTTTTAGGTGCATTTTTAATTTTATTGCTTACATCGCATTTTCTCGACGAGCTGAGCACGTTTTCTGAAATGTGCTCCTCCCGTCACTCTGGTCGGGTGCGCATAGTAAAAAGTGCTCTTGGCAGCTAGAGAGTGCCGCGTTGACTGCTGCACATGAAGAAATAACCACCCCCAACGTTTGGTTTAGGTTTTAGGTGCATTTTTAATTTTATTGCTTAAATCGCATTTTCTCGACGAGCTGAGCACGTTTTCTGAAATGTGCTCCTCCCGTCACTCTGGTTGGGTGCGCATAGTAAAAAGTGCTCTTGGCAGCTAGAGAGTGCCACGTTGACCACTGCGCATGAAGAAATGAGCATCTGCAACGTTTGGTTTAGGTTTTAGGTGCATTTTTAATTTTATTGCGTAAATCGCATTTTCTCGACGAGCTGAGCACGTTTTCTGAAATGTGCTCCTCCCGTCACTCTGGTTGGGTGCGCATAGTAAAACGTGCTCTTGGCAGCTAGAGAGTGCTGCGTTGACCATTGCGCATAAAGAAATAACCACCTGCAACATTTGGTTTAGGTTTTAGGTGCATTTTTAATTTTATTGCTTAAATCGCATTTTCTCGACGAGCAGAGCACGTTTTCTGAAATGTGCTCCTCCCGTCACTCTGGTTGGGTGCGCATAGTAAAAAGTGCTCTTGGCAGCTAGAGAGTGCCGCGTTGACCACTGCGCATGAAGAAATAACCACCTGCAACGTTTGGTTTAGGTTTTGGGTGCATTTTTAATTTTATTGCTTAAATCGCATTTTCTCGACGAGCTGAGCACGTTTTCTGAAATGTGCTCCTCCCGTCACTCTGGTCGGGTGCGCATAGTAAAAAGTGCTCTTGGCAGCTAGAGAGTGCCGCGTTAAACACTGCGCATGAAGAAATAACCACCTGCAGCGTTTGGTTTAGGTTTTGGGTGCATTTTTAATTTTATTGCTTAAATCGCATTTTCTCGACGAGCTGAGCACGTTTTCTGAAATGTGCTCCTCCCGTCACTCTGGTTGGGTGTGCATAGTAAAAAGTGCTCTTGGCAGCTCGAGAGTGCCGCGTTGACCACTGCGCATGAAGAAATGACCATCTGCAACGTTTGGTTTAGGTTTTAGGTGCATTTTTAATTTTATTGCTTAAATCGCATTTTCTCGATGAGCCGAGCACGTTTTCTGAAATGTGCTCCTCCCGTCACTCTGGTTGGGTGCGCATAGGAAAAAGTGCTCTTGGCAGCTAGAGAGTGCCGCGTTGACCACTGCTCATGAAGAAATGACCATCTGCAACGTTTGGTTTAGGTTTTAGGTGCATTTTTAATTTTATTGCTTACATCGCATTTTCTCGACGAGCTGAGCACGTTTTCTGAAATGTGCTCCTCCCGTCACTCTGGTCGGGTGCGCATAGTAAAAAGTGCTCTTGGCAGCTAGAGAGTGCCGCGTTGACTGCTGCACATGAAGAAATAACCACCCCCAACGTTTGGTTTAGGTTTTAGGTGCATTTTTAATTTTATTGCTTAAATCGCATTTTCTCGACGAGCTGAGCACGTTTTCTGAAATGTGCTCCTCCCGTCACTCTGGTTGGGTGCGCATAGTAAAAAGTGCTCTTGGCAGCTAGAGAGTGCCACGTTGACCACTGCGCATGAAGAAATGAGCATCTGCAACGTTTGGTTTAGGTTTTGGGTGCATTTTTAATTTTATTGCTTAAATCGCATTTTCTCGACGAGCTGAGCACGTTTTCTGAAATGTGCTCCTCCCGTCACTCTGGTTGGGTGTGCATAGTAAAAAGTGCTCTTGGCAGCTCGAGAGTGCCGCGTTGACCACTGCGCATGAAGAAATGACTATCTGCAACGTTTGGTTTAGGTTTTATGTGCATTTTTAATTTTATTGCTTAAATCGCATTTTCTCGACGAGCCGAGCACGTTTTCTGAAATGTGCTCCTCCCGTCACTCTGGTTGGGTGCGCATAGTAAAAAGTGCTCTTGGCAGCTAGAGAGTGCCGCGTTGACCACTGCTCATGAAGAAATGACCATCTGCAACGTTTGGTTTAGGTTTTAGGTGCATTTTTAGTTTTATTGCTTAAATCGCATTTTCTCGACGAGCTGAGCCCGTTTTCTGAAATGTGCTCCTCCCGTCACTCTGGTTGGGTGCGCATAGTAAAAAGTGCTCTTGGGAGCTAAAGAGTGCCGCGTTGACCACTGCGCATGAAGAAATAACCACCTGCAACGTTTGGTTTAGGATTTGGGTGCATTTTTAATTTTATTGCTTAAATCGAATTTGCTCGACGAGCTGAGCACGTTTTCTGAAATGTGCTCCTCCCGTCACTCTTGTTGGGTGCGCATAGTAAAAAGTGCTCTTGGCAGCTAGAAAGTGCCGCGTTGACCACTGCGCATGAAGAAATGACCATCTGCAACGTTTGGTTTAGGTTTTGGGTGCATTTTTAATTTTATTGCTTAAATCGCATTTTCTCGACGAGCTGAGCAGGTTTTCCTAAATGTGCTCCTCCCGTCACTCTGGTTGGGTGCGCATAGTAAAAAGTGCTCTTGGCAGCTAGAGAGTGCCGCGTTGACCATTGCGCATGAAGAAATAACCACCTGCAACGTTTGGTTTAGGTTTTAGGTGCATTTTTAATTTTATTGCTTAAATCGCATTTTCTCGACGAGCTGAGCACGTTTTCTGAAATGTGCTCCTCCCGTCACTCTGGTTGGGTCCGCATAGTAAAAAGTGTTCTTGGCAGCTAGAGAGTGCCGCGTTGACCACTGCGCATGAAGAAATAACCACCTGCAACGTTTGGTTTAGGTTTTGGGTGCATTTTTAATTTTATTGCTTAAATCGCATTTTCTCGTCGAGCTGAGCACGTTTTCTGAAATGTGCTCCTCCCGTCACTCTGGTTGGTTGCGCATAGTAAAAAGTGCTCTTGGCAGCTAGAGAGTGCCGCGTTGACCACTGCGCATGAATAAATGACCATCTGCAACGTTTGGTTTAGGTTTTTGGTGCATTTTTAATTTTATTGCTTAAATCGCATTTTCTCGACGAGCTGAGCACGTTTTCTGAAATGTGCTCCTCCCGTCACTCTGGTTGGGTGCGCATAGTAAAAAGTGCTCTTGGCAGCTAGAGAGTGCCGCGTTGACCACTGCGCATGAAGAAATAACCACCTGCAACGTTTGATTTAGGTTGTGGGTGCATTTTTAATTTTATTGCTTAAATCGCATTTTCTCGACGAGCTGAGCACGTTTTCTGAAATGTGCTCCTCCCGTCACTCCGGTTGGGTGCGCATAGTAAAAAGTGCTCTTGGCAGCTAGAGAGTGCCGCGTTAAACACTGCGCATGAAGAAATAACCACCTGCAACGTTTGGTTTAGGTTTTGGGTGCATTTTTAATTTAATTGCTTAAATCGCATTTTCTCGACGAGCTGAGCACGTTTTCTGAAATGTGCTCCTCCCGTCACTCTGGTTGGGTGCGCATAGTAAAAAGTGCTCTTGGCAGCTAGAGAGTGCCGCGTTGCCCACTGCGCATGAATAAATAACCACCTGCAACGTTTGGTTTAGGTTTTAGGTGCATTTTTAATTTTATTGCTTAAATTGCATTTTCTCGACGAGCTGAACACGTTTTCTGAAATGCGCTCCTCCCGTCACTCTGGTTGGGTGCGCATAGTAAAAAGTGCTCTTGGCAGCTAGAGAGTGCCGCGTTGACCACTGTGCATGAAGAAATGACCATCTGCAACGTTTGGTTTAAGTTTTGGGTGCATTTTTAATTTTATTGCTTAAATCGCATTTTCTCGACGAGCTGAGCACATTTTCTGAAATGTGCTCCTCCCGTCACTCTGGTTGGGTGCGCATAGTAAAAAGTGCTCTTGGCAGCTAGAGAGTGCCGCGTTGACCACTGCGCATGAAGAACTGACCATCTGCAACGTTTGGTTTAGGTTTTGGGTGCATTTTTAATTTTATTGCTTAAATCGCATTTTCTCGACGAGCTGAGCACATTTTCTGAAATGTGCTCCTCCCGTCACTCTGGTTGGGTGCGCATAGTAAAAAGTGCTCTTGGCAGCTAGAGAGTGCCGCGTTGACCACTGCGCATGAAGAACTGACCATCTGCAACGTTTGGTTTAGGTTTTGGGTGCATTTTTAATTTTATTGCTTAAATCGCATTTTCTCGACGAGCTGAGCACGTTTTCTGAAATGTGCTCCTCCCGTCACTCTGGTCGGGTGCGCATAGTAAAAAGTGCTCTTGGCAGCTAGAGAGTGCCGCGTTGACTGCTGCACATGAAGAAATAACCACCCCCAACGTTTGGTTTAGGTTTTAGGTGCATTTTTAATTTTATTGCTTAAATCGCATTTTCTCGACGAGCCGAGCACGTTTTCTGAAATGTGCTCCTCCCGTCACTCTGGTTGGGTGCGCATAGTAAAAAGTGCTCTTGGCAGCTAGAGAGTGCCGCGTTGACCACTGCACATGAAGAAATAACCACCTGCGACGTTTGGTTTAGGTTTTAGGTGCATTTTTAATTTTATTGCTTGAATCGCATTTTCTCGACGAGCTGAGCACGTTTTCTGAAATGTGCTCCTCCCGTCACTCTGGTTGGGTGTGCATAGTAAAAAGTGCTCTTGGCAGCTAGAGAGTGCCGCGTTGACCACTGCGCATGAAGAAATGACCATCTGCAACGTTTGGTTTAGGTTTTGGGTGCATTTTTAATTTTATTGCTTAAATCGCATTTTCTCGACGAGCTGAGCACATTTTCTGAAATGTGCTCCTCCCGTCACTCTGGTTGGGTGTGCATAGTAAAAAGTGCTCTTGGCAGCTAGAGAGTGCCGCGTTGACCACTGCGCATGAAGAAATAACCACCTGCAACGTTTGGTTTAGGTTTTGGGTGCATTTTTAATTTTATTGCTTAAATCGCATTTTCTCGACGAGCTGAGCACGTTTTCTGAAATGTGCTCCTCCCGTCACTCTGGTTGGGTGTGCATAGTAAAAAGTGCTCTTGGCAGCTAGAGAGTGCCGCGTTGACCACTGCGCATGAAGAAATAACCACCTGCAACGTTTGGTTTAGGTTTTGGGTGCATTTTTAATTTTATTGCTTAAATCGCATTTTCTCGACGAGCTGAGCACGTTTTCTGAAATGTGCTCCTCCCGTCACTCTGGTCGGGTGCGCATAGTAAAAAGTGCTCTTGGCAGCTAGAGAGTGCCGCGTTGACCACTGCGCATGAATAAATGACCATCTGCAACGTTTGGTTTAGGTTTTGGGTGCATTTTTAATTTTATTGCTTAAATCGCATTTTCTCGACGAGCTGAGCACGTTTTCTGAAATGTGCTCCTCCCGTCACTCTGGTTGGGTGCGCATAGTAAAAAGTGCTCTTGGCAGCTAGAGAGTGCCGCGTTGACCACTGCGCATGAAGAAATAACCACCTGCAACGTTTGATTTAGGTTGTGGGTGCATTTTTAATTTTATTGCTTAAATCGCATTTTCTCGACGAGCTGAGCACGTTTTCTGAAATGTGCTCCTCCCGTCACTCCGGTTGGGTGCGCATAGTAAAAAGTGCTCTTGGCAGCTAGAGAGTGCCGCGTTAAACACTGGGCATTAAGAAATAACCACCTGCGACGTTTGGTTTAGGTTTTGGGTGCATTTTTAATTTAATTGCTTAAATCGCATTTTCTCGACGAGCTGAGCACGTTTTCTGAAATGTGCTCCTCCCGTCACTCTGGTTGGGTGTGCATAGTAAAAAGTGCTCTTGGCAGCTAGAGAGTGCCGCGTTGACCATTGCGCATGAAGAAATAACCACCTGCAACGTTTGGTTTAGGTTTTAGGTGCATTTTTAATTTTATTGCTTAAATCGCATTTTCTCGACGAGCTGAGCACGTTTTCTGAAATGTGCTCCTCCCGTCACTCTGGTTGGGTGTGCATAGTAAAAAGTGCTCTTGGCAGCTAGAGAGTGCCGCGTTGACCACTGCGCATGAAGAAATGACCATCTGCAACGTTTGGTTTAGGTTTTGGGTGCATTTTTAATTTTATTGCTTAAATCGCATTTTCTCGACGAGCTGAGCACATTTTCTGAAATGTGCTCCTCCCGTCACTCTGGTTGGGTGTGCATAGTAAAAAGTGCTCTTGGCAGCTAGAGAGTGCCGCGTTGACCACTGCGCATGAAGAAATAACCACCTGCAACGTTTGGTTTAGGTTTTGGGTGCATTTTTAATTTTATTGCTTAAATCGCATTTTCTCGACGAGCTGAGCACGTTTTCTGAAATGTGCTCCTCCCGTCACTCTGGTTGGGTGTGCATAGTAAAAAGTGCTCTTGGCAGCTAGAGAGTGCCGCGTTGACCACTGCGCATGAAGAAATAACCACCTGCAACGTTTGGTTTAGGTTTTGGGTGCATTTTTAATTTTATTGCTTAAATCGCATTTTCTCGACGAGCTGAGCACGTTTTCTGAAATGTGCTCCTCCCGTCACTCTGGTCGGGTGCGCATAGTAAAAAGTGCTCTTGGCAGCTAGAGAGTGCCGCGTTGACCACTGCGCATGAATAAATGACCATCTGCAACGTTTGGTTTAGGTTTTGGGTGCATTTTTAATTTTATTGCTTAAATCGCATTTTCTCGACGAGCTGAGCACGTTTTCTGAAATGTGCTCCTCCCGTCACTCTGGTTGGGTGCGCATAGTAAAAAGTGCTCTTGGCAGCTAGAGAGTGCCGCGTTGACCACTGCGCATGAAGAAATAACCACCTGCAACGTTTGATTTAGGTTGTGGGTGCATTTTTAATTTTATTGCTTAAATCGCATTTTCTCGACGAGCTGAGCACGTTTTCTGAAATGTGCTCCTCCCGTCACTCCGGTTGGGTGCGCATAGTAAAAAGTGCTCTTGGCAGCTAGAGAGTGCCGCGTTAAACACTGGGCATTAAGAAATAACCACCTGCGACGTTTGGTTTAGGTTTTGGGTGCATTTTTAATTTAATTGCTTAAATCGCATTTTCTCGACGAGCTGAGCACGTTTTCTGAAATGTGCTCCTCCCGTCACTCTGGTTGGGTGTGCATAGTAAAAAGTGCTCTTGGCAGCTAGAGAGTGCCGCGTTGACCATTGCGCATGAAGAAATAACCACCTGCAACGTTTGGTTTAGGTTTTAGGTGCATTTTTAATTTTATTGCTTAAATCGCATTTTCTCGACGAGCTGAGCACGTTTTCTGAAATGTGCTCCTCCCGTCACTCTGGTTGGGTGCGCATAGTAAGAAGTGCTCTTGGCAGCTAGAGAGTGCCGCGTTGACCACTGCGCATGAAGAAATGACCATCTGCAACGTTTGGTTTAGGTTTTGGGTGCATTTTTAATTTTATTGCTTAAATCGCATTTTCTCGTCGAGCTGAGCACGTTTTCTGAAATGTGCTCCTCCCGTCACTCTGGTTGGGTGCGCATAGTAAAAAGTGCTCTTGGCAGCTAGAGAGTGCCGCGTTGACCATTGCGCATGAAGAAATAACCACCTGCAACGTTTGGTTTAGGTTTTAGGTGCATTTTTAATTTTATTGCTTAAATCGCATTTTCTCGACGAGCTGAGCACGTTTTCTGAAATGTGCTCCTCCCGTCACTCTGGTCGGGTGCGCATAGTAAAAAGTGCTCTTGGCAGCTAGAGAGTGCCGCGTTGACCACTGCGCATGAAGAAATGACCATCTGAAACGTTTGGTTTAGGTTTTAGGTGCATTTTTAATTTTATTGCTTAAATCGCATTTTCTCGACGAGCTGAGCACGTTTTCTGAAATGTGCTCCTCCCGTCACTCTGGTTGGGTGCGCATAGTAAAAAGTGCTCTTGGCAGCTAGAGAGTGCTGCGTTGACCACTGCGCATGAAGAAATGACCACCTGCAACGTTATGTTTAGGTTTTAGGTACATTTTTAATTTTATTGCTTAAATCGCATTTTCTCGACGAGCTGAGCACGTTTTCTGAAATGTGCTCCTCCCGTCACTCTGGTTGGGTGCGCATAGTAAAAAGTGCTCTTGGCAGCTAGAGAGTGCAGCGTTGACCACTGCGCATGAAGAAATGACCATCTGCAACGTTTGGTTTAGGTTTTGGGTGCATTTTTAATTTTATTGCTTAAATCGCATTCTCTCGACGAGCTGAGCACATTTTCTGAAATGTGCTCCTCCCGTCACTCTGGTTGGGTGCGCATAGTAAAAAGTGCTCTTGGCAGCTAGAGAGTGCCGCGTTGACCACTGCGCATGAAGAACTGACCATCTGCAACGTTTGGTTTAGGTTTTGGGTGCATTTTTAATTTTATTGCTTAAATCGCATTTTCTCGTCGAGCTGAGCACGTTTTCTGAAATGTGCTCCTCCCGTCACTCTGGTTGGGTGCGCATAGTAAAAAGTGCTCTTGGCAGCTAGAGAGTGCCGCGTTGACCACTGCGCATGAAGAAATAACCACCTGCAACGTTTGGTTTAGGTTTTGGGTGCATTTTTAATTTTATTGCTTAAATCGCATTTTCTCGACGAGCTGAGCACATTTTCTGAAATGTGCTCCTCCCGTCACTCTGGTTGGGTGCGCATAGTAAAAAGTGCTCTTGGCAGCTAGAGAGTGCCGCGTTGACCACTGCGCATGAAGAACTGACCATCTGCATTTTTAATTTTATTGCTTAAATCGCATTTTCTCGTCGAGCTGAGCACGTTTTCTGAAATGTGCTCCTCCCGTCACTCTGGTTGGGTGCGCATAGTAAAAAGTGCTCTTGGCAGCTAGAGAGTGCCGCGTTGACCACTGCGCATGAAGAAATGACCATCTGCAACGTTTGGTTTAGATTTTAGGTGCATTTTTAATTTTATTGCTTAAATCGCATTTTCTCGACGAGCTGAGCACGTTTTCTGAAATGTGCTCCTCCCGTCACTCTGGTTGGGTGTGCATAGTAAAAAGTGCTCTTGGCAGCTCGAGAGTGCCGCGTTGACCACTGCGCATGAAGAAATGACCATCTGCAACGTTTGGTTTAGGTTTTGGGTGCATTTTTAATTTTATTGCTTAAATCGCATTTTCTCGTCGAGCTGAGCACGTTTTCTGAAATGTGCTCCTCCCGCCACTCTGGTTGGGTGCGCATAGTAAAAAGTGCTCTTGGCAGCTAGAGAGTGCCGCGTTGACCACTGCGCATGAAGAAATAACCACCTGCAACGTTTGGTTTAGGTTTTGGGTGCATTTTTAATTTTATTGCTTAAATCGCATTTTCTCGACGAGCTGAGCACGTTTTCTGAAATGTGCTCCTCCCGTCACTCTGGTTGGGTGTGCATAGTAAAAAGTGCTCTTGGCAGCTAGAGAGTGCCGCGTTGACCACTGCGCATGAAGAAATAACCACCTGCAACGTTTGGTTTAGGTTTTGGGTGCATTTTTAATTTTATTGCTTAAATCGCATTTTCTCGACGAGCTGAGCACGTTTTCTGAAATGTGCTCCTCCCGTCACTCTGGTTGGGTGCGCATAGTAAAAAGTGCTCTTGGCAGCTAGAGAGTGCCGCGTTGACCACTGCGCATGAAGAACTGACCATCTGCATTTTTAATTTTATTGCTTAAATCGCATTTTCTCGTCGAGCTGAGCACGTTTTCTGAAATGTGCTCCTCCCGTCACTCTGGTTGGGTGCGCATAGTAAAAAGTGCTCTTGGCAGCTAGAGAGTGCCGCGTTGACCACTGCGCATGAAGAAATGACCATCTGCATCGTTTGGTTTAGGTTTTAGGTGCATTTTTAATTTTATTGCTTAAATCGCATTTTCTCGACGAGCTGAGCACGTTTTCTGAAATGTGCTCCTCCCGTCACTCTGGTTGGGTGCGCATAGTAAAAAGTGCTCTTGGCAGCTAGAGAGTGCCGCGTTAAACACTGCGCATGAAGAAATAACTACCTGCAACGTTTGGTTTAGGTTTTGGGTGCATTTTTAATTTTATTGCTTAAATCGCATTTTCTCGACGAGCTGAGCACGTTTTCTGAAATGTGCTCCTCCCGTCACTCTGGTTGGGTGCGCATAGTAAAAAGTGCTCTTGGCAGCTAGAGAGTGCCGCGTTGACCACTGCGCATGAATAAATAACCACGTGCAACGTTTGTTTTAGGTTTTAGGTGCATTTTTAATTTTATTGCTTAAATCGCATTTTCTCGTCGAGCTGAGCACGTTTTCTGAAATGTGCTCCTCCCGTCACTCTGGTTGGGTGCGCATAGTAAAAAGTGCTCTTGGCAGCTAGAGAGTGCCGCGTTGACCACTGCGCATGAAGAAATAACCATCTGCAACGTTTGGTTTAGGTTTTGGGTGCATTTTTAATTTTATTACTTAAATCGCAGTTTCTCGACGAGCTGAGCACATTTTCTGAAATGTGCTCCTCCCGTCACTCTGGTTGGGTGCGCATAGTAAAAAGTGCTCTTGGCAGCTAGAGATTGCCGCGTTGACCACTGCGCAAGAAGAAATAACCACCTGCAACGTTTGGTTTAGGTTTTAGGTGCATTTTTAATTTTATTGCTTAAATAGCATTTTCTCGACGAGCTGAGCACGTTTTCTAAAATGTGCTCCTCCCGTCACTCTGGTTGGGTGCGCATAGTAAAAAGTGCTCTTGGCAGCTAGAGAGTGCCGCGTTGACCACTGCACATGAAGAAATAACCACCTGCAAGTTTGGTTTAGGTTTTGTGCATTTTTAATTTTATTGCTTAAATCGCATTTTCTCGACGAGCTGAGCACGTTTTCTGAAAAGTGCTCCTCCCGTCACTCTTGTTGGGTGCGCATAGTAAAAAGTGCTCTTGGCAGCTAGAGAGTGCCGCGTTGACCACTGCGCATGAAGAAATAACCACCTGCAACGTTTGGTTTAGGTTTTAGGTGCATTTTTTATTTTATTGCTTAAATCGCATTTTCTCGACGAGCTGAGCACGTTTTCTGAAATGTGCTCCTCCCGTCACTCTGATTGGGTGCGCAGAGTAAAAAGTGCTCTTGGCAGCTAGAGAGTGCCGCGTTGACCACTGCGCATGAAGAAATAACCACCTGCAACGTTTGGTTTAGTTTTTGGGTGCATTTTTAATTTTATTGCTTAAATCGCATTTTCTGGACGAGCTGAGCACGTTTTCTGAAATGTCCTCCTCCCGTCACTCTGGTTGGGTGCGCATAGTAAAAAGTGCTCTTGGCAGCTAGAGAGTGCCGCGTTGACCACTGCGCATGAAGAAATGACCATCTGCAACGTTTGGTTTAGGTTTTGGGTGCATTTTTAATTTTATTGCTTAAAATCGCATTTTCTCGACGAGCTGAGCACGTTTTCTGAAATGTGCTCCTCCCGTCACTCTGGTTGGGTGCGCATAGTAAAAAGTGCTCTTGGCAGCTAGAGAGTGCCGCGTTGACCATTGCGCATGAAGAAATAACCACCTGCAACGTTTGGTTTAGGTTTTAGGTGCATTTTTCATTTTATTGCTTAAATCGCATTTTCTCGACGAGCTGAGCACGTTTTCTGAAATGTGCTCCTCCCGTCACTCTGGTTGGGTGTGCATAGTAAAAAGTGCTCTTGGCAGCTAGAGAGTGCCGCGTTGACCACTGCGCATGAAGAAATAACCACCTGCAACGTTTGGTTTAAGTTTTGGGTGCATTTTTAATTTTATTGCTTAAATCGCATTTTCTCGTCGAGCTGAGCACGTTTTCTGAAATGTGCTCCTCCCGTCACTGTGGTTGGGTGCGCATAGTAAAAAGTGCTCTTGGAAGCTAGAGAGTGCCGCGTTGACCACTGCGCATGAAGAAATGACCATCTGCAACGTTTGGTTTAGGTTTTGGGTGCATTTTTAATTTTATTGCTTAAATCGCAGTTCCTCGACGAGCTGAGCACGTTTTCTGAAATGTGCTCCTCCCGTCACTCTGGTTGGGTGCGCATAGTAAAAAGTGCTCTTGGCAGCTAGAGAGTGCCGCGTTGACCACTGCGCATGAAGAAATAACCACCTGCAACGTTTGGTTTAGGTTTTATGTGCATTTTTAATTTTATTGCTTAAATCGCATTTTCTCGACGAGCTGAGCACGTTTTCTGAAATGTGCTCCCGTCACTCTGGTTGGGTGTGCATAGTAAAAAGTACTCTTGGCAGCTAGAGAGTGCCGCGTTGACCACTGCGCATGAAGAAATAACCACCTGCAACGTTTGGTTTAGTTTTTGGGTGCATTTTTAATTTTATTGCTTAAATCGAATTTTCTCGACGAGCTGAGCACGTTTTCTGAAATGTGCTCCTCCCGTCACTCTTGTTGGGTGCGCATAGTAAAAAGTGCTCTTGGCAGCTAGAGTGCCGCGTTGACCACTGCGCATGAAGAAATAACCACCTGCAACGTTTGGTTTAGGTTTTAGGTGCGTTTTTAATTTTATTGCTTAAATCGCATTTTCTGGACGAGCTGAGCACGTTTTCTGAAATGTGCTCCTCCCGTCACTCTGGTTGGGTGCGCATAGTAAAAAGTGCTCTTGGCAGCTAGAGAGTGCCGCGTTGACCACTGCGCATGAAGAAATAACCACCTGCAACGTTTGGTTTAGGTTTTAGGTGCATTTTTAATTTTATTGCTTAAATCGCATTTTCTCGACGAGCTGAGCACGTTTTCTGAAATGTGCTCCTCCCGTCACTCTGGTTGGGTGTGCATAGTAAAAAGTGCTCTTGGCAGCTAGAGAGTGCCGCGTTGACCACTGCGCATGAAGAAATGACCATCTGCAACGTTTGGTTTAGGTTTTGGGTGCATTTTTAATTTTATTGCTTAAATCGCATTTTCTCGACGAGCTGAGCACGTTTTCTGAAATGTGCTCCTCCCGTCACTCTGGTTGGGTGCGCATAGTAAAAAGTGCTCTTGGCAGCTAGAGAGTGCCGCGTTGACCACTGCGCATGAAGAACTGACCATCTGCAACGTTTGGTTTAGGTTTTGGGTGCATTTTTAATTTTATTGCTTAAATCGCATTTTCTCGACGAGCTGAGCACGTTTTCTGAAATGTGCTCCTCCCGTCACTCTGGTCGGGTGCGCATAGTAAAAAGTGCTCTTGGCAGCTAGAGAGTGCCGCGTTAAACACTGCGCATGAAGAAATAACCACCTGCAGCGTTTGGTTTAGGTTTTGGGTGCATTTTTAATTTTATTGCTTAAATCGCATTTTCTCGACGAGCTGAGCACGTTTTCTGAAATGTGCTCCTCCCGTCACTCTGGTTGGGTGTGCATAGTAAAAAGTGCTCTTGGCAGCTCGAGAGTGCCGCGTTGACCACTGCGCATGAAGAAATGACCATCTGCAACGTTTGGTTTAGGTTTTATGTGCATTTTTAATTTTATTGCTTAAATCGCATTTTCTCGATGAGCCAAGCACGTTTTCTGAAATGTGCTCCTCCCGTCACTCTGGTTGGGTGCGCATAGTAAAAAGTGCTCTTGGCAGCTAGAGAGTGCCGCGTTGACCATTGCGCATGAAGAACTGACCATCTGCAACGTTTGGTTTAGGTTTTGGGTGCATTTTTAATTTTATTGCTTAAATCGCATTTTCTCGACGAGCTGAGCACGTTTTCTGAAATGTGCTCCTCCCGTCACTCTGGTCGGGTGCGCATAGTAAAAAGTGCTCTTGGCAGCTAGAGAGTGCCGCGTTAAACACTGCGCATGAAGAAATAACCACCTGCAGCGTTTGGTTTAGGTTTTGGGTGCATTTTTAATTTTATTGCTTAAATCGCATTTTCTCGACGAGCTGAGCACGTTTTCTGAAATGTGCTCCTCCCGTCACTCTGGTTGGGTGTGCATAGTAAAAAGTGCTCTTGGCAGCTCGAGAGTGCCGCGTTGACCACTGCGCATGAAGAAATGACCATCTGCAACGTTTGGTTTAGGTTTTAGGTGCATTTTTAATTTTATTGCTTAAATCGCATTTTCTCGATGAGCCGAGCACGTTTTCTGAAATGTGCTCCTCCCGTCACTCTGGTTGGGTGCGCATAGTAAAAAGTGCTCTTGGCAGCTAGAGAGTGCCGCGTTGACCACTGCTCATGAAGAAATGACCATCTGCAACGTTTGGTTTAGGTTTTAGGTGCATTTTTAATTTTATTGCTTACATCGCATTTTCTCGACGAGCTGAGCACGTTTTCTGAAATGTGCTCCTCCCGTCACTCTGGTCGGGTGCGCATAGTAAAAAGTGCTCTTGGCAGCTAGAGAGTGCCGCGTTGACTGCTGCACATGAAGAAATAACCACCCCCAACGTTTGGTTTAGGTTTTAGGTGCATTTTTAATTTTATTGCTTAAATCGCATTTTCTCGACGAGCTGAGCACGTTTTCTGAAATGTGCTCCTCCCGTCACTCTGGTTGGGTGCGCATAGTAAAAAGTGCTCTTGGCAGCTAGAGAGTGCCACGTTGACCACTGCGCATGAAGAAATGAGCATCTGCAACGTTTGGTTTAGGTTTTAGGTGCATTTTTAATTTTATTGCGTAAATCGCATTTTCTCGACGAGCTGAGCACGTTTTCTGAAATGTGCTCCTCCCGTCACTCTGGTTGGGTGCGCATAGTAAAACGTGCTCTTGGCAGCTAGAGAGTGCTGCGTTGACCATTGCGCATAAAGAAATAACCACCTGCAACATTTGGTTTAGGTTTTAGGTGCATTTTTAATTTTATTGCTTAAATCGCATTTTCTCGACGAGCAGAGCACGTTTTCTGAAATGTGCTCCTCCCGTCACTCTGGTTGGGTGCGCATAGTAAAAAGTGCTCTTGGCAGCTAGAGAGTGCCGCGTTGACCACTGCGCATGAAGAAATAACCACCTGCAACGTTTGGTTTAGGTTTTGGGTGCATTTTTAATTTTATTGCTTAAATCGCATTTTCTCGACGAGCTGAGCACGTTTTCTGAAATGTGCTCCTCCCGTCACTCTGGTCGGGTGCGCATAGTAAAAAGTGCTCTTGGCAGCTAGAGAGTGCCGCGTTAAACACTGCGCATGAAGAAATAACCACCTGCAGCGTTTGGTTTAGGTTTTGGGTGCATTTTTAATTTTATTGCTTAAATCGCATTTTCT
The DNA here is from genome assembly GCF_024217435.2 of Syngnathus scovelli. Lineage (NCBI taxonomy): Eukaryota > Metazoa > Chordata > Actinopteri > Syngnathiformes > Syngnathidae > Syngnathus > Syngnathus scovelli. Next base: position 797,583 of record NC_090863.1, read on the forward strand.
CGACGAGCTGAGCACGTTTTCTGAAATGTGCTCCTCCCGTCACTCTGGTTGGGTGTGCATAGTAAAAAGTGCTCTTGGCAGCTCGAGAGTGCCGCGTTGACCACTGCGCATGAAGAAATGACCATCTGCAACGTTTGGTTTAGGTTTTAGGTGCATTTTTAATTTTATTGCTTAAATCGCATTTTCTCGATGAGCCGAGCACGTTTTCTGAAATGTGCTCCTCCCGTCACTCTGGTTGGGTGCGCATAGGAAAAAGTGCTCTTGGCAGCTAGAGAGTGCCGCGTTGACCACTGCTCATGAAGAAATGACCATCTGCAACGTTTGGTTTAGGTTTTAGGTGCATTTTTAATTTTATTGCTTACATCGCATTTTCTCGACGAGCTGAGCACGTTTTCTGAAATGTGCTCCTCCCGTCACTCTGGTCGGGTGCGCATAGTAAAAAGTGCTCTTGGCAGCTAGAGAGTGCCGCGTTGACTGCTGCACATGAAGAAATAACCACCCCCAACGTTTGGTTTAGGTTTTAGGTGCATTTTTAATTTTATTGCTTAAATCGCATTTTCTCGACGAGCTGAGCACGTTTTCTGAAATGTGCTCCTCCCGTCACTCTGGTTGGGTGCGCATAGTAAAAAGTGCTCTTGGCAGCTAGAGAGTGCCACGTTGACCACTGCGCATGAAGAAATGAGCATCTGCAACGTTTGGTTTAGGTTTTGGGTGCATTTTTAATTTTATTGCTTAAATCGCATTTTCTCGACGAGCTGAGCACGTTTTCTGAAATGTGCTCCTCCCGTCACTCTGGTTGGGTGTGCATAGTAAAAAGTGCTCTTGGCAGCTCGAGAGTGCCGCGTTGACCACTGCGCATGAAGAAATGACTATCTGCAACGTTTGGTTTAGGTTTTATGTGCATTTTTAATTTTATTGCTTAAATCGCATTTTCTCGACGAGCCGAGCACGTTTTCTGAAATGTGCTCCTCCCGTCACTCTGGTTGGGTGCGCATAGTAAAAAGTGCTCTTGGCAGCTAGAGAGTGCCGCGTTGACCACTGCTCATGAAGAAATGACCATCTGCAACGTTTGGTTTAGGTTTTAGGTGCATTTTTAGTTTTATTGCTTAAATCGCATTTTCTCGACGAGCTGAGCCCGTTTTCTGAAATGTGCTCCTCCCGTCACTCTGGTTGGGTGCGCATAGTAAAAAGTGCTCTTGGGAGCTAAAGAGTGCCGCGTTGACCACTGCGCATGAAGAAATAACCACCTGCAACGTTTGGTTTAGGATTTGGGTGCATTTTTAATTTTATTGCTTAAATCGAATTTGCTCGACGAGCTGAGCACGTTTTCTGAAATGTGCTCCTCCCGTCACTCTTGTTGGGTGCGCATAGTAAAAAGTGCTCTTGGCAGCTAGAAAGTGCCGCGTTGACCACTGCGCATGAAGAAATGACCATCTGCAACGTTTGGTTTAGGTTTTGGGTGCATTTTTAATTTTATTGCTTAAATCGCATTTTCTCGACGAGCTGAGCAGGTTTTCCTAAATGTGCTCCTCCCGTCACTCTGGTTGGGTGCGCATAGTAAAAAGTGCTCTTGGCAGCTAGAGAGTGCCGCGTTGACCATTGCGCATGAAGAAATAACCACCTGCAACGTTTGGTTTAGGTTTTAGGTGCATTTTTAATTTTATTGCTTAAATCGCATTTTCTCGACGAGCTGAGCACGTTTTCTGAAATGTGCTCCTCCCGTCACTCTGGTTGGGTCCGCATAGTAAAAAGTGTTCTTGGCAGCTAGAGAGTGCCGCGTTGACCACTGCGCATGAAGAAATAACCACCTGCAACGTTTGGTTTAGGTTTTGGGTGCATTTTTAATTTTATTGCTTAAATCGCATTTTCTCGTCGAGCTGAGCACGTTTTCTGAAATGTGCTCCTCCCGTCACTCTGGTTGGTTGCGCATAGTAAAAAGTGCTCTTGGCAGCTAGAGAGTGCCGCGTTGACCACTGCGCATGAATAAATGACCATCTGCAACGTTTGGTTTAGGTTTTTGGTGCATTTTTAATTTTATTGCTTAAATCGCATTTTCTCGACGAGCTGAGCACGTTTTCTGAAATGTGCTCCTCCCGTCACTCTGGTTGGGTGCGCATAGTAAAAAGTGCTCTTGGCAGCTAGAGAGTGCCGCGTTGACCACTGCGCATGAAGAAATAACCACCTGCAACGTTTGATTTAGGTTGTGGGTGCATTTTTAATTTTATTGCTTAAATCGCATTTTCTCGACGAGCTGAGCACGTTTTCTGAAATGTGCTCCTCCCGTCACTCCGGTTGGGTGCGCATAGTAAAAAGTGCTCTTGGCAGCTAGAGAGTGCCGCGTTAAACACTGCGCATGAAGAAATAACCACCTGCAACGTTTGGTTTAGGTTTTGGGTGCATTTTTAATTTAATTGCTTAAATCGCATTTTCTCGACGAGCTGAGCACGTTTTCTGAAATGTGCTCCTCCCGTCACTCTGGTTGGGTGCGCATAGTAAAAAGTGCTCTTGGCAGCTAGAGAGTGCCGCGTTGCCCACTGCGCATGAATAAATAACCACCTGCAACGTTTGGTTTAGGTTTTAGGTGCATTTTTAATTTTATTGCTTAAATTGCATTTTCTCGACGAGCTGAACACGTTTTCTGAAATGCGCTCCTCCCGTCACTCTGGTTGGGTGCGCATAGTAAAAAGTGCTCTTGGCAGCTAGAGAGTGCCGCGTTGACCACTGTGCATGAAGAAATGACCATCTGCAACGTTTGGTTTAAGTTTTGGGTGCATTTTTAATTTTATTGCTTAAATCGCATTTTCTCGACGAGCTGAGCACATTTTCTGAAATGTGCTCCTCCCGTCACTCTGGTTGGGTGCGCATAGTAAAAAGTGCTCTTGGCAGCTAGAGAGTGCCGCGTTGACCACTGCGCATGAAGAACTGACCATCTGCAACGTTTGGTTTAGGTTTTGGGTGCATTTTTAATTTTATTGCTTAAATCGCATTTTCTCGACGAGCTGAGCACATTTTCTGAAATGTGCTCCTCCCGTCACTCTGGTTGGGTGCGCATAGTAAAAAGTGCTCTTGGCAGCTAGAGAGTGCCGCGTTGACCACTGCGCATGAAGAACTGACCATCTGCAACGTTTGGTTTAGGTTTTGGGTGCATTTTTAATTTTATTGCTTAAATCGCATTTTCTCGACGAGCTGAGCACGTTTTCTGAAATGTGCTCCTCCCGTCACTCTGGTCGGGTGCGCATAGTAAAAAGTGCTCTTGGCAGCTAGAGAGTGCCGCGTTGACTGCTGCACATGAAGAAATAACCACCCCCAACGTTTGGTTTAGGTTTTAGGTGCATTTTTAATTTTATTGCTTAAATCGCATTTTCTCGACGAGCCGAGCACGTTTTCTGAAATGTGCTCCTCCCGTCACTCTGGTTGGGTGCGCATAGTAAAAAGTGCTCTTGGCAGCTAGAGAGTGCCGCGTTGACCACTGCGCATGAAGAAATAACCACCTGCAACGTTTAGTTTAGGTTTTAGGTGCATTTTTAATTTTATTGCTTAAATCGCATTTTCTCGACGAGCTGAGCACGTTTTCTGAAATGTGCTCCTCCCGTCACTCTGGTTGGGTGCGCATAGTAAAAAGTGCTCTTGGCAGCTAGAGAGTGCCGCGTTGACCACTGCGCATGAAGAAATAACCACCTGCAACGTTTGGTTTAGGTTTTGGATGCATTTTTAATTTTATTGCTTAAATCGCATTTTCTCGTCGAGCTGAGCACGTTTTCTGAAATGTGCTCCTCCCGTCACTCTGGTTGGGTGCGCATAGTAAAAAGTGCTCTTGGCAGCTAGAGAGTGCCGCGTTGACTGCTGCGCATGAAGAAATAACCACCTGCAACGTTTGGTTTAGGTTTTAGGTGCATTTTTAATTTTATTGCTTAAATCGAATTTTCTCGACGAGCTGAGCACGTTTTCTGAAATGTGCTCCTCCCGTCACTCTGGTTGGGTGCGCATAGTAAAAAGTGCTCTTGGCAGCTAGAGAGTGCCGCGTTGACCACTGCGCATGAAGAAATAACCACCTGCAACGTTTGGTTTAGGTTTTGGGTGTATTTTTAATTTTATTGCTTAAATCGCATTTTCTCGACGAGCTGAGCACATTTTCTGAAATGTGCTCCTCCCGTCACTCTGGTTGGGTGCGCATAGTAAAAAGTGCTCTTGGCAGCTAGAGAGTGCCGCGTTGACCACTGCGCATGAAGAACTGACCATCTGCAACGTTTGGTTTAGGTTTTGGGTGCATTTTTAATTTTATTGCTTAAATCGCATTTTCTCGACGAGCTGAGCACGTTTTCTGAAATGTGCTCCTCCCGTCACTCTGGTTGGGTGCGCATAGTAAAAAGTGCTCTTGGCAGCTAGAGAGTGCCGCGTTGACCACTGCACATGAAGAAATAACCACCTGCAAGTTTGGTTTAGGTTTTCTGCATTTTTAATTTTATTGCTTAAATCGCATTTTCTCGACGAGCTGAGCACGTTTTCTGAAATGTGCTCCTCCCGTCACTCTTGTTGGGTGCGCATAGTAAAAAGTGCTCTTGGCAGCTAGAGAGTGCCGCGTTGACCACTGCGCATGAAGAAATAACCACCTGCAATTTTTGGTTTAGGTTTTGGGTGCATTTTTAATATTATTGCTTAAATCGCATTTTCTCGACGAGCTGAGCACATTTTCTGAAATGTGCTCCTCCCGTCACTCTGGTTGGGTGCGCATAGTAAAAAGTGCTCTTGGCAGCTAGAGAGTGCCGCGTTGACCACTGCGCATGAAGAACTGACCATCTGCAACGTTTGGTTTAGGTTTTGGGTGCATTTTTAATTTTATTGCTTAAATCGCATTTTCTCGTCGAGCTGAGCACGTTTTCTGAAATGTGCTCCTCCCGTCACTCTGGTTGGGTGCGCATAGTAAAAAGTGCTCTTGGCAGCTAGAGAGTGCCGCGTTGACCACTGCGCATGAAGAAATAACCACCTGCAACGTTTGGTTTAGGTTTTGGGTGCATTTTTAATTTTATTGCTTAAATCGCATTTTCTCGACGAGCTGAGCACATTTTCTGAAATGTGCTCCTCCCGTCACTCTGGTTGGGTGCGCATAGTAAAAAGTGCTCTTGGCAGCTAGAGAGTGCCGCGTTGACCACTGCGCATGAAGAACTGACCATCTGCAACGTTTGGTTTAGGTTTTGGGTGCATTTTTAATTTTATTGCTTAAATCGCATTTTCTCGACGAGCTGAGCACGTTTTCTGAAATGTGCTCCTCCCGTCACTCTGGTTGGGTGCGCATAGTAAAAAGTGCTCTTGGCAGCTAGAGAGTGCCGCGTTGACCACTGCACATGAAGAAATAACCACCTGCAAGTTTGGTTTAGGTTTTCTGCATTTTTAATTTTATTGCTTAAATCGCATTTTCTCGACGAGCTGAGCACGTTTTCTGAAATGTGCTCCTCCCGTCACTCTTGTTGGGTGCGCATAGTAAAAAGTGCTCTTGGCAGCTAGAGAGTGCCGCGTTGACCACTGCGCATGAAGAAATAACCACCTGCAATTTTTGGTTTAGGTTTTATGTGCATTTTTAATTTTATTGCTTAAATCGCATTTTCTCGACGAGCTGAGCACGTTTTCTGAAATGTGCTCCTCCCGTCTCTCTGGTTGGGTGCGCAGAGTAAAAAGTGCTCTTGGCAGCTAGAGAGTGCCGCGTTGACCACTGCGCATGAAGAAATAACCACCTGCAACGTTTGGTTTAGGTTTTGGGTGCATTTTTAATTTTATTGCTTAAATCGCATTTTCTGGACGAGCTGAGCACGTTTTCTGAAATGTCCTCCTCCCGTCACTCTGGTTGGGTGCGCATAGTAAAAAGTGCTCTTGGCAGCTAGAGAGTGCCGCGTTGACCACTTCGCATGAAGAAATGACCATCTGCAACGTTTGGTTTAGGTTTTAGGTGCATTTTTAATTTTATTGCTTAAATCGCATTTTCTCGACGAGCTGAGCACGTTTTCTGAAATGTGCTCCTCCCGTCACTCTGGTTGGGTGCGCATAGTAAAAAGTGCTCTTGGCAGCTAGAGAGTGCCGCGTTGACCACTGCGCATGAAGAAATGACCAACTGCAACGTTTGGTTTAGGTTTTGGGTGCATTTTTAATTTTATTGCTTAAATCGTATTTTCTCGACGAGCTGAGCACGTTTTCTGAAATGTGCTCTTCCCGTCACTCTGGTTGGGTGCGCATAGTAAAAAGTGCTCTTGGCAGCTAGAGAGTGCCGCGTTGACTGCTGCGCATGAAGAAATAACCATCTGCAACGTTTGGTTTAGGTTTTGGGTGCATTTTTAATTGTATTGCTTAAATCGCATTTTCTGGACGAGCTGAGCACGTTTTCTGAAATGTGCTCCTCCCGTCACTCTGGTTGGGTGCGCATAGTAAAAAGTGCTCTTGGCAGCTAGAGAGTGCCGCGTTGACCACTGCGCATGAAGAAATGACCACCTGCAACGTTTGGTGTAGGTTTTAGGTGCATTTTTAATTTTATTGCTTAAATCGCATTTTCTCGACGAGCTGAGCACGTTTTCTGAAATGTGCTCCTCCCGTCACTCTGGTTGGGTGCGCATAGTAAAAAGTGCTCTTGGCAGCTAGAGAGTGCCGCGTTGACCACTGCGCATGAAGAAATGACCATCTGCAACGTTTGGTTTAGGTTTTAGGTGCATTTTTAATTTTATTTCTTAAATAGCATTTTCTCGACGAGCTGAGCACGTTTTCTGAAATGTGCTCCTCCCGTCACTCTGGTTGGGTGCGCATAGTAAAAAGTGCTCTTGGCAGCTAGAGAGTGCCGCGTTGACCACTGCGCATGAAGAAATAACCACCTGCAACGTTTGGTTTAGGTTTTAGGTGCATTTTTAATTTTATTGCTTAAATCGCATTTTCTGGACGAGCTGAGCACGTTTTCTGAAATGTGCTCCTCCCGTCACTCTGGTTGGGTGCGCATAGTAAAAAGTGCTCTTGGCAGCTAGAGAGTGCCGCGTTGACCACTGCACATGAAGAAATAACCACCTGCATGTTTGGTTTAGGTTTTAGGTGCATTTTTAATTTTATTGCTTAAATCGCATTTTCTCGACGAGCCGAGCACGTTTTCTGAAATGTGCTCCTCCCGTCACTCTGGTTGGGTGCGCATAGCAAAAAGTGCTCTTGGCAGCTAGAGAGTGCTGCGTTGACCACTGCGCATGAAGAAATAACCACCTGCAACGTTTGATTTAGGTTGTGGGTGCATTTTTAATTTTATTGCTTAAATCGCATTTTCTCGACGAGCTGAGCACGTTTTCTGAAATGTGCTCCTCCCGTCACTCTGGTTGGGTGCGCATAGTAAAAAGTGCTCTTGGCATCTAGAGACTGCCGCGTTAAACACTGCGCATGAAGAAATAACCACCTGCAACGTTTGGTTTAGGTTTTGGGTGCATTTTTAATTTTATTGCTTAAATCGCATTTTCTCGACGAGCTGAGCACGTTTTCTGAAATGTGCTCCTCCCGTCACTCTGGTTGGGTGTGCATAGTAAAAAGTGCTCTTGGCAGCTCGAGAGTGCCGCGTTGACCACTGCGCATGAAGAAATGACCATCTGCAACTTTTGGTTTAGGTTTTATGTGCATTTTTAATTTTATTGCTTAAATCGCATTTTCTCGACGAGCCGAGCACGTTTTCTGAAATGTGCTCCTCCCGTCACTCTGGTTGGGTGCGCATAGTAAAAAGTGCTCTTGGCAGCTAGAGAGTGCCGCGTTGACCACTGCTCATGAAGAAATGACCATCTGCAACGTTTGGTTTAGGTTTTAGGTGCATTTTTAGTTTTATTGCTTAAATCGCATTTTCTCGACGAGCTGAGCACGTTTTCTGAAACGTGCTCCTCCCGTCACTCTGGTTGGGTGCGCATAGTAAAAAGTGCTCTTGGGAGCTAGAGAGTGCCGCGTTGACCACTGCGCATGAAGAAATAACCACCTGCAACGTTTGGTTTAGGTTTTGGGTGCATTTTTAATTTTATTGCTTAAATCGAATTTTCTCGACGAGCTGAGCACGTTTTCTGAAATGTGCTCCTCCCGTCACTCTTGTTGGGTGCGCATAGTAAAAAGTGCTCTTGGCAGCTAGAGAGTGCCGCGTTGACCACTGCGCATGAAGAAATAACCACCTGCAACGTTTGGTTTAGGTTTTAGGTGCATTTTTAATTTTATTGCTTAAATCGCATTTTCTGGACGAGCTGAGCACGTTTTCTGAAATGTGCTCCTCCCGTCACTCTGGTTGGGTGCGCATAGTAAAAAGTGCTCTTGGCAGCTAGAGAGTGCCGCGTTGACCACTGCGCATGAAGAAATAACCACCTGCAACGTTTGGTTTAGGTTTTAGGTGCATTTTTAATTTTATTGCTTAAATCGCATTTTCTCGAGGAGCTGAGCACGTTTTCTGAAATGTGCTCCTCCCGTCACTCTGGTTGGGTGTGCATAGTAAAAAGTGCTCTTGGCAGCTAGAGAGTGCCGCGTTGACCACTGCCCATGAAGAAATGACCATCTGCAACGTTTGGTTTAGGTTTTGGGTGCATTTTTAATTTTATTGCTTAAATCGCATTTTCTCGACGAGCTGAGCACGTTTTCTGAAATGTGCTCCTTCCGTCACTCTGGTTGGGTGCGCATAGTAAAAAGAGCTCTTGCCAGCTAGAGAGTGCCGCGTTGACCATTGCGCATGAAGAAATAACCACCTGCAACGTTTGGTTTAGGTTTTAGGTGCATTTTTAATTTTATTGCTTAAATCGCATTTTCTCGACGAGCTGAGCACGTTTTCTGAAATGTGCTCCTCCCGTCACTCTGGTTGGGTGCGCATAGTAAAAAGTGCTCTTGGCAGCTAGAGAGTGCGGCGTTAAACACTGCGCATGAAGAAATAACCACCTGCAACGTTTGGTTTAGGTTTTAGGTGCATTTATAATTTGATTGCTTAAGTCGCATTTTCTCGACGAGCTGAGCACGTTTTCTGAAATGTGCTCCTCCCGTCACTCTGGTTGGGTGCGCAGAGTAAAAAGTGCTCTTGGCAGATAGAGAGTGCCGCGTTGACTGCTGCGCATGAAGAAATAACCACCTGCAACGTTTGGTTTAGGTTTTAGGTGCATTTTTAATTTTATTGCTTAAATCGCATTTTCTCGACGAGCTGAGCACGTTTTCTGAAATGTGCTCCCCCCGTCACTCTGGTTGGGTGCGCATAGTAAAAAGTGCTCTTGGCAGCTAGAGAGTGCCGCGTTGACCACTGCGCATGAAGAAATAACCGCCTGCAACGTTTGGTTTAGGTTTTGGGTGCATTTTTAATTTTATTGCTTAAATCGCATTTTCTCGTCGAGCTGAGCACGTTTTCTGAAATGTGCTCCTCCCGTCACTCTGGTTGGGTGTGCATAGTAAAAAGTGCTCTTGGCAGCTAGAGAGTGCCGCGTTGACTGCTGCACATGAAGAAATAACCACCCCCAACGTTTGGTTTAGGTTTTAGGTGCATTTTTAATTTTATTGCTTAAATCGCATTATCTCGACGAGCTGAGCACGTTTTCTGAAATGTGCTCCTCCCGTCACTCTGGTTGTGTGCGCATAGTAAAAAGTGCTCTTGGCAGCTAGAGAGTGCCGCCTTAACCACTGCGCATGAAGAAATAACCCCCTGCAACGTTTGGTTTAGGTTTTGGGTGCATTTTTAATTTTATTGCTTAAATCGCATTTTCTCGACGAGCTGAGCACGTTTTCTGAAATGTGCTCCTCCCGTCACTCTGGTTGGGTGCGCATAGTAAAAAGTGCTCTTGGCAGCTAGAGAGTGCCGCGTTGACCACTGCGCATGAAGAAATAACCACCCGCAACGTTTGGTTTAGGTTTTAGGTGCATTTTTAATTTTATTGCTTAAATCGCATTTTCTCGACGAGCTGAGCACGTTTTCTGAAATGTGCTCCTCCCGTCACTCTGGTTGGGTGTGCATAGTAAAAAGTGCTCTTGGCAGCTAGAGAGTGCCGCGTTGACCACTGCCCATGAAGAAATAACCCCCTGCAACGTTTGGTTTAGGTTTTGGGTGCATTTTTAATTTTATTGCTTAAATCGCATTTTCTCGACGAGCTGAGCACGTTTTCTGAAATGTGCTCCTCCCGTCACTCTGGTTGGGTGCGCATAGTAAAAAGTGCTCTTGGCAGCTAGAGAGTGCCGCGTTGACCACTGCGCATGAAGAAATAACCACCCGCAACGTTTGGTTTAGGTTTTAGGTGCATTTTTAATTTTATTGCTTAAATCGCATTTTCTCGACGAGCTGAGCACGTTTTCTGAAATGTGCTCCTCCCGTCACTCTGGTTGGGTGCGCATAGTAAAAAGTGCTCTTGGCAGCTAGAGAGTGCCGCGTTAAACACTGCGCATGAAGAAATAACCACCTGCAACGTTTGGTTTAGGTTTTGGGTGCATTTTTAATTTTATTGCTTAAATCGCATTTTCTCGACGAGCTGAGCACGTTTTCTGAAATGTGCTCCTCCCGTCACTCTGGTTGGGTGCGCATAGTAAAAAGTGCTCTTGGCAGCTAGAGAGTGCCGCGTTGACCACTGCGCATGAAGAAATAACCACCTGCAACGTTTGGTTTAGGTTTTGGGTGCATTTTTTAATTTTATTGCTTAAATCGCATTTTCTCGTCGAGCTGAGCACGTTTTCTGAAATGTGCTCCTCCCGTCACTCTGGTTGGGTGCGCATAGTAAAAAGTGCTCTTGGCAGCTAGAGAGTGCCGCGTTGACCACTGCGCATGAAGAAATGACCATCTGCAACGTTTGGTTTAGGTTTTGGGTGCATTTTTATTTTATTGCTTGAATCGCATTTTCTCGACGAGCTGAGCACATTTTCTGAAATGTGCTCCTCCCGTCAGTCTGGTTGGGTGCGCATAGTAAAAAGTGCTCTTGGCAGCTAGAGAGTGCCGCGTTGACCACTGCGCATGAAGAACTGACCATCTGCAACGTTTGGTTTAGGTTTTGGGTGCATTTTTAATTTTATTGCTTAAATCGCATTTTCTCGACGAGCTGAGCACGTTTTATGAAATGTGCTCCTCCCGTCACTCTGGTCGGGTGCGCATAGTAAAAAGTGCTCTTGGCAGCTAGAGAGTGCCGCGTTGACTGCTGCACATGAAGAAATAACCACCCCCAACGTTTGGTTTAGGTTTTAGGTGCATTTTTAATTTTATTGCTTAAATCGCATTTTCTCGACGAGCTGAGCACGTTTTCTGAAATGTGCTCCTCCCGTCACTCTGGTTGGGTGCGCATAGTAAAAAGTGCTCTTGGCAGCTAGAGAGTGCCGCGTTAAACACTGCGCATGAAGAAATAACTACCTGCAACGTTTGGTTTAGGTTTTGGGTGCATTTTTAATTTTATTGCTTAAATCGCATTTTCTCGACGAGGTGAGCACGTTTTCTGAAATGTGCTCCTCCCGTCACTCTGGTTGGGTGCGCATAGTAAAAAGTGCTCTTGGCAGCTAGAGAGTGCCGCGTTGACCACTGCGCATGAATAAATAACCACGTGCAACGTTTGTTTTAGGTTTTAGGTGCATTTTTAATTTTATTGCTTAAATCGCATTTTCTCGTCGAGCTGAGCACGTTTTCTGAAATGTGCTCCTCCCGTCACTCTGGTTGGGTGCGCATAGTAAAAAGTGCTCTTGGCAGCTAGAGAGTGCCGCGTTGACCACTGCGCATGAAGAAATGACCATCTGCAACGTTTGGTTTAGGTTTTGGGTGCATTTTTAATTTTATTACTTAAATCGCAGTTTCTCGACGAGCTGAGGACATTTTCTGAAATGTGCTCCTCCCGTCACTCTGGTTGGGTGCGCATAGTAAAAAGTGCTCTTGGCAGCTAGAGATTGCCGCGTTGACCACTGCGCAAGAAGAAATAACCACCTGCAACGTTTGGTTTAGGTTTTAGGTGCATTTTTAATTTTATTGCTTAAATAGCATTTTCTCGACGAGCTGAGCACGTTTTCTAAAATGTGCTCCTCCCGTCACTCTGGTTGGGTGCGCATAGTAAAAAGTGCTCTTGGCAGCTAGAGAGTGCCGCGTTGACCACTGCACATGAAGAAATAACCACCTGCAAGTTTGGTTTAGGTTTTGTGCATTTTTAATTTTATTGCTTAAATCGCATTTTCTCGACGAGCTGAGCACGTTTTCTGAAATGTGCTCCTCCCGTCACTCTTGTTGGGTGCGCATAGTACAAAGTCCTCTTGGCAGCTAGAGAGTGCCGCGTTGACCACTGCGCATGAAGAAATAACCACCTGCAACGTTTGGTTTAGGTTTTAGGTGCATTTTTAATTTTATTGCTTAAATCGCATTTTCTCGACGAGCTGAGCACATTTTCTGAAATGTGCTCCTCCCGTCACTCTGGTTGGGTGCGCATAGTAAAAAGTGCTCTTGGCAGCTAGAGAGTGCCGCGTTGACCACTGCGCATGAAGAAATAACCACCTGCAACGTTTGGTTTAGGTTGTGGGTGCATTTTTAATTTTATTGCTTAAATCGCATTTTCTGGACGAGCTGAGCACGTTTTCTGAAATGTGCTCCTCCGGTCACTCTGGTTGGGTGCGCATTGTAAAAAGTGCTCTTGGCAGCTAGAGAGTGCCGCGTTGACCACTGCGCATGAAGAAATAACCACCCGCAACGTTTGGTTTAGGTTTTAGGTGCATTTTTAATTTTATTGCTTAAATCGCATTTTCTCGACGAGCTGAGCACGTTTTGTGAAATGTGCTCCTCCCGTCACTCTGGTTGGGTGCGCATAGTAAAAAGTGCTCTTGGCAGCTAGAGAGTGCCGCGTTGACCACTGCGCATGAAGAAATAACCACCCGCAACGTTTGGTTTAGGTTTTGGGTGCATTTTTAATTTTATTGCTTAAATCGCATTTTCTCGACGAGCTGAGCACATTTTCTGAAATGGGCTCCTCCCGTCACTCTGGTTGGGTGCGCATAGTAAAAAGTGCTCTTGGCAGCTAGAGAGTGCCGCGTTGACCACTGCGCATGAAGAACTGACCATCTGCAACGTTTGGTTTAGGTTTTGGGTGCATTTTTAATTTTATTGCTTAAATCGCATTTTCTCGACGAGCTGAGCACGTGTTCTGAAATGTGCTCCTCCCGTCACTCTGGTCGGGTGCGCATAGTAAAAAGTGCTCTTGGCAGCTAGAGAGTGCCGCGTTGACTGCTGCACATGAAGAAATAACCACCCCCAACGTTTGGTTTAGGTTTTAGGTGCATTTTTAATTTTATTGCTTAAATCGCATTTTCTCGACGAGCCGAGCACGTTTTCTGAAATGTGCTCCTCCCGTCACTCTGGTTGGGTGCGCATAGTAAAAAGTGCTCTTGGCAGCTAGAGAGTGCCGCGTTGACCACTGCGCATGAAGAAATAACCACCTGCAACGTTTAGTTTAGGTTTTAGGTGCATTTTTAATTTTATTGCTTAAATCGCATTTTCTCGACGAGCTGAGCACGTTTTCTGAAATGTGCTCCTCCCGTCACTCTGGTTGGGTGCGCATAGTAAAAAGTGCTCTTGGCAGCTAGAGAGTGCCGCGTTGACCACTGCGCATGAAGAAATGACCACCTGCAACGTTTGGTTTAGGTTTTAGGTGCATTTTTAATTTTATTGCTTAAATCGCATTTTCTCGACGAGCTGAGCACATTTTCTGAAATGTGCTCCTCCCGTCACTCTGGTTGGGTGCGCATAGTAAAAAGTGCTCTTGGCAGCTAGAGAGTGCCGCGTTGACCACTGCGCATGAAGAACTGACCATCTGCAACGTTTGGTTTAGGTTTTGGGTGCATTTTTAATTTTATTGCTTAAATCGCATTTTCTCGACGAGCTGAGCACGTTTTCTGAAATGTGCTCCTCCCGTCACTCTGGTTGGGTGCGCATAGTAAAAAGTGCTCTTGGCAGCTAGAGAGTGCCGCGTTGACCACTGCACATGAAGAAATAACCACCTGCAAGTTTGGTTTAGGTTTTCTGCATTTTTAATTTTATTGCTTAAATCGCATTTTCTCGACGAGCTGAGCACGTTTTCTGAAATGTGCTCCTCCCGTCACTCTTGTTGGGTGCGCATAGTAAAAAGTGCTCTTGGCAGCTAGAGAGTGCCGCGTTGACCACTGCGCATGAAGAAATAACCACCTGCAATTTTTGGTTTAGGTTTTATGTGCATTTTTAATTTTATTGCTTAAATCGCATTTTCTCGACGAGCTGAGCACGTTTTCTGAAATGTGCTCCTCCCGTCTCTCTGGTTGGGTGCGCAGAGTAAAAAGTGCTCTTGGCAGCTAGAGAGTGCCGCGTTGACCACTGCGCATGAAGAAATAACCACCTGCAACGTTTGGTTTAGGTTTTGGGTGCATTTTTAATTTTATTGCTTAAATCGCATTTTCTGGACGAGCTGAGCACGTTTTCTGAAATGTCCTCCTCCCGTCACTCTGGTTGGGTGCGCATAGTAAAAAGTGCTCTTGGCAGCTAGAGAGTGCCGCGTTGACCACTTCGCATGAAGAAATGACCATCTGCAACGTTTGGTTTAGGTTTTAGGTGCATTTTTAATTTTATTGCTTAAATCGCATTTTCTCGACGAGCTGAGCACGTTTTCTGAAATGTGCTCCTCCCGTCACTCTGGTTGGGTGCGCATAGTAAAAAGTGCTCTTGGCAGCTAGAGAGTGCCGCGTTGACCACTGCGCATGAAGAAATGACCAACTGCAACGTTTGGTTTAGGTTTTGGGTGCATTTTTAATTTTATTGCTTAAATCGTATTTTCTCGACGAGCTGAGCACGTTTTCTGAAATGTGCTCTTCCCGTCACTCTGGTTGGGTGCGCATAGTAAAAAGTGCTCTTGGCAGCTAGAGAGTGCCGCGTTGACTGCTGCGCATGAAGAAATAACCATCTGCAACGTTTGGTTTAGGTTTTGGGTGCATTTTTAATTGTATTGCTTAAAACGCATTTTCTGGACGAGCTGAGCACGTTTTCTGAAATGTGCTCCTCCCGTCACTCTGGTTGGGTGCGCATAGTAAAAAGTGCTCTTGGCAGCTAGAGAGTGCCGCGTTGACCACTGCGCATGAAGAAATGACCACCTGCAACGTTTGGTGTAGGTTTTAGGTGCATTTTTAATTTTATTGCTTAAATCGCATTTTCTCGACGAGCTGAGCACGTTTTCTGAAATGTGCTCCTCCCGTCACTCTGGTTGGGTGCGCATAGTAAAAAGTGCTCTTGGCAGCTAGAGAGTGCCGCGTTGACCACTGCGCATGAAGAAATGACCATCTGCAACGTTTGGTTTAGGTTTTAGGTGCATTTTTAATTTTATTTCTTAAATAGCATTTTCTCGACGAGCTGAGCACGTTTTCTGAAATGTGCTCCTCCCGTCACTCTGGTTGGGTGCGCATAGTAAAAAGTGCTCTTGGCAGCTAGAGAGTGCCGCGTTGACCACTGCGCATGAAGAAATAACCACCTGCAACGTTTGGTTTAGGTTTTAGGTGCATTTTTAATTTTATTGCTTAAATCGCATTTTCTGGACGAGCTGAGCACGTTTTCTGAAATGTGCTCCTCCCGTCACTCTGGTTGGGTGCGCATAGTAAAAAGTGCTCTTGGCAGCTAGAGAGTGCCGCGTTGACCACTGCACATGAAGAAATAACCACCTGCATGTTTGGTTTAGGTTTTAGGTGCATTTTTAATTTTATTGCTTAAATCGCATTTTCTCGACGAGCCGAGCACGTTTTCTGAAATGTGCTCCTCCCGTCACTCTGGTTGGGTGCGCATAGCAAAAAGTGCTCTTGGCAGCTAGAGAGTGCTGCGTTGACCACTGCGCATGAAGAAATAACCACCTGCAACGTTTGATTTAGGTTGTGGGTGCATTTTTAATTTTATTGCTTAAATCGCATTTTCTCGACGAGCTGAGCACGTTTTCTGAAATGTGCTCCTCCCGTCACTCTGGTTGGGTGCGCATAGTAAAAAGTGCTCTTGGCATCTAGAGACTGCCGCGTTAAACACTGCGCATGAAGAAATAACCACCTGCAACGTTTGGTTTAGGTTTTGGGTGCATTTTTAATTTTATTGCTTAAATCGCATTTTCTCGACGAGCTGAGCACGTTTTCTGAAATGTGCTCCTCCCGTCACTCTGGTTGGGTGTGCATAGTAAAAAGTGCTCTTGGCAGCTCGAGAGTGCCGCGTTGACCACTGCGCATGAAGAAATGACCATCTGCAACTTTTGGTTTAGGTTTTATGTGCATTTTTAATTTTATTGCTTAAATCGCATTTTCTCGACGAGCCGAGCACGTTTTCTGAAATGTGCTCCTCCCGTCACTCTGGTTGGGTGCGCATAGTAAAAAGTGCTCTTGGCAGCTAGAGAGTGCCGCGTTGACCACTGCTCATGAAGAAATGACCATCTGCAACGTTTGGTTTAGGTTTTAGGTGCATTTTTAGTTTTATTGCTTAAATCGCATTTTCTCGACGAGCTGAGCACGTTTTCTGAAACGTGCTCCTCCCGTCACTCTGGTTGGGTGCGCATAGTAAAAAGTGCTCTTGGGAGCTAGAGAGTGCCGCGTTGACCACTGCGCATGAAGAAATAACCACCTGCAACGTTTGGTTTAGGTTTTGGGTGCATTTTTAATTTTATTGCTTAAATCGAATTTTCTCGACGAGCTGAGCACGTTTTCTGAAATGTGCTCCTCCCGTCACTCTTGTTGGGTGCGCATAGTAAAAAGTGCTCTTGGCAGCTAGAGAGTGCCGCGTTGACCACTGCGCATGAAGAAATAACCACCTGCAACGTTTGGTTTAGGTTTTAGGTGCATTTTTAATTTTATTGCTTAAATCGCATTTTCTGGACGAGCTGAGCACGTTTTCTGAAATGTGCTCCTCCCGTCACTCTGGTTGGGTGCGCATAGTAAAAAGTGCTCTTGGCAGCTAGAGAGTGCCGCGTTGACCACTGCGCATGAAGAAATAACCACCTGCAACGTTTGGTTTAGGTTTTAGGTGCATTTTTAATTTTATTGCTTAAATCGCATTTTCTCGAGGAGCTGAGCACGTTTTCTGAAATGTGCTCCTCCCGTCACTCTGGTTGGGTGTGCATAGTAAAAAGTGCTCTTGGCAGCTAGAGAGTGCCGCGTTGACCACTGCCCATGAAGAAATGACCATCTGCAACGTTTGGTTTAGGTTTTGGGTGCATTTTTAATTTTATTGCTTAAATCGCATTTTCTCGACGAGCTGAGCACGTTTTCTGAAATGTGCTCCTTCCGTCACTCTGGTTGGGTGCGCATAGTAAAAAGAGCTCTTGCCAGCTAGAGAGTGCCGCGTTGACCATTGCGCATGAAGAAATAACCACCTGCAACGTTTGGTTTAGGTTTTAGGTGCATTTTTAATTTTATTGCTTAAATCGCATTTTCTCGACGAGCTGAGCACGTTTTCTGAAATGTGCTCCTCCCGTCACTCTGGTTGGGTGCGCATAGTAAAAAGTGCTCTTGGCAGCTAGAGAGTGCGGCGTTAAACACTGCGCATGAAGAAATAACCACCTGCAACGTTTGGTTTAGGTTTTAGGTGCATTTATAATTTGATTGCTTAAGTCGCATTTTCTCGACGAGCTGAGCACGTTTTCTGAAATGTGCTCCTCCCGTCACTCTGGTTGGGTGCGCAGAGTAAAAAGTGCTCTTGGCAGATAGAGAGTGCCGCGTTGACTGCTGCGCATGAAGAAATAACCACCTGCAACGTTTGGTTTAGGTTTTAGGTGCATTTTTAATTTTATTGCTTAAATCGCATTTTCTCGACGAGCTGAGCACGTTTTCTGAAATGTGCTCCCCCCGTCACTCTGGTTGGGTGCGCATAGTAAAAAGTGCTCTTGGCAGCTAGAGAGTGCCGCGTTGACCACTGCGCATGAAGAAATAACCGCCTGCAACGTTTGGTTTAGGTTTTGGGTGCATTTTTAATTTTATTGCTTAAATCGCATTTTCTCGTCGAGCTGAGCACGTTTTCTGAAATGTGCTCCTCCCGTCACTCTGGTTGGGTGTGCATAGTAAAAAGTGCTCTTGGCAGCTAGAGAGTGCCGCGTTGACTGCTGCACATGAAGAAATAACCACCCCCAACGTTTGGTTTAGGTTTTAGGTGCATTTTTAATTTTATTGCTTAAATCCCATTATCTCGACGAGCTGAGCACGTTTTCTGAAATGTGCTCCTCCCGTCACTCTGGTTGTGTGCGCATAGTAAAAAGTGCTCTTGGCAGCTAGAGAGTGCCGCCTTAACCACTGCGCATGAAGAAATAACCCCCTGCAACGTTTGGTTTAGGTTTTGGGTGCATTTTTAATTTTATTGCTTAAATCGCATTTTCTCGACGAGCTGAGCACGTTTTCTGAAATGTGCTCCTCCCGTCACTCTGGTTGGGTGCGCATAGTAAAAAGTGCTCTTGGCAGCTAGAGAGTGCCGCGTTGACCACTGCGCATGAAGAAATAACCACCCGCAACGTTTGGTTTAGGTTTTAGGTGCATTTTTAATTTTATTGCTTAAATCGCATTTTCTCGACGAGCTGAGCACGTTTTCTGAAATGTGCTCCTCCCGTCACTCTGGTTGGGTGTGCATAGTAAAAAGTGCTCTTGGCAGCTAGAGAGTGCCGCGTTGACCACTGCCCATGAAGAAATAACCCCCTGCAACGTTTGGTTTAGGTTTTGGGTGCATTTTTAATTTTATTGCTTAAATCGCATTTTCTCGACGAGCTGAGCACGTTTTCTGAAATGTGCTCCTCCCGTCACTCTGGTTGGGTGCGCATAGTAAAAAGTGCTCTTGGCAGCTAGAGAGTGCCGCGTTGACCACTGCGCATGAAGAAATAACCACCCGCAACGTTTGGTTTAGGTTTTAGGTGCATTTTTAATTTTATTGCTTAAATCGCATTTTCTCGACGAGCTGAGCACGTTTTCTGAAATGTGCTCCTCCCGTCACTCTGGTTGGGTGCGCATAGTAAAAAGTGCTCTTGGCAGCTAGAGAGTGCCGCGTTAAACACTGCGCATGAAGAAATAACCACCTGCAACGTTTGGTTTAGGTTTTGGGTGCATTTTTAATTTTATTGCTTAAATCGCATTTTCTCGACGAGCTGAGCACGTTTTCTGAAATGTGCTCCTCCCGTCACTCTGGTTGGGTGCGCATAGTAAAAAGTGCTCTTGGCAGCTAGAGAGTGCCGCGTTGACCACTGCGCATGAAGAAATAACCACCTGCAACGTTTGGTTTAGGTTTTGGGTGCATTTTTTAATTTTATTGCTTAAATCGCATTTTCTCGTCGAGCTGAGCACGTTTTCTGAAATGTGCTCCTCCCGTCACTCTGGTTGGGTGCGCATAGTAAAAAGTGCTCTTGGCAGCTAGAGAGTGCCGCGTTGACCACTGCGCATGAAGAAATGACCATCTGCAACGTTTGGTTTAGGTTTTGGGTGCATTTTTATTTTATTGCTTGAATCGCATTTTCTCGACGAGCTGAGCACATTTTCTGAAATGTGCTCCTCCCGTCAGTCTGGTTGGGTGCGCATAGTAAAAAGTGCTCTTGGCAGCTAGAGAGTGCCGCGTTGACCACTGCGCATGAAGAACTGACCATCTGCAACGTTTGGTTTAGGTTTTGGGTGCATTTTTAATTTTATTGCTTAAATCGCATTTTCTCGACGAGCTGAGCACGTTTTATGAAATGTGCTCCTCCCGTCACTCTGGTCGGGTGCGCATAGTAAAAAGTGCTCTTGGCAGCTAGAGAGTGCCGCGTTGACTGCTGCACATGAAGAAATAACCACCCCCAACGTTTGGTTTAGGTTTTAGGTGCATTTTTAATTTTATTGCTTAAATCGCATTTTCTCGACGAGCTGAGCACGTTTTCTGAAATGTGCTCCTCCCGTCACTCTGGTTGGGTGCGCATAGTAAAAAGTGCTCTTGGCAGCTAGAGAGTGCCGCGTTAAACACTGCGCATGAAGAAATAACTACCTGCAACGTTTGGTTTAGGTTTTGTGCATTTTTAATTTTATTGCTTAAATCGCATTTTCTCGACGAGCTGAGCACGTTTTCTGAAATGTGCTCCTCCCGTCACTCTTGTTGGGTGCGCATAGTACAAAGTCCTCTTGGCAGCTAGAGAGTGCCGCGTTGACCACTGCGCATGAAGAAATAACCACCTGCAACGTTTGGTTTAGGTTTTAGGTGCATTTTTAATTTTATTGCTTAAATCGCATTTTCTCGACGAGCTGAGCACATTTTCTGAAATGTGCTCCTCCCGTCACTCTGGTTGGGTGCGCATAGTAAAAAGTGCTCTTGGCAGCTAGAGAGTGCCGCGTTGACCACTGCGCATGAAGAAATAACCACCTGCAACGTTTGGTTTAGGTTGTGGGTGCATTTTTAATTTTATTGCTTAAATCGCATTTTCTGGACGAGCTGAGCACGTTTTCTGAAATGTGCTCCTCCGGTCACTCTGGTTGGGTGCGCATTGTAAAAAGTGCTCTTGGCAGCTAGAGAGTGCCGCGTTGACCACTGCGCATGAAGAAATAACCACCCGCAACGTTTGGTTTAGGTTTTAGGTGCATTTTTAATTTTATTGCTTAAATCGCATTTTCTCGACGAGCTGAGCACGTTTTGTGAAATGTGCTCCTCCCGTCACTCTGGTTGGGTGCGCATAGTAAAAAGTGCTCTTGGCAGCTAGAGAGTGCCGCGTTGACCACTGCGCATGAAGAAATAACCACCCGCAACGTTTGGTTTAGGTTTTGGGTGCATTTTTAATTTTATTGCTTAAATCGCATTTTCTCGACGAGCTGAGCACATTTTCTGAAATGGGCTCCTCCCGTCACTCTGGTTGGGTGCGCATAGTAAAAAGTGCTCTTGGCAGCTAGAGAGTGCCGCGTTGACCACTGCGCATGAAGAACTGACCATCTGCAACGTTTGGTTTAGGTTTTGGGTGCATTTTTAATTTTATTGCTTAAATCGCATTTTCTCGACGAGCTGAGCACGTGTTCTGAAATGTGCTCCTCCCGTCACTCTGGTCGGGTGCGCATAGTAAAAAGTGCTCTTGGCAGCTAGAGAGTGCCGCGTTGACTGCTGCACATGAAGAAATAACCACCCCCAACGTTTGGTTTAGGTTTTAGGTGCATTTTTAATTTTATTGCTTAAATCGCATTTTCTCGACGAGCCGAGCACGTTTTCTGAAATGTGCTCCTCCCGTCACTCTGGTTGGGTGCGCATAGTAAAAAGTGCTCTTGGCAGCTAGAGAGTGCCGCGTTGACCACTGCGCATGAAGAAATAACCACCTGCAACGTTTAGTTTAGGTTTTAGGTGCATTTTTAATTTTATTGCTTAAATCGCATTTTCTCGACGAGCTGAGCACGTTTTCTGAAATGTGCTCCTCCCGTCACTCTGGTTGGGTGCGCATAGTAAAAAGTGCTCTTGGCAGCTAGAGAGTGCCGCGTTGACCACTGCGCATGAAGAAATGACCACCTGCAACGTTTGGTTTAGGTTTTAGGTGCATTTTTAATTTTATTGCTTAAATCGCATTTTCTCGACGAGCTGAGCACGTTTTCTGAAATGTGCTCCTCCCGTCACTCTGGTTGGGTGTGCATAGTAAAAAGTGCTCTTGGCAGCTAGAGAGTGCCGCGTTGACCACTGCGCATGAAGAAATGACCACCTGCAACGTTTGGTTTAGGTTTTAGGTGCATTTTTAATTTTATTGCTTAAATCGCATTTTCTCGACGAGCTGAGCACGTTTTCTGAAATGTGCTCCTCCCGTCACTCTGGTTGGGTGTGCATAGTAAAAAGTGCTCTTGGCAGCTCGAGAGTGCCGCGTTGACCACTGCGCATGAAGAAATGACCATCTGCAACGTTTGGTTTAGGTTTTAGGTGCATTTTTAATTTTATTGCTTAAATCGCATTTTCTCGTCGAGCTGAGCACGTTTTCTGAAATGTGCTCCTCCCGTCACTCTGGTTGGGTGCGCATAGTAAAAAGTGCTCTTGGCAGCTAGAGAGTCCCGCGTTGACCATTGCGCATGAAGAAATAAACACCTGCAACGTTTGGTTTAGGTTTTAGGTGCATTTTTAATTTTATTGCTTAAATCGCATTTTCTCGACGAGCTGAGCACGTTTTCTGAAATGTGCTCCTCCCGTCACTCTGGTTGGGTGCGCATAGTAAAAAGTGTTCTTGGCAGCTAGAGAGTGCCGCGTTGACCACTGCGCATGAAGAAATGACCACCTGCAACGTTTGGTTTAGGTTTTAGGTGCATTTTTAATTTTATTGCTTAAATCGCATTTTCTCGACGAGCTGAGCACGTTTTCTGAAATGTGCTCCTCCCGTCACTCTGGTTGGGTGCGCATAGTAAAAAGTGCTCTTGGCAGCTAGAGAGTGCCGCGTTGACCACTGCGCATGAAGAAATAACCACCTGCAACGTTTGGTTTAGGTTTTGGGTGCATTATTAATTTTATTGCTTAAATCGCATTTTCTCGTCGAGCTGAGCACGTTTTCTGAAATGTGCTCCTCCCGTCACTCTGGTTGGGTGCGCATAGTAAAAAGTGCTCTTGGCAGCGAGAGAGTGCCGCGTTGACCACTGCGCATGAAGAAATGACCATCTGCAACGTTTGGTTTAGGTTTT
This sequence comes from Syngnathus scovelli, assembly GCF_024217435.2. Taxonomy (NCBI): domain Eukaryota; kingdom Metazoa; phylum Chordata; class Actinopteri; order Syngnathiformes; family Syngnathidae; genus Syngnathus; species Syngnathus scovelli. Next base: position 820,155 of record NC_090863.1, read on the forward strand.
GGGTGCATTTTTAATTTTATTGCTTAAATCGCATTTTCTCGACGAGCTGAGCACGTTTTCTGAAATGTGCTCCTCCCGTCACTCTGGTTGGGTGCGCATAGTAAAAAGTGCTCTTGGCAGCTAGAGAATGCCGCGTTGACCACTGCACATGAAGAAATAACCACCTGCAACGTTTGGTTTAGGTTTTAGGTGCATTTTTAATTTTATTGCTTAAATCGCATTTTCTCGACGAGCTGAGCACGTTTTCTGAAATGTGCTCCTCCCGTCACTCTGGTTGGGTGCGCATAGTAAAAAGTGCTCTTGGCAGCTAGAGAGTGCCGCGTTGACCACTGCGCATGAAGAAATAACCACCTGCAACGTTTAGGTTAGGTTTTAGGTGCATTTTTAATTTTATTGCTTAAATCGCATTTTCTCGACGAGCTGAGCACGTTTTCTGAAATGTGCTCCTCCCGTCACTCTGGTTGGGTGCGCATAGTAAAAAGTGCTCTTGGCAGCTAGAGAGTGCCGCGTTGACCACTGCGCATGAAGAAATAACCACCTGCAACGTTTGGTTTAGGTTTTGGGTGCATTTTTAATTTTATTGCTTAAATCGCATTTTCTCGTCGAGCTGAGCACGTTTTCTGAAATGTGCTCCTCCCGTCACTCTGGTTGGGTGCGCATAGTAAAAAGTGCTCTTGGCAGCTAGAGAGTGCCGCGTTGACCACTGCGCATGAAGAAATGACCATCTGCAACGTTTGGTTTAGGTTTTAGGTGCATTCTTAATTTTATTGCTTAAATCGCATTTTCTCGACGAGCTGAGCACGTTTTCTGAAATGTGCTCCTCCCGTCACTCTGGTTGGGTGTGCATAGTAAAAAGTGCTCTTGGCAGCTCGAGAGTGCCGCGTTGACCACTGCGCATGAAGAAATGACCATCTGCAACGTTTGGTTTAGGTTTTAGGTGCATTTTTAATTTTATTGCTTAAATCGCATTTTCTCGTCGAGCTGAGCACGTTTTCTGAAATGTGCTCCTCCCGTCACTCTGGTTGGGTGCGCATAGTAAAAAGTGCTCTTGGCAGCTAGAGAGTGCCGCGTTGACCATTGCGCATGAAGAAATAACCACCTGCAACGTTTGATTTAGGTTTTAGGTGCATTTTTAATTTTATTGCTTAAATCGCATTTTCTCGACGAACTGAGCACGTTTTCTGAAATGTGCTCCTCCCGTCACTCCGGTTGGGTGCGCATAGTAAAAAGTGCTCTTGGCAGCTAGAGAGTGCCGCGTTGACTGCTGCACATGAAGAAATAACCACCCCCAACGTTTGGTTTAGGTTTTAGGTGCATTTTTAATTTTATTGCTTAAATCGCATTTTCTCGACGAGCTGAGCACGTTTTCTGAAATGTGCTCCTCCCGTCACTCTGGTTGGGTGCGCATATTAAAAAGTGCTCTTGGCAGCTAGAGAGTGCCGCGTTGACCACTGCGCATGAAGAAATGACCATCTGCAACGTTTGGTTTAGGTTTTAGGTGCATTTTTAATTTTATTGCTTAAATCGCATTTTCTCGACGAGTTGAGCACGTTTTCTGAAATGTGCTCCTCCCGTCACTCTGGTTGGGTGCGCATTGTAAAAAGTGCTCTTGGCAGCTAGAGAGTGCCGCGTTGCCCACTGCGCATGAATAAATAACCACCTGCAACGTTTGGTTTAGGTTTTAGGTGCATTTTTAATTTTATTGCTTAAATCGCATTTTCTCGACGAGCTGAACACGTTTTCTGAAATGCGCTCCTCCCGTCACTCTGGTTGGGTGCGCATAGTAAAAAGTGCTCTTGGCAGCTAGAGAGTGCCGCGTTGACCACTGCGCATGAAGAACTGACCATCTGCAACGTTTGGTTTAGGTTTTGGGTGCATTTTTAATTTTATTGCTTAAATCGCATTTTCTCGACGAGCTGAGCACATTTTCTGAAATGTGCTCCTCCCGTCACTCTGGTTGGGTGCGCATAGTAAAAAGTGCTCTTGGCAGCTAGAGAGTCCCGCGTTGACCACTGCGCATGAAGAACTGACCATCTGCAACGTTTGGTTTAGGTTTTGGGTGCATTTTTAATTTTATTGCTTAAATCGCATTTTCTCGTCGAGCTGAGCACGTTTTCTGAAATGTGCTCCTCCCGTCACTCTGGTTGGGTGCGCATAGTAAAAAGTGCTCTTGGCAGCTAGAGAGTGCCGCGTTGACCACTGCGCATGAAGAAATAACCACCTGCAACGTTTGGTTTAGGTTTTGGGTGCATTTTTAATTTTATTGCTTAAATCGCATTTTCTCGACGAGCTGAGCACGTTTTCTGAAATGTGCTCCTCCCGTCACTCTGGTCGGGTGCGCATAGTAAAAAGTGCTCTTGGCAGCTAGAGAGTGCCGCGTTGACTGCTGCACACGAAGAAATAACCACCCCCAACGTTTGGTTTAGGTTTTAGGTGCATTTTTAATTTTATTGCTTAAATCGCATTTTCTCGACGAGCTGAGCTCGTTTTCTGAAATGTGCTCCTCCCGTCACTCTGGTTGGGTGCGCATAGTAAAAAGTGCTCTTGGCAGCTAGAGAGTGCCGCGTTGACCATTGCGCATGAAGAAATAAACACCTGCAACGTTTGGTTTAGGTTTTAGGTGCATTTTTAATTTTATTGCTTAAATCGCATTTTCTCGACGAGCTGAGCTCGTTTTCTGAAATGTGCTCCTCCCGTCACTCTGGTTGGCTGCGCATAGTAAAAAGTGCTCTTGGCAGCTAGAGAGTGCTGCGTTGACCACTGCGCATGAAGAAATAACCACCTGCAACGTTTGATTTAGGTTGTGGGTGCATTTTTAATTTTATTGCTTAAATCGCATTTTCTCGACGAGCTGAGCACGTTTTCTGAAATGTGCTCCTCCCGTCACTCTGGTTGGGTGCGCATAGTAAAAAGTGCTCTTGGCAGCTAGAGAGTGCCGCGTTAAACACTGCGCATGAAGAAATAACCACCTGCAACGTTTGGTTTAGGTTTTGGGTGCATTTTTAATTTTATTGCTTAAATCGCATTTTCTCGACGAGCTGAGCACGTTTTCTGAAATGTGCTCCTCCCGTCACTCTGGTTGGGTGTGCATAGTAAAAAGTGCTCTTGGCAGCTCGAGAGTGCCGCGTTGACCACTGCGCATGAAGAAATGACTATCTGCAACGTTTGGTTTAGGTTTTATGTGCATTTTTAATTTTATTGCTTAAATCGCATTTTCTCGACGAGCCGAGCACGTTTTCTGAAATGTGCTCCTCCCGTCACTCTGGTTGGGTGCGCATAGTAAAAAGTGCTCTTGGCAGCTAGAGAGTGCCGCGTTGACCACTGCTCATGAAGAAATGACCATCTGCAACGTTTGGTTTAGGTTTTAGGTGCATTTTTAGTTTTATTGCTTAAATCGCATTTTCTCGACGAGCTGAGCACGTTTTCTGAAATGTGCTCCTCCCGTCACTCTGGTTGGGTGCGCATAGTAAAAAGTGCTCTTGGGAGCTAAAGAGTGCCGCGTTGACCACTGCGCATGAAGAAATAACCACCTGCAACGTTTGGTTTAGGTTTTGGGTGCATTTTTAATTTAATTGCTTAAATCGCATTTTCTCGACGAGCTGAGCACGTTTTCTGAAATGTGCTCCTCCCGTAACTCTGGTTGGGTGCGCATAGTAAAAAGTGCTCTTGGCAGCTAGAGAGTGCCGCGTTGCCCACTGCGCATGAATAAATAACCACCTGCAACGTTTGGTTTAGGTTTTAGGTGCATTTTTAATTTTATTGCTTAAATTGCATTTTCTCGACGAGCTGAACACGTTTTCTGAAATGCGCTCCTCCCGTCACTCTGGTTGGGTGCGCATAGTAAAAAGTGCTCTTGGCAGCTAGAGAGTGCCGCGTTGACCACTGCGCATGAAGAAATGACCATCTGCAACGTTTGGTTTAAGTTTTGGGTGCATTTTTAATTTTATTGCTTAAATCGCATTTTCTCGACGAGCTGAGCACATTTTCTGAAATGTGCTCCTCCCGTCACTCTGGTTGGGTGCGCATAGTAAAAAGTGCTCTTGGCAGCTAGAGAGTGCCGCGTTGACCACTGCGCATGAAGAACTGACCATCTGCAACGTTTGGTTTAGGTTTTGGGTGCATTTTTAATTTTATTGCTTAAATCGCATTTTCTCGACGAGCTGAGCACATTTTCTGAAATGTGCTCCTCCCGTCACTCTGGTTGGGTGCGCATAGTAAAAAGTGCTCTTGGCAGCTAGAGAGTGCCGCGTTGACCACTGCGCATGAAGAACTGACCATCTGCAACGTTTGGTTTAGGTTTTGGGTGCATTTTTAATTTTATTGCTTAAATCGCATTTTCTCGACGAGCTGAGCACGTTTTCTGAAATGTGCTCCTCCCGTCACTCTGGTCGGGTGCGCATAGTAAAAAGTGCTCTTGGCAGCTAGAGAGTGCCGCGTTGACTGCTGCACATGAAGAAATAACCACCCCCAACGTTTGGTTTAGGTTTTAGGTGCATTTTTAATTTTATTGCTTAAATCGCATTTTCTCGACGAGCCGAGCACGTTTTCTGAAATGTGCTCCTCCCGTCACTCTGGTTGGGTGCGCATAGTAAAAAGTGCTCTTGGCAGCTAGAGAGTGCCGCGTTGACCACTGCGCATGAAGAAATAACCACCTGCAACGTTTAGTTTAGGTTTTAGGTGCATTTTTAATTTTATTGCTTAAATCGCATTTTCTCGACGAGCTGAGCACGTTTTCTGAAATGTGCTCCTCCCGTCACTCTGGTTGGGTGCGCATAGTAAAAAGTGCTCTTGGCAGCTAGAGAGTGCCGCGTTGACCACTGCGCATGAAGAAATAACCACCTGCAACGTTTGGTTTAGGTTTTGGATGCATTTTTAATTTTATTGCTTAAATCGCATTTTCTCGTCGAGCTGAGCACGTTTTCTGAAATGTGCTCCTCCTGTCACTCTGGTTGGGTGCGCATAGTAAAAAGTGCTCTTGGCAGCTAGAGAGTGCCGCGTTGACCACTGCGCATGAAGAAATCACCATCTGCAACGTTTGGTTTAGGTTTTAGGTGCATTTTTAATTTTATTGCTTAAATCGCATTTTCTCGACGAGCTGAGCACGTTTTCTGAAATGTGCTCCTCCCGTCACTCTGGTTGGGTGTGCATAGTAAAAAGTGCTCTTGGCAGCTCGAGAGTGCCGCGTTGACCACTGCGCATGAAGAAATGACCATCTGCAACGTTTGGTTTAGGTTTTAGGTGCATTTTTAATTTTATTGCTTAAATCGCATTTTCTCGTCGAGCTGAGCACGTTTTCTGAAATGTGCTCCTCCCGTCACTCTGGTTGGGTGCGCATAGTAAAAAGTGCTCTTGGCAGCTAGAGAGTGCCGCGTTGACCATTGCGCATGAAGAAATAAACACCTGCAACGTTTGGTTTAGGTTTTAGGTGCATTTTTAATTTTATTGCTTAAATCGCATTTTCTCGACGAGCTGAGCACGTTTTCTGAAATGTGCTCCTCCCGTCACTCTGGTTGGGTGCGCATAGTAAAAAGTGCTCTTGGCAGCTAGAGAGTGCCGCGTTGACCACTGCGCATGAAGAAATAACCACCTGCAACGTTATGTTTAGGTTTTATGTGCATTTTTAATTGTATTGCTTAAATCGCATTTTCTCGACGAGCCGAGCACGTTTTCTGAAATGTGCTCCTCCCGTCACTCTGGTTGGGTGCGCATAGTAAAAAGTGCTCTTGGCAGCTAGAGAGTGCCGCGTTGACCATTGCGCATGAAGAAATAACCACCTGCAACGTTTGGTTTAGGTTTTAGGTGCATTTTTAATTTTATTGCTTAAATCGCATTTTCTCGACGAGCTGAGCACGTTTTCTGAAATGTGCTCCTCCCGTCACTCTGGTTGGGTGCGCATAGTAAAAAGTGCTCTTGGCAGCTAGAGAGTGCCGCGTTGACCACTGCGCATGAAGAAATGACCATCTGCAACGTTTGGTTTAGGTTTTAGGTGCATTTTTAATTTTATTGCTTAAATCGCATTTTCTCGACGAGCTGAGCACGTTTTCTGAAATGTGCTCCTCCCGTCACTCTGGTTGGGTGCGCATAGTAAAAAGTGCTCTTGGCAGCTAGAGAGTGCCGCGTTGACCACTGCGCATGAAGAAATGACCACCTGCAACGTTATGTTTAGGTTTTAGGTGCATTTTTAATTTTATTGCTTAAATAGCATTTTCTCGACGAGCTGAGCACGTTTTCTGAAATGTGCTCCTCCCGTCACTCTGGTTGGGTGCGCATAGTAAAAAGTGCTCTTGGCAGCTAGAGAGTGCCGCGTTGACCACTGCGCATGAAGAAATAACCACCTGCAACGTTTGATTTAGGTTGTGGGTGCATTTTTAATTTTATTGCTTAAATCGCATTTTCTCGACGAGCTGAGCACGTTTTCTGAAATGTGCTCCTCCCGTCACTCCGGTTGGGTGCGCATAGTAAAAAGTGCTCTTGGCAGCTAGAGAGTGCCGCGTTAAACACTGCGCATGAAGAAATGACCATCTGCAACGTTTGGTTTAGGTTTTGGGTGCATTTTTAATTTTATTGCTTAAATCGCATTTTCTCGACGAGCTGAGCACGTTTTCTGAAATGTGCTCCTCCCGTCACTCTGGTTGGGTGCGCATAGTAAAAAGTGCTCTTGGCAGCTAGAGAGTGCCGCGTTGACCACTGCGCATGAAGAAATAACCACCTGCAACGTTTGATTTAGGTTGTGGGTGCATTTTTAATTTTATTGCTTAAATCGCATTTTCTCGACGAGCTGAGCACGTTTTCTGAAATGTGCTCCTCCCGTCACTCCGGTTGGGTGCGCATAGTAAAAAGTGCTCTTGGCAGCTAGAGAGTGCCGCGTTAAACACTGCGCATGAAGAAATAACCACCTGCAACGTTTGGTTTAGGTTTTGGGTGCATTTTTAATTTAATTGCTTAAATCGCATTTTCTCGACGAGCTGAGCACGTTTTCTGAAATGTGCTCCTCCCGTCACTCTGGTTGGGTGCGCATAGTAAAAAGTGCTCTTGGCAGCTAGAGAGTGCCGCGTTGACCACTGCGCATGAAGAAATGACCATCTGCAACGTTTGGTTTAGGTTTTGGGTGCATTTTTAATTTTATTGCTTAAATCGCATTTTCTCGTCGAGCTGAGCACGTTTTCTGAAATGTGCTCCTCCCGTCACTCTGGTTGGGTGCGCATAGTAAAAAGTGCTCTTGGCAGCTAGAGAGTGCCGCGTTGACCATTGCGCATGAAGAAATAACCACCTGCAACGTTTGGTTTAGGTTTTAGGTGCATTTTTAATTTTATTGCTTAAATCGCATTTTCTCGACGAGCTGAGCACGTTTTCTGAAATGTGCTCCTCCCGTCACTCTGGTTGGGTGCGCATAGTAAAAAGTGCTCTTGGCAGCTAGAGAGTGCCGCGTTGACCACTGCGCATGAAGAAATGACCATCTGCAACGTTTGGTTTAGGTTTTAGGTGCATTTTTAATTTTATTGCTTAAATCGCATTTTCTCGACGAGCTGAGCACGTTTTCTGAAATGTGCTCCTCCCGTCACTCTGGTTGGGTGCGCATAGTAAAAAGTGCTCTTGGCAGCTAGAGTGCCGCGTTGACCACTGCGCATGAAGAAATGACCACCTGCAACGTTATGTTTAGGTTTTAGGTGCATTTTTAATTTTATTGCTTAAATAGCATTTTCTCGACGAGCTGAGCACGTTTTCTGAAATGTGCTCCTCCCGTCACTCTGGTTGGGTGCTCATAGTAAAAAGTGCTCTTGGCAGCTAGAGAGTGCCGCGTTAACCACTGCACATGAAGAAATAACCACCTGCAAGTTTGGTTTAGGTTTTAGGTGCATTTTTAATTTTATTGCTTAAATCGCATTTTCTCGACGAGCTGAGCACGTTTTCTGAAATGTGCTCCTCCCGTCACTCTGGTTGGGTGCGCATAGTAAAAAGTGCTCTTGGCAGCTAGAGAGTGCCGCGTTGACCACTGCGCATGAAGAAATAACCACCTGCAACGTTTGATTTAGGTTGTGGGTGCATTTTTAATTTTATTGCTTAAATCGCATTTTCTCGACGAGCTGAGCACGTTTTCTGAAATGTGCTCCTCCCGTCACTCTGGTTGGGTGCGCATAGTAAAAAGTGCTCTTGGCAGCTAGAGAGTGCCGCGTTAAACACTGCGCATGAAGAAATAACCACCTGCAACGTTTGGTTTAGGTTTTGGGTGCATTTTTAATTTTATTGCTTAAATCGCATTTTCTCGACGAGCTGAGCACGTTTTCTGAAATGTGCTCCTCCCGTCACTCTGGTTGGGTGTGCATAGTAAAAAGTGCTCTTGGCAGCTAGAGAGTGCCGCGTTGACCACTGCGCATGAAGAAATGACTATCTGCAACGTTTGGTTTAGGTTTTATGTGCATTTTTAATTTTATTGCTTAAATCTCATTTTCTCGACGAGCCGAGCACGTTTTCTGAAATGTGCTCCTCCCGTCACTCTGGTTGGGTGCGCATAGTAAAAAGTGCTCTTGGCAGCTAGAGAGTGCCGCGTTGACCACTGCGCATGAAGAAATAACCACCTGCAACGTTATGTTTAGGTTTTATGTGCATTTTTAATTTTATTGCTTAAATCGCATTTTCTCGACGAGCCGAGCACGTTTTCTGAAATGTGCTCCTCCCGTCACTCTGGTTGGGTGCGCATAGTAAAAAGTGCTCTTGGCAGCTAGAGAGTGCCGCGTTGACCACTGCTCATGAAGAAATGACCATCTGCAACGTTTGGTTTAGGTTTTAGGTGCATTTTTAGTTTTATTGCTTAAATCGCATTTTCTCGACGAGCTGAGCACGTTTTCTGAAATGTGCTCCTCCCGTCACTCTGGTTGGGTGCGCACAGTAAAAAGTGCTCTTGGGAGCTAGAGAGTGCCGCGTTGACCACTGCGCATGAAGAAATAACCACCTGCAACGTTTGGTTTAGGTTTTGGGTGCATTTTTAATTTTATTGCTTAAATCGAATTTTCTCGACGAGCTGAGCACGTTTTCTGAAATGTGCTCCTCCCGTCACTCTTGTTGGGTGCGCATAGTAAAAAGTGCTCTTGGCAGCGAGAGAGTGCCGCGTTGACCACTGCGCATGAAGAAATAACCACCTGCAACGTTTGGTTTAGGTTTTAGGTGCATTTTTAATTTTATTGCTTAAATCGCATTTTCTCGACGAGCTGAGCACGTTTTCTGAAATGTGCTCCTCCCGTCACTCTGGTTGGGTGCGCATACGTAGTAAAAAGTGCTCTTGGCAGCTAGAGAGTGCCGCGTTGACCACTGCGCATGAAGAAATGACCATCTGCAACGTTTGGTTTAGGTTTTGGGTGCATTTTTAATTTTATTGCTTAAATCGCATTTTCTCGTCGAGTTGAGCACGTTTTCTGAAATGTGCTCCTCCCGTCACTCTGGTTGGGTGCGCATAGTAAAAAGTGCTCTTGGCAGCTAGAGAGTGCCGCGTTGACCATTGCGCATGAAGAAATAACCACCTGCAACGTTTGGTTTAGGTTGTGGGTGCATTTTTAATTTTATTGCTTAAATCGCATTTTCTCGACGAGCTGAGCACGTTTTCTGAAATGTGCTCCTCCCGTCACTCCGGTTGGGTGCGCATAGTAAAAAGTGCTCTTGGCAGCTAGAGAGTGCCGCGTTAAACACTGCGCATGAAGAAATAACCACCTGCAACGTTTGGTTTAGGTTTTGGGTGCATTTTTAATTTAATTGCTTAAATCGCATTTTCTCGACGAGCTGAGCACGTTTTCTGAAATGTGCTCCTCCCGTCACTCTGGTTGGGTGCGCATAGTAAAAAGTGCTCTTGGCAGCTAGAGAGTGCAGCGTTGACCATTGCGCATGAAGAAATAACCACCTGCAACGTTTGGTTTAGGTTTTAGGTGCATTTTTAATTTTATTGCTTAAATCGCATTTTCTCGACGAGCTGAGCACGTTTTCTGAAATTTGCTCCTCCCGTCACTCTGGTTGGGTGCGCATAGTAAAAAGTGCTCTTGGCAGCTAGAGAGTGCCGCGTTGACCACTGCGCATGAAGAAATGACCATCTGCAACGTTTGGTTTAGGTTTTGGGTGCATTTTTAATTTTATTGCTTAAATCGCATTTTCTCGTCGAGCTGAGCACGTTTTCTGAAATGTGCTCCTCCCGTCACTCTGGTTGGGTGCGCATAGTAAAAAGTGCTCTTGGCAGCTAGAGAGTGCCGCGTTGACCATTGCGCATGAAGAAATAACCACCTGCAACGTTTGGTTTAGGTTTTAGGTGCATTTTTAATTTTATTGCTTAAATCGCATTTTCTCGACGAGCTGAGCACGTTTTCTGAAATGTGCTCCTCCCGTCACTCTGGTTGGGTGCGCATAGTAAAAAGTGCTCTTGGCAGCTAGAGAGTGCCGCGTTTACCACTGCGCATGAAGAAATGACCATCTGCAACGTTTGGTTTAGGTTTTAGGTGCATTTTTAATTTTATTGCTTAAATCGCATTTTCTCGACGAGCTGAGCACGTTTTCTGAAATGTGCTCCTCCCGTCACTCTGGTTGGGTGCGCATAGTAAAAAGTGCTCTTGGCAGCTAGAGAGTGCCGCGTTGACCACTGCGCATGAAGAAATGACCACCTGCAACGTTATGTTTAGGTTTTAGGTGCATTTTTAATTTTATTGCTTAAATAGCATTTTCTCGACGAGCTGAGCACGTTTTCTGAAATGTGCTCCTCCCGTCACTCTGGTTGGGTGCTCATAGTAAAAAGTGCTCTTGGCAGCTAGAGAGTGCCGCGTTAACCACTGCACATGAAGAAATAACCACCTGCAAGTTTGGTTTAGGTTTTAGGTGCATTTTTAATTTTATTGCTTAAATCGCATTTTCTCGACGAGCTGAGCACGTTTTCTGAAATGTGCTCCTCCCGTCACTCTGGTTGGGTGCGCATAGTAAAAAGTGCTCTTGGCAGCTAGAGAGTGCCGCGTTGACCACTGCGCATGAAGAAATAACCACCTGCAACGTTTGATTTAGGTTGTGGGTGCATTTTTAATTTTATTGCTTAAATCGCATTTTCTCGACGAGCTGAGCACGTTTTCTGAAATGTGCTCCTCCCGTCACTCTGGTTGGGTGCGCATAGTAAAAAGTGCTCTTGGCAGCTAGAGAGTGCCGCGTTAAACACTGCGCATGAAGAAATAACCACCTGCAACGTTTGGTTTAGGTTTTGGGTGCATTTTTAATTTTATTGCTTAAATCGCATTTTCTCGACGAGCTGAGCACGTTTTCTGAAATGTGCTCCTCCCGTCACTCTGGTTGGGTGTGCATAGTAAAAAGTGCTCTTGGCAGCTAGAGAGTGCCGCGTTGACCACTGCGCATGAAGAAATGACTATCTGCAACGTTTGGTTTAGGTTTTATGTGCATTTTTAATTTTATTGCTTAAATCGCATTTTCTCGACGAGCCGAGCACGTTTTCTGAAATGTGCTCCTCCCGTCACTCTGGTTGGGTGCGCATAGTAAAAAGTGCTCTTGGCAGCTAGAGAGTGCCGCGTTGACCACAGCTCATGAAGAAATGACCATCTGCAACGTTTGGTTTAGGTTTTAGGTGCATTTTTAGTTTTATTGCTTAAATCGCATTTTCTCGACGAGCTGAGCACGTTTTCTGAAATGTGCTCCTCCCGTCACTCTGGTTGGGTGCGCATAGTAAAAAGTGCTCTTGGGAGCTAAAGAGTGCCGCGTTGACCACTGCGCATGAAGAAATAACCACCTGCAACGTTTGGTTTAGGTTTTGGGTGCATTTTTAATTTTATTGCTTAAATCGAATTTGCTCGACGAGCTGAGCACGTTTTCTGAAATGTGCTCCTCCCGTCACTCTTGTTGGGTGCGCATAGATAAAAGTGCTCTTGGCAGCTAGAGAGTGCCGCGTTGACCACTGCGCATGAAGAAATAACCACCTGCAACGTTTGGTTTAGGTTTTAGGTACATTTTTAATTTTATTGCTTAAATCGCATTTTCTGGACGAGCTGAGCACGTTTTCTGAAATGTGCTCCTCCCGTCACTCTGGTTGGGTGCGCATAGTAAAAAGTGCTCTTGGCAGCTAGAGAGTGCCGCGTTGACCACTGCACATGAAGAAATAACCACCTGCGACGTTTGGTTTAGGTTTTAGGTGCATTTTTAATTTTATTGCTTAAATCGCATTTTCTCGACGAGCTGAGCACGTTTTCTGAAATGTGCTCCTCCCGTCACTCTGGTTGGGTGTGCATAGTAAAAAGTGCTCTTGGCAGCTAGAGAGTGCCGCGTTGACCACTGCGCATGAAGAAATGACCATCTGCAACGTTTGGTTTAGGTTTTGGGTGCATTTTTAATTTTATTGCTTAAATCGCATTTTCTCGACGAGCTGAGCACGTTTTCTGAAATGTGCTCCTCCCGTCACTCTGGTTGGGTGCGCATAATAAAAAGTGCTCTTGGCAGCTAGAGAGTGCCGCGTTGACCACTGCGCATGAAGAAATGACCATCTGCAACGTTTGGTTTAGGTTTTAGGTGCATTTTTAATTTTATTGCTTAAATCGCATTTTCTCGACGAGCTGAGCACGTTTTCTGAAATGTGCTCCTCCCGTCACTCTGGTTGGGTGCGCATAGTAAAAAGTGCTCTTGGCAGCTAGAGAGTGCCGCGTTGACCACTGCGCATGAAGAAATGACCACCTGCAACGTTATGTTTAGGTTTTAGGTGCATTTTTAATTTTATTGCTTAAATAGCATTTTCTCGACGAGCTGAGCACGTTTTCTGAAATGTGCTCCTCCCGTCACTCTGGTTGGGTGCGCATAGTAAAAAGTGCTCTTGGCAGCTAGAGAGTGCCGCGTTGACCACTGCGCATGAAGAAATAACCACCTGCAACGTTTGATTTAGGTTGTGGGTGCATTTTTAATTTTATTGCTTAAATCGCATTTTCTCGACGAGCTGAGCACGTTTTCTGAAATGTGCTCCTCCCGTCACTCCGGTTGGGTGCGCATAGTAAAAAGTGCTCTTGGCAGCTAGAGAGTGCCGCGTTAAACACTGCGCATGAAGAAATGACCATCTGCAACGTTTGGTTTAGGTTTTGGGTGCATTTTTAATTTTATTGCTTAAATCGCATTTTCTCGACGAGCTGAGCACGTTTTCTGAAATGTGCTCCTCCCGTCACTCTGGTTGGGTGCGCATAGTAAAAAGTGCTCTTGGCAGCTAGAGAGTGCCGCGTTGACCACTGCGCATGAAGAAATAACCACCTGCAACGTTTGATTTAGGTTGTGGGTGCATTTTTAATTTTATTGCTTAAATCGCATTTTCTCGACGAGCTGAGCACGTTTTCTGAAATGTGCTCCTCCCGTCACTCCGGTTGGGTGCGCATAGTAAAAAGTGCTCTTGGCAGCTAGAGAGTGCCGCGTTAAACACTGCGCATGAAGAAATAACCACCTGCAACGTTTGGTTTAGGTTTTGGGTGCATTTTTAATTTAATTGCTTAAATCGCATTTTCTCGACGAGCTGAGCACGTTTTCTGAAATGTGCTCCTCCCGTCACTCTGGTTGGGTGCGCATAGTAAAAAGTGCTCTTGGCAGCTAGAGAGTGCCGCGTTGACCACTGCGCATGAAGAAATGACCATCTGCAACGTTTGGTTTAGGTTTTGGGTGCATTTTTAATTTTATTGCTTAAATCGCATTTTCTCGTCGAGCTGAGCACGTTTTCTGAAATGTGCTCCTCCCGTCACTCTGGTTGGGTGCGCATAGTAAAAAGTGCTCTTGGCAGCTAGAGAGTGCCGCGTTGACCATTGCGCATGAAGAAATAACCACCTGCAACGTTTGGTTTAGGTTTTAGGTGCATTTTTAATTTTATTGCTTAAATCGCATTTTCTCGACGAGCTGAGCACGTTTTCTGAAATGTGCTCCTCCCGTCACTCTGGTTGGGTGCGCATAGTAAAAAGTGCTCTTGGCAGCTAGAGAGTGCCGCGTTGACCACTGCGCATGAAGAAATGACCATCTGCAACGTTTGGTTTAGGTTTTAGGTGCATTTTTAATTTTATTGCTTAAATCGCATTTTCTCGACGAGCTGAGCACGTTTTCTGAAATGTGCTCCTCCCGTCACTCTGGTTGGGTGCGCATAGTAAAAAGTGCTCTTGGCAGCTAGAGTGCCGCGTTGACCACTGCGCATGAAGAAATGACCACCTGCAACGTTATGTTTAGGTTTTAGGTGCATTTTTAATTTTATTGCTTAAATAGCATTTTCTCGACGAGCTGAGCACGTTTTCTGAAATGTGCTCCTCCCGTCACTCTGGTTGGGTGCTCATAGTAAAAAGTGCTCTTGGCAGCTAGAGAGTGCCGCGTTAACCACTGCACATGAAGAAATAACCACCTGCAAGTTTGGTTTAGGTTTTAGGTGCATTTTTAATTTTATTGCTTAAATCGCATTTTCTCGACGAGCTGAGCACGTTTTCTGAAATGTGCTCCTCCCGTCACTCTGGTTGGGTGCGCATAGTAAAAAGTGCTCTTGGCAGCTAGAGAGTGCCGCGTTGACCACTGCGCATGAAGAAATAACCACCTGCAACGTTTGATTTAGGTTGTGGGTGCATTTTTAATTTTATTGCTTAAATCGCATTTTCTCGACGAGCTGAGCACGTTTTCTGAAATGTGCTCCTCCCGTCACTCTGGTTGGGTGCGCATAGTAAAAAGTGCTCTTGGCAGCTAGAGAGTGCCGCGTTAAACACTGCGCATGAAGAAATAACCACCTGCAACGTTTGGTTTAGGTTTTGGGTGCATTTTTAATTTTATTGCTTAAATCGCATTTTCTCGACGAGCTGAGCACGTTTTCTGAAATGTGCTCCTCCCGTCACTCTGGTTGGGTGTGCATAGTAAAAAGTGCTCTTGGCAGCTAGAGAGTGCCGCGTTGACCACTGCGCATGAAGAAATGACTATCTGCAACGTTTGGTTTAGGTTTTATGTGCATTTTTAATTTTATTGCTTAAATCTCATTTTCTCGACGAGCCGAGCACGTTTTCTGAAATGTGCTCCTCCCGTCACTCTGGTTGGGTGCGCATAGTAAAAAGTGCTCTTGGCAGCTAGAGAGTGCCGCGTTGACCACTGCGCATGAAGAAATAACCACCTGCAACGTTATGTTTAGGTTTTATGTGCATTTTTAATTTTATTGCTTAAATCGCATTTTCTCGACGAGCCGAGCACGTTTTCTGAAATGTGCTCCTCCCGTCACTCTGGTTGGGTGCGCATAGTAAAAAGTGCTCTTGGCAGCTAGAGAGTGCCGCGTTGACCACTGCTCATGAAGAAATGACCATCTGCAACGTTTGGTTTAGGTTTTAGGTGCATTTTTAGTTTTATTGCTTAAATCGCATTTTCTCGACGAGCTGAGCACGTTTTCTGAAATGTGCTCCTCCCGTCACTCTGGTTGGGTGCGCACAGTAAAAAGTGCTCTTGGGAGCTAGAGAGTGCCGCGTTGACCACTGCGCATGAAGAAATAACCACCTGCAACGTTTGGTTTAGGTTTTGGGTGCATTTTTAATTTTATTGCTTAAATCGAATTTTCTCGACGAGCTGAGCACGTTTTCTGAAATGTGCTCCTCCCGTCACTCTTGTTGGGTGCGCATAGTAAAAAGTGCTCTTGGCAGCGAGAGAGTGCCGCGTTGACCACTGCGCATGAAGAAATAACCACCTGCAACGTTTGGTTTAGGTTTTAGGTGCATTTTTAATTTTATTGCTTAAATCGCATTTTCTCGACGAGCTGAGCACGTTTTCTGAAATGTGCTCCTCCCGTCACTCTGGTTGGGTGCGCATAGTAAAAAGTGCTCTTGGCAGCTAGAGAGTGCCGCGTTGACCACTGCGCATGAAGAAATGACCATCTGCAACGTTTGGTTTAGGTTTTGGGTGCATTTTTAATTTTATTGCTTAAATCGCATTTTCTCGTCGAGTTGAGCACGTTTTCTGAAATGTGCTCCTCCCGTCACTCTGGTTGGGTGCGCATAGTAAAAAGTGCTCTTGGCAGCTAGAGAGTGCCACGTTGACCACTGCGCATGAAGAAATGACCATCTGCAACGTTTGGTTTAGGTTTTAGGTGCATTTTTAATTTTATTGCGTAAATCGCATTTTCTCGACGAGCTAAACACGTTTTCTGAAATGTGCTCCTCCCGTCACTCTGGTTGGGTGCGCATAGTAAAAAGTGCTCTTGGCAGCTAGAGAGTGCCGCGTTGACCACTGCGCATGAAGAAATGACCATCTGCAACGTTTGGTTTAGGTTTTAGGTGCATTTTTAATTTTATTGCTTAAATCGCATTTTCTCGACGAGCTGAGCACGTTTTCTGAAATGTGCTCCTCCCGTCACTCTGGTTGGGTGCGCATAGTAAAAAGTGCTCTTGGCAGCTAGAGTGCCGCGTTGACCACTGCGCATGAAGAAATGACCACCTGCAACGTTATGTTTAGGTTTTAGGTGCATTTTTAATTTTATTGCTTAAATAGCATTTTCTCGACGAGCTGAGCACGTTTTCTGAAATGTGCTCCTCCCGTCACTCTGGTTGGGTGCTCATAGTAAAAAGTGCTCTTGGCAGCTAGAGAGTGCCGCGTTAACCACTGCACATGAAGAAATAACCACCTGCAAGTTTGGTTTAGGTTTTAGGTGCATTTTTAATTTTATTGCTTAAATCGCATTTTCTCGACGAGCTGAGCACGTTTTCTGAAATGTGCTCCTCCCGTCACTCTGGTTGGGTGCGCATAGTAAAAAGTGCTCTTGGCAGCTAGAGAGTGCCGCGTTGACCACTGCGCATGAAGAAATAACCACCTGCAACGTTTGATTTAGGTTGTGGGTGCATTTTTAATTTTATTGCTTAAATCGCATTTTCTCGACGAGCTGAGCACGTTTTCTGAAATGTGCTCCTCCCGTCACTCTGGTTGGGTGCGCATAGTAAAAAGTGCTCTTGGCAGCTAGAGAGTGCCGCGTTAAACACTGCGCATGAAGAAATAACCACCTGCAACGTTTGGTTTAGGTTTTGGGTGCATTTTTAATTTTATTGCTTAAATCGCATTTTCTCGACGAGCTGAGCACGTTTTCTGAAATGTGCTCCTCCCGTCACTCTGGTTGGGTGTGCATAGTAAAAAGTGCTCTTGGCAGCTAGAGAGTGCCGCGTTGACCACTGCGCATGAAGAAATGACTATCTGCAACGTTTGGTTTAGGTTTTATGTGCATTTTTAATTTTATTGCTTAAATCTCATTTTCTCGACGAGCCGAGCACGTTTTCTGAAATGTGCTCCTCCCGTCACTCTGGTTGGGTGCGCATAGTAAAAAGTGCTCTTGGCAGCTAGAGAGTGCCGCGTTGACCACTGCGCATGAAGAAATAACCACCTGCAACGTTATGTTTAGGTTTTATGTGCATTTTTAATTTTATTGCTTAAATCGCATTTTCTCGACGAGCCGAGCACGTTTTCTGAAATGTGCTCCTCCCGTCACTCTGGTTGGGTGCGCATAGTAAAAAGTGCTCTTGGCAGCTAGAGAGTGCCGCGTTGACCACTGCTCATGAAGAAATGACCATCTGCAACGTTTGGTTTAGGTTTTAGGTGCATTTTTAGTTTTATTGCTTAAATCGCATTTTCTCGACGAGCTGAGCACGTTTTCTGAAATGTGCTCCTCCCGTCACTCTGGTTGGGTGCGCACAGTAAAAAGTGCTCTTGGGAGCTAGAGAGTGCCGCGTTGACCACTGCGCATGAAGAAATAACCACCTGCAACGTTTGGTTTAGGTTTTGGGTGCATTTTTAATTTTATTGCTTAAATCGAATTTTCTCGACGAGCTGAGCACGTTTTCTGAAATGTGCTCCTCCCGTCACTCTTGTTGGGTGCGCATAGTAAAAAGTGCTCTTGGCAGCGAGAGAGTGCCGCGTTGACCACTGCGCATGAAGAAATAACCACCTGCAACGTTTGGTTTAGGTTTTAGGTGCATTTTTAATTTTATTGCTTAAATCGCATTTTCTCGACGAGCTGAGCACGTTTTCTGAAATGTGCTCCTCCCGTCACTCTGGTTGGGTGCGCATAGTAAAAAGTGCTCTTGGCAGCTAGAGAGTGCCGCGTTGACCACTGCGCATGAAGAAATGACCATCTGCAACGTTTGGTTTAGGTTTTGGGTGCATTTTTAATTTTATTGCTTAAATCGCATTTTCTCGTCGAGTTGAGCACGTTTTCTGAAATGTGCTCCTCCCGTCACTCTGGTTGGGTGCGCATAGTAAAAAGTGCTCTTGGCAGCTAGAGAGTGCCGCGTTGACCATTGCGCATGAAGAAATAACCACCTGCAACGTTTGGTTTAGGTTGTGGGTGCATTTTTAATTTTATTGCTTAAATCGCATTTTCTCGACGAGCTGAGCACGTTTTCTGAAATGTGCTCCTCCCGTCACTCCGGTTGGGTGCGCATAGTAAAAAGTGCTCTTGGCAGCTAGAGAGTGCCGCGTTAAACACTGCGCATGAAGAAATAACCACCTGCAACGTTTGGTTTAGGTTTTGGGTGCATTTTTAATTTAATTGCTTAAATCGCATTTTCTCGACGAGCTGAGCACGTTTTCTGAAATGTGCTCCTCCCGTCACTCTGGTTGGGTGCGCATAGTAAAAAGTGCTCTTGGCAGCTAGAGAGTGCAGCGTTGACCATTGCGCATGAAGAAATAACCACCTGCAACGTTTGGTTTAGGTTTTAGGTGCATTTTTAATTTTATTGCTTAAATCGCATTTTCTCGACGAGCTGAGCACGTTTTCTGAAATTTGCTCCTCCCGTCACTCTGGTTGGGTGCGCATAGTAAAAAGTGCTCTTGGCAGCTAGAGAGTGCCGCGTTGACCACTGCGCATGAAGAAATGACCATCTGCAACGTTTGGTTTAGGTTTTGGGTGCATTTTTAATTTTATTGCTTAAATCGCATTTTCTCGTCGAGCTGAGCACGTTTTCTGAAATGTGCTCCTCCCGTCACTCTGGTTGGGTGCGCATAGTAAAAAGTGCTCTTGGCAGCTAGAGAGTGCCGCGTTGACCATTGCGCATGAAGAAATAACCACCTGCAACGTTTGGTTTAGGTTTTAGGTGCATTTTTAATTTTATTGCTTAAATCGCATTTTCTCGACGAGCTGAGCACGTTTTCTGAAATGTGCTCCTCCCGTCACTCTGGTTGGGTGCGCATAGTAAAAAGTGCTCTTGGCAGCTAGAGAGTGCCGCGTTTACCACTGCGCATGAAGAAATGACCATCTGCAACGTTTGGTTTAGGTTTTAGGTGCATTTTTAATTTTATTGCTTAAATCGCATTTTCTCGACGAGCTGAGCACGTTTTCTGAAATGTGCTCCTCCCGTCACTCTGGTTGGGTGCGCATAGTAAAAAGTGCTCTTGGCAGCTAGAGAGTGCCGCGTTGACCACTGCGCATGAAGAAATGACCACCTGCAACGTTATGTTTAGGTTTTAGGTGCATTTTTAATTTTATTGCTTAAATAGCATTTTCTCGACGAGCTGAGCACGTTTTCTGAAATGTGCTCCTCCCGTCACTCTGGTTGGGTGCTCATAGTAAAAAGTGCTCTTGGCAGCTAGAGAGTGCCGCGTTAACCACTGCACATGAAGAAATAACCACCTGCAAGTTTGGTTTAGGTTTTAGGTGCATTTTTAATTTTATTGCTTAAATCGCATTTTCTCGACGAGCTGAGCACGTTTTCTGAAATGTGCTCCTCCCGTCACTCTGGTTGGGTGCGCATAGTAAAAAGTGCTCTTGGCAGCTAGAGAGTGCCGCGTTGACCACTGCGCATGAAGAAATAACCACCTGCAACGTTTGATTTAGGTTGTGGGTGCATTTTTAATTTTATTGCTTAAATCGCATTTTCTCGACGAGCTGAGCACGTTTTCTGAAATGTGCTCCTCCCGTCACTCTGGTTGGGTGCGCATAGTAAAAAGTGCTCTTGGCAGCTAGAGAGTGCCGCGTTAAACACTGCGCATGAAGAAATAACCACCTGCAACGTTTGGTTTAGGTTTTGGGTGCATTTTTAATTTTATTGCTTAAATCGCATTTTCTCGACGAGCTGAGCACGTTTTCTGAAATGTGCTCCTCCCGTCACTCTGGTTGGGTGTGCATAGTAAAAAGTGCTCTTGGCAGCTAGAGAGTGCCGCGTTGACCACTGCGCATGAAGAAATGACTATCTGCAACGTTTGGTTTAGGTTTTATGTGCATTTTTAATTTTATTGCTTAAATCGCATTTTCTCGACGAGCCGAGCACGTTTTCTGAAATGTGCTCCTCCCGTCACTCTGGTTGGGTGCGCATAGTAAAAAGTGCTCTTGGCAGCTAGAGAGTGCCGCGTTGACCACTGCTCATGAAGAAATGACCATCTGCAACGTTTGGTTTAGGTTTTAGGTGCATTTTTAGTTTTATTGCTTAAATCGCATTTTCTCGACGAGCTGAGCACGTTTTCTGAAATGTGCTCCTCCCGTCACTCTGGATGGGTGCGCATAGTAAAAAGTGCTCTTGGGAGCTAGAGAGTGCCGCGTTGACCACTGCGCATGAAGAAATGACCATCTGCAACGTTTGGTTTAGGTTGTGGGTGCATTTTTAATTTTATTGCTTAAATCGCATTTTCTCGACGAGCTGAGCACGTTTTCTGAAATGTGCTCCTCCCGTCACTCCGGTTGGGTGCGCATAGTAAAAAGTGCTCTTGGCAGCTAGAGAGTGCCGCGTTAAACACTGCGCATGAAGAAATAACCACCTGCAACGTTTGGTTTAGGTTTTGGGTGCATTTTTAATTTAATTGCTTAAATCGCATTTTCTCGACGAGCTGAGCACGTTTTCTGAAATGTGCTCCTCCCGTCACTCTGGTTGGGTGCGCATAGTAAAACGTGCTCTTGGCAGCTAGAGAGTGCCGCGTTGACCATTGCGCATGAAGAAATAACCACCTGCAACGTTTGGTTTTGGTTTTAGGTGCATTTTTAATTTTATTGCTTAAATCGCATTTTCTCGACGAGCTGAGCACGTTTTCTGAAATGTGCTCCTCCCGTCACTCTGGTTGGGTGTGCATAGTAAAAAGTGCTCTTGGCAGCTAGAGAGTGCCGCGTTGACCACTGCGCATGAAGAAATAACCACCTGCAACGTTTGGTTTAGGTTTTGGGTGCATTATTAATTTTATTGCTTAAATCGCATTTTCTCGACGAGCTGAGCACGTTTTCTGAAATGTGCTCCTCCCGTCACTCTGGTTGGGTGCGCATAGTAAAAAGTGCTCTTGGCAGCTAGAGAGTGCCGCGTTGCCCACTGCGCATGAATAAATAACCACCTGCAACGTTTGGTTTAGGTTTTAGGTGCATTTTTAATTTTATTGCTTAAATCGCATTTTCTCGACGAGCTGAACACGTTTTCTGAAATGCGCTCCTCCCGTCACTCTGGTTGGGTGCGCATAGTAAAAAGTGCTCTTGGCAGCTAGAGAGTGCCGCGTTGACCACTGCGCATGAAGAAATGACCATCTGCAACGTTTGGTTTAGGTTTTGGGTGCATTTTTAATTTTATTGCTTAAATCGCATTTTCTCGACGAGCTGAGCACATTTTCTGAAATGTGCTCCTCCCGTCACTCTGGTTGGGTGCGCATAGTAAAAAGTGCTCTTGGCAGCTAGAGAGTGCCGCGTTGACCACTGCGCATGAAGAACTGACCATCTGCAACGTTTGGTTTAGGTTTTGGGTGCATTTTTAATTTTATTGCTTAAATCGCATTTTCTCGTCGAGCTGAGCACGTTTTATGAAATGTGCTCCTCCCGTCACTCTGGTTGGGTGCGCATAGTAAAAAGTGCTCTTGGCAGCTAGAGAGTGCCGCGTTGACCACTGCGCATGAAGAAATAACCACCTGCAACGTTTGGTTTAGGTTTTGGGTGCATTTTTAATTTTATTGCTTAAATCGCATTTTCTCGACGAGCTGAGCACATTTTCTGAAATGTGCTCCTCCCGTCACTCTGGTTGGGTGCGCATAGTAAAAAGTGCTCTTGGCAGCTAGAGAGTGCCGCGTTGACCACTGCGCATGAAGAACTGACCATCTGCAACGTTTGGTTTAGGTTTTGGGTGCATTTTTAATTTTATTGCTTAAATCGCATTTTCTCGACGAGCTGAGCACGTTTTCTGAAATGTGCTCCTCCCGTCACTCTGGTCGGGTGCGCATAGTAAAAAGTGCTCTTGGCAGCTAGAGAGTGCCGCGTTGACTGCTGCACATGAAGAAATAACCACCCCCAACGTTTGGTTTAGGTTTTAGGTGCATTTTTAATTTTATTGCTTAAATCGCATATTCTCGACGAGCCGAGCACGTTTTCTGAAATGTGCTCCTCCCGTCACTCTGGTTGGGTGCGCATAGTAAAAAGTGCTCTTGGCAGCTAGAGAGTGCCGCGTTGACCACTGCGCATGAAGAAATAACCACCTGCAACGTTTAGTTTAGGTTTTAGGTGCATTTTTAATTTTATTGCTTAAATCGCATTTTCTCGACGAGCTGAGCACGTTTTCTGAAATGTGCTCCTCCCGTCACTCTGGTTGGGTGCGCATAGTAAAAAGTGCTCTTGGCAGCTAGAGAGTGCCGCGTTGACCACTGCGCATGAAGAAATAACCACCTGCAACGTTTGGTTTAGGTTTTGGGTGCATTTTTAATTTTATTGCTTAAATCGCATTTTCTCGTCGAGCTGAGCACGTTTTCTGAAATGTGCTCCTCCCGTCACTCTGGTTGGGTGCGCATAGTAAAAAGTGCTCTTGGCAGCTAGAGAGTGCCGCGTTGACCACTGCGCATGAAGAAATGACCATCTGCAACGTTTGGTTTAGGTTTTAGGTGCATTTTTAATTTTATTGCTTAAATCGCATTTTCTCGACGAGCTGAGCACGTTTTCTGAAATGTGCTCCTCCCGTCACTCTGGTTGGGTGCGCATAGTAAAAAGTGCTCTTGGCAGCTAGAGTGCCGCGTTGACCACTGCGCATGAAGAAATAACCACCTGCAACGTTATGTTTAGGTTTTATGTGCATTTTTAATTTTATTGCTTAAATCGCATTTTCTCGACGAGCCGAGCACGTTTTCTGAAATGTGCTCCTCCCGTCACTCTGGTTGGGTGCGCATAGTAAAAAGTGCTCTTGGCAGCTAGAGAGTGCCGCGTTGACCACTGCTCATGAAGAAATGACCATCTGCAACGTTTGGTTTAGGTTTTAGGTGCATTTTTAGTTTTATTGCTTAAACCGCATTTTCTCGACGAGCTGAGCACGTTTTCTGAAATGTGCTCCTCCCGTCACTCTGGTTGGGTGCGCACAGTAAAAAGTGCTCTTGGGAGCTAGAGAGTGCCGCGTTGACCACTGCGCATGAAGAAAAAACCACCTGCAACGTTTGGTTTAGGTTTTGGGTGCATTTTTAATTTTATTGCTTAAATCGAATTTTCTCGACGAGCTGAGCACGTTTTCTGAAATGTGCTCCTCCCGTCACTCTTGTTGGGTGCGCATAGTAAAAAGTGCTCTTGGCAGCGAGAGAGTGCCGCGTTGACCACTGCGCATGAAGAAATAACCACCTGCAACGTTTGGTTTAGGTTTTAGGTGCATTTTTAATTTTATTGCTTAAATCGCATTTTCTCGACGAGCTGAGCACGTTTTCTGAAATGTGCTCCTCCCGTCACTCTGGTTGGGTGCGCATAGTAAAAAGTGCTCTTGGCAGCTAGAGAGTGCCGCGTTGACCACTGCGCATGAAGAAATAACCACCTGCAACGTTTGATTTAGGTTGTGGGTGCATTTTTAATTTTATTGCTTAAATCGCATTTTCTCGACGAGCTGAGCACGTTTTCTGAAATGTGCTCCTCCCGTCACTCTGGTTGGGTGCGCATAGTAAAAAGTGCTCTTGGCAGCTAGAGAGTGCCGCGTTGACCACTGCGCATGAAGAAATGACCATCTGCAACGTTTGGTTTAGGTTTTAGGTGCATTTTTAATTTTATTGCTTAAATCGCATTTTCTCGACGAGCTGAGCACGTTTTCTGAAATGTGCTCCTCCCGTCACTCTGGTTGGGTGTGCATAGTAAAAAGTGCTCTTGGCAGCTCGAGAGTGCCGCGTTGACCACTGCGCATGAAGAAATGACCATCTGCAACGTTTGGTTTAGGTTTTAGGTGCATTTTTAATTGTATTGCTTAAATCGCATTTTCTCGTCGAGCTGAGCACGTTTTCTGAAATGTGCTCCTCCCGTCACTCTGGTTGGGTGCGCATAGTAAAAAGTGCTCTTGGCAGCTAGAGAGTGCCGCGTTGACCACTGCGCATGAAGAAAGAACCACCTGCAACGTTTGGTTTAGGTTTTAGGTGCATTTTTAATTTTATTGCTTAAATCGCATTTTCTCGACGAGCTGAGCACGTTTTCTGAAATGTGCTCCTCCCGTCACTCTGGTTGGGTGCGCATAGTAAAAAGTGCTCTTGGCAGCTAGAGAGTGCCGCGTTGACCACTGCGCATGAAGAAATAACCACGTGCAACGTTTGTTTTAGGTTTTAGGTGCATTTTTAATTTTATTGCTTAAATCGCATTTTCTCGACGAGCTGAGCACGTTTTCTGAAATGTGCTCCTCCCGTCACTCTGGTTGGGTGCGCATAGTAAAAAGTGCTCTTGGCAGCTAGAGAGTGCCGCGTTGACTGCTGCGCATGAAGAAATGACCATCTGCAACGTTTGGTTTAGGTTTTGGGTGCATTTTTAATTTTATTGCTTAAATCGCATTTTCTCGACGAGCTGAGCACGTTTTCTGAAATGTGCTCCTCCCGTCACTCTGGTTGGGTGCGCATAGTAAAAAGTGCTCTTGGCAGCTAGAGAGTGCCGCGTTGACCACTGCGCATGAAGAAATAACCACCTGCAACGTTATGTTTAGGTTTTAGGTGCATTTTTAATTTTATTGCTTAAATCGCATTTTCTCGACGAGCTGAGCACGTTTTCTGAAATGTGCTCCTCCCGTCACTCTGGTCGGATGCGCATAGTAAAAAGTGCTCTTGGCAGCTAGAGAGTGCCGCGTTGACTGCTGCACATGAAGAAATAACCACCCCCAACGTTTGGTTTAGGTTTTAGGTGCATTTTTAATTTTATTGATTAAATCGCATTTTCTCGACGAGCTGAGCACGTTTTCTGAAATGTGCTCCTCCCGTCACTCTGGTTGGGTGCGCATAGTAAAAAGTGCTCTTGGCAGCTAGAGAGTGCCGCGTTGACCACTGCGCATGAAGAAAGAACCACCTGCAACGTTTGGTTTAGGTTTTAGGTGCATTTTTAATTTTATTGCTTAAATCGCATTTTCTCGACGAGCTGAGCACGTTTTCTGAAATGTGCTCCTCCCGTCACTCTGGTTGGGTGCGCATAGTAAAAAGTGCTCTTGGCAGCTAGAGAGTGCCGCGTTGACCACTGCGCATGAAGAAATAACCACGTGCAACGTTTGTTTTAGGTTTTAGGTGCATTTTTAATTTTATTGCTTAAATCGCATTTTCTCGACGAGCTGAGCACGTTTTCTGAAATGTGCTCCTCCCGTCACTCTGGTTGGGTGCGCATAGTAAAAAGTGCTCTTGGCAGCTAGAGAGTGCCGCGTTGACTGCTGCGCATGAAGAAATGACCATCTGCAACGTTTGGTTTAGGTTTTGGGTGCATTTTTAATTTTATTGCTTAAATCGCATTTTCTCGACGAGCTGAGCACGTTTTCTGAAATGTGCTCCTCCCGTCACTCTGGTTGGGTGCGCATAGTAAAAAGTGCTCTTGGCAGCTAGAGAGTGCCGCGTTGACCACTGCGCATGAAGAAATAACCACCTGCAACGTTATGTTTAGGTTTTAGGTGCATTTTTACTTTTATTGCTTAAATAGCATTTTCTCGACGAGCTGAGCACGTTTTCTGAAATGTGCTCCTCCCGTCACTCTGGTTGGGTGCGCATAGTAAAAAGTGCTCTTGGCAGCTAGAGAGTGCCGCGTTGACCACTGCACATGGAGACATAACCACCTGCAAGTTTGGTTTAGGTTTTAGGTGCATTTTTAATTTTATTGCTTAAATCGCATTTTCTCGACGAGCTGAGCACGTTTTCTGAAATGTGCTCCTCCCGTCACTCTGGTTGGGTGCGCATAGTAAAAAGTGCTCTTGGCAGCTAGAGAGTGCCGCATTGACCACTGCGCATGAAGAAATAACCACCTGCAACGTTTGGTTTAGGTTTTGGGTGCATTTTTAATTTTATTGCTTAAATCGCATTTTCTCGACGAGCTGAGCACGTTTTCTGAAATGTGCTCCTCCCGTCACTCTGGTTGGGTGCGCACAGTAAAAAGTGCTCTTGGCAGCTAGAGAGTGCCGCGTTGACCACTGCGCATGAAGAAATGACCATCTGCAACGTTTGGTTTAGGTTTTAGGTGCATTTTTAATTTTATTGCTTAAATCGCATTTTCTCGACGAGCTGAGCACGTTTTCTGAAATGTGCTCCTCCCGTCACTCTGGTTGGGTGCGCATAGTAAAAAGGGCTCTTGGCAGCTAGAGAGTGCCGCGTTGACCACTGCCCAAGAAGAAATAACCACCTGCAACGTTTGGTTTAGGTTTTAGGTGCATTTTTAATTTTATTGCTTAAATCGCATTTTCTCGACGAGCTGAGCACGTTTTCTGAAATGTGCTCCTCCCGTCACTCTGGTTGGGTGCGCATAGTAAAAAGTGCTCTTGGCAGCTAGAGAGTGCCGCGTTGACCACTGCGCATTTAGAAATGACCATCTGCAACGTTTGGTTTAGGTTTTGGGTGCATTTTTAATTTTATTGCTTGAATCGCATGTTCTCGACGAGCTGAGCACGTTTTCTGAAATGTGCTCCTCCCGTCACTCTGGTTGGGTGCGCATAGTAAAAAGTGCTCTTGGCAGCTAGAGAGTGCCGTGTTGACCACTGCGCATGAAGAAATAACCACCTGCAACGTTTGGTTTAGGTTTTAGGTGCATTTTTAATTTTATTGCTTAAATTGCATTTTCTCGACGAGCTGAGCACGTTTTCTGAAATGTGCTCCTCCCGTCACTCTGGTTGGGTGCGCATAGTAAAAAGTGCTCTTGGCAGCTAGAGAGTGCCGCGTTAAACACTGCGCATGAAGAAATAACTACCTGCAACGTTTGGTTTAGGTTTTGGGTGCATTTTTAATTTTATTGCTTAAATCGCATTTTCTCGACGAGCTGAGCACGTTTTCTGAGATTTGCTTCTCCCGTCACTCTGGTTGGGTGTGCATAGTAAAAAGTGCTCTTGGCAGATCGAGAGTGCCGCGTTGACCACTGCGCATGAAGAAATGACCGTCTGCAACGTTTGGTTTAGGTTGTATGTGCATTTTTAATTTTATTGCTTAAATCGCATTTTCTCGACGAGCTGAGCACGTTTTCTGAAATGTGCTCCTCCCGTCACTCTGGTTGGGTGCGCATAGTAAAAAGTGCTCTTGGCAGCTAGAGAGTGCCGCGTTGACCACTGCGCATGAAGAAATGACCATCTGCAACGTTTGGTTTAGGTTTTGGGTGCATTTTTAATTTTATTGCTTAAATCGCATTTTCTCGACCAGCTGAGCACGTTTTCTGAAATGTGCTCCTCCCGTCACTCTGGTTGGGTGCGCATAGTAAAAAGTGCTCTTGGCAGCTAGAGAGTGCCACGTTGACCACTGCGCATGAAGAAATGACCATCTGCAACGTTTGGTTTAGGTTTTAGGTGCATTTTTAATTTTATTGCGTAAATCGCATTTTCTCGACGAGCTAAACACGTTTTCTGAAATGTGCTCCTCCCGTCACTCTGGTTGGGTGCGCATAGTAAAACGTGCTCTTGGCAGCTAGAGAGTTCCGCGTTGACCATTGCGCATAAAGAAATAACCACCTGCAACGTTATGTTTAGGTTTTATGTGCATTTTTAATTTTATTGCTTAAATCGCATTTTCTCGACGAGCCGAGCACGTTTTCTGAAATGTGCTCCTCCCGTCACTCTGGTTGGGTGCGCATAGTAAAAAGTGCTCTTGGCAGCTAGAGAGTGCCGCGTTGACCACTGCGCATGAAGAAATAACCACCTGCAACGTTTGGTTTAGGTTTTGGGTGCATTTTTAATTTTATTGCTTAAATCGCATTTTCTCGACGAGCCGAGCACGTTTTCTGAAATGTGCTCCTCCCGTCACTCTGGTTGGGTGCGCATAGTAAAAAGTGCTCTTGGCAGCTAGAGAGTGCCGCGTTGACCACTGCGCATGAAGAACTGACCATCTGCAACGTTTGGTTTAGGTTTTGGGTGCATTCTTAATTTTATTGCTTAAATCGCATTTTCTCGTCGAGCTGAGCACGTTTTCTGAAATGTGCTCCTCCTGTCACTCTGGTTGGGTGCGCATAGTAAAAAGTGCTCTTGGCAGCTAGAGAGTGCCGCGTTGACCACTGCGCATGAAGAAATAACCACCTGCAACGTTTGGTTTAGGTTTTGGGTGCATTTTTAATTTTATTGCTTAAATCGCATTTTCTCGACGAGCTGAGCACATTTTCTGAAATGTGCTCCTCCCGTCACTCTGGTTGGGTGCGCATAGTAAAAAGTGCTCTTGGCAGCTAGAGAGTGCCGCGTTGACCACTGCGCATGAAGAACTGACCATCTGCATTTTTAATTATATTGCTTAAATCGCATTTTCTCGTCGAGCTGAGCACGTTTTCTGAAATGTGCTCCTCCCGTCACTCTGGTTGGGTGCGCATAGTAAAAAGTGCTCTTGGCAGCTAGAGAGTGCCGCGTTGACCACTGCGCATGAAGAAATGACCATCTGCAACGTTTGGTTTAGGTTTTAGGTGCATTTTTAATTTTATTGCTTAAATCGCATTTTCTCGACGAGCTGAGCACGTTTTCTGAAATGTGCTCCTCCCGTCACTCTGGTTGGGTGTGCATAGTAAAAAGTGCTCTTGGCAGCTCGAGAGTGCCGCGTTGACCACTGCGCATGAAGAAATGACCATCTGCAACGTTTGGTTTAGGTTTTAGGTGCATTTTTAATTTTATTGCTTAAATCGCATTTTCTCGTCGAGCTGAGCACGTTTTCTGAAATGTGCTCCTCCCGTCACTCTGGTTGGGTGCGCATAGTAAAAAGTGCTCTTGGCAGCTAGAGAGTGCCGCGTTGACCATTGCGCATGAAGAAATAAACACCTGCAACGTTTGGTTTAGGTTTTAGGTGCATTTTTAATTTTATTGCTTAAATCGCATTTTCTCGACGAGCTGAGCACGTTTTCTGAAATGTGCTCCTCCCGTCACTCTGGTTGGGTGCGCATAGTAAAAAGTGCTCTTGGCAGCTAGAGAGTGCCGCGTTGACCACTGCTCATGAAGAAATGACCATCTGCAACGTTTGGTTTAGGTTTTAGGTGCATTTTTAGTTTTATTGCTTAAATCGCATTTTCTCGACGAGCTGAGCACGTTTTCTGAAATGTGCTCCTCCCGTCACTCTGGTTGGGTGCGCATAGTAAAAAGTGCTCTTGGCAGCTAGAGAGTGCCGCGTTAAACACTGCGCATGAAGAAATAACTACCTGCAACGTTTGGTTTAGGTTTTGGGTGCATTTTTAATTTTATTGCTTAAATCGCATTTTCTCGACGAGCTGAGCACGTTTTCTGAGATTTGCTCCTCCCGTCACTCTGGTTGGGTGTGCATAGTAAAAAGTGCTCTTGGCAGATCGAGAGTGCCGCGTTGACCACTGCGCATGAAGAAATGACCATCTGCAACGTTTGGTTTAGGTTGTATGTGCATTTTTAATTTTATTGCTTAAATCGCATTTTCTCGACGAGCTGAGCACGTTTTCTGAAATGTGCTCCTCCCGTCACTCTGGTTGGGTGCGCATAGTAAAAAGTGCTCTTGGCAGCTAGAGAGTGCCGCGTTGACCACTGCGCATGAAGAAATGACCATCTGCAACGTTTGGTTTAGGTTTTGGGTGCATTTTTAATTTTATTGCTTAAATCGCATTTTCTCGACCAGCTGAGCACGTTTTCTGAAATGTGCTCCTCCCGTCACTCTGGTTGGGTGCGCATAGTAAAAAGTGCTCTTGGCAGCTAGAGAGTGCCGCGTTGACCACTGCGCGTGAAGAAATAACCACCTGCAACGTTTGTTTTAGGTTTTAGGTGCATTTTTAATTTGATTGCTTAAATCGCATTTTCTCGACGAGCTGAGCACGTTTTCTGAAATGTGCTCCTCCCGTCACTCTGGTTGGGTGCGCATAGTAAAAAGTGCTCTTGGCAGCTAGAGAGTACCGCGTTGACCACTGCGCATGAAGACATAACCACCTGCAAGTTTGGTTTAGGTTTTAGGTGTTTTTTTAATTTTATTGCTTAAATCGCATTTTCTCGACGAGCTGAGCACGTTTTCTGAAATGTGCTCCTCCCGTCACTCTGGTTGGGTGCGCATAGTAAAAAGTGCTCTTGGCAGCTAGAAAGTGCCGCGTTGCCCACTGCGCATGAATAACTAACCACCTGCAACGTTTGGTTTAGGTTTTAGGTGCATTTTTAATTTTATTGCTTAAATCGCATTTTCTCGACGAGCTGAACACGTTTTCTAAAATGCGCTCCTCCCGTCACTCTGGTTGGGTGCGCATAGTAAAAAGTGCTCTTGGGAGCTAGAGAGTGCCGCGTTGACCACTGCGCATGAAGAAATAACCACCTGCAACGTTTGGTTTAGGTTTTGGGTGCATTTTTAATTTTATTGCTTAAATCGCATTTTCTCGACGAGCTGAGCACGTTTTCTGAAATGTGCTCCTCCCGTCACTCTGGTTGGGTGTGCATAGTAAAAAGTGCTCTTGGCAGCTCGAGAGTGCCGCGTTGACCACTGCGCATGAAGAAATGACGATCTGCAACGTTTGGTTTAGGTTTTATGTGCATTTTTAATTTTATTGCTTAAATCGCATTTTCTCGACGAGCCGAGCACGTTTTCTGAAATGTGCTCCTCCCGTCACTCTGGTTGGGTGCGCATAGTAAAAAGTGCTCTTGGCAGCTAGAGAGTGCCGCGTTGACCACTGCTCATGAAGAAATGATTATCTGCAACGTTTGGTTTAGGTTTTAGGTGCATTTTTAGTTTTATTGCTTAAATCGCATTTTCTCGACGAGCTGAGCACGTTTTCTGAAATGTGCTCCTCCCGTCACTCTGGTTGGGTGCGCATAGTAAAAAGTGCTCTTGGGAGCTAGAGAGTGCCGCGTTGACCACTGCGCATGAAGAAATAACCACCTGCAACGTTTGGTTTAGGTTTTGGGTGCATTTTTAATTTTATTGCTTAAATCGCATTTTCTCGACGAGCTGAGCACGTTTTCTGAAATGTGCTCCTCCCGTCACTCTGGTTGGGTGCGCATAGTAAAAAGTGCTCTTGGCAGCTAGAGAGTGCCGCGTTGACCACTGCGCATGAAGAAATAACCACCTGCAACGTTTGGTTTAGGTTTTAGGTGCATTTTTAATTTTATTGCTTAAATCGCATTTTCTGGACGAGCTGAGCACGTTTTCTGAAATGTGCTCCTCCCGTCACTCTGGTTGGGTGCGCATAGTAAAAAGTGCTCTTGGCAGCTAGAGAGTGCCGCGTTGACCACTGCGCATGAAGAAATAACCACCTGCAACGTTTGGTTTAGGTTTTAGGTGCATTTTTAATTTTATTGCTTAAATCGCATTTTCTCGACGAGCTGAGCACGTTTTCTGAAATGTGCTCCTCCCGTCACTCTGGTTGGGTGCGCATAGTAAAAAGTGCTCTTGGCAGCTAGAGAGTGCCGCGTTGACAACTGCGCATGAAGAAATAACCACCTGCAACGTTTGGTTTAGGTTTTGGGTGCATTATTAATTTTATTGCTTAAATCGCATTTTCTCGTCGAGCTGAGCACGTTTTCTGAAATGTGCTCCTCCCGTCACTCTGGTTGGGTGCGCATAGTAAAAAGTGCTCTTGGCAGCTAGAGAGTGCCGCGTTGACCACTGCGCATGAAGAAATGACCATCTGCAACGTTTGGTTTAGGTTTTGGGTGCATTTTTAATTTTATTGCTTAAATCGCATTTTCTCGACGAGCTGAGCACGTTTTCTGAAATGTGCTCCTCCCGTCACTCTGGTTGGGTGCGCATAGTAAAAAGTGCTCTTGGCAGCTAGAGAGTGCCGCGTTGACCACTGCGCATGAAGAAATAACCACCTGCAACGTTTGGTTTAGGTTTTAGGTGCATTTTTAATTTTATTGCTTAAATCGCATTTTCTCGACGAGCTGAGCACGTTTTCTGAAATGTGCTCCTCCCGTCACTCTGGTCGGGTGCGCATAGTAAAAACTGCTCTTGGCAGCTAGAGAGTGCCGCGTTGACTGCTGCACATGAAGAAATAACCACCCCCAACGTTTGGTTTAGGTTTTGGGTGCATTTTTAATTTTATTGCTTAAATCGCATTTTCTCGACGAGCTGAGCACGTTTTCTGAAATGTGCTCCTCCCGTCACTCTGGTTGGGTGCGTATATTAAAAAGTGCTCTTGGCAGCTATAGAGTGCCGCGTTGACCACTGCGCATGAAGAAATGACCATCTGCAACGTTTGGTTTAGGTTTTAGGTGCATTTTTAATTTTATTGCTTAAATCGCATTTTCTCGAAGAGCTGAGCACGTTTTCTGAAATGTGCTCCTCCCGTCACTCTGGTTGGGTGCGCATAGTAAAAAGTGCTCTTGGCAGCTAGAGAGTGCCGCGTTGACCACTGCGCATGAAGAAATGACCATCTGCAACGTTTGGTTTAGGTTTTAGGTGCATTTTTAATTTTATTGCTTTAATCGCATTTTCTCGACGAGCTGAGCACGTTTTCTGAAATGTGCTCCTCCCGTCACTCTGGTTGGGTGCGCATAGTAAAAAGTGCTCTTGGCAGCTAGAGAGAACCGCGTTGACTGCTGCGCATGAAGAAATAACCACCTGCAACGTTTGGTTTAGGTTTTAGGTGCATTTTTAATTTTATTGCTTAAATCGCATTTCCTCGACGAGCTGAGCACGTTTTCTGAAATGTGCTCCTCCCGTCACTCTGGTTGGGTGCGCATAGTAAAAAGTGCTCTTGGCAGCTAGAGAGTGCCGCGTTAAACACTGCGCATGAAGAAATAACTACCTGCAACGTTTGGTTTAGGTTTTGGGTGCATTTTTAATTTTATTGCTTAAATCGCATTTTCTCGTCGAGCTGAGCACGTTTTCTGAAATGTGCTCCTCCCGTCACTCTGGTTGGGTGCGCATAGTAAAAAGTGCTCTTGGCAGCTAGAGAGTGCCGCGTTGACCATTGCGCATGAAGAAATAAACACCTGCAACGTTTGGTTTAGGTTTTAGGTGCATTTTTAATTGTATTGCTTAAATCGCATTTTCTCGACGAGCTGAGCACGTTTTCTGAAATGTGCTCCTCCCGTCACTCTGGTTGGGTGCGCATAGTAAAAAGTGCTCTTGGCAGCTAGAGAGTGCCGCGTTGACCACTGCGCATGAAGAAATGACCACCTGCAACGTTTGGTTTAGGTTTTAGGTGCATTTTTAATTTTATTGCTTAAATCGCATTTTCTCGACGAGCTGAGCACGTTTTCTGAAATGTGCTCCTCCCGTCACTCTGGTTGGGTGCGCATAGTAAAAAGTGCTCTTGGCAGCTAGAGAGTGCCGCGTTGACCACTGCGCATGAAGAAATAACCACCTGCAACGTTTGGTTTAGGTTTTGGGTGCATTTTTAATTTTATTGCTTAAATCGCATTTTCTCGACGAGCTGAGCACGTTTTCTGAAATGTGCTCCTCCCGTCACTCTGGTTGGGTGTGCATAGTAAAAAGTGCTCTTGGCAGCTCGAGAGTGCCGCGTTGACCACTGCGCATGAAGAAATGACCATCTGCAACGTTTGGTTTAGGTTTTATGTGCATTTTTAATTTTATTGCTTAAATCGCATTTTCTCGACGAGCCGAGCACGTTTTCTGAAATGTGCTCCTCCCGTCACTCTGGTTGGGTGCGCATGGTAAAAAGTGCTCTTGGCAGCTAGAGAGTGCCGCGTTGACCACTGCTCATGAAGAAATGACCATCTGCAACGTTTGGTTTAGGTTTTAGGTGCATTTTTAGTTTTATTGCTTAAATCGCATTTTCTCGACGAGCTGAGCACGTTTTCTGAAATGTGCTCCTCCCGTCACTCTGGTTGGGTGCGCATAGTAAAAAGTGCTCTTGGGAGCTAAAGAGTGCCGCGTTGACCACTGCGCATGAAGAAATAACCACCTGCAACGTTTGGTTTAGGTTTTGGGTGCATTTTTAATTTTATTGCTTAAATCGAATTTGCTCGACGAGCTGAGCACGTTTTCTGAAATGTGCTCCTCCCGTCACTCTTGTTGGGTGCGCATAGAAAAAAGTGCTCTTGGCAGCTAGAGAGTGCCGCGTTGACCACTGCGCATGAAGAAATAACCACCTGCAACGTTACGTTTAGGTTTTAGGTGCATTTTTAATTTTATTGCTTAAATCGCATTTTCTGGACGAGCTGAGCACGTTTTCTGAAATGTGCTCCTCCCGTCACTCTGGTTGGGTGCGCATAGTAAAAAGTGCTCTTGGCAGCTAGAGAGTGCCGCGTTGACCACTGCACATGAAGAAATAACCACCTGCGACGTTTGGTTTAGGTTTTAGGTGCATTTTTAATTTTATTGCTTAAATCGCATTTTCTCGACGAGCTGAGCACGTTTTCTGAAATGTGCTCCTCCCGTCACTCTGGTTGGGTGTGCATAGTAAAAAGTGCTCTTGGCAGCTAGAGAGTGCCGCGTTGACCACTGCGCATGAAGAAATGACCATCTGCAACGTTTGGTTTAGGTTTTGGGTGCATTTTTAATTTTATTGCTTAAATCGCATTTTCTCGACGAGCTGAGCACGTTTTCCTAAATGTGCTCCTCCCGTCACTCTGGTTGGGTGCGCATAGTAAAAAGTGCTCTTGGCAGCTAGAGAGTGCCGCGTTGACCATTGCGCATGAAAAACTGACCATCTGCAACGTTTGGTTTAGGTTTTGGGTGCATTTTTAATTTTATTGCTTAAATCGCATTTTCTCGACGAGCTGAGCACATTTTCTGAAATGTGCTCCTCCCGTCACTCTGGTTGGGTGCGCATAGTAAAAAGTGCTCTTGGCAGCTAGAGAGTGCCGCGTTGACCACTGCGCATGAAGAACTGACCATCTGCAACGTTTGGTTTAGGTTTTGGGTGCATTTTTAATTTTATTGCTTAAATCGCATTTTCTCGACGAGCTGAGCACGTTTTCTGAAATGTGCTCCTCCCGTCACTCTGGTCGGGTGCGCATAGTAAAAAGTGCTCTTGGCAGCTAGAGAGTGCCGCGTTGACCACTGCGCATGAAGAAATAACCACCTGCAACGTTCGGTTTAGGTTTTGGGTGCGTTTTTAATTTTATTGCTTAAATCGCATTTTCTCGACGAGCTGAGCACATTTTCTGAAATGTGCTCCTCCCGTCACTCTGGTTGGGTGCGCATAGTAAAAAGTGCTCTTGGCAGCTAGAGAGTGCCGCGTTGACCACTGCGCATGAAGAACTGACCATCTGCAACGTTTGGTTTAGGTTTTGGGTGCATTTTTAATTTTATTGCTTAAATCGCATTTTCTCGACGAGCTGAGCACGTTTTCTGAAATGTGCTCCTCCCGTCACTCTGGTCGGGTGCGCATAGTAAAAAGTGCTCTTGGCAGCTAGAGAGTGCCGCGTTGACTGCTGCACATGAAGAAATAACCACCCCCAACGTTTGGTTTAGGTTTTAGGTGCATTTTTAATTTTATTGCTTAAATCGCATTTTCTCGACGAGCTGAGCACGTTTTCTGAAATGTGCTCCTCCCGTCACTCTGGTTGGGTGCGCATAGTAAAAAGTGCTCTTGGCAGCTAGAGAGTGCTGCGTTGACCACTGCGCATGAAGAAATAACCACCTGCAACGTTTGATTTAGGTTGTGGGTGCATTTTTAATTTTATTGCTTAAATCGCATTTTCTCGACGAGCTGAGCACGTTTTCTGAAATGTGCTCCCCCCGTCACTCTGATTGGGTGCGCATAGTAAAAAGTGCTCTTGGCAGCTAGAGAGTGCCGCGTTGACCACTGCGCATGAAGAAATAACCGCCTGCAACGTTTGGTTTAGGTTTTGGGTGCATTTTTAATTTTATTGCTTAAATCGCATTTTCTCGTCGAGCTGAGCACGTTTTCTGAAATGTGCTCCTCCCGTCACTCTGGTTGGGTGCGCATAGTAAAAAGTGCTCTTGGCAGCTAGAGAGTGCCGCCTTGACCACTGCGCATGAAGAAATGACCATCTGCAACGTTTGGTTTAGGTTTTGGGTGTATTTTTAATTTTATTGCTTAAATCGCATTTTCTCGTCGAGCTGAGCACGTTTTCTGAAATGTGCTCCTCCCGTCACTCTGGTTGGGTGCGCATAGTAAAAAGTGCTCTTGGCAGCTAGAGAGTGCCGCGTTGACCACTGCGCATGAAGAAATGACCATCTGCAACGTTTGGTTTAGGTTTTAGGTGCATTTTTAATTTTATTGCTTAAATCGCATTTTCTCGACGAGCTGAGCACGTTTTCTGAAATGTGCTCCTCCCGTCACTCTGATTGGGTGTGCATAGTAAAAAGTGCTCTTGGCAGCTCGAGAGTGCCGCGTTGACCACTGCGCATGAAGAAATGACCATCTGCAACGTTTGGTTTAGGTTTTAGGTGCATTTTTAATTTTATTGCTTAAATCGCATTTTCTCGTCGAGCTGAGCACGTTTTCTGAAATGTGCTCCTCCCGTCACTCTGGTTGGGTGCGCATAGTAAAAAGTGCTCTTGGCAGCTAGAGAGTGCCGCGTTGACCACTGCGCATGAAGAACTGACCATCTGCAACGTTTGGTTTAGGTTTTGGGTGCATTTTTAATTTTATTGCTTAAATCGCATTTTCTCGACGAGCTGAGCACGTTTTCTGAAATGTGCTCCTCCCGTCACTCTGGTCGGGTGCGCATAGTAAAAAGTGCTCTTGGCAGCTAGAGAGTGCCGCGTTGACCACTGCGCATGAAGAAATGACCACCTGCAACGTTTGATTTAGGTTTTGGGTGTATTTTTAATTTTATTGCTTAAATCGAATTTTCTCGACGAGCTGAGCACGTTTTCTGAAATGTGCTCCTCCCGTCACTCTGGTTGGGTGCGCATAGTAAAAAGTGCTCTTGGCAGCTAGAGAGTGCCGCGTTGACCACTGCGCGTGAAGAAATAACCACCTGCAACGTTTGGTTTAGGTTTTAGGTGCATTTTTAATTTTATTGCTTAAATCGCGTTTTCTCGACGAGCTGAGCACGTTTTCTGAAATGTGCTCCTCCCGTCACTCTGGTCGGGTGCGCATAGTAAAAAGTGCTCTTGGCAGCTAGAGAGTGCCGCGTTGACTGCTGCACATGAAGAAATAACCACCCCCAACGTTTGGTTTAGGTTTTAGGTGCATTTTTAATTTTATTGCTTAAATCGCATTTTCTCGACGAGCTGAGCACGTTTTCTGAAATGTGCTCCTCCCGTCACTCTGGTTGGGTGCGTATATTAAAAAGTGCTCTTGGCAGCTAGAGAGTGCCGCGTTGACCACTGCGCATGAAGAAATGACCATCTGCAACGTTTGGTTTAGGTTTTAGGTGCATTTTTAATTTTATTGCTTAAATCGCATTTTCTCGACGAGCTGAGCACGTTTTCTGAAATGTGCTCCTCCCGTCACTCTGGTTGGGTGCGCATAGTAAAAAGTGCTCTTGGCAGCTAGAGAGTGCCGCGTTGACCACTGCGCATGAAGAAATGACCATCTGCAACGTTTGGTTTAGGTTTTGGGTGCATTTTTAATTTTATTGCTTAAATCGCATTTTCTCGACGAGCTGAGCACATTTTCTGAAATGTGCTCCTCCCGTCACTCTGGTTGGGTGCGCATAGTAAAAAGTGCTCTTGGCAGCTAGAGAGTGCCGCGTTGACCACTGCGCATGAAGAACTGACCATCTGCAACGTTTGGTTTAGGTTTTAGGTGCATTTTTAATTTTATTGCTTAAATCGCATTTTCTCGACGAGCTGAGCACGTTTTCTGAAATGTGCTCCTCCCGTCACTCTGGTTGGGTGTGCATAGTAAAAAGTGCTCTTGGCAGCTCGAGAGTGCCGCGTTGACCACTGCGCATGAAGAAATGACCATCTGCAACGTTTGGTTTAGGTTTTAGGTGCATTTTTAATTTTATTGCTTAAATCGCATTTTCTCGTCGAGCTGAGCACGTTTTCTGAAATGTGCTCCTCCCGTCACTCTGGTTGGGTGCGCATAGTAAAAAGTGCTCTTGGCAGCTAGAGAGTGCCGCGTTGACCATTGCGCATGAAGAAATAAACACCTGCAACGTTTGGTTTAGGTTTTAGGTGCATTTTTAATTGTATTGCTTAAATCGCATTTTCTCGACGAGCTGAGCACGTTTTCTGAAATGTGCTCCTCCCGTCACTCTGGTTGGGTGCGCATAGTAAAAAGTGCTCTTGGCAGCTAGAGAGTGCCGCGTTGACCACTGCGCATGAAGAAATGACCACCTGCAACGTTTGGTTTAGGTTTTAGGTGCATTTTTAATTTTATTGCTTAAATCGCATTTTCTCGACGAGCTGAGCACGTTTTCTGAAATGTGCTCCTCCCGTCACTCTGGTTGGGTGCGCATAGTAAAAAGTGCTCTTGGCAGCTAGAGAGTGCCGCGTTGACCACTGCGCATGAAGAAATAACCACCTGCAACGTTTGGTTTAGGTTTTGGGTGCATTTTTAATTTTATTGCTTAAATCGCATTTTCTCGACGAGCTGAGCACGTTTTCTGAAATGTGCTCCTCCCGTCACTCTGGTTGGGTGTGCATAGTAAAAAGTGCTCTTGGCAGCTCGAGAGTGCCGCGTTGACCACTGCGCATGAAGAAATGACCATCTGCAACGTTTGGTTTAGGTTTTATGTGCATTTTTAATTTTATTGCTTAAATCGCATTTTCTCGACGAGCCGAGCACGTTTTCTGAAATGTGCTCCTCCCGTCACTCTGGTTGGGTGCGCATAGTAAAAAGTGCTCTTGGCAGCTAGAGAGTGCCGCGTTGACCACTGCTCATGAAGAAATGACCATCTGCAACGTTTGGTTTAGGTTTTAGGTGCATTTTTAGTTTTATTGCTTAAATCGCATTTTCTCGACGAGCTGAGCACGTTTTCTGAAATGTGCTCCTCCCGTCACTCTGGTTGGGTGTGCATAGTAAAAAGTGCTCTTGGGAGCTAAAGAGTGCCGCGTTGACCACTGCGCATGAAGAAATAACCACCTGCAACGTTTGGTTTAGGTTTTGGGTGCATTTTTAATTTTATTGCTTAAATCGAATTTGCTCGACGAGCTGAGCACGTTTTCTGAAATGTGCTCCTCCCGTCACTCTTGTTGGGTGCGCATAGAAAAAAGTGCTCTTGGCAGCTAGAGAGTGCCGCGTTGACCACTGCGCATGAAGAAATAACCACCTGCAACGTTTGGTTTAGGTTTTAGGGGCATTTTTAATTTTATTGCTTAAATCGCATTTTCTGGACGAGCTGAGCACGTTTTCTGAAATGTGCTCCTCCCGTCACTCTGGTTGGGTGCGCATAGTAAAAAGTGCTCTTGGCAGCTAGAGAGTGCCGCGTTGACCACTGCACATGAAGAAATAACCACCTGCGACGTTTGGTTTAGGTTTTAGGTGCATTTTTAATTTTATTGCTTAAATCGCATTTTCTCGACGAGCTGAGCACGTTTTCTGAAATGTGCTCCTCCCGTCACTCTGGTCGGGTGCGCATAGTAAAAAGTGCTCTTGGCAGCTAGAGAGTGCCGCGTTGACTGCTGCACATGAAGAAATAACCACCCCCAACGTTTGATTTAGGTTGTGGGTGCATTTTTAATTTTATTGCTTAAATCGCATTTTCTCGACGAGCTGAGCACGTTTTCTGAAATGTGCTCCTCCCGTCACTCTGGTTGGGTGCGCATAGTAAAAAGTGCTCTTGGCAGCTAGAGAGTGCCGCATTGACCACTGCGCATGAAGAAATAACCACCTGCAACGTTTGGTTTAGGTTTTGGGTGCATTTTTAATTTTATTGCTTAAATCGCATTTTCTCGACGAGCTGAGCACGTTTTCTGAAATGTGCTCCTCCCGTCACTCTGGTTGGGTGCGCACAGTAAAAAGTGCTCTTGGCAGCTAGAGAGTGCCGCGTTGACCACTGCGCATGAAGAAATGACCATATGCAACGTTTGGTTTAGGTTTTAGGTGCATTTTTAATTTTATTGCTTAAATCGCATTTTCTCGACGAGCTGAGCACGTTTTCTGAAATGTGCTCCTCCCGTCACTCTGGTTGGGTGCGCATAGTAAAAAGGGCTCTTGGCAGCTAGAGAGTGCCGCGTTGACCACTGCCCAAGAAGAAATAACCACCTGCAACGTTTGGTTTAGGTTTTAGGTGCATTTTTAATTTTATTGCTTAAATCGCATTTTCTCGACGAGCTGAGCACGTTTTCTGAAATGTGCTCCTCCCGTCACTCTGGTTGGGTGCGCATAGTAAAAAGTGCTCTTGGCAGCTAGAGAGTGCCGCGTTGACCACTGCGCATGAAGAAATAACCACCTGCAACGTTTGATTTAGGTTGTGGGTGCATTTTTAATTTTATTGCTTAAATCGCATTTTCTCGACGAGCTGAGCACGTTTTCTGAAATGTGCTCCTCCCGTCACTCCGGTTGGGTGCGCATAGTAAAAAGTGCTCTTGGCAGCTAGAGAGTGCCGCGTTAAACACTGCGCATGAAG
The DNA here is from genome assembly GCF_024217435.2 of Syngnathus scovelli. Taxonomy (NCBI): domain Eukaryota; kingdom Metazoa; phylum Chordata; class Actinopteri; order Syngnathiformes; family Syngnathidae; genus Syngnathus; species Syngnathus scovelli. The sequence continues at coordinate 860,852 of NC_090863.1, forward strand.
AAATAACCACCTGCAACGTTTGGTTTAGGTTTTGGGTGCATTTTTAATTTAATTGCTTAAATCGCATTTTCTCGACGAGCTGAGCACGTTTTCTGAAATGTGCTCCTCCCGTCACTCTGGTTGGGTGCGCATAGTAAAAAGTGCTCTTGGCAGCTAGAGAGTGCCGCGTTGACCATTGCGCATGAAGAAATGACCATCTGCAACGTTTGGTTTAGGTTTTAGGTGCATTTTAAATTTTATTGCTTGAATCGCATTTTCTCGACGAGCTGAGCACGTTTTCTGAAATGTGCTCCTCCCGTCACTCTGGTTGGGTGTGCATAGTAAAAAGTGCTCTTGGCAGCTCGAGAGTGCCGCGTTGACCACTGCGCATGAAGAAATGACCATCTGCAACGTTTGGTTTAGGTTTTAGGTGCATTTTTAATTTTATTGCTTAAATCGCATTTTCTCGTCGAGCTGAGCACGTTTTCTGAAATGTGCTCCTCCCGTCACTCTGGTTGGGTGCGCATAGTAAAAAGTGCTCTTGGCAGCTAGAGAGTGCCGCGTTGACCATTGCGCATGAAGAAATAAACACCTGCAACGTTTGGTTTAGGTTTTAGGTGCATTTTTAATTGTATTGCTTAAATCGCATTTTCTCGACGAGCTGAGCACGTTTTCTGAAATGTGCTCCTCCCGTCACTCTGGTTGGGTGCGCATAGTAAAAAGTGCTCTTGGCAGCTAGAGAGTGCCGCGTTGACCACTGCGCATGAAGAAATGACCACCTGCAACGTTTGGTTTAGGTTTTAGGTGCATTTTTAATTTTATTGCTTAAATCGCATTTTCTCGACGAGCTGAGCACGTTTTCTGAAATGTGCTCCTCCCGTCACTCTGGTTGGGTGCGCATAGTAAAAAGTGCTCTTGGCAGCTAGAGAGTGCCGCGTTGACCACTGCGCATGAAGAAATAACCACCTGCAACGTTTGGTTTAGGTTTTGGGTGCATTTTTAATTTTATTGCTTAAATCGCATTTTCTCGACGAGCTGAGCACGTTTTCTGAAATGTGCTCCTCCCGTCACTCTGGTTGGGTGTGCATAGTAAAAAGTGCTCTTGGCAGCTCGAGAGTGCCGCGTTGACCACTGCGCATGAAGAAATGACCATCTGCAACGTTTGGTTTAGGTTTTATGTGCATTTTTAATTTTATTGCTTAAATCGCATTTTCTCGACGAGCCGAGCACGTTTTCTGAAATGTGCTCCTCCCGTCACTCTGGTTGGGTGCGCATAGTAAAAAGTGCTCTTGGCAGCTAGAGAGTGCCGCGTTGACCACTGCTCATGAAGAAATGACCATCTGCAACGTTTGGTTTAGGTTTTAGGTGCATTTTTAGTTTTATTGCTTAAATCGCATTTTCTCGACGAGCTGAGCACGTTTTCTGAAATGTGCTCCTCCCGTCACTCTGGTTGGGTGTGCATAGTAAAAAGTGCTCTTGGGAGCTAAAGAGTGCCGCGTTGACCACTGCGCATGAAGAAATAACCACCTGCAACGTTTGGTTTAGGTTTTGGGTGCATTTTTAATTTTATTGCTTAAATCGAATTTGCTCGACGAGCTGAGCACGTTTTCTGAAATGTGCTCCTCCCGTCACTCTTGTTGGGTGCGCATAGAAAAAAGTGCTCTTGGCAGCTAGAGAGTGCCGCGTTGACCACTGCGCATGAAGAAATAACCACCTGCAACGTTTGGTTTAGGTTTTAGGGGCATTTTTAATTTTATTGCTTAAATCGCATTTTCTGGACGAGCTGAGCACGTTTTCTGAAATGTGCTCCTCCCGTCACTCTGGTTGGGTGCGCATAGTAAAAAGTGCTCTTGGCAGCTAGAGAGTGCCGCGTTGACCACTGCACATGAAGAAATAACCACCTGCGACGTTTGGTTTAGGTTTTAGGTGCATTTTTAATTTTATTGCTTAAATCGCATTTTCTCGACGAGCTGAGCACGTTTTCTGAAATGTGCTCCTCCCGTCACTCTGGTCGGGTGCGCATAGTAAAAAGTGCTCTTGGCAGCTAGAGAGTGCCGCGTTGACTGCTGCACATGAAGAAATAACCACCCCCAACGTTTGATTTAGGTTGTGGGTGCATTTTTAATTTTATTGCTTAAATCGCATTTTCTCGACGAGCTGAGCACGTTTTCTGAAATGTGCTCCTCCCGTCACTCTGGTTGGGTGCGCATAGTAAAAAGTGCTCTTGGCAGCTAGAGAGTGCCGCATTGACCACTGCGCATGAAGAAATAACCACCTGCAACGTTTGGTTTAGGTTTTGGGTGCATTTTTAATTTTATTGCTTAAATCGCATTTTCTCGACGAGCTGAGCACGTTTTCTGAAATGTGCTCCTCCCGTCACTCTGGTTGGGTGCGCACAGTAAAAAGTGCTCTTGGCAGCTAGAGAGTGCCGCGTTGACCACTGCGCATGAAGAAATGACCATATGCAACGTTTGGTTTAGGTTTTAGGTGCATTTTTAATTTTATTGCTTAAATCGCATTTTCTCGACGAGCTGAGCACGTTTTCTGAAATGTGCTCCTCCCGTCACTCTGGTTGGGTGCGCATAGTAAAAAGGGCTCTTGGCAGCTAGAGAGTGCCGCGTTGACCACTGCCCAAGAAGAAATAACCACCTGCAACGTTTGGTTTAGGTTTTAGGTGCATTTTTAATTTTATTGCTTAAATCGCATTTTCTCGACGAGCTGAGCACGTTTTCTGAAATGTGCTCCTCCCGTCACTCTGGTTGGGTGCGCATAGTAAAAAGTGCTCTTGGCAGCTAGAGAGTGCCGCGTTGACCACTGCGCATGAAGAAATAACCACCTGCAACGTTTGATTTAGGTTGTGGGTGCATTTTTAATTTTATTGCTTAAATCGCATTTTCTCGACGAGCTGAGCACGTTTTCTGAAATGTGCTCCTCCCGTCACTCCGGTTGGGTGCGCATAGTAAAAAGTGCTCTTGGCAGCTAGAGAGTGCCGCGTTAAACACTGCGCATGAAGAAATAACCACCTGCAACGTTTGGTTTAGGTTTTGGGTGCATTTTTAATTTAATTGCTTAAATCGCATTTTCTCGACGAGCTGAGCACGTTTTCTGAAATGTGCTCCTCCCGTCACTCTGGTTGGGTGCGCATAGTAAAAAGTGCTCTTGGCAGCTAGAGAGTGCCGCGTTGACCATTGCGCATGAAGAAATAACCACCTGCAACGTTTGGTTTAGGTTTTAGGTGCATTTTTAATTTTATTGCTTAAATCGCATTTTCTCGACGAGCTGAGCACGTTTTCTGAAATGTGCTCCTCCCGTCACTCTGGTTGGGTGCGCATAGTAAAAAGTGCTCTTGGCAGCTAGAGAGTGCCGCGTTGACCACTGCGCATGAAGAAATAACCACCTGCAACGTTTGGTTGAGGTTTTGGGTGCATTATTACTTTTATTGCTTAAATCGCATTTTCTCGACGAGCTGAGCACGTTTTCTGAAATGTGCTCCTCCCGTCACTCTGGTCGGGTGCGCATAGTAAAAAGTGCTCTTGGCAGCTAGAGAGTGCCGCGTTGACTGCTGCACATGAAGAAAAAACCACCCCCAACGTTTGGTTTAGGTTTTAGGTGCATTTTTAATTTTATTGCTTAAATCGCATTTTCTCGACGAGCTGAGCACGTTTTCTGAAATGTGCTCCTCCCGTCACTCTGGTTGGGTGCGCATATTAAAAAGTGCTCTTGGCAGCTAGAGAGTGCCGCGTTGACCACTGCGCATGAAGAACTGACCATCTGCAACGTTTGGTTTAGGTTTTGGGTGCATTTTTAATTTTATTGCTTAAATCGCATTTTCTCGACGAGCTGAGCACGTTTTCTGAAATGTGCTCCTCCCGTCACTCTGGTTGGGTGCGCATAGTAAAAAGTGCTCTTGGCAGCTAGAGAGTGCCGCGTTGACCACTGCGCATGAAGAAATAACCACCTGCAACGTTTGGTTTAGGTTTTGGGTGCATTTTTAATTTTATTGCTTAAATCGAATTTTCTCGACGAGGTGAGCACGTTTTCTGAAATGTGCTCCTCCCGTCACTCTTGTTGGGTGCGCATAGTAAAAAGTGCTCTTGGCAGCGAGAGAGTGCCGCGTTGACCACTGCGCATGAAGAAATAACCACCTGCAACGTTTGGTTTAGGTTTTAGGTGCATTTTTAATTTTATTGCTTAAATCGCATTTTCTCGACGAGCTGAGCACGTTTTCTGAAATGTGCTCCTCCCGTCACTCTGGTTGGGTGCGCATAGTAAAAAGTGCTCTTGGCAGCTAGAGAGTGCCGCGTTAAACACTGCGCATGAAGAAATAACCACCTGCAACGTTTGGTTTAGGTTTTGGGTGCATTTTTAATTTTATTGCTTAAATCGCATTTTCTCGACGAGCTGAGCACGTTTTCTGAAATGTGCTCCTCCCGTCACTCTGGTTGGGTGTGCATAGTAAAAAGTGCTCTTGGCAGCTAGAGAGTGCCGCGTTGACCACTGCGCATGAAGAAATAACCACCTGCAACGTTTGGTTTAGGTTTTGGGTGCATTTTTAATTTTATTGCTTAAATCGCATTTTCTCGTTGAGCTGAGCACGTTTTCTGAAATGTGCTCCTCCCGTCACTCCGGTTGGGTGCGCATAGTAAAAAGTGCTCTTGGCAGCTAGAGAGTGCCGCGTTAAACACTGGGCATTAAGAAATAACCACCTGCAACGTTTGGTTTAGGTTTTAGGTGCATTTTTAATTTTATTGTTTAAATCGCATTTTCTCGACGAGCTGAGCACGTTTTCTGAAATGTGCTCCTCCCGTCACTCTGGTTGGGTGCGCATAGTAAAAAGTGCTCTTGGCAGCTAGAGAGTGCCGCCTTGACCACTGCGCATGAAGAAATAACCACCTGCAACGTTTGGTTGAGGTTTTGGGTGCATTATTACTTTTATTGCTTAAATCGCATTTTCTCGACGAGCTGAGCACGTTTTCTGAAATGTGCTCCTCCCGTCACTCTGGTTGGGTGCGCATAGTAAAAAGTGCTCTTGGCAGCTAGAGAGTGCCGCGTTGACTGCTGCACATGAAGAAATAACCACCCCCAACGTTTGGTTTAGGTTTTGGGTGCATTTTTAATTTTATTGCTTAAATCGCATTTTCTCGACGAGCTGAGCACGTTTTCTGAAATGCGCTCCTCCCGTCACTCTGGTTGGGTGCGCATAGTAAAAAGTGCTCTTGGCAGCTAGAGAGTGCCGCGTTGACCACTGCGCATGAAGAACTGACCATCTGCAACGTTTGGTTTAGGTTTTGGGTGCATTTTTAATTTTATTGCTTAAATCGCATTTTCTCGACGAGCTGAGCACGTTTTCTGAAATGTGCTCCTCCCGTCACTCTGGTCGGGTGCGCATAGTAAAAAGTGCTCTTGGCAGCTAGAGAGTGCCGCGTTAAACACTGCGCATGAAGAAATAACCACCTGCAGCGTTTGGTTTAGGTTTTGGGTGCATTTTTAATTTTATTGCTTAAATCGCATTTTCTCGACGAGCTGAGCACGTTTTCTGAAATGTGCTCCTCCCGTCACTCTGGTTGGGTGTGCATAGTAAAAAGTGCTCTTGGCAGCTCGAGAGTGCCGCGTTGACCACTGCGCATGAAGAAATGACCATCTGCAACGTTTGGTTTAGGTTTTATGTGCATTTTTAATTTTATTGCTTAAATCGCATTTTCTCGATGAGCCGAGCACGTTTTCTGAAATGTGCTCCTCCCGTCACTCTGGTTGGGTGCGCATAGTAAAAAGTGCTCTTGGCAGCTAGAGAGTGCCGCGTTGACCATTGCGCATGAAGAACTGACCATCTGCAACGTTTGGTTTAGGTTTTGGGTGCATTTTTAATTTTATTGCTTAAATCGCATTTTCTCGACGAGCTGAGCACGTTTTCTGAAATGTGCTCCTCCCGTCACTCTGGTCGGGTGCGCATAGTAAAAAGTGCTCTTGGCAGCTAGAGAGTGCCGCGTTAAACACTGCGCATGAAGAAATAACCACCTGCAGCGTTTGGTTTAGGTTTTGGGTGCATTTTTAATTTTATTGCTTAAATCGCATTTTCTCGACGAGCTGAGCACGTTTTCTGAAATGTGCTCCTCCCGTCACTCTGGTCGGGTGTGCATAGTAAAAAGTGCTCTTGGCAGCTCGAGAGTGCCGCGTTGACCACTGCGCATGAAGAAATGACCATCTGCAACGTTTGGTTTAGGTTTTAGGTGCATTTTTAATTTTATTGCTTAAATCGCATTTTCTCGATGAGCCGAGCACGTTTTCTGAAATGTGCTCCTCCCGTCACTCTGGTTGGGTGCGCATAGTAAAAAGTGCTCTTGGCAGCTAGAGAGTGCCGCGTTGACCACTGCTCATGAAGAAATGACCATCTGCAACGTTTGGTTTAGGTTTTAGGTGCATTTTTAATTTTATTGCTTACATCGCATTTTCTCGACGAGCTGAGCACGTTTTCTGAAATGTGCTCCTCCCGTCACTCTGGTCAGGTGCGCATAGTAAAAAGTGCTCTTGGCAGCTAGAGAGTGCCGCGTTGACTGCTGCACATGAAGAAATAACCACCCCCAACGTTTGGTTTAGGTTTTAGGTGCATTTTTAATTTTATTGCTTAAATCGCATTTTCTCGACGAGCTGAGCACGTTTTCTGAAATGTGCTCCTCCCGTCACTCTGGTTGGGTGCGCATAGTAAAAAGTGCTCTTGGCAGCTAGAGAGTGCCACGTTGACCACTGCGCATGAAGAAATGAGCATCTGCAACGTTTGGTTTAGGTTTTAGGTGCATTTTTAATTTTATTGCGTAAATCGCATTTTCTCGACGAGCTGAGCACGTTTTCTGAAATGTGCTCCTCCCGTCACTCTGGTTGGGTGCGCATAGTAAAACGTGCTCTTGGCAGCTAGAGAGTGCCGCGTTGACCATTGCGCATAAAGAAATAACCACCTGCAACATTTGGTTTAGGTTTTAGGTGCATTTTTAATTTTATTGCTTAAATCGCATTTTCTCGACGAGCAGAGCACGTTTTCTGAAATGTGCTCCTCCCGTCACTCTGGTTGGGTGCGCATAGTAAAAAGTGCTCTTGGCAGCTAGAGAGTGCCGCGTTGACCACTGCGCATGAAGAAATAACCACCTGCAACGTTTGGTTTAGGTTTTGGGTGCATTTTTAATTTTATTGCTTAAATCGCATTTTCTCGACGAGCTGAGCACGTTTTCTGAAATGTGCTCCTCCCGTCACTCTGGTCGGGTGCGCATAGTAAAAAGTGCTCTTGGCAGCTAGAGAGTGCCGCGTTAAACACTGCGCATGAAGAAATAACCACCTGCAGCGTTTGGTTTAGGTTTTGGGTGCATTTTTAATTTTATTGCTTAAATCGCATTTTCTCGACGAGCTGAGCACGTTTTCTGAAATGTGCTCCTCCCGTCACTCTGGTTGGGTGTGCATAGTAAAAAGTGCTCTTGGCAGCTCGAGAGTGCAGCGTTGACCACTGCGCATGAAGAAATGACCATCTGCAACGTTTGGTTTAGGTTTTATGTGCATTTTTAATTTTATTGCTTAAATCGCATTTTCTCGATGAGCCGAGCACGTTTTCTGAAATGTGCTCCTCCCGTCACTCTGGTTGGGTGCGCATAGTAAAAAGTGCTCTTGGCAGCTAGAGAGTGCCGCGTTGACCACTGCGCATGAAGAACTGACCATCTGCATTTTTAATTGTATTGCTTAAATCGCATTTTCTCGTTGAGCTGAGCACGTTTTCTGAAATGTGCTCCTCCCGTCACTCTGGTTGGGTGCGCATAGTAAAAAGTGCTCTTGGCAGCTAGAGAGTGCCGCGTTGACCACTGCGCATGAAGAAATAACCACCTGCAACGTTTGGTTTAGGTTTTAGGTGCATTTTTAATTGTATTGCTTAAATCGCATTTTCTCGACGAGCTGAGCACGTTTTCTGAAATGTGCTCCTCCCGTCACTCTGGTTGGGTGTGCATAGTAAAAAGTGCTCTTGGCAGCTAGAGAGTGCCGCGTTGACCACTGCGCATGAAGAAATGACCACCTGCAACGTTTGGTTTAGGTTTTAGGTGCATTTTTAATTTTATTGCTTAAATCGCATTTTCTCGACGAGCTGAGCACGTTTTCTGAAATGTGCTCCTCCCGTCACTCTGGTTGGGTGTGCATAGTAAAAAGTGCTCTTGGCAGCTCGAGAGTGCCGCGTTGACCACTGCGCATGAAGAAATGACCATCTGCAACGTTTGGTTTAGGTTTTAGGTGCATTTTTAATTTTATTGCTTAAATCGCATTTTCTCGTCGAGCTGAGCACGTTTTCTGAAATGTGCTCCTCCCGTCACTCTGGTTGGGTGCGCATAGTAAAAAGTGCTCTTGGCAGCTAGAGAGTCCCGCGTTGACCATTGCGCATGAAGAAATAAACACCTGCAACGTTTGGTTTAGGTTTTAGGTGCATTTTTAATTTTATTGCTTAAATCGCATTTTCTCGACGAGCTGAGCACGTTTTCTGAAATGTGCTCCTCCCGTCACTCTGGTTGGGTGCGCATAGTAAAAAGTGTTCTTGGCAGCTAGAGAGTGCCGCGTTGACCACTGCGCATGAAGAAATGACCACCTGCAACGTTTGGTTTAGGTTTTAGGTGCATTTTTAATTTTATTGCTTAAATCGCATTTTCTCGACGAGCTGAGCACGTTTTCTGAAATGTGCTCCTCCCGTCACTCTGGTTGGGTGCGCATAGTAAAACGTGCTCTTGGCAGCTAGAGAGTGCCGCGTTGACCACTGCGCATGAAGAAATAACCACCTGCAACGTTTGGTTTAGGTTTTGGGTGCATTATTAATTTTATTGCTTAAATCGCATTTTCTCGTCGAGCTGAGCACGTTTTCTGAAATGTGCTCCTCCCGTCACTCTGGTTGGGTGCGCATAGTAAAAAGTGCTCTTGGCAGCGAGAGAGTGCCGCGTTGACCACTGCGCATGAAGAAATGACCATCTGCAACGTTTGGTTTAGGTTTTGGGTGCATTTTTAATTTTATTGCTTAAATCGCATTTTCTCGACGAGCTGAGCACGTTTTCTGAAATGTGCTCCTCCCGTCACTCTGGTTGGGTGCGCATAGTAAAAAGTGCTCTTGGCAGCTAGAGAATGCCGCGTTGACCACTGCACATGAAGAAATAACCACCTGCAACGTTTGGTTTAGGTTTTAGGTGCATTTTTAATTTTATTGCTTAAATCGCATTTTCTCGACGAGCTGAGCACGTTTTCTGAAATGTGCTCCTCCCGTCACTCTGGTTGGGTGCGCATAGTAAAAAGTGCTCTTGGCAGCTAGAGAGTGCCGCGTTGACCACTGCGCATGAAGAAATAACCACCTGCAACGTTTAGTTTAGGTTTTAGGTGCATTTTTAATTTTATTGCTTAAATCGCATTTTCTCGACGAGCTGAGCACGTTTTCTGAAATGTGCTCCTCCCGTCACTCTGGTTGGGTGCGCATAGTAAAAAGTGCTCTTGGCAGCTAGAGAGTGCCGCGTTGACCACTGCGCATGAAGAAATAACCACCTGCAACGTTTGGTTTAGGTTTTGGGTGCATTTTTAATTTTATTGCTTAAATCGCATTTTCTCGTCGAGCTGAGCACGTTTTCTGAAATGTGCTCCTCCCGTCACTCTGGTTGGGTGCGCATAGTAAAAAGTGCTCTTGGCAGCTAGAGAGTGCCGCGTTGACCACTGCGCATGAAGAAATGACCATCTGCAACGTTTGGTTTAGGTTTTAGGTGCATTCTTAATTTTATTGCTTAAATCGCATTTTCTCGACGAGCTGAGCACGTTTTCTGAAATGTGCTCCTCCCGTCACTCTGGTTGGGTGTGCATAGTAAAAAGTGCTCTTGGCAGCTCGAGAGTGCCGCGTTGACCACTGCGCATGAAGAAATGACCATCTGCAACGTTTGGTTTAGGTTTTAGGTGCATTTTTAATTTTATTGCTTAAATCGCATTTTCTCGTCGAGCTGAGCACGTTTTCTGAAATGTGCTCCTCCCGTCACTCTGGTTGGGTGCGCATAGTAAAAAGTGCTCTTGGCAGCTAGAGAGTGCCGCGTTGACCATTGCGCATGAAGAAATAACCACCTGCAACGTTTGATTTAGGTTTTAGGTGCATTTTTAATTTTATTGCTTAAATCGCATTTTCTCGACGAGCTGAGCACGTTTTCTGAAATGTGCTCCTCCCGTCACTCCGGTTGGGTGCGCATAGTAAAAAGTGCTCTTGGCAGCTAGAGAGTGCCGCGTTGACTGCTGCACATGAAGAAATAACCACCCCCAACGTTTGGTTTAGGTTTTAGGTGCATTTTTAATTTTATTGCTTAAATCGCATTTTCTCGACGAGCTGAGCACGTTTTCTGAAATGTGCTCCTCCCGTCACTCTGGTTGGGTGCGCATATTAAAAAGTGCTCTTGGCAGCTAGAGAGTGCCGCGTTGACCACTGCGCATGAAGAAATGACCATCTGCAACGTTTGGTTTAGGTTTTAGGTGCATTTTTAATTTTATTGCTTAAATCGCATTTTCTCGACGAGCTGAGCACGTTTTCTGAAATGTGCTCCTCCCGTCACTCTGGTTGGGTGCGCATTGTAAAAAGTGCTCTTGGCAGCTAGAGAGTGCCGCGTTGCCCACTGCGCATGAATAAATAACCACCTGCAACGTTTGGTTTAGGTTTTAGGTGCATTTTTAATTTTATTGCTTAAATCGCATTTTCTCGACGAGCTGAACACGTTTTCTGAAATGCGCTCCTCCCGTCACTCTGGTTGGGTGCGCATAGTAAAAAGTGCTCTTGGCAGCTAGAGAGTGCCGCGTTGACCACTGCGCATGAAGAACTGACCATCTGCAACGTTTGGTTTAGGTTTTGGGTGCATTTTTAATTTTATTGCTTAAATCGCATTTTCTCGACGAGCTGAGCACATTTTCTGAAATGTGCTCCTCCCGTCACTCTGGTTGGGTGCGCATAGTAAAAAGTGCTCTTGGCAGCTAGAGAGTCCCGCGTTGACCACTGCGCATGAAGAACTGACCATCTGCAACGTTTGGTTTAGGTTTTGGGTGCATTTTTAATTTTATTGCTTAAATCGCATTTTCTCGTCGAGCTGAGCACGTTTTCTGAAATGTGCTCCTCCCGTCACTCTGGTTGGGTGCGCGTAGTAAAAAGTGCTCTTGGCAGCTAGAGAGTGCCGCGTTGACCACTGCGCATGAAGAAATAACCACCTGCAACGTTTGGTTTAGGTTTTGGGTGCATTTTTAATTTTATTGCTTAAATCGCATTTTCTCGACGAGCTGAGCACGTTTTCTGAAATGTGCTCCTCCCGTCACTCTGGTCGGGTGCGCATAGTAAAAAGTGCTCTTGGCAGCTAGAGAGTGCCGCGTTGACTGCTGCACACGAAGAAATAACCACCCCCAACGTTTGGTTTAGGTTTTAGGTGCATTTTTAATTTTATTGCTTAAATCGCATTTTCTCGACGAGCTGAGCTCGTTTTCTGAAATGTGCTCCTCCCGTCACTCTGGTTGGGTGCGCATAGTAAAAAGTGCTCTTGGCAGCTAGAGAGTGCCGCGTTGACCATTGCGCATGAAGAAATAAACACCTGCAACGTTTGGTTTAGGTTTTAGGTGCATTTTTAATTTTATTGCTTAAATCGCATTTTCTCGACGAGCTGAGCTCGTTTTCTGAAATGTGCTCCTCCCGTCACTCTGGTTGGGTGCGCATAGTAAAAAGTGCTCTTGGCAGCTAGAGAGTGCTGCGTTGACCACTGCGCATGAAGAAATAACCACCTGCAACGTTTGATTTAGGTTGTGGGTGCATTTTTAATTTTATTGCTTAAATCGCATTTTCTCGACGAGCTGAGCACGTTTTCTGAAATGTGCTCCTCCCGTCACTCTGGTTGGGTGCGCATAGTAAAAAGTGCTCTTGGCAGCTAGAGAGTGCCGCGTTAAACACTGCGCATGAAGAAATAACCACCTGCAACGTTTGGTTTAGGTTTTGGGTGCATTTTTAATTTTATTGCTTAAATCGCATTTTCTCGACGAGCTGAGCACGTTTTCTGAAATGTGCTCCTCCCGTCACTCTGGTTGGGTGTGCATAGTAAAAAGTGCTCTTGGCAGCTCGAGAGTGCCGCGTTGACCACTGCGCATGAAGAAATGACTATCTGCAACGTTTGGTTTAGGTTTTATGTGCATTTTTAATTTTATTGCTTAAATCGCATTTTCTCGACGAGCCGAGCACGTTTTCTGAAATGTGCTCCTCCCGTCACTCTGGTTGGGTGCGCATAGTAAAAAGTGCTCTTGGCAGCTAGAGAGTGCCGCGTTGACCACTGCTCATGAAGAAATGACCATCTGCAACGTTTGGTTTAGGTTTTAGGTGCATTTTTAGTTTTATTGCTTAAATCGCATTTTCTCGACGAGCTGAGCCCGTTTTCTGAAATGTGCTCCTCCCGTCACTCTGGTTGGGTGCGCATAGTAAAAAGTGCTCTTGGGAGCTAAAGAGTGCCGCGTTGACCACTGCGCATGAAGAAATAACCACCCCCAACGTTTGGTTTAGGTTTTAGGTGCATTTTTAATTTTATTGCTTAAATCGCATTTTCTCGACGAGCCGAGCACGTTTTCTGAAATGTGCTCCTCCCGTCACTCTGGTTGGGTGCGCATAGTAAAAAGTGCTCTTGGCAGCTAGAGAGTGCCGCGTTGACCACTGCGCATGAAGAAATAACCACCTGCAACGTTTAGTTTAGGTTTTAGGTGCATTTTTAATTTTATTGCTTAAATCGCATTTTCTCGACGAGCTGAGCACGTTTTCTGAAATGTGCTCCTCCCGTCACTCTGGTTGGGTGCGCATAGTAAAAAGTGCTCTTGGCAGCTAGAGAGTGCCGCGTTGACCACTGCGCATGAAGAAATAACCACCTGCAACGTTTGGTTTAGGTTTTGGATGCATTTTTAATTTTATTGCTTAAATCGCATTTTCTCGTCGAGCTGAGCACGTTTTCTGAAATGTGCTCCTCCCGTCACTCTGGTTGGGTGCGCATAGTAAAAAGTGCTCTTGGCAGCTAGAGAGTGCAGCGTTGACCATTGCGCATGAAGAAATAACCACCTGCAACGTTTGGTTTAGGTTTTAGGTGCATTTTTAATTTTATTGCTTAAATCGCATTTTCTCGACGAGCTGAGCACGTTTTCTGAAATGTGCTCCTCCCGTCACTCTGGTTGGGTGCGCATAGTAAAAAGTGCTCTTGGCAGCTAGAGAGTGCCGCGTTGACCACTGCGCATGAAGAAATGACCATCTGCAACGTTTGGTTTAGGTTTTGGGTGCATTTTTAATTTTATTGCTTAAATCGTATTTTCTCGTCGAGCTGAGCACGTTTTCTGAAATGTGCTCCTCCCGTCACTCTGGTTGGGTGCGCATAGTAAAAAGTGCTCTTGGCAGCTAGAGAGTGCCGCGTTGACCATTGCGCATGAAGAAATAACCACCTGCAACGTTTGGTTTAGGTTTTAGGTGCATTTTTAATTTTATTGCTTAAATCGCATTTTCTCGACGAGCTGAGCACGTTTTCTGAAATGTGCTCCTCCCGTCACTCTGGTTGGGTGCGCATAGTAAAAAGTGCTCTTGGCAGCTAGAGAGTGCCGCGTTGACCACTGCGCATGAAGAAATGACCATCTGCAACGTTTGGTTTAGGTTTTAGGTGCATTTTTAATTTTATTGCTTAAATCGCATTTTCTCGACGAGCTGAGCACGTTTTCTGAAATGTGCTCCTCCCGTCACTCTGGTTGGGTGCGCATAGTAAAAAGTGCTCTTGGCAGCTAGAGAGTGCCGCGTTGACCACTGCGCATGAAGAAATGACCACCTGCAACGTTATGTTTAGGTTTTAGGTGCATTTTTAATTTTATTGCTTAAATAGCATTTTCTCGACGAGCTGAGCACGTTTTCTGAAATGTGCTCCTCCCGTCACTCTGGTTGGGTGCTCATAGTAAAAAGTGCTCTTGGCAGCTAGAGAGTGCCGCGTTAACCACTGCACATGAAGAAATAACCACCTGCAAGTTTGGTTTAGGTTTTAGGTGCATTTTTAATTTTATTGCTTAAATCGCATTTTCTCGACGAGCTGAGCACGTTTTCTGAAATGTGCTCCTCCCGCCACTCTGGTTGGGTGCGCATAGTAAAAAGTGCTCTTGGCAGCTAGAGAGTGCCGCGTTGACCACTGCGCATGAAGAAATAACCACCTGCAACGTTTGATTTAGGTTGTGGGTGCATTTTTAATTTTATTGCTTAAATCGCATTTTCTCGACGAGCTGAGCACGTTTTCTGAAATGTGCTCCTCCCGTCACTCTGGTTGGGTGCGCATAGTAAAAAGTGCTCTTGGCAGCTAGAGAGTGCCGCGTTAAACACTGCGCATGAAGAAATAACCACCTGCAACGTTTGGTTTAGGTTTTGGGTGCATTTTTAATTTTATTGCTTAAATCGCATTTTCTCGACGAGCTGAGCACGTTTTCTGAAATGTGCTCCTCCCGTCACTCTGGTTGGGTGTGCATAGTAAAAAGTGCTCTTGGCAGCTAGAGAGTGCCGCGTTGACCACTGCGCATGAAGAAATGACTATCTGCAACGTTTGGTTTAGGTTTTATGTGCATTTTTAATTTTATTGCTTAAATCGCATTTTCTCGACGAGCCGAGCACGTTTTCTGAAATGTGCTCCTCCCGTCACTCTGGTTGGGTGCGCATAGTAAAAAGTGCTCTTGGCAGCTAGAGAGTGCCGCGTTGACCACAGCTCATGAAGAAATGACCATCTGCAACGTTTGGTTTAGGTTTTAGGTGCATTTTTAGTTTTATTGCTTAAATCGCATTTTCTCGACGAGCTGAGCACGTTTTCTGAAATGTGCTCCTCCCGTCACTCTGGTTGGGTGCGCATAGTAAAAAGTGCTCTTGGGAGCTAAAGAGTGCCGCGTTGACCACTGCGCATGAAGAAATAACCACCTGCAACGTTTGGTTTAGGTTTTGGGTGCATTTTTAATTTTATTGCTTAAATCGAATTTGCTCGACGAGCTGAGCACGTTTTCTGAAATGTGCTCCTCCCGTCACTCTTGTTGGGTGCGCATAGAAAAAAGTGCTCTTGGCAGCTAGAGAGTGCCGCGTTGACCACTGCGCATGAAGAAATAACCACCTGCAACGTTTGGTTTAGGTTTTAGGTACATTTTTAATTTTATTGCTTAAATCGCATTTTCTGGACGAGCTGAGCACGTTTTCTGAAATGTGCTCCTCCCGTCACTCTGGTTGGGTGCGCATAGTAAAAAGTGCTCTTGGCAGCTAGAGAGTGCCGCGTTGACCACTGCACATGAAGAAATAACCACCTGCGACGTTTGGTTTAGGTTTTAGGTGCATTTTTAATTTTATTGCTTAAATCGCATTTTCTCGACGAGCTGAGCACGTTTTCTGAAATGTGCTCCTCCCGTCACTCTGGTTGGGTGTGCATAGTAAAAAAGTGCTCTTGGCAGCTAGAGAGTGCCGCGTTGACCACTGCGCATGAAGAAATGACCATCTGCAACGTTTGGTTTAGGTTTTAGGTGCATTTTTAATTTTATTGCTTAAATCGCATTTTCTCGACGAGCTGAACACGTTTTCTGAAATGCGCTCCTCCCGTCACTCTGGTTGGGTGCGCATAGTAAAAAGTGCTCTTGGCAGCTAGAGAGTGCCGCGTTGACCACTGCGCATGAAGAACTGACCATCTGCAACGTTTGGTTTAGGTTTTGGGTGCATTTTTAATTTTATTGCTTAAATCGCATTTTCTCGACGAGCTGAGCACATTTTCTGAAATGTGCTCCTCCCGTCACTCTGGTTGGGTGCGCATAGTAAAAAGTGCTCTTGGCAGCTAGAGAGTCCCGCGTTGACCACTGCGCATGAAGAACTGACCATCTGCAACGTTTGGTTTAGGTTTTGGGTGCATTTTTAATTTTATTGCTTAAATCGCATTTTCTCGTCGAGCTGAGCACGTTTTCTGAAATGTGCTCCTCCCGTCACTCTGGTTGGGTGCGCATAGTAAAAAGTGCTCTTGGCAGCTAGAGAGTGCCGCGTTGACCACTGCGCATGAAGAAATAACCACCTGCAACGTTTGGTTTAGGTTTTGGGTGCATTTTTAATTTTATTGCTTAAATCGCATTTTCTCGACGAGCTGAGCACGTTTTCTGAAATGTGCTCCTCCCGTCACTCTGGTCGGGTGCGCATAGTAAAAAGTGCTCTTGGCAGCTAGAGAGTGCCGCGTTGACCACTGCGCATGAAGAAATGACCACCTGCAACGTTATGTTTAGGTTTTAGGTGCATTTTTAATTTTATTGCTTAAATAGCATTTTCTCGACGAGCTGAGCACGTTTTCTGAAATGTGCTCCTCCCGTCACTCTGGTTGGGTGCTCATAGTAAAAAGTGCTCTTGGCAGCTAGAGAGTGCCGCGTTAACCACTGCACATGAAGAAATAACCACCTGCAAGTTTGGTTTAGGTTTTAGGTGCATTTTTAATTTTATTGCTTAAATCGCATTTTCTCGACGAGCTGAGCACGTTTTCTGAAATGTGCTCCTCCCGTCACTCTGGTTGGGTGCGCATAGTAAAAAGTGCTCTTGGCAGCTAGAGAGTGCCGCGTTGACCACTGCGCATGAAGAAATAACCACCTGCAACGTTTGATTTAGGTTGTGGGTGCTTTTTTAATTTTATTGCTTAAATCGCATTTTCTCGACGAGCTGAGCACGTTTTCTGAAATGTGCTCCTCCCGTCACTCTGGTTGGGTGCGCATAGTAAAAAGTGCTCTTGGCAGCTAGAGAGTGCCGCGTTAAACACTGCGCATGAAGAAATAACCACCTGCAACGTTTGGTTTAGGTTTTGGGTGCATTTTTAATTTTATTGCTTAAATCGCATTTTCTCGACGAGCTGAGCACGTTTTCTGAAATGTGCTCCTCCCGTCACTCTGGTTGGGTGTGCATAGTAAAAAGTGCTCTTGGCAGCTCGAGAGTGCCGCGTTGACCACTGCGCATGAAGAAATGACTATCTGCAACGTTTGGTTTAGGTTTTATGTGCATTTTTAATTTTATTGCTTAAATCGCATTTTCTCGACGAGCCGAGCACGTTTTCTGAAATGTGCTCCTCCCGTCACTCTGGTTGGGTGCGCATAGTAAAAAGTGCTCTTGGCAGCTAGAGAGTGCCGCGTTGACCACTGCTCATGAAGAAATGACCATCTGCAACGTTTGGTTTAGGTTTTAGGTGCATTTTTAGTTTTATTGCTTAAAATCGCATTTTCTCGACGAGCTGAGCCCGTTTTCTGAAATGTGCTCCTCCCGTCACTCTGGTTGGGTGCGCATAGTAAAAAGTGCTCTTGGGAGCTAAAGAGTGCCGCGTTGACCACTGCGCATGAAGAAATAACCACCCCCAACGTTTGGTTTAGGTTTTAGGTGCATTTTTAATTTTATTGCTTAAATCGCATTTTCTCGACGAGCCGAGCACGTTTTCTGAAATGTGCTCCTCCCGTCACTCTTGTTGGGTGCGCATAGTAAAAAGTGCTCTTGGCAGCTAGAAAGTGCCGCGTTGACCACTGCGCATGAAGAAATGACCATCTGCAACGTTTGGTTTAGGTTTTGGGTGCATTTTTAATTTTATTGCTTAAATCGCATTTTCTCGACGAGCTGAGCACGTTTTCCTAAATGTGCTCCTCCCGTCACTCTGGTTGGGTGTGCATAGTAAAAAGTGCTCTTGGCAGCTAGAGAGTGCCGCGTTGACCATTGCGCATGAAGAAATAACCACCTGCAACGTTTGGTTTAGGTTTTAGGTGCATTTTTAATTTTATTGCTTAAATCGCATTTTCTCGACGAGCTGAGCACGTTTTCTGAAATGTGCTCCTCCCGTCACTCTGGTTGGGTCCGCATAGTAAAAAGTGCTCTTGGCAGCTAGAGAGTGCCGCGTTGACCACTGCGCATGAAGAAATAACCACCTGCAACGTTTGGTTTAGGTTTTGGGTGCATTTTTAATTTTATTGCTTAAATCGCATTTTCTCGTCGAGCTGAGCACGTTTTCTGAAATGTGCTCCTCCCGTCACTCTGGTTGGTTGCGCATAGTAAAAAGTGCTCTTGGCAGCTAGAGAGTGCCGCGTTGACCACTGCGCATGAATAAATGACCATCTGCAACGTTTGGTTTAGGTTTTTGGTGCATTTTTAATTTTATTGCTTAAATCGCATTTTCTCGACGAGCTGAGCACGTTTTCTGAAATGTGCTCCTCCCGTCACTCTGGTTGGGTGCGCATAGTAAAAAGTGCTCTTGGCAGCTAGAGAGTGCCGCGTTGACCACTGCGCATGAAGAAATAACCACCTGCAACGTTTGATTTAGGTTGTGGGTGCATTTTTAATTTTATTGCTTAAATCGCATTTTCTCGACGAGCTGAGCACGTTTTCTGAAATGTGCTCCTCCCGTCACTCCGGTTGGGTGCGCATAGTAAAAAGTGCTCTTGGCAGCTAGAGAGTGCCGCGTTAAACACTGCGCATGAAGAAATAACCACCTGCAACGTTTGGTTTAGGTTTTGGGTGCATTTTTAATTTAATTGCTTAAATCGCATTTTCTCGACGAGCTGAGCACGTTTTCTGAAATGTGCTCCTCCCGTCACTCTGGTTGGGTGCGCATAGTAAAAAGTGCTCTTGGCAGCTAGAGAGTGCCGCGTTGCCCACTGCGCATGAATAAATAACCACCTGCAACGTTTGGTTTAGGTTTTAGGTGCATTTTTAATTTTATTGCTTAAATTGCATTTTCTCGACGAGCTGAACACGTTTTCTGAAATGCGCTCCTCCCGTCACTCTGGTTGGGTGCGCATAGTAAAAAGTGCTCTTGGCAGCTAGAGAGTGCCGCGTTGACCACTGCGCATGAAGAAATGACCATCTGCAACGTTTGGTTTAAGTTTTGGGTGCATTTTTAATTTTATTGCTTAAATCGCATTTTCTCGACGAGCTGAGCACATTTTCTGAAATGTGCTCCTCCCGTCACTCTGGTTGGGTGCGCATAGTAAAAAGTGCTCTTGGCAGCTAGAGAGTGCCGCGTTGACCACTGCGCATGAAGAACTGACCATCTGCAACGTTTGGTTTAGGTTTTGGGTGCATTTTTAATTTTATTGCTTAAATCGCATTTTCTCGACGAGCTGAGCACATTTTCTGAAATGTGCTCCTCCCGTCACTCTGGTTGGGTGCGCATAGTAAAAAGTGCTCTTGGCAGCTAGAGAGTGCCCCGTTGACCACTGCGCATGAAGAACTGACCATCTGCAACGTTTGGTTTAGGTTTTGGGTGCATTTTTAATTTTATTGCTTAAATCGCATTTTCTCGACGAGCTGAGCACGTTTTCTGAAATGTGCTCCTCCCGTCACTCTGGTCGGGTGCGCATAGTAAAAAGTGCTCTTGGCAGCTAGAGAGTGCCGCGTTGACTGCTGCACATGAAGAAATAACCACCCCCAACGTTTGGTTTAGGTTTTAGGTGCATTTTTAATTTTATTGCTTAAATCGCATTTTCTCGACGAGCCGAGCACGTTTTCTGAAATGTGCTCCTCCCGTCACTCTGGTTGGGTGCGCATAGTAAAAAGTGCTCTTGGCAGCTAGAGAGTGCCGCGTTGACCACTGCGCATGAAGAAATAACCACCTGCAACGTTTAGTTTAGGTTTTAGGTGCATTTTTAATTTTATTGCTTAAATCGCATTTTCTCGACGAGCTGAGCACGTTTTCTGAAATGTGCTCCTCCCGTCACTCTGGTTGGGTGCGCATAGTAAAAAGTGCTCTTGGCAGCTAGAGAGTGCCGCGTTGACCACTGCGCATGAAGAAATAACCACCTGCAACGTTTGGTTTAGGTTTTGGATGCATTTTTAATTTTATTGCTTAAATCGCATTTTCTCGTCGAGCTGAGCACGTTTTCTGAAATGTGCTCCTCCCGTCACTCTGGTTGGGTGCGCATAGTAAAAAGTGCTCTTGGCAGCTAGAGAGTGCCGCGTTGACCACTGCGCATGAAGAAATCACCATCTGCAACGTTTGGTTTAGGTTTTAGGTGCATTTTTAATTTTATTGCTTAAATCGCATTTTCTCGACGAGCTGAGCACGTTTTCTGAAATGTGCTCCTCCCGTCACTCTGGTTGGGTGTGCATAGTAAAAAGTGCTCTTGGCAGCTCGAGAGTGCCGCGTTGACCACTGCGCATGAAGAAATGACCATCTGCAACGTTTGGTTTAGGTTTTAGGTGCATTTTTAATTGTATTGCTTAAATCGCATTTTCTCGTCGAGCTGAGCACGTTTTCTGAAATGTGCTCCTCCCGTCACTCTGGTTGGGTGCGCATAGTAAAAAGTGCTCTTGGCAGCTAGAGAGTGCCGCGTTGACCATTGCGCATGAAGAAATAAACACCTGCAACGTTTGGTTTAGGTTTTAGGTGCATTTTTAATTTTATTGCTTAAATCGCATTTTCTCGACGAGCTGAGCACGTTTTCTGAAATGTGCTCCTCCCGTCACTCTGGTTGGGTGCGCATAGTAAAAACTGCTCTTGGCAGCTAGAGAGTGCCGCGTTGACCACTGCGCATGAAGAAATGACCACCTGCAACGTTTGGTTTAGGTTTTAGGTGCATTTTTAATTTTATTGCTTAAATCGCATTTTCTCGACGAGCTGAGCACGTTTTCTGAAATGTGCTCCTCCCGTCACTCTGGTTGGGTGCTCATAGTAAAAAGTGCTCTTGGCAGCTAGAGAGTGCCGCGTTAACCACTGCACATGAAGAAATAACCACCTGCAAGTTTGGTTTAGGTTTTAGGTGCATTTTTAATTTTATTGCTTAAATCGCATTTTCTCGACGAGCTGAGCACGTTTTCTGAAATGTGCTCCTCCCGTCACTCTGGTTGGGTGCGCATAGTAAAAAGTGCTCTTGGCAGCTAGAGAGTGCCGCGTTGACCACTGCGCATGAAGAAATAACCACCTGCAACGTTTGATTTAGGTTGTGGGTGCATTTTTAATTTTATTGCTTAAATCGCATTTTCTCGACGAGCTGAGCACGTTTTCTGAAATGTGCTCCTCCCGTCACTCTGGTTGGGTGCGCATAGTAAAAAGTGCTCTTGGCAGCTAGAGAGTGCCGCGTTAAACACTGCGCATGAAGAAATAACCACCTGCAACGTTTGGTTTAGGTTTTGGGTGCATTTTTAATTTTATTGCTTAAATCGCATTTTCTCGACGAGCTGAGCACGTTTTCTGAAATGTGCTCCTCCCGTCACTCTGGTTGGGTGTGCATAGTAAAAAGTGCTCTTGGCAGCTCGAGAGTGCCGCGTTGACCACTGCGCATGAAGAAATGACTATCTGCAACGTTTGGTTTAGGTTTTATGTGCATTTTTAATTTTATTGCTTAAATCGCATTTTCTCGACGAGCCGAGCACGTTTTCTGAAATGTGCTCCTCCCGTCACTCTGGTTGGGTGCGCATAGTAAAAAGTGCTCTTGGCAGCTAGAGAGTGCCGCGTTGACCACTGCTCATGAAGAAATGACCATCTGCAACGTTTGGTTTAGGTTTTAGGTGCATTTTTAGTTTTATTGCTTAAATCGCATTTTCTCGACGAGCTGAGCACGTTTTCTGAAATGTGCTCCTCCCGTCACTCTGGATGGGTGCGCATAGTAAAAAGTGCTCTTGGGAGCTAGAGAGTGCCGCGTTGACCACTGCGCATGAAGAAATGACCATCTGCAACGTTTGGTTTAGGTTGTGGGTGCATTTTTAATTTTATTGCTTAAATCGCATTTTCTCGACGAGCTGAGCACGTTTTCTGAAATGTGCTCCTCCCGTCACTCCGGTTGGGTGCGCATAGTAAAAAGTGCTCTTGGCAGCTAGAGAGTGCCGCGTTAAACACTGCGCATGAAGAAATAACCACCTGCAACGTTTGGTTTAGGTTTTGGGTGCATTTTTAATTTAATTGCTTAAATCGCATTTTCTCGACGAGCTGAGCACGTTTTCTGAAATGTGCTCCTCCCGTCACTCTGGTTGGGTGCGCATAGTAAAACGTGCTCTTGGCAGCTAGAGAGTGCCGCGTTGACCATTGCGCATGAAGAAATAACCACCTGCAACGTTTGGTTTTGGTTTTAGGTGCATTTTTAATTTTATTGCTTAAATCGCATTTTCTCGACGAGCTGAGCACGTTTTCTGAAATGTGCTCCTCCCGTCACTCTGGTTGGGTGTGCATAGTAAAAAGTGCTCTTGGCAGCTAGAGAGTGCCGCGTTGACCACTGCGCATGAAGAAATAACCACCTGCAACGTTTGGTTTAGGTTTTGGGTGCATTATTAATTTTATTGCTTAAATCGCATTTTCTCGACGAGCTGAGCACGTTTTCTGAAATGTGCTCCTCCCGTCACTCTGGTTGGGTGCGCATAGTAAAAAGTGCTCTTGGCAGCTAGAGAGTGCCGCGTTGCCCACTGCGCATGAATAAATAACCACCTGCAACGTTTGGTTTAGGTTTTAGGTGCATTTTTAATTTTATTGCTTAAATCGCATTTTCTCGACGAGCTGAACACGTTTTCTGAAATGCGCTCCTCCCGTCACTCTGGTTGGGTGCGCATAGTAAAAAGTGCTCTTGGCAGCTAGAGAGTGCCGCGTTGACCACTGCGCATGAAGAAATGACCATCTGCAACGTTTGGTTTAGGTTTTGGGTGCATTTTTAATTTTATTGCTTAAATCGCATTTTCTCGACGAGCTGAGCACATTTTCTGAAATGTGCTCCTCCCGTCACTCTGGTTGGGTGCGCATAGTAAAAAGTGCTCTTGGCAGCTAGAGAGTGCCGCGTTGACCACTGCGCATGAAGAAATAACCACCTGCAACGTTTGGTTTAGGTTTTGGGTGCATTTTTAATTTTATTGCTTAAATCGCATTTTCTCGTCGAGCTGAGCACGTTTTCTGAAATGTGCTCCTCCCGTCACTCTGGTTGGGTGCGCATAGTAAAAAGTGCTCTTGGCAGCTAGAGAGTGCCGCGTTGACCACTGCGCATGAAGAAATGACCATCTGCAACGTTTGGTTTAGGTTTTAGGTGCATTTTTAATTTTATTGCTTAAATCGCATTTTCTCGACGAGCTGAGCACGTTTTCTGAAATGTGCTCCTCCCGTCACTCTGGTTGGGTGTGCATAGTAAAAAGTGCTCTTGGCAGCTCGAGAGTGCCGCGTTGACCACTGCGCATGAAGAAATGACCATCTGCAACGTTTGGTTTAGGTTTTAGGTGCATTTTTAATTTTATTGCTTAAATCGCATTTTCTCGTCGAGCTGAGCACGTTTTCTGAAATGTGCTCCTCCCGTCACTCTGGTTGGGTGCGCATAGTAAAAAGTGCTCTTGGCAGCTAGAGAGTGCCGCGTTGACCATTGCGCATGAAGAAATAAACACCTGCAACGTTTGGTTTAGGTTTTAGGTGCATTTTTAATTTTATTGCTTAAATCGCATTTTCTCGACGAGCTGAGCACGTTTTCTGAAATGTGCTCCTCCCGTCACTCTGGTTGGGTGCGCATAGTAAAAACTGCTCTTGGCAGCTAGAGAGTGCCGCGTTGACCACTGCGCATGAAGAAATGACCACCTGCAACGTTTGGTTTAGGTTTTAGGTGCATTTTTAATTTTATTGCTTAAATCGCATTTTCTCGACGAGCTGAGCACGTTTTCTGAAATGTGCTCCTCCCGTCACTCTGGTTGGGTGCGCATAGTAAAAAGTGCTCTTGGCAGCTAGAGTGCCGCGTTGACCACTGCGCATGAAGAAATAACCACCTGCAACGTTATGTTTAGGTTTTATGTGCATTTTTAATTTTATTGCTTAAATCGCATTTTCTCGACGAGCCGAGCACGTTTTCTGAAATGTGCTCCTCCCGTCACTCTGGTTGGGTGCGCATAGTAAAAAGTGCTCTTGGCAGCTAGAGAGTGCCGCGTTGACCACTGCTCATGAAGAAATGACCATCTGCAACGTTTGGTTTAGGTTTTAGGTGCATTTTTAGTTTTATTGCTTAAACCGCATTTTCTCGACGAGCTGAGCACGTTTTCTGAAATGTGCTCCTCCCGTCACTCTGGTTGGGTGCGCACAGTAAAAAGTGCTCTTGGGAGCTAGAGAGTGCCGCGTTGACCACTGCGCATGAAGAAAAAACCACCTGCAACGTTTGGTTTAGGTTTTGGGTGCATTTTTAATTTTATTGCTTAAATCGAATTTTCTCGACGAGCTGAGCACGTTTTCTGAAATGTGCTCCTCCCGTCACTCTTGTTGGGTGCGCATAGTAAAAAGTGCTCTTGGCAGCGAGAGAGTGCCGCGTTGACCACTGCGCATGAAGAAATAACCACCTGCAACGTTTGGTTTAGGTTTTAGGTGCATTTTTAATTTTATTGCTTAAATCGCATTTTCTCGACGAGCTGAGCACGTTTTCTGAAATGTGCTCCTCCCGTCACTCTGGTTGGGTGCGCATAGTAAAAAGTGCTCTTGGCAGCTAGAGAGTGCCGCGTTGACCACTGCGCATGAAGAAATAACCACCTGCAACGTTTGATTTAGGTTGTGGGTGCATTTTTAATTTTATTGCTTAAATCGCATTTTCTCGACGAGCTGAGCACGTTTTCTGAAATGTGCTCCTCCCGTCACTCTGGTTGGGTGCGCATAGTAAAAAGTGCTCTTGGCAGCTAGAGAGTGCCGCGTTGACCACTGCGCATGAAGAAATGACCATCTGCAACGTTTGGTTTAGGTTTTAGGTGCATTTTTAATTTTATTGCTTAAATCGCATTTTCTCGACGAGCTGAGCACGTTTTCTGAAATGTGCTCCTCCCGTCACTCTGGTTGGGTGTGCATAGTAAAAAGTGCTCTTGGCAGCTCGAGAGTGCCGCGTTGACCACTGCGCATGAAGAAATGACCATCTGCAACGTTTGGTTTAGGTTTTAGGTGCATTTTTAATTGTATTGCTTAAATCGCATTTTCTCGTCGAGCTGAGCACGTTTTCTGAAATGTGCTCCTCCCGTCACTCTGGTTGGGTGCGCATAGTAAAAAGTGCTCTTGGCAGCTAGAGAGTGCCGCGTTGACCATTGCGCATGAAGAAATAAACACCTGCAACGTTTGGTTTAGGTTTTAGGTGCATTTTTAATTTTATTGCTTAAATCGCATTTTCTCGACGAGCTGAGCACGTTTTCTGAAATGTGCTCCTCCCGTCACTCTGGTTGGGTGCGCATAGTAAAAACTGCTCTTGGCAGCTAGAGAGTGCCGCGTTGACCACTGCGCATGAAGAAATGACCACCTGCAACGTTTGGTTTAGGTTTTAGGTGCATTTTTAATTTTATTGCTTAAATCGCATTTTCTCGACGAGCTGAGCACGTTTTCTGAAATGTGCTCCTCCCGTCACTCTGGTTGGGTGCGCATAGTAAAAAGTGCTCTTGGCAGCTAGAGAGTGCCGCGTTGACCACTGCGCATGAAGAAATAACCACCTGCAACGTTATGTTTAGGTTTTATGTGCATTTTTAATTTTATTGCTTAAATCGCATTTTCTCGACGAGCCGAGCACGTTTTCTGAAATGTGCTCCTCCCGTCACTCTGGTTGGGTGCGCATAGTAAAAAGTGCGCTTGGCAGCTAGAGAGTGCCGCGTTGACCACTGCGCATGAAGAAATAACCACCTGCAACGTTTGATTTAGGTTGTGGGTGCATTTTTAATTTTATTGCTTAAATCGCATTTTCTCGACGAGCTGAGCACGTTTTCTGAAATGTGCTCCTCCCGTCACTCTGGTTGGGTGCGCATAGTAAAAAGTGCTCTTGGCAGCTAGAGAGTGCCGCGTTGACCACTGCGCATGAAGAAATAACCACCTGCAACGTTTGGTTTAGGTTTTGGGTGCATTTTTAATTTTATTGCTTAAATCGCATTTTCTCGACGAGCTGAGCACATTTTCTGAAATGTGCTCCTCCCGTCACTCTGGTTGGGTGCGCATAGTAAAAAGTGCTCTTGGCAGCTAGAGAGTGCCGCGTTGACCACTGCGCATGAAGAACTGACCATCTGCAACGTTTGGTTTAGGTTTTGGGTGCATTTTTAATTTTATTGCTTAAATCGCATTTTCTCGACGAGCTGAGCACGTTTTCTGAAATGTGCTCCTCCCGTCACTCTGGTCGGGTGCGCATAGTAAAAAGTGCTCTTGGCAGCTAGAGAGTGCCGCGTTGACTGCTGCACATGAAGAAATAACCACCCCCAACGTTTGGTTTAGGTTTTAGGTGCATTTTTAATTTTATTGCTTAAATCGCATTTTCTCGACGAGCCGAGCACGTTTTCTGAAATGTGCTCCTCCCGTCACTCTGGTTGGGTGCGCATAGTAAAAAGTGCTCTTGGCAGCTAGAGAGTGCCGCGTTGACCACTGCGCATGAAGAAATAACCACCTGCAACGTTTGATTTAGGTTGTGGGTGCATTTTTAATTTTATTGCTTAAATCGCATTTTCTCGACGAGCTGAGCACGTTTTCTGAAATGTGCTCCTCCCGTCACTCTGGTTGGGTGCTCATAGTAAAAAGTGCTCTTGGCAGCTAGAGAGTGCCGCGTTAACCACTGCACATGAAGAAATAACCACCTGCAAGTTTGGTTTAGGTTTTAGGTGCATTTTTAATTTTATTGCTTAAATCGCATTTTCTCGACGAGCTGAGCACGTTTTCTGAAATGTGCTCCTCCCGTCACTCTGGTTGGGTGCGCATAGTAAAAAGTGCTCTTGGCAGCTAGAGAGTGCCGCGTTGACCACTGCGCATGAAGAAATGACCATCTGCAACGTTTGATTTAGGTTGTGGGTGCATTTTTAATTTTATTGCTTAAATCGCATTTTCTCGACGAGCTGAGCACGTTTTCTGAAATGTGCTCCTCCCGTCACTCTGGTTGGGTGCGCATAGTAAAAAGTGCTCTTGGCAGCTAGAGAGTGCCGCGTTAAACACTGCGCATGAAGAAATAACCACCTGCAACGTTTGGTTTAGGTTTTGGGTGCATTTTTAATTTTATTGCTTAAATCGCATTTTCTCGACGAGCTGAGCACGTTTTCTGAAATGTGCTCCTCCCGTCACTCTGGTTGGGTGTGCATAGTAAAAAGTGCTCTTGGCAGCTCGAGAGTGCCGCGTTGACCACTGCGCATGAAGAAATGACTATCTGCAACGTTTGGTTTAGGTTTTATGTGCATTTTTAATTTTATTGCTTAAATCGCATTTTCTCGACGAGCCGAGCACGTTTTCTGAAATGTGCTCCTCCCGTCACTCTGGTTGGGTGCGCATAGTAAAAAGTGCTCTTGGGAGCTAGAGAGTGCCGCGTTGACCACTGCGCATGAAGAAATGACCATCTGCAACGTTTGGTTTAGGTTGTGGGTGCATTTTTAATTTTATTGCTTAAATCGCATTTTCTCGACGAGCTGAGCACGTTTTCTGAAATGTCACTCCGGTTGGGTGCGCATAGTAAAAAGTGCTCTTGGCAGCTAGAGAGTGCCGCGTTAAACACTGCGCATGAAGAAATGACCATCTGCAACGTTTGGTTTAGGTTTTGGGTGCATTTTTAATTTTATTGCTTAAATCGCATTTTCTCGACGAGCTGAGCACGTTTTCTGAAATGTGCTCCTCCCGTCACTCTGGTTGGGTGCGCATAGTAAAAAGTGCTCTTGGCAGCTAGAGAGTGCCGCGTTGACCACTGCGCATGAAGAAATAACCACCTGCAACGTTTGATTTAGGTTGTGGGTGCATTTTTAATTTTATTGCTTCAATCGCATTTTCTCGACGAGCTGAGCACGTTTTCTGAAATGTGCTCCTCCCGTCACTCCGGTTGGGTGCGCATAGTAAAAAGTGCTCTTGGCAGCTAGAGAGTGCCGCGTTAAACACTGCGCATGAAGAAATAACCACCTGCAACGTTTGGTTTAGGTTTTGGGTGCATTTTTAATTTAATTGCTTAAATCGCATTTTCTCGACGAGCTGAGCACGTTTTCTGAAATGTGCTCCTCCCGTCACTCTGGTTGGGTGCGCATAGTAAAAAGTGCTCTTGGCAGCTAGAGAGTGCAGCGTTGACCATTGCGCATGAAGAAATAACCACCTGCAACGTTTGGTTTAGGTTTTAGGTGCATTTTTAATTTTATTGCTTAAATCGCATTTTCTCGACGAGCTGAGCACGTTTTCTGAAATGTGCTCCTCCCGTCACTCTGGTTGGGTGCGCATAGTAAAAAGTGCTCTTGGCAGCTAGAGAGTGCCGCGTTGACCACTGCGCATGAAGAAATGACCATCTGCAACGTTTGGTTTAGGTTTTGGGTGCATTTTTAATTTTATTGCTTAAATCGCATTTTATCGTCGAGCTGAGCACGTTTTCTGAAATGTGCTCCTCCCGTCACTCTGGTTGGGTGCGCATAGTAAAAAGTGCTCTTGGCAGCTAGAGAGTGCCGCGTTGACCATTGCGCATGAAGAAATAACCACCTGCAACGTTTGGTTTAGGTTTTAGGTGCATTTTTAATTTTATTGCTTAAATCGCATTTTCTCGACGAGCTGAGCACGTTTTCTGAAATGTGCTCCTCCCGTCACTCTGGTTGGGTGCGCATAGTAAAAAGTGCTCTTGGCAGCTAGAGAGTGCCGCGTTGACCACTGCGCATGAAGAAATGACCATCTGCAACGTTTGGTTTAGGTTTTAGGTGCATTTTTAATTTTATTGCTTAAATCGCATTTTCTCGACGAGCTGAGCACGTTTTCTGAAATGTGCTCCTCCCGTCACTCTGGTTGGGTGTGCATAGTAAAAAGTGCTCTTGGCAGCTAGAGAGTGCCGCGTTGACCACTGCGCATGAAGAAATGACTATCTGCAACGTTTGGTTTAGGTTTTATGTGCATTTTTAATTTTATTGCTTAAATCGCATTTTCTCGACGAGCCGAGCACGTTTTCTGAAATGTGCTCCTCCCGTCACTCTGGTTGGGTGCGCATAGTAAAAAGTGCTCTTGGCAGCTAGAGAGTGCCGCGTTGACCACAGCTCATGAAGAAATGACCATCTGCAACGTTTGGTTTAGGTTTTAGGTGCATTTTTAGTTTTATTGCTTAAATCGCATTTTCTCGACGAGCTGAGCACGTTTTCTGAAATGTGCTCCTCCCGTCACTCTGGTTGGGTGCGCATAGTAAAAAGTGCTCTTGGGAGCTAAAGAGTGCCGCGTTGACCACTGCGCATGAAGAAATAACCACCTGCAACGTTTGGTTTAGGTTTTGGGTGCATTTTTAATTTTATTGCTTAAATCGAATTTGCTCGACGAGCTGAGCACGTTTTCTGAAATGTGCTCCTCCCGTCACTCTTGTTGGGTGCGCATAGAAAAAAGTGCTCTTGGCAGCTAGAGAGTGCCGCGTTGACCACTGCGCATGAAGAAATAACCACCTGCAACGTTTGGTTTAGGTTTTAGGTACATTTTTAATTTTATTGCTTAAATCGCATTTTCTGGACGAGCTGAGCACGTTTTCTGAAATGTGCTCCTCCCGTCACTCTGGTTGGGTGCGCATAGTAAAAAGTGCTCTTGGCAGCTAGAGAGTGCCGCGTTGACCACTGCACATGAAGAAATAACCACCTGCGACGTTTGGTTTAGGTTTTGGGTGCATTTTTAATTTTATTGCTTAAATCGCATTTTCTCGTCGAGCTGAGCACGTTTTCTGAAATGTGCTCCTCCCGTCACTCTGGTTGGGTGCGCATAGTAAAAAGTGCTCTTGGCAGCTAGAGAGTGCCGCGTTGACCACTGCGCATGAAGAAATAACCACCTGCAACGTTTGGTTTAGGTTTTGGGTGCATTTTTAATTTTATTGCTTAAATCGCATTTTCTCGACGAGCTGAGCACATTTTCTGAAATGTGCTCCTCCCGTCACTCTGGTTGGGTGCGCATAGTAAAAAGTGCTCTTGGCAGCTAGAGAGTGCCGCGTTGACCACTGCGCATGAAGAACTGACCATCTGCAACGTTTGGTTTAGGTTTTGGGTGCATTTTTAATTTTATTGCTTAAATCGCATTTTCTCGACGAGCTGAGCACGTTTTCTGAAATGTGCTCCTCCCGTCACTCTGGTCGGGTGCGCATAGTAAAAAGTGCTCTTGGCAGCTACAGAGTGCTGCGTTGACTGCTGCACATGAAGAAATAACCACCCCCAACGTTTGGTTTAGGTTTTAGGTGCATTTTTAATTTTATTGCTTAAATCGCATTTTCTCGACGAGCCGAGCACGTTTTCTGAAATGTGCTCCTCCCGTCACTCTGGTTGGGTGCGCATAGTAAAAAGTGCTCTTGGCAGCTAGAGAGTGCCGCGTTGACCACTGCGCATGAAGAAATAACCACCTGCAACGTTTAGTTTAGGTTTTAGGTGCATTTTTAATTTTATTGCTTAAATCGCATTTTCTCGACGAGCTGAGCACGTTTTCTGAAATTTGCTCCTCCCGTCACTGTGGTTGGGTGCGCATAGTAAAAAGTGCTCTTGGCAGCTAGAGAGTGCCGCGTTGACCACTGCGCATGAAGAAATGACCATCTGCAACGTTTGGTTTAGGTTTTAGGTGCATTTTTAATTTTATTGCTTGAATCGCATTTTCTCGACGAGCTGAGCACGTTTTCTGAAATGTGCTCCTCCCGTCACTCTGGTTGGGTGTGCATAGTAAAAAGTGCTCTTGGCAGCTCGAGAGTGCCGCGTTGACCACTGCGCATGAAGAAATGGCCATCTGCAACGTTTGGTTTAGGTTTTAGGTGCATTTTTAATTTTATTGCTTAAATCGCATTTTCTCGTCGAGCTGAGCACGTTTTCTGAAATGTGCTCCTCCCGTCACTCTGGTTGGGTGCGCATAGTAAAAAGTGCTCTTGGCAGCTAGAGAGTGCCGCGTTGACCATTGCGCATGAAGAAATAAACACCTGCAACGTTTGGTTTAGGTTTTAGGTGCATTTTTAATTGTATTGCTTAAATCGCATTTTCTCGACGAGCTGAGCACGTTTTCTGAAATGTGCTCCTCCCGTCACTCTGGTTGGGTGCGCATAGTAAAAAGTGCTCTTGGCAGCTAGAGAGTGCCGCGTTGACCACTGCGCATGAAGAAATGACCACCTGCAACGTTTGGTTTAGGTTTTAGGTGCATTTTTAATTTTATTGCTTAAATCGCATTTTCTCGACGAGCTGAGCACGTTTTCTGAAATGTGCTCCTCCCGTCACTCTGGTTGGGTGCGCATAGTAAAAAGTGCTCTTGGCAGCTAGAGAGTGCCGCGTTGACCACTGCGCATGAAGAAATAACCACCTGCAACGTTTGGTTTAGGTTTTGGGTGCATTTTTAATTTTATTGCTTAAATCGCATTTTCTCGACGAGCTGAGCACGTTTTCTGAAATGTGCTCCTCCCGTCACTCTGGTTGGGTGTGCATAGTAAAAAGTGCTCTTGGCAGCTCGAGAGTGCCGCGTTGACCACTGCGCATGAAGAAATGACCATCTGCAACGTTTGGTTTAGGTTTTATGTGCATTTTTAATTTTATTGCTTAAATCGCATTTTCTCGACGAGCCGAGCACGTTTTCTGAAATGTGCTCCTCCCGTCACTCTGGTTGGGTGCGCATAGTAAAAAGTGCTCTTGGCAGCTAGAGAGTGCCGCGTTGACCACTGCTCATGAAGAAATGACCATCTGCAACGTTTGGTTTAGGTTTTAGGTGCATTTTTAGTTTTATTGCTTAAATCGCATTTTCTCGACGAGCTGAGCACGTTTTCTGAAATGTGCTCCTCCCGTCACTCTGGTTGGGTGTGCATAGTAAAAAGTGCTCTTGGGAGCTAAAGAGTGCCGCGTTGACCACTGCGCATGAAGAAATAACCACCTGCAACGTTTGGTTTAGGTTTTGGGTGAATTTTTAATTTTATTGCTTAAATCGAATTTGCTCGACGAGCTGAGCACGTTTTCTGAAATGTGCTCCTCCCGTCACTCTTGTTGGGTGCGCATAGAAAAAAGTGCTCTTGGCAGCTAGAGAGTGCCGCGTTGACCACTGCGCATGAAGAAATAACCACCTGCAACGTTTGGTTTAGGTTTTAGGGGCATTTTTAATTTTATTGCTTAAATCGCATTTTCTGGACGAGCTGAGCACGTTTTCTGAAATGTGCTCCTCCCGTCACTCTGGTTGGGTGCGCATAGTAAAAAGTGCTCTTGGCAGCTAGAGAGTGCCGCGTTGACCACTGCACATGAAGAAATAACCACCTGCAACGTTTGGTTTAGGTTTTAGGTGCATTTTTAATTTTATTGCTTAAATCGCATTTTCTCGACGAGCTGAGCACGTTTTCTGAAATGTGCTCCTCCCGTCACTCTGGTCGGGTGCGCATAGTAAAAAGTGCTCTTGGCAGCTAGAGAGTGCCGCGTTGACTGCTGCACATGAAGAAATAACCACCCCCAACGTTTGATTTAGGTTGTGAGTGCATTTTTAATTTTATTGCTTAAATCGCATTTTCTCGACGAGCTGAGCACGTTTTCTGAAATGTGCTCCTCCCGTCACTCTGGTTGGGTGCGCATAGTAAAAAGTGCTCTTGGCAGCTAGAGAGTGCCGCATTGACCACTGCGCATGAAGAAATAACCACCTGCAACGTTTGGTTTAGGTTTTGGGTGCATTTTTAATTTTATTGCTTAAATCGCATTTTCTCGACGAGCTGAGCACGTTTTCTGAAATGTGCTCCTCCCGTCACTCTGGTTGGGTGCGCACAGTAAAAAGTGCTCTTGGCAGCTAGAGAGTGCCGCGTTGACCACTGCGCATGAAGAAATGACCATATGCAACGTTTGGTTTAGGTTTTAGGTGCATTTTTAATTTTATTGCTTAAATCGCATTTTCTCGACGAGCTGAGCACGTTTTCTGAAATGTGCTCCTCCCGTCACTCTGGTTGGGTGCGCATAGTAAAAAGGGCTCTTGGCAGCTAGAGAGTGCCGCGTTGACCACTGCCCAAGAAGAAATAACCACCTGCAACGTTTGGTTTAGGTTTTAGGTGCATTTTTAATTTTATTGCTTAAATCGCATTTTCTCGACGAGCTGAGCACGTTTTCTGAAATGTGCTCCTCCCGTCACTCTGGTTGGGTGCGCATAGTAAAAAGTGCTCTTGGCAGCTAGAGAGTGCCGCGTTGACCACTGCGCATGAAGAAATAACCACCTGCAACGTTTGATTTAGGTTGTGGGTGCATTTTTAATTTTATTGCTTAAATCGCATTTTCTCGACGAGCTGAGCACGTTTTCTGAAATGTGCTCCTCCTGTCACTCCGGTTGGGTGCGCATAGTAAAAAGTGCTCTTGGCAGCTAGAGAGTGCCGCGTTAAACACTGCGCATGAAGAAATAACCACCTGCAACGTTTGGTTTAGGTTTTGGGTGCATTTTTAATTTAATTGCTTAAATCGCATTTTCTCGACGAGCCGAGCACGTTTTCTGAAATGTGCTCCTCCCGTCACTCTGGTTGGGTGCGCATAGTAAAAAGTGCTCTTGGCAGCTAGAGAGTGCCGCGTTGACCATTGCGCATGAAGAAATAACCACCTGCAACGTTTGGTTTAGGTTTTAGGTGCATTTTTAATTTTATTGCTTAAATCGCATTTTCTCGACGAGCTGAGCACGTTTTCTGAAATGTGCTCCTCCCGTCACTCTGGTTGGGTGCGCATAGTAAAAAGTGCTCTTGGCAGCTAGAGAGTGCCGCGTTGACCACTGCGCATGAAGAAATAACCACCTGCAACGTTTGGTTGAGGTTTTGGGTGCATTATTACTTTTATTGCTTAAATCGCATTTTCTCGACGAGCTGAGCACGTTTTCTGAAATGTGCTCCTCCCGTCACTCTGGTCGGGTGCGCATAGTAAAAAGTGCTCTTGGCAGCTAGAGAGTGCCGCGTTGACTGCTGCACATGAAGAAAAAACCACCCCCAACGTTTGGTTTAGGTTTTAGGTGCATTTTTAATTTTATTGCTTAAATCGCATTTTCTCGACGAGCTGAGCACGTTTTCTGAAATGTGCTCCTCCCGTCACTCTGGTTGGGTGCGCATATTAAAAAGTGCTCTTGGCAGCTAGAGAGTGCCGCGTTGACCACTGCGCATGAAGAACTGACCATCTGCAACGTTTGGTTTAGGTTTTGGGTGCATTTTTAATTTAATTGCTTAAATCGCATTTTCTCGACGAGCTGAGCACGTTTTCTGAAATGTGCTCCTCCCGTCACTCTGGTTGGGTGCGCATAGTAAAAAGTGCTCTTGGCAGCGAGAGAG
This sequence comes from Syngnathus scovelli, assembly GCF_024217435.2. Taxonomy (NCBI): domain Eukaryota; kingdom Metazoa; phylum Chordata; class Actinopteri; order Syngnathiformes; family Syngnathidae; genus Syngnathus; species Syngnathus scovelli. The sequence continues at coordinate 895,007 of NC_090863.1, forward strand.
TGCCGCGTTGACCACTGCGCATGAAGAAATAACCACCTGCAACGTTTGGTTTAGGTTTTAGGTGCATTTTTAATTTTATTGCTTAAATCGCATTTTCTCGACGAGCTGAGCACGTTTTCTGAAATGTGCTCCTCCCGTCACTCTGGTTGGGTGCGCATAGTAAAAAGTGCTCTTGGCAGCTAGAGAGTGCCGCGTTAAACACTGCGCATGAAGAAATAACCACCTGCAACGTTTGGTTTAGGTTTTGGGTGCATTTTTAATTTTATTGCTTAAATCGCATTTTCTCGACGAGCTGAGCACGTTTTCTGAAATGTGCTCCTCCCGTCACTCTGGTTGGGTGTGCATAGTAAAAAGTGCTCTTGGCAGCTAGAGAGTGCCGCGTTGACCACTGCGCATGAAGAAATAACCACCTGCAACGTTTGGTTTAGGTTTTGGGTGCATTTTTAATTTTATTGCTTAAATCGCATTTTCTCGTTGAGCTGAGCACGTTTTCTGAAATGTGCTCCTCCCGTCACTCCGGTTGGGTGCGCATAGTAAAAAGTGCTCTTGGCAGCTAGAGAGTGCCGCGTTAAACACTGGGCATTAAGAAATAACCACCTGCAACGTTTGGTTTAGGTTTTGGGTGCATTTTTAATTTAATTGCTTAAATCGCATTTTCTCGACGAGCTGAGCACGTTTTCTGAAATGTGCTCCTCCCGTCACTCTGGTTGGGTGTGCATAGTAAAAAGTGCTCTTGGCAGCTAGAGAGTGCCGCGTTGACCATTGCGCATGAAGAAATAACCACCTGCAACGTTTGGTTTAGGTTTTAGGTGCATTTTTAATTTTATTGCTTAAATCGCATTTTCTCGACGAGCTGAGCACGTTTTCTGAAATGTGCTCCTCCCGTCACTCTGGTTGGGTGCGCATAGTAAAAAGTGCTCTTGGCAGCTAGAGAGTGCCGCCTTGACCACTGCGCATGAAGAAATAACCACCTGCAACGTTTGGTTGAGGTTTTGGGTGCATTATTACTTTTATTGCTTAAATCGCATTTTCTCGACGAGCTGAGCACGTTTTCTGAAATGTGCTCCTCCCGTCACTCTGGTCGGGTGCGCATAGTAAAATGTGCTCTTGGCAGCTAGAGAGTGCCGCGTTGACTGCTGCACATGAAGAAATAACCACCCCCAACGTTTGGTTTAGGTTTTGGGTGCATTTTTAATTTTATTGCTTAAATCGCATTTTCTCGACGAGCTGAGCACGTTTTCTGAAATGCGCTCCTCCCGTCACTCTGGTTGGGTGCGCATAGTAAAAAGTGCTCTTGGCAGCTAGAGAGTGCCGCGTTGACCACTGCGCATATAGAAATGACCATCTGCAACGTTTGGTTTAGGTTTTGGGTGCATTTTTAATTTTATTGCTTAAATCGCATTTTCTCGACGAGCTGAGCACATTTTCTGAAACGTGCTCCTCCCGTCACTCTGGTTGGGTGCGCATAGTAAAAAGTGCTCTTGGCAGCTAGAGAGTGCCGCGTTGACCACTGCGCATGAAGAACTGACCATCTGCAACGTTTGGTTTAGGTTTTGGGTGCATTTTTAATTTTATTGCTTAAATCGCATTTTCTCGACGAGCTGAGCACGTTTTCTGAAATGTGCTCCTCCCGTCACTCTGGTTGGGTGCGCATAGTAAAAAGTGCTCTTGGCAGCTAGAGAGTGCCGCGTTGACCACTGCGCATGAAGAACTGACCATCTGCAACGTTTGGTTTAGGTTTTGGGTGCATTTTTAATTTTATTGCTTAAATCGCATTTTCTCGACGAGCTGAGCACGTTTTCTGAAATGTGCTCCTCCCGTCACTCTGGTCGGGTGCGCATAGTAAAAAGTGCTCTTGGCAGCTAGAGAGTGCCGCGTTAAACACTGCGCATGAAGAAATAACCACCTGCAGCGTTTGGTTTAGGTTTTGGGTGCATTTTTAATTTTATTGCTTAAATCGCATTTTCTCGACGAGCTGAGCACGTTTTCTGAAATGTGCTCCTCCCGTCACTCTGGTTGGGTGTGCATAGTAAAAAGTGCTCTTGGCAGCTCGAGAGTGCCGCGTTGACCACTGCGCATGAAGAAATGACCATCTGCAACGTTTGGTTTAGGTTTTATGTGCATTTTTAATTTTATTGCTTAAATCGCATTTTCTCGATGAGCCGAGCACGTTTTCTGAAATGTGCTCCTCCCGTCACTCTGGTTGGGTGCGCATAGTAAAAAGTGCTCTTGGCAGCTAGAGAGTGCCGCGTTGACCATTGCGCATGAAGAACTGACCATCTGCAACGTTTGGTTTAGGTTTTGGGTGCATTTTTAATTTTATTGCTTAAATCGCATTTTCTCGACGAGCTGAGCACGTTTTCTGAAATGTGCTCCTCCCGTCACTCTGGTCGGGTGTGCATAGTAAAAAGTGCTCTTGGCAGCTCGAGAGTGCCGCGTTGACCACTGCGCATGAAGAAATGACCATCTGCAACGTTTGGTTTAGGTTTTAGGTGCATTTTTAATTTTATTGCTTAAATCGCATTTTCTCGATGAGCCGAGCACGTTTTCTGAAATGTGCTCCTCCCGTCACTCTGGTTGGGTGCGCATAGTAAAAAGTGCTCTTGGCAGCTAGAGAGTGCCGCGTTGACCACTGCTCATGAAGAAATGACCATCTGCAACGTTTGGTTTAGGTTTTAGGTGCATTTTTAATTTTATTGCTTACATCGCATTTTCTCGACGAGCTGAGCACGTTTTCTGAAATGTGCTCCTCCCGTCACTCTGGTCAGGTGCGCATAGTAAAAAGTGCTCTTGGCAGCTAGAGAGTGCCGCGTTGACTGCTGCACATGAAGAAATAACCACCCCCAACGTTTGGTTTAGGTTTTAGGTGCATTTTTAATTTTATTGCTTAAATCGCATTTTCTCGACGAGCTGAGCACGTTTTCTGAAATGTGCTCCTCCCGTCACTCTGGTTGGGTGCGCATAGTAAAAAGTGCTCTTGGCAGCTAGAGAGTGCCACGTTGACCACTGCGCATGAAGAAATGAGCATCTGCAACGTTTGGTTTAGGTTTTAGGTGCATTTTTAATTTTATTGCGTAAATCGCATTTTCTCGACGAGCTGAGCACGTTTTCTGAAATGTGCTCCTCCCGTCACTCTGGTTGGGTGCGCATAGTAAAACGTGCTCTTGGCAGCTAGAGAGTGCCGCGTTGACCATTGCGCATAAAGAAATAACCACCTGCAACATTTGGTTTAGGTTTTAGGTGCATTTTTAATTTTATTGCTTAAATCGCATTTTCTCGACGAGCAGAGCACGTTTTCTGAAATGTGCTCCTCCCGTCACTCTGGTTGGGTGCGCATAGTAAAAAGTGCTCTTGGCAGCTAGAGAGTGCCGCGTTGACCACTGCGCATGAAGAAATAACCACCTGCAACGTTTGGTTTAGGTTTTGGGTGCATTTTTAATTTTATTGCTTAAATCGCATTTTCTCGACGAGCTGAGCACGTTTTCTGAAATGTGCTCCTCCCGTCACTCTGGTCGGGTGCGCATAGTAAAAAGTGCTCTTGGCAGCTAGAGAGTGCCGCGTTAAACACTGCGCATGAAGAAATAACCACCTGCAGCGTTTGGTTTAGGTTTTGGGTGCATTTTTAATTTTATTGCTTAAATCGCATTTTCTCGACGAGCTGAGCACGTTTTCTGAAATGTGCTCCTCCCGTCACTCTGGTTGGGTTTGCATAGTAAAAAGTGCTCTTGGCAGCTCGAGAGTGCCGCGTTGACCACTGCGCATGAAGAAATAACCACCTGCAACGTTTGGTTTAGGTTTTGGGTGCATTATTAATTTTATTGCTTAAATCGCATTTTCTCGTCGAGCTGAGCACGTTTTCTGAAATGTGCTCCTCCCGTCACTCTGGTTGGGTGCGCATAGTAAAAAGTGCTCTTGGCAGCGAGAGAGTGCCGCGTTGACCACTGCGCATGAAGAAATGACCATCTGCAACGTTTGGTTTAGGTTTTGGGTGCATTTTTAATTTTATTGCTTAAATCGCATTTTCTCGACGAGCTGAGCACGTTTTCTGAAATGTGCTCCTCCCGTCACTCTGGTTGGGTGCGCATAGTAAAAAGTGCTCTTGGCAGCTAGAGAATGCCGCGTTGACCACTGCACATGAAGAAATAACCACCTGCAACGTTTGGTTTAGGTTTTAGGTGCATTTTTAATTTTATTGCTTAAATCGCATTTTCTCGACGAGCTGAGCACGTTGTCTGAAATGTGCTCCTCCCGTCACTCTGGTTGGGTGCGCATAGTAAAAAGTGCTCTTGGCAGCTAGAGAGTGCCGCGTTGACCACTGCGCATGAAGAAATAACCACCTGCAACGTTTAGTTTAGGTTTTAGGTGCATTTTTAATTTTATTGCTTAAATCGCATTTTCTCGACGAGCTGAGCACGTTTTCTGAAATGTGCTCCTCCCGTCACTCTGGTTGGGTGCGCATAGTAAAAAGTGCTCTTGGCAGCTAGAGAGTGCCGCGTTGACCACTGCGCATGAAGAAATAACCACCTGCAACGTTTGGTTTAGGTTTTGGGTGCATTTTTAATTTTATTGCTTAAATCGCATTTTCTCGTCGAGCTGAGCACGTTTTCTGAAATGTGCTCCTCCCGTCACTCTGGTTGGGTGCGCATAGTAAAAAGTGCTCTTGGCAGCTAGAGAGTGCCGCGTTGACCACTGCGCATGAAGAAATGACCATCTGCAACGTTTGGTTTAGGTTTTAGGTGCATTCTTAATTTTATTGCTTAAATCGCATTTTCTCGACGAGCTGAGCACGTTTTCTGAAATGTGCTCCTCCCGTCACTCTGGTTGGGTGTGCATAGTAAAAAGTGCTCTTGGCAGCTCGAGAGTGCCGCGTTGACCACTGCGCATGAAGAAATGACCATCTGCAACGTTTGGTTTAGGTTTTAGGTGCATTTTTAATTTTATTGCTTAAATCGCATTTTCTCGTCGAGCTGAGCACGTTTTCTGAAATGTGCTCCTCCCGTCACTCTGGTTGGGTGCGCATAGTAAAAAGTGCTCTTGGCAGCTAGAGAGTGCCGCGTTGACCATTGCGCATGAAGAAATAACCACCTGCAACGTTTGATTTAGGTTTTAGGTGCATTTTTAATTTTATTGCTTAAATCGCATTTTCTCGACGAGCTGAGCACGTTTTCTGAAATGTGCTCCTCCCGTCACTCCGGTTGGGTGCGCATAGTAAAAAGTGCTCTTGGCAGCTAGAGAGTGCCGCGTTGACTGCTGCACATGAAGAAATAACCACCCCCAACGTTTGGTTTAGGTTTTGGGTGCATTTTTAATTTTATTGCTTAAATCGCATTTTCTCGACGAGCTGAGCACGTTTTCTGAAATGTGCTCCTCCCGTCACTCTGGTTGGGTGCGCATAGTAAAAAGTGCTCTTGGCAGCTAGAGAGTGCCGCGTTGACCACTGCGCATGAAGAAATAACCACCTGCAACGTTTAGTTTAGGTTTTAGGTGCATTTTTAATTTTATTGCTTAAATCGCATTTTCTCGACGAGCTGAGCACGTTTTCTGAAATGTGCTCCTCCCGTCACTCTGGTTGGGTGCGCATAGTAAAAAGTGCTCTTGGCAGCTAGAGAGTGCCGCGTTGACCACTGCGCATGAAGAAATAACCACCTGCAACGTTTGGTTTAGGTTTTGGGTGCATTTTTAATTTTATTGCTTAAATCGCATTTTCTCGTCGAGCTGAGCACGTTTTCTGAAATGTGCTCCTCCCGTCACTCTGGTTGGGTGCGCATAGTAAAAAGTGCTCTTGGCAGCTAGAGAGTGCCGCGTTGACCACTGCGCATGAAGAAATGACCATCTGCAACGTTTGGTTTAGGTTTTAGGTGCATTCTTAATTTTATTGCTTAAATCGCATTTTCTCGACGAGCTGAGCACGTTTTCTGAAATGTGCTCCTCCCGTCACTCTGGTTGGGTGTGCATAGTAAAAAGTGCTCTTGGCAGCTCGAGAGTGCCGCGTTGACCACTGCGCATGAAGAAATGACCATCTGCAACGTTTGGTTTAGGTTTTAGGTGCATTTTTAATTTTATTGCTTAAATCGCATTTTCTCGACGAGCTGAGCACGTTTTCCTAAATGTGCTCCTCCCGTCACTCTGGTTGGGTGCGCATAGTAAAAAGTGCTCTTGGCAGCTAGAGAGTGCCGCGTTGACCATTGCGCATGAAGAAATAACCACCTGCAACGTTTGGTTTAGGTTTTAGGTGCATTTTTAATTTTATTGCTTGAATCGCATTTTCTCGACGAGCTGAGCACGTTTTCTGAAATGTGCTCCTCCCGTCACTCTGGTTGGGTCCGCATAGTAAAAAGTGCTCTTGGCAGCTAGAGAGTGCCGCGTTGACCACTGCGCATGAAGAAATAACCACCTGCAACGTTTGGTTTAGGTTTTGGGTGCATTTTTAATTTTATTGCTTAAATCGCATTTTCTCGTCGAGCTGAGCACGTTTTCTGAAATGTGCTCCTCCCGTCACTCTGGTTGGTTGCGCATAGTAAAAAGTGCTCTTGGCAGCTAGAGAGTGCCGCGTTGACCACTGCGCATGAATAAATGACCATCTGCAACGTTTGGTTTAGGTTTTTGGTGCATTTTTAATTTTATTGCTTAAATCGCATTTTCTCGACGAGCTGAGCACGTTTTCTGAAATGTGCTCCTCCCGTCACTCTGGTTGGGTGCGCATAGTAAAAAGTGCTCTTGGCAGCTAGAGAGTGCCGCGTTGACCACTGCGCATGAAGAAATAACCACCTGCAACGTTTGATTTAGGTTGTGGGTGCATTTTTAATTTTATTGCTTAAATCGCATTTTCTCGACGAGCTGAGCACGTTTTCTGAAATGTGCTCCTCCCGTCACTCCGGTTGGGTGCGCATAGTAAAAAGTGCTCTTGGCAGCTAGAGAGTGCCGCGTTAAACACTGCGCATGAAGAAATAACCACCTGCAACGTTTGGTTTAGGTTTTGGGTGCATTTTTAATTTAATTGCTTAAATCGCATTTTCTCGACGAGCTGAGCACGTTTTCTGAAATGTGCTCCTCCCGTCACTCTGGTTGGGTGCGCATAGTAAAAAGTGCTCTTGGCAGCTAGAGAGTGCCGCGTTGCCCACTGCGCATGAATAAATAACCACCTGCAACGTTTGGTTTAGGTTTTAGGTGCATTTTTAATTTTATTGCTTAAATTGCATTTTCTCGACGAGCTGAACACGTTTTCTGAAATGCGCTCCTCCCGTCACTCTGGTTGGGTGCGCATAGTAAAAAGTGCTCTTGGCAGCTAGAGAGTGCCGCGTTGACCACTGCGCATGAAGAAATGACCATCTGCAACGTTTGGTTTAAGTTTTGGGTGCATTTTTAATTTTATTGCTTAAATCGCATTTTCTCGACGAGCTGAGCACATTTTCTGAAATGTGCTCCTCCCGTCACTCTGGTTGGGTGCGCATAGTAAAAAGTGCTCTTGGCAGCTAGAGAGTGCCGCGTTGACCACTGCGCATGAAGAACTGACCATCTGCAACGTTTGGTTTAGGTTTTGGGTGCATTTTTAATTTTATTGCTTAAATCGCATTTTCTCGACGAGCTGAGCACATTTTCTGAAATGTGCTCCTCCCGTCACTCTGGTTGGGTGCGCATAGTAAAAAGTGCTCTTGGCAGCTAGAGAGTGCCCCGTTGACCACTGCGCATGAAGAACTGACCATCTGCAACGTTTGGTTTAGGTTTTGGGTGCATTTTTAATTTTATTGCTTAAATCGCATTTTCTCGACGAGCTGAGCACGTTTTCTGAAATGTGCTCCTCCCGTCACTCTGGTCGGGTGCGCATAGTAAAAAGTGCTCTTGGCAGCTAGAGAGTGCCGCGTTGACTGCTGCACATGAAGAAATAACCACCCCCAACGTTTGGTTTAGGTTTTAGGTGCATTTTTAATTTTATTGCTTAAATCGCATTTTCTCGACGAGCCGAGCACGTTTTCTGAAATGTGCTCCTCCCGTCACTCTGGTTGGGTGCGCATAGTAAAAAGTGCTCTTGGCAGCTAGAGAGTGCCGCGTTGACCACTGCGCATGAAGAAATAACCACCTGCAACGTTTAGTTTAGGTTTTAGGTGCATTTTTAATTTTATTGCTTAAATCGCATTTTCTCGACGAGCTGAGCACGTTTTCTGAAATGTGCTCCTCCCGTCACTCTGGTTGGGTGCGCATAGTAAAAAGTGCTCTTGGCAGCTAGAGAGTGCCGCGTTGACCACTGCGCATGAAGAAATAACCACCTGCAACGTTTGGTTTAGGTTTTGGATGCATTTTTAATTTTATTGCTTAAATCGCATTTTCTCGTCGAGCTGAGCACGTTTTCTGAAATGTGCTCCTCCCGTCACTCTGGTTGGGTGCGCATAGTAAAAAGTGCTCTTGGCAGCTAGAGAGTGCCGCGTTGACCACTGCGCATGAAGAAATGACCATCTGCAACGTTTGGTTTAGGTTTTGGGTGCATTTTTAATTTTATTGCTTAAATCGCATTTTCTCGTCGAGCTGAGCACGTTTTCTGAAATGTGCTCCTCCCGTCACTCTGGTTGGGTGCGCATAGTAAAAAGTGCTCTTGGCAGCTAGAGAGTGCCGCGTTGACCATTGCGCATGAAGAAATAACCACCTGCAACGTTTGGTTTAGGTTTTAGGTGCATTTTTAATTTTATTGCTTAAATCGCATTTTCTCGACGAGCTGAGCACGTTTTCTGAAATGTGCTCCTCCCGTCACTCTGGTTGGGTGTGCATAGTAAAAAGTGCTCTTGGCAGCTAGAGAGTGCCGCGTTGACCACTGCGCATGAAGAAATGACCATCTGCAACGTTTGGTTTAGGTTTTAGGTGCATTTTTAATTTTATTGCTTAAATCGCATTTTCTCGACGAGCTGAGCACGTTTTCTGAAATGTGCTCCTCCCGTCACTCTGGTTGGGTGCGCATAGTAAAAAGTGCTCTTGGCAGCTAGAGAGTGCCGCGTTGACCACTGCGCATGAAGAAATGACCACCTGCAACGTTATGTTTAGGTTTTAGGTGCATTTTTAATTTTATTGCTTAAATAGCATTTTCTCGACGAGCTGAGCACGTTTTCTGAAATGTGCTCCTCCCGTCACTCTGGTTGGGTGCTCATAGTAAAAAGTGCTCTTGGCAGCTAGAGAGTGCCGCGTTAACCACTGCACATGAAGAAATAACCACCTGCAAGTTTGGTTTAGGTTTTAGGTGCATTTTTAATTTTATTGCTTAAATCGCATTTTCTCGACGAGCTGAGCACGTTTTCTGAAATGTGCTCCTCCCGTCACTCTGGTTGGGTGCGCATAGTAAAAAGTGCTCTTGGCAGCTAGAGAGTGCCTCGTTGACCACTGCGCATGAAGAAATAACCACCTGCAACGTTTGATTTAGGTTGTGGGTGCATTTTTAATTTTATTGCTTAAATCGCATTTTCTCGACGAGCTGAGCACGTTTTCTGAAATGTGCTCCTCCCGTCACTCTGGTTGGGTGCGCATAGTAAAAAGTGCTCTTGGCAGCTAGAGAGTGCCGCGTTAAACACTGCGCATGAAGAAATAACCACCTGCAACGTTTGGTTTAGGTTTTGGGTGCATTTTTAATTTTATTGCTTAAATCGCATTTTCTCGACGAGCTGAGCACGTTTTCTGAAATGTGCTCCTCCCGTCACTCTGGTTGGGTGTGCATAGTAAAAAGTGCTCTTGGCAGCTAGAGAGTGCCGCGTTGACCACTGCGCATGAAGAAATGACTATCTGCAACGTTTGGTTTAGGTTTTATGTGCATTTTTAATTTTATTGCTTAAATCGCATTTTCTCGACGAGCCGAGCACGTTTTCTGAAATGTGCTCCTCCCGTCACTCTGGTTGGGTGCGCATAGTAAAAAGTGCTCTTGGCAGCTAGAGAGTGCCGCGTTGACCACAGCTCATGAAGAAATGACCATCTGCAACGTTTGGTTTAGGTTTTAGGTGCATTTTTAGTTTTATTGCTTAAATCGCATTTTCTCGACGAGCTGAGCACGTTTTCTGAAATGTGCTCCTCCCGTCACTCTGGTTGGGTGCGCATAGTAAAAAGTGCTCTTGGGAGCTAAAGAGTGCCGCGTTGACCACTGCGCATGAAGAAATAACCACCTGCAACGTTTGGTTTAGGTTTTGGGTGCATTTTTAATTTTATTGCTTAAATCGAATTTGCTCGACGAGCTGAGCACGTTTTCTGAAATGTGCTCCTCCCGTCACTCTTGTTTGGTGCGCATAGAAAAAAGTGCTCTTGGCAGCTAGAGAGTGCCGCGTTGACCACTGCGCATGAAGAAATAACCACCTGCAACGTTTGGTTTAGGTTTTAGGTACATTTTTAATTTTATTGCTTAAATCGCATTTTCTGGACGAGCTGAGCACGTTTTCTGAAATGTGCTCCTCCCGTCACTCTGGTTGGGTGCGCATAGTAAAAAGTGCTCTTGGCAGCTAGAGAGTGCCGCGTTGACCACTGCACATGAAGAAATAACCACCTGCGACGTTTGGTTTAGGTTTTAGGTGCATTTTTAATTTTATTGCTTAAATCGCATTTTCTCGACGAGCTGAGCACGTTTTCTGAAATGTGCTCCTCCCGTCACTCTGGTTGGGTGTGCATAGTAAAAAGTGCTCTTGGCAGCTAGAGAGTGCCGCGTTGACCACTGCGCATGAAGAAATGACCATCTGCAACGTTTGGTTTAGGTTTTGGGTGCATTTTTAATTTTATTGCTTAAATCGCATTTTCTCGACGAGCTGAGCACGTTTTCTGAAATGTGCTCCTCCCGTCACTCTGGTTGGGTGCGCATAGTAAAAAGTGCTCTTGGCAGCTAGAGAGTGCCGCGTTGACCACTGCGCATGAAGAAATAACCACCTGCAACGTTTGATTTAGGTTGTGGGTGCATTTTTAATTTTATTGCTTAAATCGCATTTTCTCGACGAGCTGAGCACGTTTTCTGAAATGTGCTCCTCCCGTCACTCCGGTTGGGTGCGCATAGTAAAAAGTGCTCTTGGCAGCTAGAGAGTGCCGCGTTAAACACTGCGCATGAAGAAATAACCACCTGCAACGTTTGGTTTAGGTTTTGGGTGCATTTTTAATTTAATTGCTTAAATCGCATTTTCTCGACGAGCTGAGCACGTTTTCTGAAATGTGCTCCTCCCGTCACTCTGGTTGGGTGCGCATAGTAAAAAGTGCTCTTGGCAGCTAGAGAGTGCAGCGTTGACCATTGCGCATGAAGAAATAACCACCTGCAACGTTTGGTTTAGGTTTTAGGTGCATTTTTAATTTTATTGCTTAAATCGCATTTTCTCGACGAGCTGAGCACGTTTTCTGAAATGTGCTCCTCCCGTCACTCTGGATGGGTGCGCATAGTAAAAAGTGCTCTTGGCAGCTAGAGAGTGCCGCGTTGACCACTGCGCATGAAGAAATGACCATCTGCAACGTTTGGTTTAGGTTTTGGGTGCATTTTTAATTTTATTGCTTAAATCGCATTTTCTCGTCGAGCTGAGCACGTTTTCTGAAATGTGCTCCTCCCGTCACTCTGGTTGGGTGCGCATAGTAAAAAGTGCTCTTGGCAGCTAGAGAGTGCCGCGTTGACCATTGCGCATGAAGAAATAACCACCTGCAACGTTTGGTTTAGGTTTTAGGTGCATTTTTAATTTTATTGCTTAAATCGCATTTTCTCGACGAGCTGAGCACGTTTTCTGAAATGTGCTCCTCCCGTCACTCTGGTTGGGTGCGCATAGTAAAAGGTGCTCTTGGCAGCTAGAGAGTGCCGCGTTGACCACTGCGCATGAAGAAATGACCATCTGCAACGTTTGGTTTAGGTTTTAGGTGCATTTTTAATTTTATTGCTTAAATCGCATTTTCTCGACGAGCTGAGCACGTTTTCTGAAATGTGCTCCTCCCGTCACTCTGGTTGGGTGCGCATAGTAAAAAGTGCTCTTGGCAGCTAGAGAGTGCCGCGTTGACCACTGCGCATGAAGAAATGACCACCTGCAACGTTATGTTTAGGTTTTAGGTGCATTTTTAATTTTATTGCTTAAATAGCATTTTCTCGACGAGCTGAGCACGTTTTCTGAAATGTGCTCCTCCCGTCACTCTGGTTGGGTGCTCATAGTAAAAAGTGCTCTTGGCAGCTAGAGAGTGCCGCGTTAACCACTGCACATGAAGAAATAACCACCTGCAAGTTTGGTTTAGGTTTTAGGTGCATTTTTAATTTTATTGCTTAAATCGCATTTTCTCGACGAGCTGAGCACGTTTTCTGAAATGTGCTCCTCCCGTCACTCTGGTTGGGTGCGCATAGTAAAAAGTGCTCTTGGCAGCTAGAGAGTGCCGCATTGACCACTGCGCATGAAGAAATAACCACCTGGAACGTTTGATTTAGGTTGTGGGTGCATTTTTAATTTTATTGCTTAAATCGCATTTTCTCGACGAGCTGAGCACGTTTTCTGAAATGTGCTCCTCCCGTCACTCTGGTTGGGTGCGCATAGTAAAAAGTGCTCTTGGCAGCTAGAGAGTGCCGCGTTGACCACAGCTCATGAAGAAATGACCATCTGCAACGTTTGGTTTAGGTTTTAGGTGCATTTTTAGTTTTATTGCTTAAATCGCATTTTCTCGACGAGCTGAGCACGTTTTCTGAAATGTGCTCCTCCCGTCACTCTGGTTGGGTGCGCATAGTAAAAAGTGCTCTTGGGAGCTAAAGAGTGCCGCGTTGACCACTGCGCATGAAGAAATAACCACCTGCAACGTTTGGTTTAGGTTTTGGGTGCATTTTTAATTTTATTGCTTAAATCGAATTTGCTCGACGAGCTGAGCACGTTTTCTGAAATGTGCTTCTCCCGTCACTCTTGTTGGGTGCGCATAGAAAAAAGTGCTCTTGGCAGCTAGAGAGTGCCGCGTTGACCACTGCGCATGAAGAAATAACCACCTGCAACGTTTGGTTTAGGTTTTAGGTACATTTTTAATTTTATTGCTTAAATCGCATTTTCTGGACGAGCTGAGCACGTTTTCTGAAATGTGCTCCTCCCGTCACTCTGGTTGGGTGCGCATAGTAAAAAGTGCTCTTGGCAGCTAGAGAGTGCCGCGTTGACCACTGCACATGAAGAAATAACCACCTGCGACGTTTGGTTTAGGTTTTAGGTGCATTTTTAATTTTATTGCTTAAATCGCAATTTCTCGACGAGCTGAGCACGTTTTCTGAAATGTGCTCCTCCCGTCACTCTGGTTGGGTGTGCATAGTAAAAAGTGCTCTTGGCAGCTAGAGAGTGCCGCGTTGACCACTGCGCATGAAGAAATGACCATCTGCAACGTTTGGTTTAGGTTTTGGGTGCATTTTTAATTTTATTGCTTAAATCGCATTTTCTCGACGAGCTGAGCACGTTTTCTGAAATGTGCTCCTCCCGTCACTCTGGTTGGGTGCGCATAGTAAAAAGTGCTCTTGGCAGCTAGAGAGTGCCGCGTTGACCACTGCGCATGAAGAAATAACCACCTGCAACGTTTGATTTAGGTTGTGGGTGCATTTTTAATTTTATTGCTTAAATCGCATTTTCTCGACGAGCTGAGCACGTTTTCTGATATGTGCTCCTCCCGTCACTCCGGTTGGGTGCGCATAGTAAAAAGTGCTCTTGGCAGCTAGAGAGTGCCGCGTTGACCACTGCGCATGAAGAAATGACCATCTGCAACGTTTGGTTTAGGTTTTGGGTGCATTTTTAATTTTATTGCTTAAATCGCATTTTCTCGACGAGCTGAGCACGTTTTCTGAAATGTGCTCCTCCCGTCACTCTGGTTGGGTGCGCATAGTAAAAAGTGCTCTTGGCAGCTAGAGAGTGCCGCGTTGACCACTGCGCATGAAGAAATAACCACCTGCAACGTTTGATTTAGGTTGTGGGTGCATTTTTAATTTTATTGCTTAAATCGCATTTTCTCGACGAGCTGAGCACGTTTTCTGATATGTGCTCCTCCCGTCACTCCGGTTGGGTGCGCATAGTAAAAAGTGCTCTTGGCAGCTAGAGAGTGCCGCGTTAAACACTGCGCATGAAGAAATAACCACCTGCAACGTTTGGTTTAGGTTTTGGGTGCATTTTTAATTTAATTGCTTAAATCGCATTTTCTCGACGAGCTGAGCACGTTTTCTGAAATGTGCTCCTCCCGTCACTCTGGTTGGGTGCGCATAGTAAAAAGTGCTCTTGGCAGCTAGAGAGTGCAGCGTTGACCATTGCGCATGAAGAAATAACCACCTGCAACGTTTGGTTTAGGTTTTAGGTGCATTTTTAATTTTATTGCTTAAATCGCATTTTCTCGACGAGCTGAGCACGTTTTCTGAAATGTGCTCCTCCCGTCACTCTGGTTGGGTGCGCATAGTAAAAAGTGCTCTTGGCAGCTAGAGAGTGCCGCGTTGACCACTGCGCATGAAGAAATAACCACCTGCAACGTTTGGTTTAGGTTTTGGGTGCATTATTAATTTTATTGCTTAAATCGCATTTTTTCGACGAGCTGAGCACGTTTTCTGAAATGTGCTCCTCCCGTCACTCTGGTCGGGTGCGCATAGTAAAAAGTGCTCTTGGCAGCTAGAGAGTGCCGCGTTGACTGCTGCACATGAAGAAATAACCACCCCCAACGTTTGGTTTAGGTTTTAGGTGCATTTTTAATTTTATTGCTTAAATCGCATTTTCTCGACGAGCTGAGCACGTTTTCTGAAATGTGCTCCTCCCGTCACTCTGGTTGGGTGCGCATATTAAAAAGTGCTCTTGGTAGCTAGAGAGTGCCGCGTTGACCACTGCGCATGAAGAAATGACCATCTGCAACGTTTGGTTTAGGTTTTAGGTGCATTTTTAATTTTATTGCTTAAATCGCATTTTCTCGACGAGCTGAGCACGTTTTCTGAAATGTGCTCCTCCCGTCACTCTGGTTGGGTGCGCATAGTAAAAAGTTCTCTTGGCAGCTAGAGAGTGCCGCGTTGCCCACTGCGCATGAATAAATAACCACCTGCAACGTTTGGTTTAGGTTTTAGGTGCATTTTTAATTTTATTGCTTAAATCGCATTTTCTCGACGAGCTGAACACGTTTTCTGAAATGCGCTCCTCCCGTCACTCTGGTTGGGTGCGCATAGTAAAAAGTGCTCTTGGCAGCTAGAGAGTGCCGCGTTGACCACTGCGCATGAAGAAATGACCATCTGCAACGTTTGGTTTAGGTTTTGGGTGCATTTTTAATTTTATTGCTTAAATCGCATTTTCTCGACGAGCTGAGCACATTTTCTGAAATGTGCTCCTCCCGTCACTCTGGTTGGGTGCACATAGTAAAAAGTGCTCTTGGCAGCTAGAGAGTGCCGCGTTGACCACTGCGCATGAAGAACTGACCATCTGCAACGTTTGGTTTAGGTTTTGGGTGCATTTTTAATTTTATTGCTTAAATCGCATTTTCTCGTCGAACTGAGCACGTTTTCTGAAATGTGCTCCTCCCGTCACTCTGGTTGGGTGCGCATAGTAAAAAGTGCTCTTGGCAGCTAGAGAGTGCCGCGTTGACCACTGCGCATGAAGAAATAACCACCTGCAACGTTTGGTTTAGGTTTTGGGTGCATTTTTAATTTTATTGCTTAAATCGCATTTTCTCGACGAGCTGAGCACATTTTCTGAAATGTGCTCCTCCCGTCACTCTGGTTGGGTGCGCATAGTAAAAAGTGCTCTTGGCAGCTAGAGAGTGCCGCGTTGACCACTGCGCATGAAGAACTGACCATCTGCAACGTTTGGTTTAGGTTTTGGGTGCATTTTTAATTTTATTGCTTAAATCGCATTTTCTCGACGAGCTGAGCACGTTTTCTGAAATGTGCTCCTCCCGTCACTCTGGTCGGGTGCGCATAGTAAAAAGTGCTCTTGGCAGCTAGAGAGTGCCGCGTTGACTGCTGCACATGAAGAAATAACCACCTGCAACGTTTGGTTTAGGTTTTAGGTGCATTTTTAATTTTATTGCTTAAATCGCATTTTCTCGACGAGCTGAGCACGTTTTCTGAAATGTGCTCCTCCCGTCACTCTGGTTGGGTGCGCATAGTAAAAAGTGCTCTTGGCAGCTAGAGAGTGCCGCGTTGACCACTGCGCATGAAGAAATAACCACCTGCAACGTTTGGTTTATGTTTTGGGTGCATTATTAATTTTATTGCTTAAATCGCATTTTCTCGACGAGCTGAGCACGTTTTCTGAAATGTGCTCCTCCCGTCACTCTGGTCGGGTGCGCATAGTAAAAAGTGCTCTTGGCAGCTAGAGAGTGCCGCGTTGACTGCTGCACATGAAGAAATAACCACCCCCAACGTTTGGTTTAGGTTTTAGGTGCATTTTTCATTTTATTGCTTAAATCGCATTTTCTCGACGAGCTGAGCACGTTTTCTGAAATGTGCTCCTCCCGTGACTCTGGTTGGGTGCGCATAGTAAAAAGTGCTCTTGGCAGCTAGAGAGTGCCGCGTTGCCCACTGCGCATGAATAAATAACCACCTGCAACGTTTGGTTTAGGTTTTAGGTGCATTTTTAATTTTATTGCTTAAATCGCATTTTCTCGACGAGCTGAACACGTTTTCTGAAATGCGCTCCTCCCGTCACTCTGGTTGGGTGCGCATAGTAAAAAGTGCTCTTGGCAGCTAGAGAGTGCCGCGTTGACCACTGCGCATGAAGAAATGACCATCTGCAACGTTTGGTTTAGGTTTTGGGTGCATTTTTAATTTTATTGCTTAAATCGCATTTTCTCGACGAGCTGAGCACATTTTCTGAAATGTGCTCCTCCCGTCACTCTGGTTGGGTGCACATAGTAAAAAGTGCTCTTGGCAGCTAGAGAGTGCCGCGTTGACCACTGCGCATGAAGAACTGACCATCTGCAACGTTTGGTTTAGGTTTTGGGTGCATTTTTAATTTTATTGCTTAAATCGCATTTTCTCGTCGAGCTGAGCACGTTTTCTGAAATGTGCTCCTCCCGTCACTCTGGTTGGGTGCGCATAGTAAAAAGTGCTCTTGGCAGCTAGAGAGTGCCGCGTTGACCACTGCGCATGAAGAAATAACCACCTGCAACGTTTGGTTTAGGTTTTGGGTGCATTTTTAATTTTATTGCTTAAATCGCATTTTCTCGACGAGCTGAGCACATTTTCTGAAATGTGCTCCTCCCGTCACTCTGGTTGGGTGCGCATAGTAAAAAGTGCTCTTGGCAGCTAGAGAGTGCCGCGTTGACCACTGCGCATGAAAAACTGACCATCTGCAACGTTTGGTTTAGGTTTTGGGTGCATTTTTAATTTTATTGCTTAAATCGCATTTTCTCGACGAGCTGAGCACGTTTTCTGAAATGTGCTCCTCCCGTCACTCTGGTCGGGTGCGCATAGTAAAAAGTGCTCTTGGCAGCTAGAGAGTGCCGCGTTGACTGCTGCACATGAAGAAATAACCACCTGCAACGTTTGGTTTAGGTTTTAGGTGCATTTTTAATTTTATTGCTTAAATCGCATTTTCTCGACGAGCTGAGCACGTTTTCTGAAATGTGCTCCTCCCGTCACTCTGGTTGGGTGCGCATAGTAAAAAGTGCTCTTGGCAGCTAGAGAGTGCCGCGTTGACCACTGCGCATGAAGAAATAACCACCTGCAACGTTTGGTTTAGGTTTTGGGTGCATTATTAATTTTATTGCTTAAATCGCATTTTCTCGACGAGCTGAGCACGTTTTCTGAAATGTGCTCCTCCCGTCACTCTGGTCGGGTGCGCATAGTAAAAAGTGCTCTTGGCAGCTAGAGAGTGCCGCGTTGACTGCTGCACATGAAGAAATAACCACCCCCAACGTTTGGTTTAGGTTTTAGGTGCATTTTTCATTTTATTGCTTAAATCGCATTTTCTCGACGAGCTGAACACGTTTTCTGAAATGTGCTCCTCCCGTCACTCTGGTTGGGTGCGCATATTAAAAAGTGCTCTTGGCAGCTAGAGAGTGCCGCGTTGACCACTGCGCATGAAGAAATGACCATCTGCAACGTTTGGTTTAGGTTTTAGGTGCATTTTTAATTTTATTGCTTAAATCGCATTTTCTCGACGAGCTGAGCACGTTTTCTGAAATGTGCTCCTCCCGTGACTCTGGTTGGGTGCGCATAGTAAAAAGTGCTCTTGGCAGCTAGAGAGTGCCGCGTTGCCCACTGCGCATGAATAAATAACCACCTGCAACGTTTAGTTTAGGTTTTAGGTGCATTTTTAATTTTATTGCTTAAATCGCATTTTCTCGACGAGCTGAGCACGTTTTCTGAAATGTGCTCCTCCCGTCACTCTGGTTGGGTGCGCATAGTAAAAAGTGCTCTTGGCAGCTAGAGAGTGCCGCGTTGACCACTGCGCATGAAGAAATAACCACCTGCAACGTTTGGTTTAGGTTTTGGGTGCATTTTTAATTTTATTGCTTAAATCGCATTTTCTCGTCGAGCTGAGCACGTTTTCTGAAATGTGCTCCTCCCGTCACTCTGGTTGGGTGCGCATAGTAAAAAGTGCTCTTGGCAGCTAGAGAGTGCCGCGTTGACCATTGCGCATGAAGAAATAACCACCTGCAACGTTTGGTTTAGGTTTTAGGTGCATTTTTAATTTTATTGCTTAAATCGCATTTTCTCGACGAGCTGAGCACGTTTTCTGAAATGTGCTCCTCCCGTCACTCTGGTTGGGTGCGCATAGTAAAAAGTGCTCTTGGCAGCTAGAGAGTGCCGCGTTGACCACTGCGCATGAAGAAATGACCATCTGCAACGTTTGGTTTAGGTTTTAGGTGCATTTTTAATTTTATTGCTTAAATCGCATTTTCTCGACGAGCTGAGCACGTTTTCTGAAATGTGCTCCTCCCGTCACTCTGGTTGGGTGCGCATAGTAAAAAGTGCTCTTGGCAGCTAGAGAGTGCCGCGTTGACCACTGCGCATGAAGAAATGACCATCTGCAACGTTTGGTTTAGGTTTTAGGTGCATTTTTAATTTTATTGCTTAAATCGCATTTTCTCGACGAGCTGAGCACGTTTTCTGAAATGTGCTCCTCCCGTCACTCTGGTTGGGTGCGCATAGTAAAAAGTGCTCTTGGCAGCTAGAGAGTGCCGCGTTGACCACTGCGCATGAAGAAATGACCACCTGCAACGTTATGTTTAGGTTTTAGGTGCATTTTTAATTTTATTGCTTAAATAGCATTTTTTCGACGAGCTGAGCACGTTTTCTGAAATGTGCTCCTCCCGTCACTCTGGTTGGGTGCTCATAGTAAAAAGTGCTCTTGGCAGCTAGAGAGTGCCGCGTTAACCACTGCACATGAAGAAATAACCACCTGCAAGTTTGGTTTAGGTTTTAGGTGCATTTTTAATTTTATTGCTTAAATCGCATTTTCTCGACGAGCTGAGCACGTTTTCTGAAATGTGCTCCTCCCGTCACTCTGGTTGGGTGCGCATAGTAAAAAGTGCTCTTGGCAGCTAGAGAGTGCCGCGTTGACCACTGCGCATGAAGAAATAACCACCTGCAACGTTTGATTTAGGTTGTGGGTGCATTTTTAATTTTACTGCTTAAATCGCATTTTCTCGACGAGCTGAGCACGTTTTCTGAAATGTGCTCCTCCCGTCACTCTGGTTGGGTGCGCATAGTAAAAAGTGCTCTTGGCAGCTAGAGAGTGCCGCGTTAAACACTGCGCATGAAGAAATAACCACCTGCAACGTTTGGTTTAGGTTTTGGGTGCATTTTTAATTTTATTGCTTAAATCGCATTTTCTCGACGAGCTGAGCACGTTTTCTGAAATGTGCTCCTCCCGTCACTCTGGTTGGGTGTGCATAGTAAAAAGTGCTCTTGGCAGCTCGAGAGTGCCGCGTTGACCACTGCGCATGAAGAAATGACTATCTGCAACGTTTGGTTTAGGTTTTATGTGCATTTTTAATTTTATTGCTTAAATCGCATTTTCTCGACGAGCCGAGCACGTTTTCTGAAATGTGCTCCTCCCGTCACTCTGGTTGGGTGCGCATAGTAAAAAGTGCTCTTGGCAGCTAGAGAGTGCCGCGTTGACCACTGCTCATGAAGAAATGACCATCTGCAACGTTTGGTTTAGGTTTTAGGTGCATTTTTAGTTTTATTGCTTAAATCGCATTTTCTCGACGAGCTGAGCACGTTTTCTGAAATGTGCTCCTCCCGTCACTCTGGATGGGTGCGCATAGTAAAAAGTGCTCTTGGGAGCTAAAGAGTGCCGCGTTGACCACTGCGCATGAAGAAATAACCACCTGTAACGTTTGGTTTAGGTTTTGGGTGCATTTTTAATTTTATTGCTTAAATCGAATTTGCTCGACGAGCTGAGCACGTTTTCTGAAATGTGCTCCTCCCGTCACTCTTGTTGGGTGCGCATAGAAAAAAGTGCTCTTGGCAGCTAGAGAGTGCCGCGTTGACCACTGCGCATGAAGAAATAACCACCTGCAACGTTTGGTTTAGGTTTTAGGTACATTTTTAATTTTATTGCTTAAATCGCATTTTCTGGACGAGCTGAGCACGTTTTCTGAAATGTGCTCCTCCCGTCACTCTGGTTGGGTGCGCATAGTAAAAAGTGCTCTTGGCAGCTAGAGAGTGCCGCGTTGACCACTGCACATGAAGAAATAACCACCTGCGACGTTTGGTTTAGGTTTTAGGTGCATTTTTAATTTTATTGCTTAAATCGCATTTTCTCGACGAGCTGAGCACGTTTTCTGAAATGTGCTCCTCCCGTCACTCTGGTTGGGTGTGCATAGTAAAAAGTGCTCTTGGCAGCTAGAGAGTGCCGCGTTGACCACTGCGCATGAAGAAATGACCATCTGCAACGTTTGGTTTAGGTTGTGGGTGCATTTTTAATTTTATTGCTTAAATCGCATTTTCTCGACGAGCTGAGCACGTTTTCTGAAATGTGCTCCTCCCGTCACTCCGGTTGGGTGCGCATAGTAAAAAGTGCTCTTGGCAGCTAGAGAGTGCCGCGTTAAACACTGCGCATGAAGAAATAACCACCTGCAACGTTTGGTTTAGGTTTTGGGTGCATTTTTAATTTAATTGCTTAAATCGCATTTTCTCGACGAGCTGAGCACGTTTTCTGAAATGTGCTCCTCCCGTCACTCTGGTTGGGTGCGCATAGTAAAACGTGCTCTTGGCAGCTAGAGAGTGCCGCGTTGACCATTGCGCATGAAGAAATAACCACCTGCAACGTTTGGTTTAGGTTTTAGGTGCATTTTTAATTTTATTGCTTAAATCGCATTTTCTCGACGAGCTGAGCACGTTTTCTGAAATGTGCTCCTCCCGTCACTCTGGTTGGGTGTGCATAGTAAAAAGTGCTCTTGGCAGCTAGAGAGTGCCGCGTTGACCACTGCGCATGAAGAAATAACCACCTGCAACGTTTGGTTTAGGTTTTGGGTGCATTATTAATTTTATTGCTTAAATCGCATTTTCTCGACGAGCTGAGCACGTTTTCTGAAATGTGCTCCTCCCGTCACTCTGGTTGGGTGCGCATAGTAAAAAGTGCTCTTGGCAGCTAGAGAGTGCCGCGTTGCCCACTGCGCATGAATAAATAACCACCTGCAACGTTTGGTTTAGGTTTTAGGTGCATTTTTAATTTTATTGCTTAAATCGCATTTTCTCGACGAGCTGAACACGTTTTCTGAAATGCGCTCCTCCCGTCACTCTGGTTGGGTGCGCATAGTAAAAAGTGCTCTTGGCAGCTAGAGAGTGCCGCGTTGACCACTGCGCATGAAGAAATGACCATCTGCAACGTTTGGTTTAGGTTTTGGGTGCATTTTTAATTTTATTGCTTAAATCGCATGTTCTCGACGAGCTGAGCACATTTTCTGAAATGTGCTCCTCCCGTCACTCTGGTTGGGTGCGCATAGTAAAAAGTGCTCTTGGCAGCTAGAGAGTGCCGCGTTGACCACTGCGCATGAAGAACTGACCATCTGCAACGTTTGGTTTAGGTTTTGGGTGCATTTTTAATTTTATTGCTTAAATCGCATTTTCTCGTCGAGCTGAGCACCTTTTCTGAAATGTGCTCCTCCCGTCACTCTGGTTGGGTGCGCATAGTAAAAAGTGCTCTTGGCAGCTAGAGAGTGCCGCGTTGACCACTGCGCATGAAGAAATAACCACCTGCAACGTTTGGTTTAGGTTTTGGGTGCATTTTTAATTTTATTGCTTAAATCGCATTTTCTCGACGAGCTGAGCACATTTTCTGAAATGTGCTCCTCCCGTCACTCTGGTTGGGTGCGCATAGTAAAAAGTGCTCTTGGCAGCTAGAGAGTGCCGCGTTGACCACTGCGCATGAAGAACTGACCATCTGCAAAGTTTGGTTTAGGTTTTGGGTGCATTTTTAATTTTATTGCTTGAATCGCATTTTCTCGACGAGCTGAGCACGTTTTCTGAAATGTGCTCCTCCCGTCACTCTGGTCGGGTGCGCATAGTAAAAAGTGCTCTTGGCAGCTAGAGAGTGCCGCGTTGACTGCTGCACATGAAGAAATAACCACCCCCAACGTTTGGTTTAGGTTTTAGGTGCATTTTTAATTTTATTGCTTAAATCGCATATTCTCGACGAGCCGAGCACGTTTTCTGAAATGTGCTCCTCCCGTCACTCTGGTTGGGTGCGCATAGTAAAAAGTGCACTTGGCAGCTAGAGAGTGCCGCGTTGACCACTGCGCATGAAGAAATAACCACCTGCAACGTTTAGTTTAGGTTTTAGGTGCATTTTTAATTTTATTGCTTAAATCGCATTTTCTCGACGAGCTGAGCACGTTTTCTGAAATGTGCTCCTCCCGTCACTCTGGTTGGGTGCGCATAGTAAAAAGTGCTCTTGGCAGCTAGAGAGTGCCGCGTTGACCACTGCGCATGAAGAAATAACCACCTGCAACGTTTGGTTTAGGTTTTGGGTGCATTTTTAATTTTATTGCTTAAATCGCATTTTCTCGTCGAGCTGAGCACGTTTTCTGAAATGTGCTCCTCCCGTCACTCTGGTTGGGTGCGCATAGTAAAAAGTGCTCTTGGCAGCTAGAGAGTGCCGCGTTGACCACTGCGCATGAAGAAATGACCATCTGCAACGTTTGGTTTAGGTTTTAGGTGCATTTTTAATTTTATTGCTTAAATCGCATTTTCTCGACGAGCTGAGCACGTTTTCTGAAATGTGCTCCTCCCGTCACTCTGGTTGGGTGTGCATAGTAAAAAGTGCTCTTGGCAGCTCGAGAGTGCCGCGTTGACCACTGCGCATGAAGAAATGACCATCTGCAACGTTTGGTTTAGGTTTTAGGTGCATTTTTAATTTTATTGCTTAAATCGCATTTTCTCGTCGAGCTGAGCACGTTTTCTGAAATGTGCTCCTCCCGTCACTCTGGTCGGGTGCGCATAGTAAAAAGTGCTCTTGGCAGCTAGAGAGTGCCGCGTTGACCACTGCGCATGAAGAAATAACCACCTGCAACGTTTGGTTTAGGTTTTGGGTGCATTTTTAATTTTATTGCTTAAATCGCATTTTCTCGACGAGCTGAGCACATTTTCTGAAATGTGCTCCTCCCGTCACTCTGGTTGGGTGCGCATAGTAAAAAGTGCTCTTGGCAGCTAGAGAGTGCCGCGTTGACCACTGCGCATGAAGAACTGACCATCTGCATTTTTAATTTTATTGCTTAAATCGCATTTTCTCGACGAGCTGAGCACGTTTTCTGAAATGTGCTCCTCCCGTCACTCTGGTTGGGTGTGCATAGTAAAAAGTGCTCTTGGCAGCTCGAGAGTGCCGCGTTGACCACTGCGCATGAAGAAATGACTATCTGCAACGTTTGGTTTAGGTTTTATGTGCATTTTTAATTTTATTGCTTAAATCGCATTTTCTCGACGAGCCGAGCACGTTTTCTGAAATGTGCTCCTCCCGTCACTCTGGTTGGGTGCGCATAGTAAAAAGTGCTCTTGGCAGCTAGAGAGTGCCGCGTTGACCACTGCTCATGAAGAAATGACCATCTGCAACGTTTGGTTTAGGTTTTAGGTGCATTTTTAGTTTTATTGCTTAAATCGCATTTTCTCGACGAGCTGAGCACGTTTTCTGAAATGTGCTCCTCCCGTCACTCTGGATGGGTGCGCATAGTAAAAAGTGCTCTTGGGAGCTAAAGAGTGCCGCGTTGACCACTGCGCATGAAGAAATAACCACCTGTAACGTTTGGTTTAGGTTTTGGGTGCATTTTTAATTTTATTGCTTAAATCGAATTTGCTCGACGAGCTGAGCACGTTTTCTGAAATGTGCTCCTCCCGTCACTCTTGTTGGGTGCGCATAGAAAAAAGTGCTCTTGGCAGCTAGAGAGTGCCGCGTTGACCACTGCGCATGAAGAAATAACCACCTGCAACGTTTGGTTTAGGTTTTAGGTACATTTTTAATTTTATTGCTTAAATCGCATTTTCTGGACGAGCTGAGCACGTTTTCTGAAATGTGCTCCTCCCGTCACTCTGGTTGGGTGCGCATAGTAAAAAGTGCTCTTGGCAGCTAGAGAGTGCCGCGTTGACCACTGCACATGAAGAAATAACCACCTGCGACGTTTGGTTTAGGTTTTAGGTGCATTTTTAATTTTATTGCTTAAATCGCATTTTCTCGACGAGCTGAGCACGTTTTCTGAAATGTGCTCCTCCCGTCACTCTGGTTGGGTGTGCATAGTAAAAAGTGCTCTTGGCAGCTAGAGAGTGCCGCGTTGACCACTGCGCATGAAGAAATGACCATCTGCAACGTTTGGTTTAGGTTGTGGGTGCATTTTTAATTTTATTGCTTAAATCGCATTTTCTCGACGAGCTGAGCACGTTTTCTGAAATGTGCTCCTCCCGTCACTCCGGTTGGGTGCGCATAGTAAAAAGTGCTCTTGGCAGCTAGAGAGTGCCGCGTTAAACACTGCGCATGAAGAAATAACCACCTGCAACGTTTGGTTTAGGTTTTGGGTGCATTTTTAATTTAATTGCTTAAATCGCATTTTCTCGACGAGCTGAGCACGTTTTCTGAAATGTGCTCCTCCCGTCACTCTGGTTGGGTGCGCATAGTAAAACGTGCTCTTGGCAGCTAGAGAGTGCCGCGTTGACCATTGCGCATGAAGAAATAACCACCTGCAACGTTTGGTTTAGGTTTTAGGTGCATTTTTAATTTTATTGCTTAAATCGCATTTTCTCGACGAGCTGAGCACGTTTTCTGAAATGTGCTCCTCCCGTCACTCTGGTTGGGTGTGCATAGTAAAAAGTGCTCTTGGCAGCTAGAGAGTGCCGCGTTGACCACTGCGCATGAAGAAATAACCACCTGCAACGTTTGGTTTAGGTTTTGGGTGCATTATTAATTTTATTGCTTAAATCGCATTTTCTCGACGAGCTGAGCACGTTTTCTGAAATGTGCTCCTCCCGTCACTCTGGTTGGGTGCGCATAGTAAAAAGTGCTCTTGGCAGCTAGAGAGTGCCGCGTTGCCCACTGCGCATGAATAAATAACCACCTGCAACGTTTGGTTTAGGTTTTAGGTGCATTTTTAATTTTATTGCTTAAATCGCATTTTCTCGACGAGCTGAACACGTTTTCTGAAATGCGCTCCTCCCGTCACTCTGGTTGGGTGCGCATAGTAAAAAGTGCTCTTGGCAGCTAGAGAGTGCCGCGTTGACCACTGCGCATGAAGAAATGACCATCTGCAACGTTTGGTTTAGGTTTTGGGTGCATTTTTAATTTTATTGCTTAAATCGCATGTTCTCGACGAGCTGAGCACATTTTCTGAAATGTGCTCCTCCCGTCACTCTGGTTGGGTGCGCATAGTAAAAAGTGCTCTTGGCAGCTAGAGAGTGCCGCGTTGACCACTGCGCATGAAGAACTGACCATCTGCAACGTTTGGTTTAGGTTTTGGGTGCATTTTTAATTTTATTGCTTAAATCGCATTTTCTCGTCGAGCTGAGCACCTTTTCTGAAATGTGCTCCTCCCGTCACTCTGGTTGGGTGCGCATAGTAAAAAGTGCTCTTGGCAGCTAGAGAGTGCCGCGTTGACCACTGCGCATGAAGAAATAACCACCTGCAACGTTTGGTTTAGGTTTTGGGTGCATTTTTAATTTTATTGCTTAAATCGCATTTTCTCGACGAGCTGAGCACATTTTCTGAAATGTGCTCCTCCCGTCACTCTGGTTGGGTGCGCATAGTAAAAAGTGCTCTTGGCAGCTAGAGAGTGCCGCGTTGACCACTGCGCATGAAGAACTGACCATCTGCAAAGTTTGGTTTAGGTTTTGGGTGCATTTTTAATTTTATTGCTTGAATCGCATTTTCTCGACGAGCTGAGCACGTTTTCTGAAATGTGCTCCTCCCGTCACTCTGGTCGGGTGCGCATAGTAAAAAGTGCTCTTGGCAGCTAGAGAGTGCCGCGTTGACTGCTGCACATGAAGAAATAACCACCCCCAACGTTTGGTTTAGGTTTTAGGTGCATTTTTAATTTTATTGCTTAAATCGCATATTCTCGACGAGCCGAGCACGTTTTCTGAAATGTGCTCCTCCCGTCACTCTGGTTGGGTGCGCATAGTAAAAAGTGCACTTGGCAGCTAGAGAGTGCCGCGTTGACCACTGCGCATGAAGAAATAACCACCTGCAACGTTTAGTTTAGGTTTTAGGTGCATTTTTAATTTTATTGCTTAAATCGCATTTTCTCGACGAGCTGAGCACGTTTTCTGAAATGTGCTCCTCCCGTCACTCTGGTTGGGTGCGCATAGTAAAAAGTGCTCTTGGCAGCTAGAGAGTGCCGCGTTGACCACTGCGCATGAAGAAATAACCACCTGCAACGTTTGGTTTAGGTTTTGGGTGCATTTTTAATTTTATTGCTTAAATCGCATTTTCTCGTCGAGCTGAGCACGTTTTCTGAAATGTGCTCCTCCCGTCACTCTGGTTGGGTGCGCATAGTAAAAAGTGCTCTTGGCAGCTAGAGAGTGCCGCGTTGACCACTGCGCATGAAGAAATGACCATCTGCAACGTTTGGTTTAGGTTTTAGGTGCATTTTTAATTTTATTGCTTAAATCGCATTTTCTCGACGAGCTGAGCACGTTTTCTGAAATGTGCTCCTCCCGTCACTCTGGTTGGGTGTGCATAGTAAAAAGTGCTCTTGGCAGCTCGAGAGTGCCGCGTTGACCACTGCGCATGAAGAAATGACCATCTGCAACGTTTGGTTTAGGTTTTAGGTGCATTTTTAATTTTATTGCTTAAATCGCATTTTCTCGTCGAGCTGAGCACGTTTTCTGAAATGTGCTCCTCCCGTCACTCTGGTCGGGTGCGCATAGTAAAAAGTGCTCTTGGCAGCTAGAGAGTGCCGCGTTGACCACTGCGCATGAAGAAATAACCACCTGCAACGTTTGGTTTAGGTTTTGGGTGCATTTTTAATTTTATTGCTTAAATCGCATTTTCTCGACGAGCTGAGCACATTTTCTGAAATGTGCTCCTCCCGTCACTCTGGTTGGGTGCGCATAGTAAAAAGTGCTCTTGGCAGCTAGAGAGTGCCGCGTTGACCACTGCGCATGAAGAAATGACCATCTGCAACGTTTGGTTTAGGTTTTGGGTGCATTTTTAATTTTATTGCTTAAATCGCATTTTCTCGTCGAGCTGAGCACGTTTTCTGAAATGTGCTCCTCCCGTCACTCTGGTTGGGTGCGCATAGTAAAAAGTGCTCTTGGCAGCTAGAGAGTGCCGCGTTGACCATTGCGCATGAAGAAATAACCACCTGCAACGTTTGGTTTAGGTTTTAGGTGCATTTTTAATTTTATTGCTTAAATCGCATTTTCTCGACGAGCTGAGCACGTTTTCTGAAATGTGCTCCTCCCGTCACTCTGGTTGGGTGCGCATAGTAAAAAGTGCTCTTGGCAGCTAGAGAGTGCCGCGTTGACCACTGCGCATGAAGAAATGACCATCTGAAACGTTTGGTTTAGGTTTTAGGTGCATTTTTAATTTTATTGCTTAAATCGCATTTTCTCGACGAGCTGAGCACGTTTTCTGAAATGTGCTCCTCCCGTCACTCTGGTTGGGTGCGCATAGTAAAAAGTGCTCTTGGCAGCTAGAGAGTGCTGCGTTGACCACTGCGCATGAAGAAATGACCACCTGCAACGTTATGTTTAGGTTTTAGGTACATTTTTAATTTTATTGCTTAAATCGCATTTTCTCGACGAGCTGAGCACGTTTTCTGAAATGTGCTCCTCCCGTCACTCTGGTTGGGTGCGCATAGTAAAAAGTGCTCTTGGCAGCTAGAGAGTGCAGCGTTGACCACTGCGCATGAAGAAATGACCATCTGCAACGTTTGGTTTAGGTTTTGGGTGCATTTTTAATTTTATTGCTTAAATCGCATTTTCTCGACGAGCTGAGCACATTTTCTGAAATGTGCTCCTCCCGTCACTCTGGTTGGGTGCGCATAGTAAAAAGTGCTCTTGGCAGCTAGAGAGTGCCGCGTTGACCACTGCGCATGAAGAACTGACCATCTGCAACGTTTGGTTTAGGTTTTGGGTGCATTTTTAATTTTATTGCTTAAATCGCATTTTCTCGTCGAGCTGAGCACGTTTTCTGAAATGTGCTCCTCCCGTCACTCTGGTTGGGTGCGCATAGTAAAAAGTGCTCTTGGCAGCTAGAGAGTGCCGCGTTGACCACTGCGCATGAAGAAATAACCACCTGCAACGTTTGGTTTAGGTTTTGGGTGCATTTTTAATTTTATTGCTTAAATCGCATTTTCTCGACGAGCTGAGCACATTTTCTGAAATGTGCTCCTCCCGTCACTCTGGTTGGGTGCGCATAGTAAAAAGTGCTCTTGGCAGCTAGAGAGTGCCGCGTTGACCACTGCGCATGAAGAACTGACCATCTGCATTTTTAATTTTATTGCTTAAATCGCATTTTCTCGTCGAGCTGAGCACGTTTTCTGAAATGTGCTCCTCCCGTCACTCTGGTTGGGTGCGCATAGTAAAAAGTGCTCTTGGCAGCTAGAGAGTGCCGCGTTGACCACTGCGCATGAAGAAATGACCATCTGCAACGTTTGGTTTAGATTTTAGGTGCATTTTTAATTTTATTGCTTAAATCGCATTTTCTCGACGAGCTGAGCACGTTTTCTGAAATGTGCTCCTCCCGTCACTCTGGTTGGGTGTGCATAGTAAAAAGTGCTCTTGGCAGCTCGAGAGTGCCGCGTTGACCACTGCGCATGAAGAAATGACCATCTGCAACGTTTGGTTTAGGTTTTGGGTGCATTTTTAATTTTATTGCTTAAATCGCATTTTCTCGTCGAGCTGAGCACGTTTTCTGAAATGTGCTCCTCCCGTCACTCTGGTTGGGTGCGCATAGTAAAAAGTGCTCTTGGCAGCTAGAGAGTGCCGCGTTGACCACTGCGCATGAAGAAATAACCACCTGCAACGTTTGGTTTAGGTTTTGGGTGCATTTTTAATTTTATTGCTTAAATCGCATTTTCTCGACGAGCTGAGCACATTTTCTGAAATGTGCTCCTCCCGTCACTCTGGTTGGGTGCGCATAGTAAAAAGTGCTCTTGGCAGCTAGAGAGTGCCGCGTTGACCACTGCGCATGAAGAACTGACCATCTGCAACGTTTGGTTTAGGTTTTGGGTGCATTTTTAATTTTATTGCTTAAATCGCATTTTCTCGACGAGCTGAGCACGTTTTCTGAAATGTGCTCCTCCCGTCACTCTGGTCGGGTGCGCATAGTAAAAAGTGCTCTTGGCAGCTAGAGAGTGCCGCGTTGACTGCTGCACATGAAGAAATAACCACCCCCAACGTTTGGTTTAGGTTTTAGGTGCATTTTTAATTTTATTGCTTAAATCGCATTTTCTCGACGAGCTGAGCACGTTTTCTGAAATGTGCTCCTCCCGTCACTCTGGTTGGGTGCGCATAGTAAAAAGTGCTCTTGGCAGCTAGAGAGTGCTGCGTTGACCACTGCGCATGAAGAAATAACCACCTGCAACGTTTGATTTAGGTTGTGGGTGCATTTTTAATTTTATTGCTTAAATCGCATTTTCTCGACGAGCTGAGCACGTTTTCTGAAATGTGCTCCTCCCGTCACTCTGGTTGGGTGCGCATAGTAAAAAGTGCTCTTGGCAGCTAGAGACTGCCGCGTTAAACACTGCGCATGAAGAAATAACCACCTGCAACGTTTGGTTTAGGTTTTGGGTGCATTTTTAATTTTATTGCTTAAATCGCATTTTCTCGACGAGCTGAGCACGTTTTCTGAAATGTGCTCCTCCCGTCACTCTGGTTGGGTGTGCATAGTAAAAAGTGCTCTTGGGAGCTCGAGAGTGCCGCGTTGACCACTGCGCATGAAGAAATGACCATCTGCAACGTTTGGTTTAGGTTTTATGTGCATTTTTAATTTTATTGCTTAAATCGCATTTTCTCGACGAGCCGAGCACGTTTTCTGAAATGTGCTCCTCCCGTCACTCTGGTTGGGTGCGCATAGTAAAAAGTGCTCTTGGCAGCTAGAGAGTGCCGCGTTGACCACTGCTCATGAAGAAATGACCATCTGCAACGTTTGGTTTAGGTTTTAGGTGCATTTTTAATTTTATTGCTTAAATCGCATTTTCTCGACGAGCTGAGCACGTTTTCTGAAATGTGCTCCTCCCGTCACTCTGGTCGGGTGCGCATAGTAAAAAGTGCTCTTGGCAGCTAGAGAGTGCCGCGTTGACTGCTGCACATGAAGAAATAACCACCCCCAACGTTTGGTTTAGGTTTTAGGTGCATTTTTAATTTTATTGCTTAAATCGCATTTTCTCGACGAGCTGAGCACGTTTTCTGAAATGTGCTCCTCCCGTCACTCTGGTTGGGTGCGCATAGTAAAAAGTGCTCTTGGCAGCTAGAGAGTGCCACGTTGACCACTGCGCATGAAGAAATGACCATCTGCAACGTTTGGTTTAGGTTTTAGGTGCATTTTTAATTTTATTGCGTAAATCGCATTTTCTCGACGAGCTAAACACGTTTTCTGAAATGTGCTCCTCCCGTCACTCTGGTTGGGTGCGCATAGTAAAACGTGCTCTTGGCAGCTAGAGAGTTCCGCGTTGACCATTGCGCATAAAGAAATAACCACCTGCAACGTTATGTTTAGGTTTTATGTGCATTTTTAATTTTATTGCTTAAATCGCATTTTCTCGACGAGCCGAGCACGTTTTCTGAAATGTGCTCCTCCCGTCACTCTGGTTGGGTGCGCATAGTAAAAAGTGCTCTTGGCAGCTAGAGAGTGCCGCGTTGACCACTGCGCATGAAGAAATAACCACCTGCAACGTTTGGTTTAGGTTTTGGGTGCATTTTTAATTTTATTGCTTAAATCGCATTTTCTCGACGAGCTGAGCACATTTTCTGAAATGTGCTCCTCCCGTCACTCTGGTTGGGTGCGCATAGTAAAAAGTGCTCTTGGCAGCTAGAGAGTGCCGCGTTGACCACTGCGCATGAAGAAATAACCACCTGCAACGTTATGTTTAGGTTTTAGGTGCATTTTTAATTTTATTGCTTAAATAGCATTTTCTCGACGAGCTGAGCACGTTTTCTGAAATGTGCTCCTCCCGTCACTCTGGTTGGGTGCTCATAGTAAAAAGTGCTCTTGGCAGCTAGAGAGTGCCGCGTTGACCACTGCACATGAAGAAATAACCACATGCAAGTTTGGTTTAGGTTTTAGGTGCATTTTTAATTTTATTGCTTAAATCGCATTTTCTCGACGAGCTGAGCACGTTTTCTGAAATGTGCTCCTCCCGTCACTCTGGTTGGGTGTGCATAGTAAAAAGTGCTCTTGGCAGCTAGAGAGTGCCGCGTTGACCACTGCGCATGAAGAAATGACCACCTGCAACGTTTGGTTTAGGTTTTAGGTGCATTTTTAATTTTATTGCTTAAATCGCATTTTCTCGACGAGCTGAGCACGTTTTCTGAAATGTGCTCCTCCCGTCACTCTGGTTGGGTGTGCATAGTAAAAAGTGCTCTTGGCAGCTCGAGAGTGCCGCGTTGACCACTGCGCATGAAGAAATGACCATCTGCAACGTTTGGTTTAGGTTTTAGGTGCATTTTTAATTTTATTGCTTAAATCGCATTTTCTCGTCGAGCTGAGCACGTTTTCTGAAATGTGCTCCTCCCGTCACTCTGGTTGGGTGCGCATAGTAAAAACTGCTCTTGGCAGCTAGAGAGTCCCGCGTTGACCATTGCGCATGAAGAAATAAACACCTGCAACGTTTGGTTTAGGTTTTAGGTGCATTTTTAATTTTATTGCTTAAATCGCATTTTCTCGACGAGCTGAGCACGTTTTCTGAAATGTGCTCCTCCCGTCACTCTGGTTGGGTGCGCATAGTAAAAAGTGTTCTTGGCAGCTAGAGAGTGCCGCGTTGACCACTGCGCATGAAGAAATGACCACCTGCAACGTTTGGTTTAGGTTTTAGGTGCATTTTTAATTTTATTGCTTAAATCGCATTTTCTCGACGAGCTGAGCACGTTTTCTGAAATGTGCTCCTCCCGTCACTCTGGTTGGGTGCGCATAGTAAAAAGTGCTCTTGGCAGCTAGAGAGTGCCGCGTTGACCACTGCGCATGAAGAAATAACCACCTGCAACGTTTGGTTTAGGTTTTGGGTGCATTATTAATTTTATTGCTTAAATCGCATTTTCTCGTCGAGCTGAGCACGTTTTCTGAAATGTGCTCCTCCCGTCACTCTGGTTGGGTGCGCATAGTAAAAAGTGCTCTTGGCAGCGAGAGAGTGCCGCGTTGACCACTGCGCATGAAGAAATGACCATCTGCAACGTTTGGTTTAGGTTTTGGGTGCATTTTTAATTTTATTGCTTAAATCGCATTTTCTCGACGAGCTGAGCACGTTTTCTGAAATGTGCTCCTCCCGTCACTCTGGTTGGGTGCGCATAGTAAAAAGTGCTCTTGGCAGCTAGAGAATGCCGCGTTGACCACTGCGCATGAAGAAATGACCATCTGCAACGTTTGTTTTAGGTTTTAGGTGCATTTTTAATTTTATTGCTTAAATCGCATTTTCTCGACGAGCTGAGCACGTTTTCTGAAATGTGCTCCTCCCGTCACTCTGGTTGGGTGTGCATAGTAAAAAGTGCTCTTGGCAGCTAGAGAGTGCCGCGTTGACTGCTGCACATGAAGAAATAACCACCCCCAACGTTTGGTTTAGGTTTTAGGTGCATTTTTAATTTTATTGCTTAAATCGCATTATCTCGACGAGCTGAGCACGTTTTCTGAAATGTGCTCCTCCCGTCACTCTGGTTGGGTGCGCATAGTAAAAAGTGCTCTTGGCAGCTAGAGAGTGCCGCCTTAACCGCTGCGCATGAAGAAATAACCCCCTGCAACGTTTGGTTTAGGTTTTGGGTGCATTTTTAATTTTATTGCTTAAATCGCATTTTCTCGACGAGCTGAGCACGTTTTCTGAAATGTGCTCCTCCCGTCACTCTGGTTGGGTGCGCATAGTAAAAAGTGCTCTTGGCAGCTAGAGAGTGCCGCGTTGACCACTGCGCATGAAGAAATAACCACCCGCAACGTTTGGTTTAGGTTTTAGGTGCATTTTTAATTTTATTGCTTAAATCGCATTTTCTCGACGAGCTGAGCACGTTTTCTGAAATGTGCTCCTCCCGTCACTCTGGTTGGGTGTGCATAGTAAAAAGTGCTCTTGGCAGCTAGAGAGTGCCGCGTTGACCACTGCCCATGAAGAAATGACCATCTGCAACGTTTGGTTTAGGTTTTGGGTGCATTTTTAATTTTATTGCTTAAATCGCATTTTCTCGACGAGCTGAGCACGTTTTCTGAAATGTGCTCCTCCCGTCACTCTGGTTGGGTGCGCATAGTAAAAAGTGCTCTTGGCAGCTAGAGAGTGCGGCGTTAAACACTGCGCATGAAGAAATAACCACCTGCAACGTTTGGTTTAGGTTTTAGGTGCATTTATAATTTGATTGCTTAAATCGCATTTTCTCGACGAGCTGAGCACGTTTTCTGAAATGTGCTCCTCCCGTCACTCTGGTTGGGTGCGCAGAGTAAAAAGTGCTCTTGGCAGATAGAGAGTGCCGCGTTGACTGCTGCGCATGAAGAAATAACCACCTGCAACGTTTGGTTTAGGTTTTAGGTGCATTTTTAATTTTATTGCTTAAATCGCATTTTCTCGACGAGCTGAGCACGTTTTCTGAAATGTGCTCCCCCCGTCACTCTGGTTGGGTGCGCATAGTAAAAAGTGCTCTTGGCAGCTAGAGAGTGCCGCGTTGACCACTGCGCATGAAGAAATAACCGCCTGCAACGTTTGGTTTAGGTTTTGGGTGCATTTTTAATTTTATTGCTTAAATCGCATTTTCTCGTCGAGCTGAGCACGTTTTCTGAAATGTGCTCCTCCCGTCACTCTGGTTGGGTGCGCATAGTAAAAAGTGCTCTTGGCAGCTAGAGAGTGCCGCCTTGACCACTGCGCATGAAGAAATGACGATCTGCAACGTTTGGTTTAGGTTTTGGGTGCATTTTTAGTTTTATTGCTTAAATCGCATTTTCTCGTCGAGCTGAGCACGTTTTCTGAAATGTGCTCCTCCCGTCACTCTGGTTGGATGCGCATAGTAAAAAGTGCTCTTGGCAGCTAGAGAGTGCCGCGTTGACCACTGCGCATGAAGAAATAACCACCTGCAACGTTTGGTTTAGGTTTTGGGTGCATTTTTAATTTTATTGCTTAAATCGCATTTTCTGGACGAGCTGAGCACGTTTTCTGAAATGTGCTCCTCCCGTCACTCTGGTTGGGTGCGCATTGTAAAAAGTGCTCTTGGCAGC
This sequence comes from Syngnathus scovelli, assembly GCF_024217435.2. Taxonomy (NCBI): domain Eukaryota; kingdom Metazoa; phylum Chordata; class Actinopteri; order Syngnathiformes; family Syngnathidae; genus Syngnathus; species Syngnathus scovelli. The sequence goes on from NC_090863.1 coordinate 929,728, forward strand.
TAGAGAGTGCCGCGTTGACCACTGCGCATGAAGAAATGACCATCTGCAACGTTTGGTTTAGGTTTTGGGTGCATTTTTAATTTTATTGCTTAAATCGCATTTTCTCGACGAGCTGAGCACGTTTTCTGAAATGTGCTCCTCCCGTCACTCTGGTTGGGTGCGCATAGTAAAAAGTGCTCTTGGCAGCTAGAGAGTGCCGCGTTGACCACTGCGCATGAAGAAATAACCACCCGCAACGTTTGGTTTAGGTTTTAGGTGCATTTTTAATTTTATTGCTTAAATCGCATTTTCTCGACGAGCTGAGCACGTTTTCTGAAATGTGCTCCTCCCGTCACTCTGGTTGGGTGCGCATAGTAAAAAGTGCTCTTGGCAGCTAGAGAGTGCCGCGTTGAACACTGCGCATGAAGAAATAACCACGTGCAACGTTTGTTTTAGGTTTTGGGTGCATTTTTAATTTTATTGCTTAAATCGCATTTTCTCGTCGAGCTGAGCACGTTTTCAGAAATGTGCTCCTCCCGTCACTCCGGTTGGGTGTGCATAGTAAAAAGTGCTCTTGGCAGCTAGAGAGTGTCGCGATGACCACTGCGCATGAAGAAATGACCATCTGCAACGTTTGGTTTAGGTTTTGGGTGCATTTTTAATTTTATTGCTTAAATCGCATTTTCTCGACGAGCTGAGCACGTTTTCTGAAATGTCCTACTCCCGTCACTCTGGTTGGGTGCGCATAGTAAAAAGTGCTCTTGGCAGCTAGAGAGTGTCGCGTTGACCACTGCTCATGAAGAAATGACCATCTGCAACGTTTGGTTTAGGTTTTAGGTGCATTTTTAATTTTATTGCTTAAATCGCATTTTCTCGACGAGCTGAGCATGTTTTCTGAAATGTGCTCCTCCCGTCACTCTGGTTGGGTGCGCATAGTAAAAAGTGCTCTTGGCAGCTAGAGAGTGCCGCGTTGACCACTGCGCATGAAGAAATGACCATCTACAACGTTTGGTTTAGGTTTTAGGTGCATTTTTAATTTTATTGCTTTAATCGCATTTTCTCGACGAGCTGAGCACGTTTTCTGAAATGTGCTCCTCCCGTCACTCTGGTTGGGTGCGCATAGTAAAAAGTGCTCTTGGCAGCTAGAGAGTGCCGCGTTGACCACTGCGCATGAAGAAATAACCACCTGCAACGTTTGGTTTAGGTTTTAGGTGCATTTTTAATTTTATTGCTTAAATCGCATTTTCTCGACGAGCTGAGCACGTTTTCTGAAATGTGCTCCTCCCGTCACTCTGGTCGGGTGCGCATAGTAAAAAGTGCTCTTGGCAGCTAGAGAGTGCCGCGTTGACTGCTGCACATGAAGAAATAACCACCCCCAACGTTCGGTTTAGGTTTTAGGTGCATTTTTAATTTTATTGCTTAAATCGCATTTTCTCGACGAGCTGAGCACGTTTTCTGAAATGTGCTCCTCCCGTCACTCTGGTTGGGTGCGCATAGTAAAAAGTGCTCTTGGCAGCTAGAGAGTGCCGCGTTGACTGCTGCGCATGAAGAAATAACCACCTGCAACGTTTGGTTTAGGTTTTAGGTGCATTTTTAATTTTATTGCTTAAATCGCATTTTCTCGACGAGCTGAGCACGTTTTCTGAAATGTGCTCCTCCCGTCACTCTGGTTGGGTGCGCATAGTAAAAAGTGCTCTTGGCAGCTAGAGAGTGCCGCGTTGACCACTGCGCATGAAGAAATAACCACGTGCAACGTTTGTTTTAGGTTTTGGGTGCATTTTTAATTTTATTGCTTAAATCGCATTTTCTCGTCGAGCTGAGCACGTTTTCTGAAATGTGCTCCTCCCGTCACTCTGGTTGGGTGCGCATAGTAAAAAGTGCTCTTGGCAGCTAGAGAGTGCCGCGTTGACCACTGCGCATGAAGAAATGACCATCTGCAACGTTTGGTTAAGGTTTTAGGTGCATTTTTAATTTTATTGCTTAAATCGCATTTTCTCGACGAGCTGAGCACGTTTTCTGAAATGTGCTCCTCCCGTCACTCTGGTTGGGTGCGCATAGTAAAAAGTGCTCTTGGCAGCTAGAGAGTGCCGCGTTGACCACTGCACATGAAGAAATAACCACCTGCAAGTTTGGTTTAGGTTTTAGGTGCATTTTTAATTGTATTGCTTAAATCGCAATTTCTCGACGAGCTGAGCACGTTTTCTGAAATGTGCTCCTCCCGTCACTCTGGTTGGGTGCCCATAGTAAAAAGTGCTCTTGGCAGCTAGAGAGTGCCGCGTTGACCACCTCGCATGAAGAAATAACCACCCGCAACGTTTGGTTTAGGTTTTAGGTGCATTTTTAATTTTATTGCTTAAATCGCATTTTCTCGACGAGCTGAGCACGTTTTGTGAAATGTGCTCCTCCCGTCACTCTGGTTGGGTGCGCATAGTAAAAAGTGCTCTTGGCAGCTAGAGAGTGCCGCGTTGACCACTGCGCATGAAGAAATAACCACCCGCAACGTTTGGTTTAGGTTTTGGGTGCATTTTCAATTTTATTGCTTAAATCGCATTTTCTCGACGAGCTGAGCACATTTTCTGAAATGGGCTCCTCCCGTCACTCTGGTTGGGTGCGCATAGTAAAAAGTGCTCTTGGCAGCTAGAGAGTGCCGCGTTGACCACTGCGCATGAAGAACTGACCATCTGCAACGTTTGGTTTAGGTTTTGGGTGCATTTTTAATTTTATTGCTTAAATCGCATTTTCTCGACGAGCTGAGCACGTGTTCTGAAATGTGCTCCTCCCGTCACTCTGGTCGGGTGCGCATAGTAAAAAGTGCTCTTGGCAGCTAGAGAGTGCCGCGTTGACTGCTGCACATGAAGAAATAACCACCCCCAACGTTTGGTTTAGGTTTTAGGTGCATTTTTAATTTTATTGCTTAAATCGCATTTTCTCGACGAGCCGAGCACGTTTTCTGAAATGTGCTCCTCCCGTCACTCTGGTTGGGTGCGCATAGTAAAAAGTGCTCTTGGCAGCTAGAGAGTGCAGCGTTGACCATTGCGCATGAAGAAATAACCACCTGCAACGTTTGGTTTAGGTTTTAGGTGCATTTTTAATTTTATTGCTTAAATCGCATTTTCTCGACGAGCTGAGCACGTTTTCTGAAATGTGCTCCTCCCGTCACTCTGGTCGGGTGCGCATAGTAAAAAGTGCTCTTGGGAGCTAAAGAGTGCCGCGTTGACCACTGCGCATGAAGAAATAACCACCTGCAACGTTTACTTTAGGTTTTAGGTGCATTTTTAATTTTATTGCTTAAATCGCATTTTCTCGACGAGCTGAGCACGTTTTCTGAAATGTGCTCCTCCCGTCACTCTGGTTGGGTGCGCATAGTAAAAAGTGCTCTTGGCAGCTAGAGAGTGCCGCGTTGACCTCTGCGCATGAAGAAATGACCATCTGCAACGTTTGGTTTAGGTTTTAGGTGCATTTTTAATTTTATTGCTTAAATCGCATTTTCTCGACGAGCTGAGCACGTTTTCTGAAATGTGCTCCTCCCGTCACTCTGGTTGGGTGTGCATAGTAAAAAGTGCTCTTGGCAGCTCGAGAGTGCCGCGTTGACCACTGCGCATGAAGAAATGACCATCTGCAACGTTTGGTTTAGGTTTTAGGTGCATTTTTAATTTTATTGCTTAAATCGCATTTTCTCGTCGAGCTGAGCACGTTTTCTGAAATGTGCTCCTCCCGTCACTCTGGTTGGGTGCGCATAGTAAAAAGTGCTCTTGGCAGCTAGAGAGTGCCGCGTTGACCATTGCGCATGAAGAAATAAACACCTGCAACGTTTGGTTTAGGTTTTAGGTGCATTTTTAATTTTATTGCTTAAATCGCATTTTCTCGACGAGCTGAGCACGTTTTCTGAAATGTGCTCCTCCCGTCACTCTGGTTGGGTGCGCATAGTAAAAAGTGCTCTTGGCAGCTAGAGAGTGCCGCGTTGACCACTGCGCATGAAGAAATGACCACCTGCAACGTTTGGTTTAGGTTTTAGGTGCATTTTTAATTTTATTGCTTAAATCGCATTTTCTCGACGAGCTGAGCACGTTTTCTGAAATGTGCTCCTCCCGTCACTCTGGTTGGGTGCGCATAGTAAAAAGTGCTCTTGGCAGCTAGAGAGTGCCGCGTTGACCACTGCGCATGAAGAAATAACCACCTGCAACGTTATGTTTAGGTTTTATGTGCATTTTTAATTTTATTGCTTAAATCGCATTTTCTCGACGAGCCGAGCACGTTTTCTGAAATGTGCTCCTCCCGTCACTCTGGTTGGGTGCGCATAGTAAAAAGTGCTCTTGGCAGCTAGAGAGTGCCGCGTTGACCACTGCTCATGAAGAAATGACCATCTGCAACGTTTGGTTTAGGTTTTAGGTGCATTTTTAGTTTTATTGCTTAAATCGCATTTTCTCGACGAGCTGAGCACGTTTTCTGAAATGTGCTCCTCCCGTCACTCTGGTTGGGTGCGCATAGTAAAAAGTGCTCTTGGGAGCTAGAGAGTGCCGCGTTGACCACTGCGCATGAAGAAATAACCACCTGCAACGTTTGGTTTAGGTTTTGGATGCATTTTTAATTTTATTGCTTAAATCGAATTTTCTCGACAGGCTGAGCACGTTTTCTGAAATGTGCTCCTCCCGTCACTCTTGTTGGGTGCGCATAGTAAAAAGTGCTCTTGGCAGCGAGAGAGTGCCGCGTTGACCACTGCGCATGAAGAAATAACCACCTGCAACGTTTGGTTTAGGTTTTAGGTGCATTTTTAATTGTATTGTTTAAATCGCATTTTCTCGACGAGCTGAGCACGTTTTCTGAAATGTGCTCCTCCCGTCACTCTGGTTGGGTGCGCATAGTAAAAAGTGCTCTTGGCAGCTAGAGAGTGCCGCGTTGACCACTGCGCATGAAGAAATAACCACCTGCAACGTTTGATTTAGGTTGTGGGTGCATTTTTAATTTTATTGCTTAAATCGCATTTTCTCGACGAGCTGAGCACGTTTTCTGAAATGTGCTCCTCCCGTCACTCTGGTTGGGTGCGCATAGTAAAAAGTGCTCTTGGCAGCTAGAGAGTGCCGCGTAAAACACTGCGCATGAAGAAATAACCACCTGCAACGTTTGGTTTAGGTTTTGGGTGCATTTTTAATTTTATTGCTTAAATCGCATTTTCTCGACGAGCTGAGCACGTTTTCTGAAATGTGCTCCTCCCGTCACTCTGGTTGGGTGTGCATAGTAAAAAGTGCTCTTGGCAGCTCGAGAGTGCCGCGTTGACCACTGCGCATGAAGAAATGACCATCTGCAACGTTTGGTTTAGGTTTTATGTGCATTTTTAATTTTATTGCTTAAATCGCATTTTCTCGACGAGCCGAGCACGTTTTCTGAAATGTGCTCCTCCCGTCACTCTGGTTGGGTGCGCATAGTAAAAAGTGCTCTTGGCAGCTAGAGAGTGCCGCGTTGACCACTGCTCATGAAGAAATGACCATCTGCAACGTTTGGTTTAGGTTTTAGGTGCATTTTTAGTTTTATTGCTTAAATCGCATTTTCTCGACGAGCTGAGCACGTTTTCTGAAATGTGCTCCTCCCGTCACTCTGGTTGGGTGCGCATAGTAAAAAGTGCTCTTGGGAGCTAAAGAGTGCCGCGTTGACCACTGCGCATGAAGAAATAACCACCTGCAACGTTTGGTTTAGGTTTTGGGTGCATTTTTAATTTTATTGCTTAAATCGAATTTGCTCGACGAGCTGAGCACGTTTTCTGAAATGTGCTCCTCCCGTCACTCTTGTTGGGTGCGCATAGAAAAAAGTGCTCTTGGCAGCTAGAGAGTGCCGTGTTGACCACTGCGCATAAAGAAATAACCACCTGCAACGTTTGGTTTAGGTTTTAGGTGCATTTTTAATTTTATTGCTTAAATCGCATTTTCTGGACGAGCTGAGCACGTTTTCTGAAATGTGCTCCTCCCGTCACTCTGGTTGGGTGCGCATAGTAAAAAGTGCTCTTGGCAGCTAGAGAGTGCCGCGTTGACTGCTGCGCATGAAGAAATAACCACCTGCAACGTTTGGTTTAGGTTTTAGGTGCATTTTTAATTTTATTGCTTAAATCGCATTTTCTCGACGAGCTGAGCACGTTTTCTGAAATGTGCTCCTCCCGTCACTCTGGTTGGGTGCGCATAGTAAAAAGTGCTCTTGGCAGCTAGAGAGTGCCGCGTTGACCACTGCGCATGAAGAAATAACCACCTGCAACGTTTGGTTTAGGTTTTGGGTGCATTTTTAATTTTATTGCTTAAATCGCATTTTCTCGTCGAGCTGAGCACGTTTTCTGAAATGTGCTCCTCCCGTCACTCTGGTTGGGTGCGCATAGTAAAAAGTGCTCTTGGCAGCTAGAGAGTGCCGCGTTGACCACTGCGCATGAAGAAATGACCATCTGCAACGTTTGGTTTAGGTTTTAGGTGCATTTTTAATTTTATTGCTTAAATCGCATTTTCTCGACGAGCTGAGCACGTTTTCTGAAATGTGCTCCTCCCGTCACTCTGGTTGGGTGTGCATAGTAAAAAGTGCTCTTGGCAGCTCGAGAGTGCCGCGTTGACCACTGCGCATGAAGAAATGACCATCTGCAACGTTTGGTTTAGGTTTTAGGTGCATTTTTAATTTTATTGCTTAAATCGCATTTTCTCGTCGAGCTGAGCACGTTTTCTGAAATGTGCTCCTCCCGTCACTCTGGTCGGGTGCGCATAGTAAAAAGTGCTCTTGGCAGCTAGAGAGTGCCGCGTTGACCACTGCGCATGAAGAAATAACCACCTGCAACGTTTGGTTTAGGTTTTGGGTGCATTTTTAATTTTATTGCTTAAATCGCATTTTCTCGACGAGCTGAGCACATTTTCTGAAATGTGCTCCTCCCGTCACTCTGGTTGGGTGCGCATAGTAAAAAGTGCTCTTGGCAGCTAGAGAGTGCCGCGTTGACCACTGCGCATGAAGAACTGACCATCTGCATTTTTAATTTTATTGCTTAAATCGCATTTTCTCGTTGAGCTGAGCACGTTTTCTGAAATGTGCTCCTCCCGTCACTCTGGTTGGGTGCGCATAGTAAAAAGTGCTCTTGGCAGCTAGAGAGTGCCGCGTTGATCACTGCGCATGAAGAAATGACCACCTGCAACGTTTGGTTTAGGTTTTAGGTGCATTTTTAATTTTATTGCTTAAATCGCATTTTCTCGACGAGCTGAGCACGTTTTCTGAAATGTGCTCCTCCCGTCACTCTGGTTGGGTGTGCATAGTAAAAAGTGCTGTTGGCAGCTAGAGAGTGCCGCGTTGACCACTGCGCATGAAGAAATGACCACCTGCAACGTTTGGTTTAGGTTTTAGGTGCATTTTTAATTTTATTGCTTAAATCGCATTTTCTCGACGAGCTGAGCACGTTTTCTGAAATGTGCTCCTCCCGTCACTCTGGTTGGGTGTGCATAGTAAAAAGTGCTCTTGGCAGCTAGAGAGTGCCGCGTTGACCACTGCGCATTAAGAAATAACCACCTGCAACGTTTGGTTTAGGTTTTGGGTGCATTTTTAATTTTATTGCTTAAATCGCATTTTCTCGACGAGCTGAGCACATTTTCTGAAATGTGCTCCTCCCGTCACTCTGGTTGGGTGCGCATAGTAAAAAGTGCTCTTGGCAGCTAGAGAGTGCCGCGTTGACCACTGCGCATGAAGAACTGACCATCTGCAAAGTTTGGTTTAGGTTTTGGGTGCATTTTTAATTTTATTGCTTGAATCGCATTTTCTCGACGAGCTGAGCACGTTTTCTGAAATGTGCTCCTCCCGTCACTCTGGTCGGGTGCGCATAGTAAAAAGTGCTCTTGGCAGCTAGAGAGTGCCGCGTTGACTGCTGCACATGAAGAAATAACCACCCCCAACGTTTGGTTTAGGTTTTAGGTGCATTTTTAATTTTATTGCTTAAATCGCATATTCTCGACGAGCCGAGCACGTTTTCTGAAATGTGCTCCTCCCGTCACTCTGGTTGGGTGCGCATAGTAAAAAGTGCACTTGGCAGCTAGAGAGTGCCGCGTTGACCACTGCGCATGAAGAAATAACCACCTGCAACGTTTAGTTTAGGTTTTAGGTGCATTTTTAATTTTATTGCTTAAATCGCATTTTCTCGACGAGCTGAGCACGTTTTCTGAAATGTGCTCCTCCCGTCACTCTGGTTGGGTGCGCATAGTAAAAAGTGCTCTTGGCAGCTAGAGAGTGCCGCGTTGACCACTGCGCATGAAGAAATAACCACCTGCAACGTTTGGTTTAGGTTTTGGGTGCATTTTTAATTTTATTGCTTAAATCGCATTTTCTCGTCGAGCTGAGCACGTTTTCTGAAATGTGCTCCTCCCGTCACTCTGGTTGGGTGCGCATAGTAAAAAGTGCTCTTGGCAGCTAGAGAGTGCCGCGTTGACCACTGCGCATGAAGAAATGACCATCTGCAACGTTTGGTTTAGGTTTTAGGTGCATTTTTAATTTTATTGCTTAAATCGCATTTTCTCGACGAGCTGAGCACGTTTTCTGAAATGTGCTCCTCCCGTCACTCTGGTTGGGTGTGCATAGTAAAAAGTGCTCTTGGCAGCTCGAGAGTGCCGCGTTGACCACTGCGCATGAAGAAATGACCATCTGCAACGTTTGGTTTAGGTTTTAGGTGCATTTTTAATTTTATTGCTTAAATCGCATTTTCTCGTCGAGCTGAGCACGTTTTCTGAAATGTGCTCCTCCCGTCACTCTGGTCGGGTGCGCATAGTAAAAAGTGCTCTTGGCAGCTAGAGAGTGCCGCGTTGACCACTGCGCATGAAGAAATAACCACCTGCAACGTTTGGTTTAGGTTTTGGGTGCATTTTTAATTTTATTGCTTAAATCGCATTTTCTCGACGAGCTGAGCACATTTTCTGAAATGTGCTCCTCCCGTCACTCTGGTTGGGTGCGCATAGTAAAAAGTGCTCTTGGCAGCTAGAGAGTGCCGCGTTGACCACTGCGCATGAAGAACTGACCATCTGCATTTTTAATTTTATTGCTTAAATCGCATTTTCTCGTTGAGCTGAGCACGTTTTCTGAAATGTGCTCCTCCCGTCACTCTGGTTGGGTGCGCATAGTAAAAAGTGCTCTTGGCAGCTAGAGAGTGCCGCGTTGACCACTGCGCATGAAGAAATGACCACCTGCAACGTTTGGTTTAGGTTTTAGGTGCATTTTTAATTTTATTGCTTAAATCGCATTTTCTCGACGAGCTGAGCACGTTTTCTGAAATGTGCTCCTCCCGTCACTCTGGTTGGGTGTGCATAGTAAAAAGTGCTGTTGGCAGCTAGAGAGTGCCGCGTTGACCACTGCGCATGAAGAAATGACCACCTGCAACGTTTGGTTTAGGTTTTAGGTGCATTTTTAATTTTATTGCTTAAATCGCATTTTCTCGACGAGCTGAGCACGTTTTCTGAAATGTGCTCCTCCCGTCACTCTGGTTGGGTGTGCATAGTAAAAAGTGCTCTTGGCAGCTCGAGAGTGCCGCGTTGACCACTGCGCATAAAGAAATGACCATCTGCAACGTTTGGTTTAGGTTTTAGGTGCATTTTTAATTTTATTGCTTAAATCGCATTTTCTCGTCGAGCTGAGCACGTTTTCTGAAATGTGCTCCTCCCGTCACTCTGGTTGGGTGCGCATAGTAAAAAGTGCTCTTGGCAGCTAGAGAGTGCCGCGTTGACCATTGCGCATGAAGAAATAAACACCTGCAACGTTTGGTTTAGGTTTTAGGTGCATTTTTAATTTTATTGCTTAAATCGCATTTTCTCGACGAGCTGAGCACGTTTTCTGAAATGTGCTCCTCCCGTCACTCTGGTTGGGTGCGCATAGTAAAAAGTGCTCTTGGCAGCTAGAGAGTGCCGCGTTGACCACTGCGCATGAAGAACTGACCATCTGCAACGTTTGGTTTAGGTTTTGGGTGCATTTTTAATTTAATTGCTTAAATCGCATTTTCTCGACGAGCTGAGCACATTTTCTGAAATGTGCTCCTCCCGTCACTCTGGTTGGGTGCGCATAGTAAAAAGTGCTCTTGGCAGCTAGAGAGTGCCGCGTTGACCACTGCGCATGAAGAACTGACCATCTGCAACGTTTGGTTTAGGTTTTGGGTGCATTTTTAATTTTATTGCTTAAATCGCATTTTCTCGACGAGCTGAGCACGTTTTCTGAAATGTGCTCCTCCCGTCACTCTGGTCGGGTGCGCATAGTAAAAAGTGCTCTTGGCAGCTAGAGAGTGCCGCGTTGACTGCTGCACATGAAGAAATAACCACCCCCAACGTTTGGTTTAGGTTTTAGGTGCATTTTTAATTTTATTGCTTAAATCGCATTTTCTCGACGAGCCGAGCACGTTTTCTGAAATGTGCTCCTCCCGTCACTCTGGTTGGGTGCGCATAGTAAAAAGTGCTCTTGGCAGCTAGAGAGTGCCGCGTTGACCACTGCGCATGAAGAAATAACCTCCTGCAACGTTTGGTTTAGGTTTTGGGTGCATTTTTAATTTTATTGCTTAAATCGCATTTTCTCGTCGAGCTGAGCACGTTTTCTGAAATGTGCTCCTCCCGTCACTCTGGTTGGGTGCGCATAGTAAAAAGTGCTCTTGGCAGCTAGAGAGTGCCGCGTTGACCACTGCGCATGAAGAAATGACCATCTGCAACGTTTGGTTTAGGTTTTGGGTGCATTTTTAATTTTATTGCTTAAATCGCATTTTCTCGTCGAGCTGAGCACGTTTTCTGAAATGTGCTCCTCCCGTCACTCTGGTTGGGTGCGCATAGTAAAAAGTGCTCTTGGCAGCTAGAGAGTGCCGCGTTGACCATTGCGCATGAAGAAATAACCACCTGCAACGTTTGGTTTAGGTTTTAGGTGCATTTTTAATTTTATTGCTTAAATCGCATTTTCTCGACGAGCTGAGCACGTTTTCTGAAATGTGCTCCTCCCGTCACTCTGGTTGGGTGCGCATAGTAAAAAGTGCTCTTGGCAGCTAGAGAGTGCCGCGTTGACCACTGCGCATGAAGAAATGACCATCTGAAACGTTTGGTTTAGGTTTTAGGTGCATTTTTAATTTTATTGCTTAAATCGCATTTTCTCGACGAGCTGAGCACGTTTTCTGAAATGTGCTCCTCCCGTCACTCTGGTTGGGTGCGCATAGTAAAAAGTGCTCTTGGCAGCTAGAGAGTGCTGCGTTGACCACTGCGCATGAAGAAATGACCACCTGCAACGTTATGTTTAGGTTTTAGGTACATTTTTAATTTTATTGCTTAAATCGCATTTTCTCGACGAGCTGAGCACGTTTTCTGAAATGTGCTCCTCCCGTCACTCTGGTTGGGTGCGCATAGTAAAAAGTGCTCTTGGCAGCTAGAGAGTGCAGCGTTGACCACTGCGCATGAAGAAATGACCATCTGCAACGTTTGGTTTAGGTTTTGGGTGCATTTTTAATTTTATTGCTTAAATCGCATTTTCTCGACGAGCTGAGCACATTTTCTGAAATGTGCTCCTCCCGTCACTCTGGTTGGGTGCGCATAGTAAAAAGTGCTCTTGGCAGCTAGAGAGTGCCGCGTTGACCACTGCGCATGAAGAACTGACCATCTGCAACGTTTGGTTTAGGTTTTGGGTGCATTTTTAATTTTATTGCTTAAATCGCATTTTCTCGTCGAGCTGAGCACGTTTTCTGAAATGTGCTCCTCCCGTCACTCTGGTTGGGTGCGCATAGTAAAAAGTGCTCTTGGCAGCTAGAGAGTGCCGCGTTGACCACTGCGCATGAAGAAATAACCACCTGCAACGTTTGGTTTAGGTTTTGGGTGCATTTTTAATTTTATTGCTTAAATCGCATTTTCTCGACGAGCTGAGCACATTTTCTGAAATGTGCTCCTCCCGTCACTCTGGTTGGGTGCGCATAGTAAAAAGTGCTCTTGGCAGCTAGAGAGTGCCGCGTTGACCACTGCGCATGAAGAACTGACCATCTGCATTTTTAATTTTATTGCTTAAATCGCATTTTCTCGTCGAGCTGAGCACGTTTTCTGAAATGTGCTCCTCCCGTCACTCTGGTTGGGTGCGCATAGTAAAAAGTGCTCTTGGCAGCTAGAGAGTGCCGCGTTGACCACTGCGCATGAAGAAATGACCATCTGCAACGTTTGGTTTAGATTTTAGGTGCATTTTTAATTTTATTGCTTAAATCGCATTTTCTCGACGAGCTGAGCACGTTTTCTGAAATGTGCTCCTCCCGTCACTCTGGTTGGGTGTGCATAGTAAAAAGTGCTCTTGGCAGCTCGAGAGTGCCGCGTTGACCACTGCGCATGAAGAAATGACCATCTGCAACGTTTGGTTTAGGTTTTGGGTGCATTTTTAATTTTATTGCTTAAATCGCATTTTCTCGTCGAGCTGAGCACGTTTTCTGAAATGTGCTCCTCCCGTCACTCTGGTTGGGTGCGCATAGTAAAAAGTGCTCTTGGCAGCTAGAGAGTGCCGCGTTGCCCACTGCGCATGAATAAATAACCACCTGCAACGTTTGGTTTAGGTTTTAGGTGCATTTTTAATTTTATTGCTTAAATCGCATTTTCTCGACGAGCTGAGCACGTTTTCTGAAATGCGCTCCTCCCGTCACTCTGGTTGGGTGCGCATAGTAAAAAGTGCTCTTGGCAGCTAGATAGTGCCGCGTTGACCACTGCGCATGAAGAAATGACCATCTGCAACGTTTGGTTTAGGTTTTGGGTGCATTTTTAATTTTATTACTTAAATCGCATTTTCTCGACGAGCTGAGCACATTTTCTGAAATGTGCTCCTCCCGTCACTCTGGTTGGGTGTGCATAGTAAAAAGTGCTCTTGGCAGCTAGAGAGTGCCGCGTTGACCACTGCGCATGAAGAACTGACCATCTGCAACGTTTGGTTTAGGTTTTGGGTGCATTTTTAATTTTATTGCTTAAATCGCATTTTCTCGTCGAGCTGAGCACGTTTTCTGAAATGTGCTCCTCCCGTCACTCTGGTTGGGTGCGCATAGTAAAAAGTGCTCTTGGCAGCTAGAGAGTGCCGCGTTGACCACTGCGCATGAAGAAATAACCACCTGCAACGTTTGGTTTAGGTTTTGGGTGCATTTTTAATTTTATTGCTTAAATCGCATTTTCTCGACGAGCTGAGCACATTTTCTGAAATGTGCTCCTCCCGTCACTCTGGTTGGGTGCGCATAGTAAAAAGTGCTCTTGGCAGCTAGAGAGTGCCGCGTTGACCACTGCGCATGAAGAACTGACCATCTGCAACGTTTGGTTTAGGTTTTGGGTGCATTTTTAATTTTATTGCTTAAATCGCATTTTCTCGACGAGCTGAGCACGTTTTCTGAAATGTGCTCCTCCCGTCACTCTGGTCGGGTGCGCATAGTAAAAAGTGCTCTTGGCAGCTAGAGAGTGCCGCGTTGACTGCTGCACATGAAGAAATAACCACCCCCAACGTTTGGTTTAGGTTTTAGGTGCATTTTTAATTTTATTGCTTAAATCGCATTTTCTCGACGAGCTGAGCACGTTTTCTGAAATGTGCTCCTCCCGTCACTCTGGTTGGGTGCGCATAGTAAAAAGTGCTCTTGGCAGCTAGAGAGTGCTGCGTTGACCACTGCGCATGAAGAAATAACCACCTGCAACGTTTGATTTAGGTTGTGGGTGCATTTTTAATTTTATTGCTTAAATCGCATTTTCTCGACGAGCTGAGCACGTTTTCTGAAATGTGCTCCTCCCGTCACTCTGGTTGGGTGCGCATAGTAAAAAGTGCTCTTGGCAGCTAGAGACTGCCGCGTTAAACACTGCGCATGAAGAAATAACCACCTGCAACGTTTGGTTTAGGTTTTGGGTGCATTTTTAATTTTATTGCTTAAATCGCATTTTCTCGACGAGCTGAGCACGTTTTCTGAAATGTGCTCCTCCCGTCACTCTGGTTGGGTGTGCATAGTAAAAAGTGCTCTTGGGAGCTCGAGAGTGCCGCGTTGACCACTGCGCATGAAGAAATGACCATCTGCAACGTTTGGTTTAGGTTTTATGTGCATTTTTAATTTTATTGCTTAAATCGCATTTTCTCGACGAGCCGAGCACGTTTTCTGAAATGTGCTCCTCCCGTCACTCTGGTTGGGTGCGCATAGTAAAAAGTGCTCTTGGCAGCTAGAGAGTGCCGCGTTGACCACTGCTCATGAAGAAATGACCATCTGCAACGTTTGGTTTAGGTTTTAGGTGCATTTTTAATTTTATTGCTTAAATCGCATTTTCTCGACGAGCTGAGCACGTTTTCTGAAATGTGCTCCTCCCGTCACTCTGGTCGGGTGCGCATAGTAAAAAGTGCTCTTGGCAGCTAGAGAGTGCCGCGTTGACTGCTGCACATGAAGAAATAACCACCCCCAACGTTTGGTTTAGGTTTTAGGTGCATTTTTAATTTTATTGCTTAAATCGCATTTTCTCGACGAGCTGAGCACGTTTTCTGAAATGTGCTCCTCCCGTCACTCTGGTTGGGTGCGCATAGTAAAAAGTGCTCTTGGCAGCTAGAGAGTGCCACGTTGACCACTGCGCATGAAGAAATGACCATCTGCAACGTTTGGTTTAGGTTTTAGGTGCATTTTTAATTTTATTGCGTAAATCGCATTTTCTCGACGAGCTAAACACGTTTTCTGAAATGTGCTCCTCCCGTCACTCTGGTTGGGTGCGCATAGTAAAACGTGCTCTTGGCAGCTAGAGAGTTCCGCGTTGACCATTGCGCATAAAGAAATAACCACCTGCAACGTTATGTTTAGGTTTTATGTGCATTTTTAATTTTATTGCTTAAATCGCATTTTCTCGACGAGCCGAGCACGTTTTCTGAAATGTGCTCCTCCCGTCACTCTGGTTGGGTGCGCATAGTAAAAAGTGCTCTTGGCAGCTAGAGAGTGCCGCGTTGACCACTGCGCATGAAGAAATAACCACCTGCAACGTTTGGTTTAGGTTTTGGGTGCATTTTTAATTTTATTGCTTAAATCGCATTTTCTCGACGAGCTGAGCACATTTTCTGAAATGTGCTCCTCCCGTCACTCTGGTTGGGTGCGCATAGTAAAAAGTGCTCTTGGCAGCTAGAGAGTGCCGCGTTGACCACTGCGCATGAAGAAATAACCACCTGCAACGTTATGTTTAGGTTTTAGGTGCAT
The DNA here is from genome assembly GCF_024217435.2 of Syngnathus scovelli. Lineage (NCBI taxonomy): Eukaryota > Metazoa > Chordata > Actinopteri > Syngnathiformes > Syngnathidae > Syngnathus > Syngnathus scovelli. The sequence goes on from NC_090863.1 coordinate 944,873, forward strand.
TTTTAATTTTATTGCTTAAATAGCATTTTCTCGACGAGCTGAGCACGTTTTCTGAAATGTGCTCCTCCCGTCACTCTGGTTGGGTGCTCATAGTAAAAAGTGCTCTTGGCAGCTAGAGAGTGCCGCGTTGACCACTGCACATGAAGAAATAACCACATGCAAGTTTGGTTTAGGTTTTAGGTGCATTTTTAATTTTATTGCTTAAATCGCATTTTCTCGACGAGCTGAGCACGTTTTCTGAAATGTGCTCCTCCCGTCACTCTGGTTGGGTGTGCATAGTAAAAAGTGCTCTTGGCAGCTAGAGAGTGCCGCGTTGACCACTGCGCATGAAGAAATGACCACCTGCAACGTTTGGTTTAGGTTTTAGGTGCATTTTTAATTTTATTGCTTAAATCGCATTTTCTCGACGAGCTGAGCACGTTTTCTGAAATGTGCTCCTCCCGTCACTCTGGTTGGGTGTGCATAGTAAAAAGTGCTCTTGGCAGCTCGAGAGTGCCGCGTTGACCACTGCGCATGAAGAAATGACCATCTGCAACGTTTGGTTTAGGTTTTAGGTGCATTTTTAATTTTATTGCTTAAATCGCATTTTCTCGTCGAGCTGAGCACGTTTTCTGAAATGTGCTCCTCCCGTCACTCTGGTTGGGTGCGCATAGTAAAAACTGCTCTTGGCAGCTAGAGAGTCCCGCGTTGACCATTGCGCATGAAGAAATAAACACCTGCAACGTTTGGTTTAGGTTTTAGGTGCATTTTTAATTTTATTGCTTAAATCGCATTTTCTCGACGAGCTGAGCACGTTTTCTGAAATGTGCTCCTCCCGTCACTCTGGTTGGGTGCGCATAGTAAAAAGTGTTCTTGGCAGCTAGAGAGTGCCGCGTTGACCACTGCGCATGAAGAAATGACCACCTGCAACGTTTGGTTTAGGTTTTAGGTGCATTTTTAATTTTATTGCTTAAATCGCATTTTCTCGACGAGCTGAGCACGTTTTCTGAAATGTGCTCCTCCCGTCACTCTGGTTGGGTGCGCATAGTAAAAAGTGCTCTTGGCAGCTAGAGAGTGCCGCGTTGACCACTGCGCATGAAGAAATAACCACCTGCAACGTTTGGTTTAGGTTTTGGGTGCATTATTAATTTTATTGCTTAAATCGCATTTTCTCGTCGAGCTGAGCACGTTTTCTGAAATGTGCTCCTCCCGTCACTCTGGTTGGGTGCGCATAGTAAAAAGTGCTCTTGGCAGCGAGAGAGTGCCGCGTTGACCACTGCGCATGAAGAAATGACCATCTGCAACGTTTGGTTTAGGTTTTGGGTGCATTTTTAATTTTATTGCTTAAATCGCATTTTCTCGACGAGCTGAGCACGTTTTCTGAAATGTGCTCCTCCCGTCACTCTGGTTGGGTGCGCATAGTAAAAAGTGCTCTTGGCAGCTAGAGAATGCCGCGTTGACCACTGCGCATGAAGAAATGACCATCTGCAACGTTTGTTTTAGGTTTTAGGTGCATTTTTAATTTTATTGCTTAAATCGCATTTTCTCGACGAGCTGAGCACGTTTTCTGAAATGTGCTCCTCCCGTCACTCTGGTTGGGTGTGCATAGTAAAAAGTGCTCTTGGCAGCTAGAGAGTGCCGCGTTGACTGCTGCACATGAAGAAATAACCACCCCCAACGTTTGGTTTAGGTTTTAGGTGCATTTTTAATTTTATTGCTTAAATCGCATTATCTCGACGAGCTGAGCACGTTTTCTGAAATGTGCTCCTCCCGTCACTCTGGTTGGGTGCGCATAGTAAAAAGTGCTCTTGGCAGCTAGAGAGTGCCGCCTTAACCGCTGCGCATGAAGAAATAACCCCCTGCAACGTTTGGTTTAGGTTTTGGGTGCATTTTTAATTTTATTGCTTAAATCGCATTTTCTCGACGAGCTGAGCACGTTTTCTGAAATGTGCTCCTCCCGTCACTCTGGTTGGGTGCGCATAGTAAAAAGTGCTCTTGGCAGCTAGAGAGTGCCGCGTTGACCACTGCGCATGAAGAAATAACCACCCGCAACGTTTGGTTTAGGTTTTAGGTGCATTTTTAATTTTATTGCTTAAATCGCATTTTCTCGACGAGCTGAGCACGTTTTCTGAAATGTGCTCCTCCCGTCACTCTGGTTGGGTGTGCATAGTAAAAAGTGCTCTTGGCAGCTAGAGAGTGCCGCGTTGACCACTGCCCATGAAGAAATGACCATCTGCAATGTTTGGTTTAGGTTTTGGGTGCATTTTTAATTTTATTGCTTAAATCGCATTTTCTCGACGAGCTGAGCACGTTTTCTGAAATGTGCTCCTTCCGTCACTCTGGTTGGGTGCGCATAGTAAAAAGAGCTCTTGCCAGCTAGAGAGTGTCGCGTTGACCATTGCGCATGAAGAAATAACCACCTGCAACGTTTGGTTTAGGTTTTAGGTGCATTTTTAATTTTATTGCTTAAATCGCATTTTCTCGACGAGCTGAGCACGTTTTCTGAAATGTGCTCCTCCCGTCACTCTGGTTGGGTGCGCATAGTAAAAAGTGCTCTTGGCAGCTAGAGAGTGCGGCGTTAAACACTGCGCATGAAGAAATAACCACCTGCAACGTTTGGTTTAGGTTTTAGGTGCATTTATAATTTGATTGCTTAAATCGCATTTTCTCGACGAGCTGAGCACGTTTTCTGAAATGTGCTCCTCCCGTCACTCTGGTTGGGTGCGCAGAGTAAAAAGTGCTCTTGGCAGATAGAGAGTGCCGCGTTGACTGCTGCGCATGAAGAAATAACCACCTGCAACGTTTGGTTTAGGTTTTAGGTGCATTTTTAATTTTATTGCTTAAATCGCATTTTCTCGACGAGCTGAGCACGTTTTCTGAAATGTGCTCCCCCCGTCACTCTGGTTGGGTGCGCATAGTAAAAAGTGCTCTTGGCAGCTAGGGAGTGCCGCGTTGACCACTGCGCATGAAGAAATAACCGCCTGCAACGTTTGGTTTAGGTTTTGGGTGCATTTTTAATTTTATTGCTTAAATCGCATTTTCTCGTCGAGCTGAGCACGTTTTCTGAAATGTGCTCCTCCCGTCACTCTGGTTGGGTGCGCATAGTAAAAAGTGCTCTTGGCAGCTAGAGAGTGCCGCCTTGACCACTGCGCATGAAGAAATGACGATCTGCAACGTTTGGTTTAGGTTTTGGGTGCATTTTTAGTTTTATTGCTTAAATCGCATTTTCTCGTCGAGCTGAGCACGTTTTCTGAAATGTGCTCCTCCCGTCACTCTGGTTGGATGCGCATAGTAAAAAGTGCTCTTGGCAGCTAGAGAGTGCCGCGTTGACCACTGCGCATGAAGAAATAACCACCTGCAACGTTTGGTTTAGGTTTTGGGTGCATTTTCAATTTTATTGCTTAAATCGCATTTTCTGGACGAGCTGAGCACGTTTTCTGAAATGTGCTCCTCCCGTCACTCTGGTTGGGTGCGCATTGTAAAAAGTGCTCTTGGCAGCTAGACAGTGCCGCGTTGACCACTGCGCATGAAGAAATGACCATCTGCAACGTTTGGTTTAGGTTTTGGGTGCATTTTTAATTTTATTGCTTAAATCGCATTTTCTCGACGAGCTGAGCACGTGTTCTGAAATGTGCTCCTCCCGTCACTCTGGTCGGGTGCGCATAGTAAAAAGTGCTCTTGGCAGCTAGAGAGTGCCGCGTTGACTGCTGCACATGAAGAAATAACCACCCCCAACGTTTGGTTTAGGTTTTAGGTGCATTTTTAATTTTATTGCTTAAATCGCATTTTCTCGACGAGCCGAGCACGTTTTCTGAAATGTGCTCCTCCCGTCACTCTGGTTGGGTGCGCATAGTAAAAAGTGCTCTTGGCAGCTAGAGAGTGCCGCGTTGACCACTGCGCATGAAGAAATAACCACCTGCAACGTTTACTTTAGGTTTTAGGTGCATTTTTAATTTTATTGCTTAAATCGCATTTTCTCGACGAGCTGAGCACGTTTTCTGAAATGTGCTCCTCCCGTCACTCTGGTTGGGTGCGCATAGTAAAAAGTGCTCTTGGCAGCTAGAGAGTGCCGCGTTGACCTCTGCGCATGAAGAAATGACCATCTGCAACGTTTGGTTTAGGTTTTAGGTGCATTTTTAATTTTATTGCTTAAATCGCATTTTCTCGACGAGCTGAGCACGTTTTCTGAAATGTGCTCCTCCCGTCACTCTGGTTGGGTGTGCATAGTAAAAAGTGCTCTTGGCAGCTCGAGAGTGCCGCGTTGACCACTGCGCATGAAGAAATGACCATCTGCAACGTTTGGTTTAGGTTTTAGGTGCATTTTTAATTTTATTGCTTAAATCGCATTTTCTCGTCGAGCTGAGCACGTTTTCTGAAATGTGCTCCTCCCGTCACTCTGGTTGGGTGCGCATAGTAAAAAGTGCTCTTGGCAGCTAGAGAGTGCCGCGTTGACCATTGCGCATGAAGAAATAAACACCTGCAACGTTTGGTTTAGGTTTTAGGTGCATTTTTAATTTTATTGCTTAAATCGCATTTTCTCGACGAGCTGAGCACGTTTTCTGAAATGTGCTCCTCCCGTCACTCTGGTTGGGTGCGCATAGTAAAAAGTGCTCTTGGCAGCTAGAGAGTGCCGCGTTGACCACTGCGCATGAAGAAATGACCACCTGCAACGTTTGGTTTAGGTTTTAGGTGCATTTTTAATTTTATTGCTTAAATCGCATTTTCTCGACGAGCTGAGCACGTTTTCTGAAATGTGCTCCTCCCGTCACTCTGGTTGGGTGCGCATAGTAAAAAGTGCTCTTGGCAGCTAGAGAGTGCCGCGTTGACCACTGCGCATGAAGAAATAACCACCTGCAACGTTATGTTTAGGTTTTATGTGCATTTTTAATTTTATTGCTTAAATCGCATTTTCTCGACGAGCCGAGCACGTTTTCTGAAATGTGCTCCTCCCATCACTCTGGTTGGGTGCGCATAGTAAAAAGTGCTCTTGGCAGCTAGAGAGTGCCGCGTTGACCACTGCTCATGAAGAAATGACCATCTGCAACGTTTGGTTTAGGTTTTAGGTGCATTTTTAGTTTTATTGCTTAAATCGCATTTTCTCGACGAGCTGAGCACGTTTTCTGAAATGTGCTCCTCCCGTCACTCTGGTTGGGTGCGCATAGTAAAAAGTGCTCTTGGGAGCTAGAGAGTGCCGCGTTGACCACTGCGCATGAAGAAATAACCACCTGCAACGTTTGGTTTAGGTTTTGGATGCATTTTTAATTTTATTGCTTAAATCGAATTTTCTCGACAGGCTGAGCACGTTTTCTGAAATGTGCTCCTCCCGTCACTCTTGTTGGGTGCGCATAGTAAAAAGTGCTCTTGGCAGCGAGAGAGTGCCGCGTTGACCACTGCGCATGAAGAAATAACCACCTGCAACGTTTGGTTTAGGTTTTAGGTGCATTTTTAATTGTATTGCTTAAATCGCATTTTCTCGACGAGCTGAGCACGTTTTCTGAAATGTGCTCCTCCCGTCACTCTGGTTGGGTGCGCATAGTAAAAAGTGCTCTTGGCAGCTAGAGAGTGCCGCGTTGACCACTGCGCATGAAGAAATAACCACCTGCAACGTTTGATTTAGGTTGTGGGTGCATTTTTAATTTTATTGCTTAAATCGCATTTTCTCGACGAGCTGAGCACGTTTTCTGAAATGTGCTCCTCCCGTCACTCTGGTTGGGTGCGCATAGTAAAAAGTGCTCTTGGCAGCTAGAGAGTGCCGCGTAAAACACTGCGCATGAAGAAATAACCACCTGCAACGTTTGGTTTAGGTTTTGGGTGCATTTTTAATTTTATTGCTTAAATCGCATTTTCTCGACGAGCTGAGCACGTTTTCTGAAATGTGCTCCTCCCGTCACTCTGGTTGGGTGTGCATAGTAAAAAGTGCTCTTGGCAGCTCGAGAGTGCCGCGTTGACCACTGCGCATGAAGAAATGACCATCTGCAACGTTTGGTTTAGGTTTTATGTGCATTTTTAATTTTATTGCTTAAATCGCATTTTCTCGACGAGCCGAGCACGTTTTCTGAAATGTGCTCCTCCCGTCACTCTGGTTGGGTGCGCATAGTAAAAAGTGCTCTTGGCAGCTAGAGAGTGCCGCGTTGACCACTGCTCATGAAGAAATGACCATCTGCAACGTTTGGTTTAGGTTTTAGGTGCATTTTTAGTTTTATTGCTTAAATCGCATTTTCTCGACGAGCTGAGCACGTTTTCTGAAATGTGCTCCTCCCGTCACTCTGGTTGGGTGCGCATAGTAAAAAGTGCTCTTGGGAGCTAAAGAGTGCCGCGTTGACCACTGCGCATGAAGAAATAACCACCTGCAACGTTTGGTTTAGGTTTTGGGTGCATTTTTAATTTTATTGCTTAAATCGAATTTGCTCGACGAGCTGAGCACGTTTTCTGAAATGTGCTCCTCCCGTCACTCTTGTTGGGTGCGCATAGAAAAAAGTGCTCTTGGCAGCTAGAGAGTGCCGTGTTGACCACTGCGCATAAAGAAATAACCACCTGCAACGTTTGGTTTAGGTTTTAGGTGCATTTTTAATTTTATTGCTTAAATCGCATTTTCTGGACGAGCTGAGCACGTTTTCTGAAATGTGCTCCTCCCGTCACTCTGGTTGGGTGCGCATAGTAAAAAGTGCTCTTGGCAGCTAGAGAGTGCCGCGTTGACTGCTGCGCATGAAGAAATAACCACCTGCAACGTTTGGTTTAGGTTTTAGGTGCATTTTTAATTTTATTGCTTAAATCGCATTTTCTCGACGAGCTGAGCACGTTTTCTGAAATGTGCTCCTCCCGTCACTCTGGTTGGGTGCGCATAGTAAAAAGTGCTCTTGGCAGCTAGAGAGTGCCGCGTTGACCACTGCGCATGAAGAAATGACCATCTGCAACGTTTGGTTTAGGTTTTGGGTGCATTTTTAATTTTATTGCTTAAATCGCATTTTCTCGTCGAGCTGAGCACGTTTTCTGAAATGTGCTCCTCCCGTCACTCTGGTTGGGTGCGCATAGTAAAAAGTGCTCTTGGCAGCTAGAGAGTGCCGCGTTGACCATTGCGCATGAAGAAATAACCACCTGCAACGTTTGGTTTAGGTTTTAGGTGCATTTTTAATTTTATTGCTTAAATCGCATTTTCTCGACGAGCTGAGCACGTTTTCTGAAATGTGCTCCTCCCGTCACTCTGGTTGGGTGCGCATAGTAAAAAGTGCTCTTGGCAGCTAGAGAGTGCCGCGTTGAACACTGCGCATGAAGAAATAACCACGTGCAACGTTTTTTTTAGGTTTTGGGTGCATTTTTAATTTTATTGCTTAAATCGCATTTTCTCGTCGAGCTGAGCACGTTTTCAGAAATGTGCTCCTCCCGTCACTCCGGTTGGGTGTGCATAGTAAAAAGTGCTCTTGGCAGCTAGAGAGTGCCGCGTTGACCACTGCGCATGAAGAAATGACCATCTGCAACGTTTGGTTTAGGTTTTGGGTGCATTTTTAATTTTATTGCTTAAATCGCATTTTCTCGACGAGGTGAGCACGTTTTCTGAAATGTCCTCCTCCCGTCACTCTGGTTGGGTGCGCATAGTAAAAAGTGCTCTTGGCAGCTAGAGAGTGTCGCGTTGACCACTGCTCATGAAGAAATGACCATCTGCAACGTTTGGTTTAGGTTTTAGGTGCATTTTTAATTTTATTGCTTAAATCGCATTTTCTCGACGAGCTGAGCATGTTTTCTGAAATGTGCTCCTCCCGTCACTCTGGTTGGGTGCGCATAGTAAAAAGTGCTCTTGGCAGCTAGAGAGTGCCGCGTTGACCACTGCGCATGAAGAAATGACCATCTCCAACGTTTGGTTTAGGTTTTAGGTGCATTTTTAATTTTATTGCTTTAATCGCATTTTCTCGACGAGCTGAGCACGTTTTCTGAAATGTGCTCCTCCCGTCACTCTGGTTGGGTGCGCATAGTAAAAAGTGCTCTTGGCAGCTAGAGAGTGCCGCGTTGACCACTGCGCATGAAGAAATAACCACCTGCAACGTTTGGTTTAGGTTTTAGGTGCATTTTTAATTTTATTGCTTAAATCGCATTTTCTCGACGAGCTGAGCACGTTTTCTGAAATGTGCTCCTCCCGTCACTCTGGTCGGGTGCGCATAGTAAAAAGTGCTCTTGGCAGCTAGAGAGTGCCGCGTTGACTGCTGCACATGAAGAAATAACCACCCCCAACGTTTGGTTTAGGTTTTAGGTGCATTTTTAATTTTATTGCTTAAATCGCATTTTCTCGACGAGCTGAGTGCGTTTTCTGAAATGTGCTCCTCCCGTCACTCTGGTTGGGTGCGCATATTAAAAAGTGCTCTTGGCAGCTAGAGAGTGCCGCGTTGACCACTGCGCATGAAGAAATGACCATCTGCAACGTTTGGTTTAGGTTTTAGGTGCATTTTTAATTTTATTGCTTAAATCGCATTTTCTCGACGAGCTGAGCACGTTTTCTGAAATGTGCTCCTCCCGTCACTCTGGTTGGGTGCGCATAGTAAAAAGTGCTCTTGGCAGCTAGAAAGTGCCGCGTTGCCCACTGCGCATGAATAAATAACCACCTGCAACGTTTGGTTTAGGTTTTAGGTGCATTTTTAATTTTATTGCTTAAATCGCATTTTCTCGACGAGCTGAACACGTTTTCTGAAATGCGCTCCTCCCGTCACTCTGGTTGGGTGCGCATAGTAAAAAGTGCTCTTGGCAGCTAGAGAGTGCCGCGTTGACCACTGCGCATGAAAAAAAGACCATCTGCAACGTTTGGTTTAGGTTTTGGGTGCATTTTTAATTTTATTGCTTAAATCGCATTTTCTCGACGAGCTGAGCACATTTTCTGAAATGTGCTCCTCCCGTCACTCTGGTTGGGTGCGCATAGTAAAAAGTGCTCTTGGCAGCTAGAGAGTGCCGCGTTGACCACTGTGCATGAAGAACTGACCATCTGCAACGTTTGGTTTAGGTTTTGGGTGCATTTTTAATTTTATTGCTTAAATCGCATTTTCTCGTCGAGCTGAGCACGTTTTCTGAAATGTGCTCCTCCCGTCACTCTGGTTGGGTGCGCATAGTAAAAAGTGCTCTTGGCAGCTAGAGAGTGCCGCGTTGACCACTGCGCATGAAGAAATAACCACCTGCAACGTTTGGTTTAGGTTTTGGGTGCATTTTTAATTTTATTGCTTAAATCGCATTTTCTCGACGAGCTGAGCACATTTTCTGAAATGTGCTCCTCCCGTCACTCTGGTTGGGTGCGCATAGTAAAAAGTGCTCTTGGCAGCTAGAGAGTGCCGCGTTGACCACTGCGCATGAAGAACTGACCATCTGCAACGTTTGGTTTAGGTTTTGGGTGCATTTTTAATTTTATTGCTTAAATCGCATTTTCTCGACGAGCTGAGCACGTTTTCTGAAATGTGCTCCTCCCGTCACTCTTGTTGGGTGCGCATAGTAAAAAGTGCTCTTGGCAGCGAGAGAGTGCCGCGTTGACCACTGCGCATGAAGAAATAACCACCTGCAACGTTTGGTTTAGGTTTTAGGTGCATTTTTAATTGTATTGCTTAAATCGCATTTTCTCGACGAGCTGAGCACGTTTTCTGAAATGTGCTCCTCCCGTCACTCTGGTTGGGTGCGCATAGTAAAAAGTGCTCTTGGCAGCTAGAGAGTGCCGCGTTGACCACTGCGCATGAAGAAATAACCACCTGCAACGTTTGATTTAGGTTGTGGGTGCATTTTTAATTTTATTGCTTAAATCGCATTTTCTCGACGAGCTGAGCACGTTTTCTGAAATGTGCTCCTCCCGTCACTCTGGTTGGGTGCGCATAGTAAAAAGTGCTCTTGGCAGCTAGAGAGTGCCGCGTAAAACACTGCGCATGAAGAAATAACCACCTGCAACGTTTGGTTTAGGTTTTGGGTGCATTTTTAATTTTATTGCTTAAATCGCATTTTCTCGACGAGCTGAGCACGTTTTCTGAAATGTGCTCCTCCCGTCACTCTGGTTGGGTGTGCATAGTAAAAAGTGCTCTTGGCAGCTCGAGAGTGCCGCGTTGACCACTGCGCATGAAGAAATGACCATCTGCAACGTTTGGTTTAGGTTTTATGTGCATTTTTAATTTTATTGCTTAAATCGCATTTTCTCGACGAGCCGAGCACGTTTTCTGAAATGTGCTCCTCCCGTCACTCTGGTTGGGTGCGCATAGTAAAAAGTGCTCTTGGCAGCTAGAGAGTGCCGCGTTGACCACTGCTCATGAAGAAATGACCATCTGCAACGTTTGGTTTAGGTTTTAGGTGCATTTTTAGTTTTATTGCTTAAATCGCATTTTCTCGACGAGCTGAGCACGTTTTCTGAAATGTGCTCCTCCCGTCACTCTGGTTGGGTGCGCATAGTAAAAAGTGCTCTTGGGAGCTAAAGAGTGCCGCGTTGACCACTGCGCATGAAGAAATAACCACGTGCAACGTTTGGTTTAGGTTTTGGGTGCATTTTTAATTTTATTGCTTAAATCGCATTTTCTCGTCGAGCTGAGCACGTTTTCTGAAATGTGCTCCTCCCGTCACTCCGGTTGGGTGTGCATAGTAAAAAGTGCTCTTGGCAGGTAGAGAGTGCCGCGTTGACCACTGCGCATGAAGAAATGACCATCTGCAACGTTTGGTTTAGGTTTTGGGTGCATTTTTAACTTTATTGCTTAAATCGCATTTTCTCGACGAGCTGAGCACGTTTTCTGAAATGTCCTCCTCCCGTCACTCTGGTTGGGTGCGCATAGTAAAAAGTGCTCTTGGCAGCTAGAGAGTGCCGCGTTGACCACTGCGCATGAAGAAATAACCACCTGCAACGTTTGATTTAGGTTGTGGGTGCATTTTTAATTTTATTGCTTAAATCGCATTTTCTCGACGAGCTGAGCACGTTTTCTGAAATGTGCTCCTCCCGTCACTCTGGTTGGGTGCGCATAGTAAAAAGTGCTCTTGGCAGCTAGAGAGTGCCGCGTAAAACACTGCGCATGAAGAAATAACCACCTGCAACGTTTGGTTTAGGTTTTGGGTGCATTTTTAATTTTATTGCTTAAATCGCATTTTCTCGACGAGCTGAGCACGTTTTCTGAAATGTGCTCCTCCCGTCACTCTGGTTGGGTGTGCATAGTAAAAAGTGCTCTTGGCAGCTCGAGAGTGCCGCGTTGACCACTGCGCATGAAGAAATGACCATCTGCAACGTTTGGTTTAGGTTTTATGTGCATTTTTAATTTTATTGCTTAAATCGCATTTTCTCGACGAGCCGAGCACGTTTTCTGAAATGTGCTCCTCCCGTCACTCTGGTTGGGTGCGCATAGTAAAAAGTGCTCTTGGCAGCTAGAGAGTGCCGCGTTGACCACTGCTCATGAAGAAATGACCATCTGCAACGTTTGGTTTAGGTTTTAGGTGCAGTTTTAGTTTTATTGCTTAAATCGCATTTTCTCGACGAGCTGAGCACGTTTTCTGAAATGTGCTCCTCCCGTCACTCTGGTTGGGTGCGCATAGTAAAAAGTGCTCTTGGGAGCTAAAGAGTGCCGCGTTGACCACTGCGCATGAAGAAATAACCACCTGCAACGTTTGGTTTAGGTTTTGGGTGCATTTTTAGTTTTATTGCTTAAATCGAATTTGCTCGACGAGCTGAGCACGTTTTCTGAAATGTGCTCCTCCCGTCACTCTTGTTGGGTGCGCATAGAAAAAAGTGCTCTTGGCAGCTAGAGAGTGCCGTGTTGACCACTGCGCATAAAGAAATAACCACCTGCAACGTTTGGTTTAGGTTTTAGGTGCATTTTTAATTTTATTGCTTAAATCGCATTTTCTGGACGAGCTGAGCACGTTTTCTGAAATGTGCTCCTCCCGTCACTCTGGTTGGGTGCGCATAGTAAAAAGTGCTCTTGGCAGCTAGAGAGTGCCGCGTTGACTGCTGCGCATGAAGAAATAACCACCTGCAACGTTTGGTTTAGGTTTTAGGTGCATTTTTAATTTTATTGCTTAAATCGCATTTTCTCGACGAGCTGAGCACGTTTTCTGAAATGTGCTCCTCCCGTCACTCTGGTTGGGTGCGCATAGTAAAAAGTGCTCTTGGCAGCTAGAGAGTGCCGCGTTGACCACTGCGCATGAAGAAATGACCATCTGCAACGTTTGGTTTAGGTTTTGGGTGCATTTTTAATTTTATTGCTTAAATCGCATTTTCTCGTCGAGCTGAGCACGTTTTCTGAAATGTGCTCCTCCCGTCACTCTGGTTGGGTGCGCATAGTAAAAAGTGCTCTTGGCAGCTAGAGAGTGCCGCGTTGACCATTGCGCATGAAGAAATAACCACCTGCAACGTTTGGTTTAGGTTTTAGGTGCATTTTTAATTTTATTGCTTAAATCGCATTTTCTCGACGAGCTGAGCACGTTTTCTGAAATGTGCTCCTCCCGTCACTCTGGTTGGGTGCGCATAGTAAAAAGTGCTCTTGGCAGCTAGAGAGTGCCGCGTTGACCACTGCGCATGAAGAAATGACCATCTGCAACGTTTGGTTTAGGTTTTGGGTGCATTTTTAATTTTATTGCTTAAATCGCATTTTCTCGTCGAGCTGAGCACGTTTTCTGAAATGTGCTCCTCCCGTCACTCTGGTTGGGTGCGCATAGTAAAAAGTGCTCTTGGCAGCTAGAGAGTGCCGCGTTGACCATTGCGCATGAAGAAATAACCACCTGCAACGTTTGGTTTAGGTTTTAGGTGCATTTTTAATTTTATTGCTTAAATCGCATTTTCTCGACGAGCTGAGCACGTTTTCTGAAATGTGCTCCTCCCGTCACTCTGGTTGGGTGCGCATAGTAAAAAGTGCTCTTGGCAGCTAGAGAGTGCCGCGTTGAACACTGCGCATGAAGAAATAACCACGTGCAACGTTTTTTTTAGGTTTTGGGTGCATTTTTAATTTTATTGCTTAAATCGCATTTTCTCGTCGAGCTGAGCACGTTTTCAGAAATGTGCTCCTCCCGTCACTCCGGTTGGGTGTGCATAGTAAAAAGTGCTCTTGGCAGCTAGAGAGTGCCGCGTTGACCACTGCGCATGAAGAAATGACCATCTGCAACGTTTGGTTTAGGTTTTAGGTGCATTTTTAATTTTATTGCTTAAATCGCATTTTCTCGACGAGCTGAGCACGTTTTCTGAAATGTGCTCCTCCCGTCACTCTGGTTGGGTGCGCATAGTAAAAAGTGCTCTTGGCAGCTAGAGAGTGCCGCGTTGACCACTGCGCATGAAGAAATAACCACCTGCAACGTTTGGTTTAGGTTTTAGGTGCATTTTCAATTTTATTGCTTAAATCGCATTTTCTCGACGAGCTGAGCACGTTTTCTGAAATGTGCTCCTCCCGTCACTCTGGTTGGGTGGGCATAGTAAAAAGTGCTCTTGGCAGCTAGAGAGTGCCGCGTTGACCACTGCGCATGAAGAAATAACCACCTGCAACGTTTGGTTTAGGTTTTAGGTGCATTTTTAATTTTATTGCTTAAATCGCATTTTCTCGACGAGCTGAGCACGTTTTCTGAAATGTGCTCCTCCCGTCACTCTGGTTGGGTGCGCATAGTAAAAAGTGCTCTTGGCAGCTAGAGAGTGCCGCGTTGACCACTGCGCATGAAGAAATAACCACCTGCAACGTTTGGTTTAGGTTTTGGGTGCATTATTAATTTTATTGCTTAAATCGCATTTTCTCGACGAGCTGAGCACGTTTTCTGAAATGTGCTCCTCCCGTCACTCTGGTCGGGTGCGCATAGTAAAAAGTGCTCTTGGCAGCTAGAGAGTGCCGCGTTGACTGCTGCACATGAAGAAATAACCACCCCCAACGTTTGGTTTAGGTTTTAGGTGCATTTTTAATTTTATTGCTTAAATCGCATTTTCTCGACGAGCTGAGTGCGTTTTCTGAAATGTGCTCCTCCCGTCACTCTGGTTGGGTGCGCATATTAAAAAGTGCTCTTGGCAGCTAGAGAGTGCCGCGTTGACCACTGCGCATGAAGAAATGACCATCTGCAACGTTTGGTTTAGGTTTTAGGTGCATTTTTAATTTTATTGCTTAAATCGCATTTTCTCGACGAGCTGAGCACGTTTTCTGAAATGTGCTCCTCCCGTCACTCTGGTTGGGTGCGCATAGTAAAAAGTGCTCTTGGCAGCTAGAAAGTGCCGCGTTGCCCACTGCGCATGAATAAATAACCACCTGCAACGTTTGGTTTAGGTTTTAGGTGCATTTTTAATTTTATTGCTTAAATCGCATTTTCTCGACGAGCTGAACACGTTTTCTGAAATGCGCTCCTCCCGTCACTCTGGTTGGGTGCGCATAGTAAAAAGTGCTCTTGGCAGCTAGAGAGTGCCGCGTTGACCACTGCGCATGAAGAAATGACCATCTGCAACGTTTGGTTTAGGTTTTGGGTGCATTTTTAATTTTATTGCTTAAATCGCATTTTCTCGACGAGCTGAGCACATTTTCTGAAATGTGCTCCTCCCGTCACTCTGGTTGGGTGCGCATAGTAAAAAGTGCTCTTGGCAGCTAGAGAGTGCCGCGTTGACCACTGCGCATGAAGAACTGACCATCTGCAACGTTTGGTTTAGGTTTTGGGTGCATTTTTAATTTCATTGCTTAAATCGCATTTTCTCGTCGAGCTGAGCACGTTTTCTGAAATGTGCTCCTCCCGTCACTCTGGTTGGGTGCGCATAGTAAAAAGTGCTCTTGGCAGCTAGAGAGTGCCGCGTTGACCACTGCGCATGAAGAAATAACCACCTGCAACGTTTGGTTTAGGTTTTGGGTGCATTTTTAATTTTATTGCTTAAATCGCATTTTCTCGACGAGCTGAGCACATTTTCTGAAATGTGCTCCTCCCGTCACTCTGGTTGGGTGCGCATAGTAAAAAGTGCTCTTGGCAGCTAGAGAGTGCCGCGTTGACCACTGCGCATGAAGAACTGACCATCTGCAACGTTTGGTTTAGGTTTTGGGTGCATTTTTAATTTTATTGCTTAAATCGCATTTTCTCGACGAGCTGAGCACATTTTCTGAAATGTGCTCCTCCCGTCACTCTGGTTGGGTGCGCATAGTAAAAAGTGCTCTTGGCAGCTAGAGAGTGCCGCGTTGACTGCTGCGCATGAAGAAATAACCACCTGCAACGTTTGGTTTAGGTTTTAGGTGCATTTTTAATTTTATTGCTTAAATCGCATTTTCTCGACGAGCTGAGCACGTTTTCTGAAATGTGCTCCTCCCGTCACTCTGGTTGGGTGCGCATAGTAAAAAGTGCTCTTGGCAGCTAGAGAGTGCCGCGTTGACCACTGCGCATGAAGAAATAACCACGTGCAACGTTTGTTTTAGGTTTTGGGTGCATTTTTAATTTTATTGCTTAAATCGCATTTTCTTGTCGAGCTGAGCACGTTTTCTGAAATGTGCTCCTCCCGTCACTCTGGTTGGGTGCGCATAGTAAAAAGTGCTCTTGGCAGCTAGAAAGTGCCGCGTTGACCACTGCGCATGAAGAAATGACCATCTGCAACGTTTGGTTAAGGTTTTAGGTGCATTTTTAATTTTATTGCTTAAATCGCATTTTCTCGACGAGCTGAGCACGTTTTCTGAAATGTGCTCCTCCCGTCACTCTGGTTGGGTGCGCATAGTAAAAAGTGCTCTTGGCAGCTAGAGAGTGCAGCGTTGACCACTGCTCATGAAGAACTGACCATCTGCAACGTTTGGTTTAGGTTTTGGGTGCATTTTTAATTTTATTGCTTAAATCGCATTTTCTCGTCGAGCTGAGCACGTTTTCTGAAATGTGCTCCTCCCGTCACTCTGGTTGGGTGCGCATAATAAAAAGTGCTCTTGGCAGCTAGAGAGTGCCGCGTTGACCACTGCGCATGAAGAAATAACCACCTGCAACGTTTGGTTTAGGTTTTGGGTGCATTTTTAATTTTATTGCTTAAATCGCATTTTCTCGACGAGCTGAGCACATTTTCTGAAATGTGCTCCTCCCGTCACTCTGGTTGGGTGCGCATAGTAAAAAGTGCTCTTGGCAGCTAGAGAGTGCCGCGTTGACCACTGCGCATGAAGAACTGACCATCTGCATTTTTAATTTTATTGCTTAAATCGCATTTTCTCGTCGAGCTGAGCACGTTTTCTGAAATGTGCTCCTCCCGTCACTCTGGTTGGGTGCGCATAGTAAAAAGTGCTCTTGGCAGCTAGAGAGTGCCGCGTTGACCACTGCGCATGAAGAAATGACCATCTGCAACGTTTGGTTTAGGTTTTAGGTGCATTTTTAATTTTATTGCTTAAATCGCATTTTCTCGACGAGCTGAGCACGTTTTCTGAAATGTGCTCCTCCCGTCACTCTGGTTGGGTGTGCATAGTAAAAAGTGCTCTTGGCAGCTCGAGAGTGCCGCGTTGACCACTGCGCATGAAGAAATGACCATCTGCAACGTTTGGTTTAGGTTTTGGGTGCATTTTTAATTTTATTGCTTAAATCGCATTTTCTCGTCGAGCTGAGCACGTTTTCTGAAATGTGCTCCTCCCGTCACTCTGGTTGGGTGCGCATAGTAAAAAGTGTTCTTGGCAGCTAGAGAGTGCCGCGTTGCCCACTGCGCATGAATAAATAACCACCTGCAACGTTTGGTTTAGGTTTTAGGTGCATTTTTAATTTTATTGCTTAAGTCGCATTTTCTCGACGAGCTGAGCACGTTTTCTGAAATGCGCTCCTCCCGTCACTCTGGTTGGGTGCGCATAGTAAAAAGTGCTCTTGGCAGCTAGAGAGTGCCGCGTTGACCACTGCGCATGAAGAAATGACCATCTGCAACGTTTGGTTTAGGTTTTGGGTGCATTTTTAATTTTATTGCTTAAATCGCATTTTCTCGACGAGCTGAGCACATTTTGTGAAACGTGCTCCTCCCGTCACTCTGGTTGGGTGCGCATAGTAAAAAGTGCTCTTGGCAGCTAGAGAGTGCCGCGTTGACCACTGCGCATGAAGAAATAACCACCTGCAACGTTTGGTTTAGGTTTTAGGTGCATTTTTAATTTTATTGCTTAAATCGCATTTTCTCGACGAGCTGAGCACGTTTTCTGAAATGTGCTCCTCCCGTCACTCTGGTTGGGTGTGCATAGTAAAAAGTGCTCTTGGCAGCTAGAGAGTGCCGCGTTGACCACTGCGCATGAAGAAATGACCACCTGCAACGTTTGGTTTAGGTTTTAGGTGCATTTTTAATTTTATTGCTTAAATCGCATTTTCTCGACGAGCTGAGCACGTTTTCTGAAATGTGCTCCTCCCGTCACTCTGGTTGGGTGCGCATAGTAAAAAGTGCTCTTGGCAGCTAGAGAGTGCCGCGTTTACCACTGCGCATGAAGAACTGACCATCTGCATTTTTAATTTTATTGCTTAAATCGCATTTTCTCGTCGAGCTGAGCACGTTTTCTGAAATGTGCTCCTCCCGTCACTCTGGTTGGGTGTGCATAGTAAAAAGTGCTCTTGGCAGCTCGAGAGTGCCGCGTTGACCACTGCGCATGAAGAAATGACCATCTGCAACGTTTGGTTTAGGTTTTGGGTGCATTTTTAATTTTATTGCTTAAATCGCATTTTCTCGTCGAGCTGAGCACGTTTTCTGAAATGTGCTCCTCCCGTCACTCTGGTTGGGTGCGCATAGTAAAAAGTGCTCTTGGCAGCTAGAGAGTGCCGCGTTGCCCACTGCGCATGAATAAATAACCACCTGCAACGTTTGGTTTAGGTTTTAGGTGCATTTTTAATTTTATTGCTTAAATCGCATTTTCTCGACGAGCTGAGCACGTTTTCTGAAATGCGCTCCTCCCGTCACTCTGGTTGGGTGCGCATAGTAAAAAGTGCTCTTGGCAGCTAGAGAGTGCCGCGTTGACCACTGCGCATGAAGAAATGACCATCTGCAACGTTTGGTTTAGGTTTTGGGTGCATTTTTAATTTTATTGCTTAAATCGCATTTTCTCGACGAGCTGAGCACATTTTCTGAAACGTGCTCCTCCCGTCACTCTGGTTGGGTGCGCATAGTAAAAAGTGCTCTTGGCAGCTAGAGAGTGCCGCGTTGACCACTGCGCATGAAGAACTGACCATCTGCAACGTTTGGTTTAGGTTTTGGGTGCATTTTTAATTTTATTGCTTAAATCGCATTTTCTCGTCGAGCTGAGCACGTTTTCTGAAATGTGCTCCTCCCGTCACTCTGGTTGGGTGCGCATAGTAAAAAGTGCTCTTGGCAGCTAGAGAGTGCCGCGTTGACCACTGCGCATGAAGAACTGACCATCTGCAACGTTTGGTTTAGGTTTTGGGTGCATTTTTAATTTTATTGCTTAAATCGCATTTTCTCGACGAGCTGAGCACGTTTTCTGAAATGTGCTCCTCCCGTCACTCTGGTCGGGTGCGCATAGTAAAAAGTGCTCTTGGCAGCTAGAGAGTGCCGCGTTAAACACTGCGCATGAAGAAATAACCACCTGCAGCGTTTGGTTTAGGTTTTGGGTGCATTTTTAATTTTATTGCTTAAATCGCATTTTCTCGACGAGCTGAGCACGTTTTCTGAAATGTGCTCCTCCCGTCACTCTGGTTGGGTGTGCATAGTAAAAAGTGCTCTTGGCAGCTCGAGAGTGCCGCGTTGACCACTGCACATGAAGAAATGACCATCTGCAACGTTTGGTTTAGGTTTTATGTGCATTTTTAATTTCATTGCTTAAATCGCATTTTCTCGATGAGCCGAGCACGTTTTCTGAAATGTGCTCCTCCCGTCACTCTGGTTGGGTGCGCATAGTAAAAAGTGCTCTTGGCAGCTAGAGAGTGCCGCGTTGACCATTGCGCATGAAGAACTGACCATCTGCAACGTTTGGTTTAGGTTTTGGGTGCATTTTTAATTTTATTGCTTAAATCGCATTTTCTCGACGAGCTGAGCACGTTTTCTGAAATGTGCTCCTCCCGTCACTCTGGTCGGGTGCGCATAGTAAAAAGTGCTCTTGGCAGCTAGAGAGTGCCGCGTTGACTGCTGCACACGAAGAAATAACCACCCCCAACGTTTGGTTTAGGTTTTAGGTGCATTTTTAATTTTATTGCTTAAATCGCATTTTCTCGACGAGCTGAGCTCGTTTTCTGAAATGTGCTCCTCCCGTCACTCTGGTTGGGTGCGCATAGTAAAAAGTGCTCTTGGCAGCTAGAGAGTGCCGCGTTGACCACTGCGCATGAAGAAATAACCACCTGCAACGTTTAGTTTAGGTTTTAGGTGCATTTTTAATTTTATTGCTTAAATCGCATTTTCTCGACGAGCTGAGCACGTTTTCTGAAATGTGCTCCTCCCGTCACTCTGGTTGGGTGCGCATAGTAAAAAGTGCTCTTGGCAGCTAGAGAGTGCCGCGTTGACCACTGCGCATGAAGAAATAACCACCTGCAACGTTTAGTTTAGGTTTTAGGTGCATTTTTAATTTTATTGCTTAAATCGCATTTTCTCGACGAGCTGAGCACGTTTTCTGAAATGTGCTCCTCCCGTCACTCTGGTTGGGTGCGCATAGTAAAAAGTGCTCTTGGCAGCTAGAGAGTGCCGCGTTGACCACTGCGCATGAAGAAATAACCACCTGCAACGTTTGGTTTAGGTTTTGGGTGCATTTTTAATTTTATTGCTTAAATCGCATTTTCTCGACGAGCTGAGCACGTTTTCTGAAATGTGCTCCTCCCGTCACTCTGGTTGGGTGCGCATTGTAAAAAGTGCTCTTGGCAGCTAGAGAGTGCCGCGTTGCCCACTGCGCATGAATAAATAACCACCTGCAACGTTTGGTTTAGGTTTTAGGTGCATTTTTAATTTTATTGCTTAAATCGCATTTTCTCGACGAGCTGAACACGTTTTCTGAAATGCGCTCCTCCCGTCACTCTGGTTGGGTGCGCATAGTAAAAAGTGCTCTTGGCAGCTAGAGAGTGCCGCGTTGACCACTGCGCATGAAGAACTGACCATCTGCAACGTTTGGTTTAGGTTTTGGGTGCATTTTTAATTTTATTGCTTAAATCGCATTTTCTCGACGAGCTGAGCACATTTTCTGAAATGTGCTCCTCCCGTCACTCTGGTTGGGTGCGCATAGTAAAAAGTGCTCTTGGCAGCTAGAGAGTCCCGCGTTGACCACTGCGCATGAAGAACTGACCATCTGCAACGTTTGGTTTAGGTTTTGGGTGCATTTTTAATTTTATTGCTTAAATCGCATTTTCTCGTCGAGCTGAGCACGTTTTCTGAAATGTGCTCCTCCCGTCACTCTGGTTGGGTGCGCATAGTAAAAAGTGCTCTTGGCAGCTAGAGAGTGCCGCGTTGACCACTGCGCATGAAGAAATAACCACCTGCAACGTTTGGTTTAGGTTTTGGGTGCATTTTTAATTTTATTGCTTAAATCGCATTTTCTCGACGAGCTGAGCACGTTTTCTGAAATGTGCTCCTCCCGTCACTCTGGTCGGGTGCGCATAGTAAAAAGTGCTCTTGGCAGCTAGAGAGTGCCGCGTTGACTGCTGCACACGAAGAAATAACCACCCCCAACGTTTGGTTTAGGTTTTAGGTGCATTTTTAATTTTATTGCTTAAATCGCATTTTCTCGACGAGCTGAGCTCGTTTTCTGAAATGTGCTCCTCCCGTCACTCTGGTTGGGTGCGCATAGTAAAAAGTGCTCTTGGCAGCTAGAGAGTGCCGCGTTGACCATTGCGCATGAAGAAATAAACACCTGCAACGTTTGGTTTAGGTTTTAGGTGCATTTTTAATTTTATTGCTTAAATCGCATTTTCTCGACGAGCTGAGCTCGTTTTCTGAAATGTGCTCCTCCCGTCACTCTGGTTGGGTGCGCATAGTAAAAAGTGCTCTTGGCAGCTAGAGAGTGCTGCGTTGACCACTGCGCATGAAGAAATAACCACCTGCAACGTTTGATTTAGGTTGTGGGTGCATTTTTAATTTTATTGCTTAAATCGCATTTTCTCGACGAGCTGAGCACGTTTTCTGAAATGTGCTCCTCCCGTCACTCTGGTTGGGTGCGCATAGTAAAAAGTGCTCTTGGCAGCTAGAGAGTGCCGCGTTAAACACTGCGCATGAAGAAATAACCACCTGCAACGTTTGGTTTAGGTTTTGGGTGCATTTTTAATTTTATTGCTTAAATCGCATTTTCTCGACGAGCTGAGCACGTTTTCTGAAATGTGCTCCTCCCGTCACTCTGGTTGGGTGTGCATAGTAAAAAGTGCTCTTGGCAGCTCGAGAGTGCCGCGTTGACCACTGCGCATGAAGAAATGACTATCTGCAACGTTTGGTTTAGGTTTTATGTGCATTTTTAATTTTATTGCTTAAATCGCATTTTCTCGACGAGCCGAGCACGTTTTCTGAAATGTGCTCCTCCCGTCACTCTGGTTGGGTGCGCATAGTAAAAAGTGCTCTTGGCAGCTAGAGAGTGCCGCGTTGACCACTGCTCATGAAGAAATGACCATCTGCAACGTTTGGTTTAGGTTTTAGGTGCATTTTTAGTTTTATTGCTTAAATCGCATTTTCTCGACGAGCTGAGCCCGTTTTCTGAAATGTGCTCCTCCCGTCACTCTGGTTGGGTGCGCATAGTAAAAAGTGCTCTTGGGAGCTAAAGAGTGCCGCGTTGACCACTGCGCATGAAGAAATAACCACCTGCAACGTTTGGTTTAGGATTTGGGTGCATTTTTAATTTTATTGCTTAAATCGAATTTGCTCGACGAGCTGAGCACGTTTTCTGAAATGTGCTCCTCCCGTCACTCTTGTTGGGTGCGCATAGTAAAAAGTGCTCTTGGCAGCTAGAAAGTGCCGCGTTGACCACTGCGCATGAAGAAATGACCATCTGCAACGTTTGGTTTAGGTTTTGGGTGCATTTTTAATTTTATTGCTTAAATCGCATTTTCTCGACGAGCTGAGCACGTTTTCCTAAATGTGCTCCTCCCGTCACTCTGGTTGGGTGCGCATAGTAAAAAGTGCTCTTGGCAGCTAGAGAGTGCCGCGTTGACCACTGCGCATGAAGAAATAACCACCTGCAACGTTTGGTTTAGGTTTTGGGTGCATTTTTAATTTTATTGCTTAAATCGCATTTTCTCGACGAGCTGAGCACGTTTTCTGAAATGTGCTCCTCCCGTCACTCTGGTCGGGTGCGCATAGTAAAAAGTGCTCTTGGCAGCTAGAGAGTGCCGCGTTGACTGCTGCACACGAAGAAATAACCACCCCCAACGTTTGGTTTAGGTTTTAGGTGCATTTTTAATTTTATTGCTTAAATCGCATTTTCTCGACGAGCTGAGCTCGTTTTCTGAAATGTGCTCCTCCCGTCACTCTGGTTGGGTGCGCATAGTAAAAAGTGCTCTTGGCAGCTAGAGAGTGCCGCGTTGACCATTGCGCATGAAGAAATAAACACCTGCAACGTTTGGTTTAGGTTTTAGGTGCATTTTTAATTTTATTGCTTAAATCGCATTTTCTCGACGAGCTGAGCTCGTTTTCTGAAATGTGCTCCTCCCGTCACTCTGGTTGGGTGCGCATAGTAAAAAGTGCTCTTGGCAGCTAGAGAGTGCTGCGTTGACCACTGCTCATGAAGAAATGACCATCTGCAACGTTTGGTTTAGGTTTTAGGTGCATTTTTAGTTTTATTGCTTAAATCGCATTTTCTCGACGAGCTGAGCCCGTTTTCTGAAATGTGCTCCTCCCGTCACTCTGGTTGGGTGCGCATAGTAAAAAGTGCTCTTGGGAGCTAAAGAGTGCCGCGTTGACCACTGCGCATGAAGAAATAACCACCTGCAACGTTTGGTTTAGGATTTGGGTGCATTTTTAATTTTATTGCTTAAATCGAATTTGCTCGACGAGCTGAGCACGTTTTCTGAAATGTGCTCCTCCCGTCACTCTTGTTGGGTGCGCATAGTAAAAAGTGCTCTTGGCAGCTAGAAAGTGCCGCGTTGACCACTGCGCATGAAGAAATGACCATCTGCAACGTTTGGTTTAGGTTTTGGGTGCATTTTTAATTTTATTGCTTAAATCGCATTTTCTCGACGAGCTGAGCACGTTTTCCTAAATGTGCTCCTCCCGTCACTCTGGTTGGGTGCGCATAGTAAAAAGTGCTCTTGGCAGCTAGAGAGTGCCGCGTTGACCATTGCGCATGAAGAAATAACCACCTGCAACGTTTGGTTTAGGTTTTAGGTGCATTTTTAATTTTATTGCTTAAATCGCATTTTCTCGACGAGCTGAGCACGTTTTCTGAAATGTGCTCCTCCCGTCACTCTGGTTGGGTCCGCATAGTAAAAAGTGCTCTTGGCAGCTAGAGAGTGCCGCGTTGACCACTGCGCATGAAGAAATAACCACCTGCAACGTTTGGTTTAGGTTTTGGGTGCATTTTTAATTTTATTGCTTAAATCGCATTTTCTCGTCGAGCTGAGCACGTTTTCTGAAATGTGCTCCTCCCGTCACTCTGGTTGGTTGCGCATAGTAAAAAGTGCTCTTGGCAGCTAGAGAGTGCCGCGTTGACCACTGCGCATGAATAAATGACCATCTGCAACGTTTGGTTTAGGTTTTTGGTGCATTTTTAATTTTATTGCTTAAATCGCATTTTCTCGACGAGCTGAGCACGTTTTCTGAAATGTGCTCCTCCCGTCACTCTGGTTGGGTGCGCATAGTAAAAAGTGCTCTTGGCAGCTAGAGAGTGCCGCGTTGACCACTGCGCATGAAGAAATAACCACCTGCAACGTTTGATTTAGGTTGTGGGTGCATTTTTAATTTTATTGCTTAAATCGCATTTTCTCGACGAGCTGAGCACGTTTTCTGAAATGTGCTCCTCCCGTCACTCCGGTTGGGTGCGCATAGTAAAAAGTGCTCTTGGCAGCTAGAGAGTGCCGCGTTAAACACTGCGCATGAAGAAATAACCACCTGCAACGTTTGGTTTAGGTTTTGGGTGCATTTTTAATTTAATTGCTTAAATCGCATTTTCTCGACGAGCTGAGCACGTTTTCTGAAATGTGCTCCTCCCGTCACTCTGGTTGGGTGCGCATAGTAAAAAGTGCTCTTGGCAGCTAGAGAGTGCCGCGTTGCCCACTGCGCATGAATAAATAACCACCTGCAACGTTTGGTTTAGGTTTTAGGTGCATTTTTAATTTTATTGCTTAAATTGCATTTTCTCGACGAGCTGAACACGTTTTCTGAAATGCGCTCCTCCCGTCACTCTGGTTGGGTGCGCATAGTAAAAAGTGCTCTTGGCAGCTAGAGAGTGCCGCGTTGACCACTGCGCATGAAGAAATGACCATCTGCAACGTTTGGTTTAAGTTTTGGGTGCATTTTTAATTTTATTGCTTAAATCGCATTTTCTCGACGAGCTGAGCACATTTTCTGAAATGTGCTCCTCCCGTCACTCTGGTTGGGTGCGCATAGTAAAAAGTGCTCTTGGCAGCTAGAGAGTGCCGCGTTGACCACTGCGCATGAAGAACTGACCATCTGCAACGTTTGGTTTAGGTTTTGGGTGCATTTTTAATTTTATTGCTTAAATCGCATTTTCTCGACGAGCTGAGCACATTTTCTGAAATGTGCTCCTCCCGTCACTCTGGTTGGGTGCGCATAGTAAAAAGTGCTCTTGGCAGCTAGAGAGTGCCGCGTTGACCACTGCGCATGAAGAACTGACCATCTGCAACGTTTGGTTTAGGTTTTGGGTGCATTTTTAATTTTATTGCTTAAATCGCATTTTCTCGACGAGCTGAGCACGTTTTCTGAAATGTGCTCCTCCCGTCACTCTGGTCGGGTGCGCATAGTAAAAAGTGCTCTTGGCAGCTAGAGAGTGCCGCGTTGACTGCTGCACATGAAGAAATAACCACCCCCAACGTTTGGTTTAGGTTTTAGGTGCATTTTTAATTTTATTGCTTAAATCGCATTTTCTCGACGAGCCGAGCACGTTTTCTGAAATGTGCTCCTCCCGTCACTCTGGTTGGGTGCGCATAGTAAAAAGTGCTCTTGGCAGCTAGAGAGTGCCGCGTTGACCACTGCGCATGAAGAAATAACCACCTGCAACGTTTAGTTTAGGTTTTAGGTGCATTTTTAATTTTATTGCTTAAATCGCATTTTCTCGACGAGCTGAGCACGTTTTCTGAAATGTGCTCCTCCCGTCACTCTGGTTGGGTGCGCATAGTAAAAAGTGCTCTTGGCAGCTAGAGAGTGCCGCGTTGACCACTGCGCATGAAGAAATAACCACCTGCAACGTTTGGTTTAGGTTTTGGATGCATTTTTAATTTTATTGCTTAAATCGCATTTTCTCGTCGAGCTGAGCACGTTTTCTGAAATGTGCTCCTCCCGTCACTCTGGTTGGGTGCGCATAGTAAAAAGTGCTCTTGGCAGCTAGAGAGTGCCGCGTTGACCACTGCGCATGAAGAAATCACCATCTGCAACGTTTGGTTTAGGTTTTAGGTGCATTTTTAATTTTATTGCTTAAATCGCATTTTCTCGACGAGCTGAGCACGTTTTCTGAAATGTGCTCCTCCCGTCACTCTGGTTGGGTGTGCATAGTAAAAAGTGCTCTTGGCAGCTCGAGAGTGCCGCGTTGACCACTGCGCATGAAGAAATAACCACCTGCAACGTTTGGTTTAGGTTTTGGGTGCATTTTTAATTTTATTGCTTAAATCGCATTTTCTCGTCGAGCTGAGCACGTTTTCTGAAATGTGCTCCTCCCGTCACTCTGGTTGGGTGCGCATAGTAAAAAGTGCTCTTGGCAGCTAGAGAGTGCCGCGTTGACCATTGCGCATGAAGAAATAACCACCTGCAACGTTTGGTTTAGGTTTTAGGTGCATTTTTAATTTTATTGCTTAAATCGCATTTTCTCGACGAGCTGAGCACGTTTTCTGAAATGTGCTCCTCCCGTCACTCTGGTTGGGTGCGCATAGTAAAAAGTGCTCTTGGCAGCTAGAGAGTGCCGCGTTGACCACTGCGCATGAAGAAATGACCATCTGCAACGTTTGGTTTAGGTTTTAGGTGCATTTTTAATTTTATTGCTTAAATCGCATTTTCTCGACGAGCTGAGCACGTTTTCTGAAATGTGCTCCTCCCGTCACTCTGGTTGGGTGCGCATAGTAAAAAGTGCTCTTGGCAGCTAGAGAGTGCCGCGTTGACCACTGCGCATGAAGAAATGACCACCTGCAACGTTATGTTTAGGTTTTAGGTGCATTTTTAATTTTATTGCTTAAATAGCATTTTCTCGACGAGCTGAGCACGTTTTCTGAAATGTGCTCCTCCCGTCACTCTGGTTGGGTGCGCATAGTAAAAAGTGCTCTTGGCAGCTAGAGAGTGCCGCGTTGACCACTGCGCATGAAGAAATAACCACCTGCAACGTTTGATTTAGGTTGTGGGTGCATTTTTAATTTTATTGCTTAAATCGCATTTTCTCGACGAGCTGAGCACGTTTTCTGAAATGTGCTCCTCCCGTCACTCCGGTTGGGTGCGCATAGTAAAAAGTGCTCTTGGCAGCTAGAGAGTGCCGCGTTAAACACTGCGCATGAAGAAATGACCATCTGCAACGTTTGGTTTAGGTTTTGGGTGCATTTTTAATTTTATTGCTTAAATCGCATTTTCTCGACGAGCTGAGCACGTTTTCTGAAATGTGCTCCTCCCGTCACTCTGGTTGGGTGCGCATAGTAAAAAGTGCTCTTGGCAGCTAGAGAGTGCCGCGTTGACCACTGCGCATGAAGAAATAACCACCTGCAACGTTTGATTTAGGTTGTGGGTGCATTTTTAATTTTATTGCTTAAATCGCATTTTCTCGACGAGCTGAGCACGTTTTCTTAAATGTGCTCCTCCCGTCACTCCGGTTGGGTGCGCATAGTAAAAAGTGCTCTTGGCAGCTAGAGAGTGCCGCGTTAAACACTGCGCATGAAGAAATAACCACCTGCAACGTTTGGTTTAGGTTTTGGGTGCATTTTTAATTTAATTGCTTGAATCGCATTTTCTCGACGAGCTGAGCACGTTTTCTGAAATGTGCTCCTCCCGTCACTCTGGTTGGGTGCGCATAGTAAAAAGTGCTCTTGGCAGCTAGAGAGTGCAGCGTTGACCATTGCGCATGAAGAAATAACCACCTGCAACGTTTGGTTTAGGTTTTAGGTGCATTTTTAATTTTATTGCTTAAATCGCATTTTCTCGACGAGCTGAGCACGTTTTCTGAAATGTGCTCCTCCCGTCACTCTGGTTGGGTGCGCATAGTAAAAAGTGCTCTTGGCAGCTAGAGAGTGCCGCGTTGACCACTGCGCATGAAGAAATGACCATCTGCAACGTTTGGTTTAGGTTTTGGGTGCATTTTTAATTTTATTGCTTAAATCGCATTTTCTCGTCGAGCTGAGCACGTTTTCTGAAATGTGCTCCTCCCGTCACTCTGGTTGGGTGCGCATAGTAAAAAGTGCTCTTGGCAGCTAGAGAGTGCCGCGTTGACCATTGCGCATGAAGAAATAACCACCTGCAACGTTTGGTTTAGGTTTTAGGTGCATTTTTAATTTTATTGCTTAAATCGCATTTTCTCGACGAGCTGAGCACGTTTTCTGAAATGTGCTCCTCCCGTCACTCTGGTTGGGTGCGCATAGTAAAAAGTGCTCTTGGCAGCTAGAGAGTGCCGCGTTGACCACTGCGCATGAAGAAATGACCATCTGCAACGTTTGGTTTAGGTTTTAGGTGCATTTTTAATTTTATTGCTTAAATCGCATTTTCTCGACGAGCTGAGCACGTTTTCTGAAATGTGCTCCTCCCGTCACTCTGGTTGGGTGCGCATAGTAAAAAGTGCTCTTGGCAGCTAGAGAGTGCCGCGTTGACCACTGCGCATGAAGAAATGACCACCTGCAACGTTATGTTTAGGTTTTAGGTGCATTTTTAATTTTATTGCTTAAATAGCATTTTCTCGACGAGCTGAGCACGTTTTCTGAAATGTGCTCCTCCCGTCACTCTGGTTGGGTGCTCATAGTAAAAAGTGCTCTTGGCAGCTAGAGAGTGCCGCGTTAACCACTGCACATGAAGAAATAACCACCTGCAAGTTTGGTTTAGGTTTTAGGTGCATTTTTAATTTTATTGCTTAAATCGCATTTTCTCGACGAGCTGAGCACGTTTTCTGAAATGTGCTCCTCCCGTCACTCTGGTTGGGTGCGCATAGTAAAAAGTGCTCTTGGCAGCTAGAGAGTGCCGCGTTGACCACTGCGCATGAAGAAATAACCACCTGCAACGTTTGATTTAGGTTGTGGGTGCATTTTTAATTTTATTGCTTAAATCGCATTTTCTCGACGAGCTGAGCACGTTTTCTGAAATGTGCTCCTCCCGTCACTCTGGTTGGGTGCGCATAGTAAAAAGTGCTCTTGGCAGCTAGAGAGTGCCGCGTTAAACACTGCGCATGAAGAAATAACCACCTGCAACGTTTGGTTTAGGTTTTGGGTGCATTTTTAATTTTATTGCTTAAATCGCATTTTCTCGACGAGCTGAGCACGTTTTCTGAAATGTGCTCCTCCCGTCACTCTGGTTGGGTGTGCATAGTAAAAAGTGCTCTTGGCAGCTAGAGAGTGCCGCGTTGACCACTGTGCATGAAGAAATGACTATCTGCAACGTTTGGTTTAGGTTTTATGTGCATTTTTAATTTTATTGCTTAAATCGCATTTTCTCGACGAGCCGAGCACGTTTTCTGAAATGTGCTCCTCCCGTCACTCTGGTTGGGTGCGCATAGTAAAAAGTGCTCTTGGCAGCTAGAGAGTGCCGCGTTGACCACAGCTCATGAAGAAATGACCATCTGCAACGTTTGGTTTAGGTTTTAGGTGCATTTTTAGTTTTATTGCTTAAATCGCATTTTCTCGACGAGCTGAGCACGTTTTCTGAAATGTGCTCCTCCCGTCACTCTGGTTGGGTGCGCATAGTAAAAAGTGCTCTTGGGAGCTAAAGAGTGCCGCGTTGACCACTGCGCATGAAGAAATAACCACCTGCAACGTTTGGTTTAGGTTTTGGGTGCATTTTTAATTTTATTGCTTAAATCGAATTTGCTCGACGAGCTGAGCACGTTTTCTGAAATGTGCTCCTCCCGTCACTCTTGTTGGGTGCGCATAGAAAAAAGTGCTCTTGGCAGCTAGAGAGTGCCGCGTTGACCACTGCGCATGAAGAAATAACCACCTGCAACGTTTGGTTTAGGTTTTAGGTACATTTTTAATTTTATTGCTTAAATCGCATTTTCTGGACGAGCTGAGCACGTTTTCTGAAATGTGCTCCTCCCGTCACTCTGGTTGGGTGCGCATAGTAAAAAGTGCTCTTGGCAGCTAGAGAGTGCCGCGTTGACCACTGCACATGAAGAAATAACCACCTGCGACGTTTGGTTTAGGTTTTAGGTGCATTTTTAATTTTATTGCTTAAATCGCATTTTCTCGACGAGCTGAGCACGTTTTCTGAAATGTGCTCCTCCCGTCACTCTGGTTGGGTGTGCATAGTAAAAAGTGCTCTTGGCAGCTAGAGAGTGCCGCGTTGACCACTGCGCATGAAGAAATGACCATCTGCAACGTTTGGTTTAGGTTTTGGGTGCATTTTTAATTTTATTGCTTAAATCGCATTTTCTCGACGAGCTGAGCACGTTTTCTGAAATGTGCTCCTCCCGTCACTCTGGTTGGGTGCGCATAGTAAAAAGTGCTCTTGGCAGCTAGAGAGTGCCGCGTTGACCACTGCGCATGAAGAAATAACCACCTGCAACGTTTGATTTAGGTTGTGGGTGCATTTTAATTTTTATTGCTTAAATCGCATTTTCTCGACGAGCTGAGCACGTTTTCTGAAATGTGCTCCTCCCGTCACTCCGGTTGGGTGCGCATAGTAAAAAGTGCTCTTGGCAGCTAGAGAGTGCCGCGTTAAACACTGCGCATGAAGAAATAACCACCTGCAACGTTTGGTTTAGGTTTTGGGTGCATTTTTAATTTAATTGCTTAAATCGCATTTTCTCGACGAGCTGAGCACGTTTTCTGAAATGTGCTCCTCCCGTCACTCTGGTTGGGTGCGCATAGTAAAAAGTGCTCTTGGCAGCTAGAGAGTGCAGCGTTGACCATTGCGCATGAAGAAATAACCACCTGCAACGTTTGGTTTAGGTTTTAGGTGCATTTTTAATTTTATTGCTTAAATCGCATTTTCTCGACGAGCTGAGCACGTTTTCTGAAATGTGCTCCTCCCGTCACTCTGGTTGGGTGCGCATAGTAAAAAGTGCTCTTGGCAGCTAGAGAGTGCCGCGTTGACCACTGCGCATGAAGAAATGACCATCTGCAACGTTTGGTTTAGGTTTTGGGTGCATTTTTAATTTTATTGCTTAAATCGCATTTTCTCGTCGAGCTGAGCACGTTTTCTGAAATGTGCTCCTCCCGTCACTCTGGTTGGGTGCGCATAGTAAAAAGTGCTCTTGGCAGCTAGAGAGTGCCGCGTTGACCATTGCGCATGAAGAAATAACCACCTGCAACGTTTGGTTTAGGTTTTAGGTGCATTTTTAATTTTATTGCTTAAATCGCATTTTCTCGACGAGCTGAGCACGTTTTCTGAAATGTGCTCCTCCCGTCACTCTGGTTGGGTGCGCATAGTAAAAAGTGCTCTTGGCAGCTAGAGAGTGCCGCGTTGACCACTGCGCATGAAGAAATGACCATCTGCAACGTTTGGTTTAGGTTTTAGGTGCATTTTTAATTTTATTGCTTAAATCGCATTTTCTCGACGAGCTGAGCACGTTTTCTGAAATGTGCTCCTCCCGTCACTCTGGTTGGGTGCGCATAGTAAAAAGTGCTCTTGGCAGCTAGAGAGTGCCGCGTTGACCACTGCGCATGAAGAAATGACCACCTGCAACGTTATGTTTAGGTTTTAGGTGCATTTTTAATTTTATTGCTTAAATAGCATTTTCTCGACGAGCTGAGCACGTTTTCTGAAATGTGCTCCTCCCGTCACTCTGGTTGGGTGCTCATAGTAAAAAGTGCTCTTGGCAGCTAGAGAGTGCCGCGTTAACCACTGCACATGAAGAAATAACCACCTGCAAGTTTGGTTTAGGTTTTAGGTGCATTTTTAATTTTATTGCTTAAATCGCATTTTCTCGACGAGCTGAGCACGTTTTCTGAAATGTGCTCCTCCCGTCACTCTGGTTGGGTGCGCATAGTAAAAAGTGCTCTTGGCAGCTAGAGAGTGCCGCGTTGACCACTGCGCATGAAGAAATAACCACCTGGAACGTTTGATTTAGGTTGTGGGTGCATTTTTAATTTTATTGCTTAAATCGCATTTTCTCGACGAGCTGAGCACGTTTTCTGAAATGTGCTCCTCCCGTCACTCTGGTTGGGTGCGCATAGTAAAAAGTGCTCTTGGCAGCTAGAGAGTGCCGCGTTGACCACTGCGCATGAAGAAATGACTATCTGCAACGTTTGGTTTAGGTTTTATGTGCATTTTTAATTTTATTGCTTAAATCGCATTTTCTCGACGAGCCGAGCACGTTTTCTGAAATGTGCTCCTCCCGTCACTCTGGTTGGGTGCGCATAGTAAAAAGTGCTCTTGGCAGCTAGAGAGTGCCGCGTTGACCACAGCTCATGAAGAAATGACCATCTGCAACGTTTGGTTTAGGTTTTAGGTGCATTTTTAGTTTTATTGCTTAAATCGCATTTTCTCGACGAGCTGAGCACGTTTTCTGAAATGTGCTCCTCCCGTCACTCTGGTTGGGTGCGCATAGTAAAAAGTGCTCTTGGGAGCTAAAGAGTGCCGCGTTGACAACTGCGCATGAAGAAATAACCACCTGCAACGTTTGGTTTAGGTTTTGGGTGCATTTTTAATTTTATTGCTTAAATCGAATTTGCTCGACGAGCTGAGCACGTTTTCTGAAATGTGCTTCTCCCGTCACTCTTGTTGGATGCGCATAGAAAAAAGTGCTCTTGGCAGCTAGAGAGTGCCGCGTTGACCACTGCGCATGAAGAAATAACCACCTGCAACGTTTGGTTTAGGTTTTAGGTACATTTTTAATTTTATTGCTTAAATCGCATTTTCTGGACGAGCTGAGCACGTTTTCTGAAATGTGCTCCTCCCGTCACTCTGGTTGGGTGCGCATAGTAAAAAGTGCTCTTGGCAGCTAGAGAGTGCCGCGTTGACCACTGCACATGAAGAAATAACCACCTGCGACGTTTGGTTTAGGTTTTAGGTGCATTTTTAATTTTATTGCTTAAATCGCATTTTCTCGACGAGCTGAGCACGTTTTCTGAAATGTGCTCCTCCCGTCACTCTGGTTGGGTGTGCATAGTAAAAAGTGCTCTTGGCAGCTAGAGTGTGCCGCGTTGACCACTGCGCATGAAGAAATGACCATCTGCAACGTTTGGTTTAGGTTTTGGGTGCATTTTTAATTTTATTGCTTAAATCGCATTTTCTCGACAAGCTGAGCACGTTTTCTGAAATGTGCTCCTCCCGTCACTCTGGTTGGGTGCGCATAGTAAAAAGTGCTCTTGGCAGCTAGAGAGTGCCGCGTTGACCACTGCGCATGAAGAAATAACCACCTGCAACGTTTGATTTAGGTTGTGGGTGCATTTTTAATTTTATTGCTTAAATCGCATTTTCTCGACGAGCTGAGCACGTTTTCTGATATGTGCTCCTCCCGTCACTCCGGTTGGGTGCGCATAGTAAAAAGTGCTCTTGGCAGCTAGAGAGTGCCGCGTTAAACACTGCGCATGAAGAAATAACCACCTGCAACGTTTGGTTTAGGTTTTGGGTGCATTTTTAATTTAATTGCTTAAATCGCATTTTCTCGACGAGCTGAGCACGTTTTCTGAAATGTGCTCCTCCCGTCACTCTGGTTGGGTGCGCATAGTAAAAAGTGCTCTTGGCAGCTAGAGAGTGCAGCGTTGACCATTGCGCATGAAGAAATAACCACCTGCAACGTTTGGTTTAGGTTTTAGGTGCATTTTTAATTTTATTGCTTAAATCGCATTTTCTCGACGAGCTGAGCACGTTTTCTGAAATGTGCTCCTCCCGTCACTCTGGTTGGGTGCGCATAGTAAAAAGTGCTCTTGGCAGCTAGAGAGTGCCGCGTTGACCACTGCGCATGAAGAAATAACCACCTGCAACGTTTGGTTTAGGTTTTGGGTGCATTATTAATTTTATTGCTTAAATCGCATTTTCTCGACGAGCTGAGCACGTTTTCTGAAATGTGCTCCTCCCGTCACTCTGGTCGGGTGCGCATAGTAAAAAGTGCTCTTGGCAGCTAGAGAGTGCCGCGTTGACTGCTGCACATGAAGAAATAACCACCCCCAACGTTTGGTTTAGGTTTTAGGTGCATTTTTAATTTTATTGCTTAAATCGCATTTTCTCGACGAGCTGAGCACGTTTTCTGAAATGTGCTCCTCCCGTCACTCTGGTTGGGTGCGCATATTAAAAAGTGCTCTTGGCAGCTAGAGAGTGCCGCGTTGACCACTGCGCATGAAGAAATGACCATCTGCAACGTTTGGTTTAGGTTTTAGGTGCATTTTTAATTTTATTGCTTAAATCGCATTTTCTCGACGAGCTGAGCACGTTTTCTGAAATGTGCTCCTCCCGTGACTCTGGTTGGGTGCGCATAGTAAAAAGTGCTCTTGGCAGCTAGAGAGTGCCGCGTTGCCCACTGCGCATGAATAAATAACCACCTGCAACGTTTGGTTTAGGTTTTAGGTGCATTTTTAATTTTATTGCTTAAATCGCATTTTCTCGACGAGCTGAACACGTTTTCTGAAATGCGCTCCTCCCGTCACTCTGGTTGGGTGCGCATAGTAAAAAGTGCTCTTGGCAGCTAGAGAGTGCCGCGTTGACCACTGCGCATGAAGAAATGACCATCTGCAACGTTTGGTTTAGGTTTTGGGTGCATTTTTAATTTTATTGCTTAAATCGCATTTTCTCGACGAGCTGAGCACATTTTCTGAAATGTGCTCCTCCCGTCACTCTGGTTGGGTGCACATAGTAAAAAGTGCTCTTGGCAGCTAGAGAGTGCCGCGTTGACCACTGCGCATGAAGAACTGACCATCTGCAACGTTTGGTTTAGGTTTTGGGTGCATTTTTAATTTTATTGCTTAAATCGCATTTTCTCGTCGAGCTGAGCACGTTTTCTGAAATGTGCTCCTCCCGTCACTCTGGTTGGGTGCGCATAGTAAAAAGTGCTCTTGGCAGCTAGAGAGTGCCGCGTTGACCACTGCGCATGAAGAAATAACCACCTGCAACGTTTGGTTTAGGTTTTGGGTGCATTTTTAATTTTATTGCTTAAATCGCATTTTCTCGACGAGCTGAGCACATTTTCTGAAATGTGCTCCTCCCGTCACTCTGGTTGGGTGCGCATAGTAAAAAGTGCTCTTGGCAGCTAGAGAGTGCCGCGTTGACCACTGCGCATGAAAAACTGACCATCTGCAACGTTTGGTTTAGGTTTTGGGTGCATTTTTAATTTTATTGCTTAAATCGCATTTTCTCGACGAGCTGAGCACGTTTTCTGAAATGTGCTCCTCCCGTCACTCTGGTCGGGTGCGCATAGTAAAAAGTGCTCTTGGCAGCTAGAGAGTGCCGCGTTGACTGCTGCACATGAAGAAATAACCACCTGCAACGTTTGGTTTAGGTTTTAGGTGCATTTTTAATTTTATTGCTTAAATCGCATTTTCTCGACGAGCTGAGCACGTTTTCTGAAATGTGCTCCTCCCGTCACTCTGGTTGGGTGCGCATAGTAAAAAGTGCTCTTGGCAGCTAGAGAGTGCCGCGTTGACCACTGCGCATGAAGAAATAACCACCTGCAACGTTTGGTTTAGGTTTTGGGTGCATTATTAATTTTATTGCTTAAATCGCATTTTCTCGACGAGCTGAGCACGTTTTCTGAAATGTGCTCCTCCCGTCACTCTGGTCGGGTGCGCATAGTAAAAAGTGCTCTTGGCAGCTAGAGAGTGCCGCGTTGACTGCTGCACATGAAGAAATAACCACCCCCAACGTTTGGTTTAGGTTTTAGGTGCATTTTTCATTTTATTGCTTAAATCGCATTTTCTCGACGAGCTGAGCACGTTTTCTGAAATGTGCTCCTCCCGTCACTCTGGTTGGGTGCGCATATTAAAAAGTGCTCTTGGCAGCTAGAGAGTGCCGCGTTGACCACTGCGCATGAAGAAATGACCATCTGCAACGTTTGGTTTAGGTTTTAGGTGCATTTTTAATTTTATTGCTTAAATCGCATTTTCTCGACGAGCTGAGCACGTTTTCTGAAATGTGCTCCTCCCGTGACTCTGGTTGGGTGCGCATAGTAAAAACTGCTCTTGGCAGCTAGAGAGTGCCGCGTTGCCCACTGCGCATGAATAAATAACCACCTGCAACGTTTGGTTTAGGTTTTAGGTGCATTTTTAATTTTATTGCTTAAATCGCATTTTCTCGACGAGCTGAACACGTTTTCTGAAATGCGCTCCTCCCGTCACTCTGGTTGGGTGCGCATAGTAAAAAGTGCTCTTGGCAGCTAGAGAGTGCCGCGTTGACCACTGCGCATGAAGAAATGACCATCTGCAACGTTTGGTTTAGGTTTTGGGTGCATTTTTAATTTTATTGCTTAAATCGCATTTTCTCGACGAGCTGAGCACATTTTCTGAAATGTGCTCCTCCCGTCACTCTGGTTGGGTGCACATAGTAAAAAGTGCTCTTGGCAGCTAGAGAGTGCCGCGTTGACCACTGCGCATGAAGAACTGACCATCTGCAACGTTTGGTTTAGGTTTTGGGTGCATTTTTAATTTTATTGCTTAAATCGCATTTTCTCGTCGAGCTGAGCACGTTTTCTGAAATGTGCTCCTCCCGTCACTCTGGTTGGGTGCGCATAGTAAAAAGTGCTCTTGGCAGGTAGAGAGTGCCGCGTTGACCACTGCGCATGAAGAAATAACCACCTGCAACGTTTGGTTTAGGTTTTGGGTGCATTTTTAATTTTATTGCTTAAATCGCATTTTCTCGACGAGCTGAGCACATTTTCTGAAATGTGCTCCTCCCGTCACTCTGGTTGGGTGCGCATAGTAAAAAGTGCTCTTGGCAGCTAGAGAGTGCCGCGTTGACCACTGCGCATGAAGAACTGACCATCTGCAACGTTTGGTTTAGGTTTTGGGTGCATTTTTAATTTTATTGCTTAAATCGCATTTTCTCGACGAGCTGAGCACGTTTTCTGAAATGTGCTCCTCCCGTCACTCTGGTCGGGTGCGCATAGTAAAAAGTGCTCTTGGCAGCTAGAGAGTGCCGCGTTGACTGCTGCACATGAAGAAATAACCACCCCCAACGTTTGGTTTAGGTTTTAGGTGCATTTTTAATTTTATTGCTTAAATCGCATTTTCTCGACGAGCCGAGCACGTTTTCTGAAATGTGCTCCTCCCGTCACTCTGGTTGTGTGCGCATAGTAAAAAGTGCTCTTGGCAGCTAGAGAGTGCCGCGTTGACCACTGCGCATGAAGAAATAACCACCTGCAACGTTTAGTTTAGGTTTTAGGTGCATTTTTAATTTTATTGCTTAAATCGCATTTTCTCGACGAGCTGAGCACGTTTTCTGAAATGTGCTCCTCCCGTCACTCTGGTTGGGTGCGCATAGTAAAAAGTGCTCTTGGCAGCTAGAGAGTGCCGCGTTGACCACTGCGCATGAAGAAATAACCACCTGCAACGTTTGGTTTAGGTTTTGGGTGCATTTTTAATTTTATTGCTTAAATCGCATTTTCTCGTCGAGCTGAGCACGTTTTCTGAAATGTGCTCCTCCCGTCACTCTGGTTGGGTGCGCATAGTAAAAAGTGCTCTTGGCAGCTAGAGAGTGCCGCGTTGACCATTGCGCATGAAGAAATAACCACCTGCAACGTTTGGTTTAGGTTTTAGGTGCATTTTTAATTTTATTGCTTAAATCGCATTTTCTCGACGAGCTGAGCACGTTTTCTGAAATGTGCTCCTCCCGTCACTCTGGTTGGGTGCGCATAGTAAAAAGTGCTCTTGGCAGCTAGAGAGTGCCGCGTTGACCACTGCGCATGAAGAAATGACCATCTGCAACGTTTGGTTTAGGTTTTAGGTGCATTTTTAATTTTATTGCTTAAATCGCATTTTCTCGACGAGCTGAGCACGTTTTCTGAAATGTGCTCCTCCCGTCACTCTGGTTGGGTGCGCATAGTAAAAAGTGCTCTTGGCAGCTAGAGAGTGCCGCGTTGACCACTGCGCATGAAGAAATGACCATCTGCAACGTTTGGTTTAGGTTTTAGGTGCATTTTTAATTTTATTGCTTAAATCGCATTTTCTCGACGAGCTGAGCACGTTTTCTGAAATGTGCTCCTCCCGTCACTCTGGTTGGGTGCGCATAGTAAAAAGTGCTCTTGGCAGCTAGAGAGTGCCGCGTTGACCACTGCGCATGAAGAAATGACCACCTGCAACGTTATGTTTAGGTTTTAGGTGCATTTTTAATTTTATTGCTTAAATAGCATTTTTTCGACGAGCTGAGCACGTTTTCTGAAATGTGCTCCTCCCGTCACTCTGGTTGGGTGCTCATAGTAAAAAGTGCTCTTGGCAGCTAGAGAGTGCCGCGTTAACCACTGCACATGAAGAAATAACCACCTGCAAGTTTGGTTTAGGTTTTAGGTGCATTTTTAATTTTATTGCTTAAATCGCATTTTCTCGACGAGCTGAGCACGTTTTCTGAAATGTGCTCCTCCCGTCACTCTGGTTGGGTGCGCATAGTAAAAAGTGCTCTTGGCAGCTAGAGAGTGCCGCGTTGACCACTGCGCATGAAGAAATAACCACCTGCAACGTTTGATTTAGGTTGTGGGTGCATTTTTAATTTTATTGCTTAAATCGCATTTTCTCGACGAGCTGAGCACGTTTTCTGAAATGTGCTCCTCCCGTCACTCTGGTTGGGTGCGCATAGTAAAAAGTGCTCTTGGCAGCTAGAGAGTGCCGCGTTAAACACTGCGCATGAAGAAATAACCACCTGCAACGTTTGGTTTAGGTTTTGGGTGCATTTTTAATTTTATTGCTTAAATCGCATTTTCTCGACGAGCTGAGCACGTTTTCTGAAATGTGCTCCTCCCGTCACTCTGGTTGGGTGTGCATAGTAAAAAGTGCTCTTGGCAGCTCGAGAGTGCCGCGTTGACCACTGCGCATGAAGAAATGACTATCTGCAACGTTTGGTTTAGGTTTTATGTGCATTTTTAATTTTATTGCTTAAATCGCATTTTCTCGACGAGCCGAGCACGTTTTCTGAAATGTGCTCCTCCCGTCACTCTGGTTGGGTGCGCATAGTAAAAAGTGCTCTTGGCAGCTAGAGAGTGCCGCGTTGACCACTGCTCATGAAGAAATGACCATCTGCAACGTTTGGTTTAGGTTTTAGGTGCATTTTTAGTTTTATTGCTTAAATCGCATTTTCTCGACGAGCTGAGCACGTTTTCTGAAATGTGCTCCTCCCGTCACTCTGGATGGGTGCGCATAGTAAAAAGTGCTCTTGGGAGCTAAAGAGTGCCGCGTTGACCACTGCGCATGAAGAAATAACCACCTGTAACGTTTGGTTTAGGTTTTGGGTGCATTTTTAATTTTATTGCTTAAATCGAATTTGCTCGACGAGCTGAGCACGTTTTCTGAAATGTGCTCCTCCCGTCACTCTTGTTGGGTGCGCATAGAAAAAAGTGCTCTTGGCAGCTAGAGAGTGCCGCGTTGACCACTGCGCATGAAGAAATAACCACCTGCAACGTTTGGTTTAGGTTTTAGGTACATTTTTAATTTTATTGCTTAAATCGCATTTTCTGGACGAGCTGAGCACGTTTTCTGAAATGTGCTCCTCCCGTCACTCTGGTTGGGTGCGCATAGTAAAAAGTGCTCTTGGCAGCTAGAGAGTGCCGCGTTGACCACTGCACATGAAGAAATAACCACCTGCGACGTTTGGTTTAGGTTTTAGGTGCATTTTTAATTTTATTGCTTAAATCGCATTTTCTCGACGAGCTGAGCACGTTTTCTGAAATGTGCTCCTCCCGTCACTCTGGTTGGGTGTGCATAGTAAAAAGTGCTCTTGGCAGCTAGAGAGTGCCGCGTTGACCACTGCGCATGAAGAAATGACCATCTGCAACGTTTGGTTTAGGTTGTGGGTGCATTTTTAATTTTATTGCTTAAATCGCATTTTCTCGACGAGCTGAGCACGTTTTCTGAAATGTGCTCCTCCCGTCACTCCGGTTGGGTGCGCATAGTAAAAAGTGCTCTTGGCAGCTAGAGAGTGCCGCGTTAAACACTGCGCATGAAGAAATAACCACCTGCAACGTTTGGTTTAGGTTTTGGGTGCATTTTTAATTTAATTGCTTAAATCGCATTTTCTCGACGAGCTGAGCACGTTTTCTGAAATGTGCTCCTCCCGTCACTCTGGTTGGGTGCGCATAGTAAAACGTGCTCTTGGCAGCTAGAGAGTGCCGCGTTGACCATTGCGCATGAAGAAATAACCACCTGCAACGTTTGGTTTAGGTTTTAGGTGCATTTTTAATTTTATTGCTTAAATCGCATTTTCTCGACGAGCTGAGCACGTTTTCTGAAATGTGCTCCTCCCGTCACTCTGGTTGGGTGTGCATAGTAAAAAGTGCTCTTGGCAGCTAGAGAGTGCCGCGTTGACCACTGCGCATGAAGAAATAACCACCTGCAACGTTTGGTTTAGGTTTTGGGTGCATTATTAATTTTATTGCTTAAATCGCATTTTCTCGACGAGCTGAGCACGTTTTCTGAAATGTGCTCCTCCCGTCACTCTGGTTGGGTGCGCATAGTAAAAAGTGCTCTTGGCAGCTAGAGAGTGCCGCGTTGCCCACTGCGCATGAATAAATAACCACCTGCAACGTTTGGTTTAGGTTTTAGGTGCATTTTTAATTTTATTGCTTAAATCGCATTTTCTCGACGAGCTGAACACGTTTTCTGAAATGCGCTCCTCCCGTCACTCTGGTTGGGTGCGCATAGTAAAAAGTGCTCTTGGCAGCTAGAGAGTGCCGCGTTGACCACTGCGCATGAAGAAATGACCATCTGCAACGTTTGGTTTAGGTTTTGGGTGCATTTTTAATTTTATTGCTTAAATCGCATTTTCTCGACGAGCTGAGCACATTTTCTGAAATGTGCTCCTCCCGTCACTCTGGTTGGGTGCGCATAGTAAAAAGTGCTCTTGGCAGCTAGAGAGTGCCGCGTTGACCACTGCGCATGAAGAACTGACCATCTGCAACGTTTGGTTTAGGTTTTGGGTGCATTTTTAATTTTATTGCTTAAATCGCATTTTCTCGTCGAGCTGAGCACCTTTTCTGAAATGTGCTCCTCCCGTCACTCTGGTTGGGTGCGCATAGTAAAAAGTGCTCTTGGCAGCTAGAGAGTGCCGCGTTGACCACTGCGCATGAAGAAATAACCACCTGCAACGTTTGGTTTAGGTTTTGGGTGCATTTTTAATTTTATTGCTTAAATCGCATTTTCTCGACGAGCTGAGCACATTTTCTGAAATGTGCTCCTCCCGTCACTCTGGTTGGGTGCGCATAGTAAAAAGTGCTCTTGGCAGCTAGAGAGTGCCGCGTTGACCACTGCGCATGAAGAACTGACCATCTGCAAAGTTTGGTTTAGGTTTTGGGTGCATTTTTAATTTTATTGCTTGAATCGCATTTTCTCGACGAGCTGAGCACGTTTTCTGAAATGTGCTCCTCCCGTCACTCTGGTCGGGTGCGCATAGTAAAAAGTGCTCTTGGCAGCTAGAGAGTGCCGCGTTGACTGCTGCACATGAAGAAATAAC
Organism: Syngnathus scovelli; assembly: GCF_024217435.2. Lineage (NCBI taxonomy): Eukaryota > Metazoa > Chordata > Actinopteri > Syngnathiformes > Syngnathidae > Syngnathus > Syngnathus scovelli. Next base: position 985,551 of record NC_090863.1, read on the forward strand.
CACCCCCAACGTTTGGTTTAGGTTTTAGGTGCATTTTTAATTTTATTGCTTAAATCGCATATTCTCGACGAGCCGAGCACGTTTTCTGAAATGTGCTCCTCCCGTCACTCTGGTTGGGTGCGCATAGTAAAAAGTGCACTTGGCAGCTAGAGAGTGCCGCGTTGACCACTGCGCATGAAGAAATAACCACCTGCAACGTTTAGTTTAGGTTTTAGGTGCATTTTTAATTTTATTGCTTAAATCGCATTTTCTCGACGAGCTGAGCACGTTTTCTAAAATGTGCTCCTCCCGTCACTCTGGTTGGGTGCGCATAGTAAAAAGTGCTCTTGGCAGCTAGAGAGTGCCGCGTTGACCACTGCGCATGAAGAAATAACCACCTGCAACGTTTGGTTTAGGTTTTGGGTGCATTTTTAATTTTATTGCTTAAATCGCATTTTCTCGTCGAGCTGAGCACGTTTTCTGAAATGTGCTCCTCCCGTCACTCTGGTTGGGTGCGCATAGTAAAAAGTGCTCTTGGCAGCTAGAGAGTGCCGCGTTGACCACTGCGCATGAAGAAATGACCATCTGCAACGTTTGGTTTAGGTTTTAGGTGCATTTTTAATTTTATTGCTTAAATCGCATTTTCTCGACGAGCTGAGCACGTTTTCTGAAATGTGCTCCTCCCGTCACTCTGGTTGGGTGTGCATAGTAAAAAGTGCTCTTGGCAGCTCGAGAGTGCCGCGTTGACCACTGCGCATGAAGAAATGACCATCTGCAACGTTTGGTTTAGGTTTTAGGTGCATTTTTAATTTTATTGCTTAAATCGCATTTTCTCGTCGAGCTGAGCACGTTTTCTGAAATGTGCTCCTCCCGTCACTCTGGTTGGGTGCGCATAGTAAAAAGTGCTCTTGGCAGCTAGAGAGTGCCGCGTTGACCACTGCGCATGAAGAAATAACCACCTGCAACGTTTGGTTTAGGTTTTGGGTGCATTTTTAATTTTATTGCTTAAATCGCATTTTCTCGACGAGCTGAGCACATTTTCTGAAATGTGCTCCTCCCGTCACTCTGGTTGGGTGCGCATAGTAAAAAGTGCTCTTGGCAGCTAGAGAGTGCCGCGTTGACCACTGCGCATGAAGAAATGACCATCTGCAACGTTTGGTTTAGGTTTTATGTGCATTTTTAATATTATTGCTTAAATCGCATTTTCTCGACGAGCCGAGCACGTTTTCTGAAATGTGCTCCTCCCCTCACTCTGGTTGGGTGCGCATAGTAAAAAGTGCTCTTGGCAGCTAGAGAGTGCCGCGTTGACCACTGCTCATGAAGAAATGACCATCTGCAACGTTTGGTTTAGGTTTTAGGTGCATTTTTAGTTTTATTGCTTAAATCGCATTTTCTCGTCGAGCTGAGCACGTTTTCTGAAATGTGCTCCTCCCGTCACTCTGGTTGGGTGCGCATAGTAAAAAGTGCTCTTGGCAGCTAGAGAGTGCCGCGTTGACCACTGCGCATGAAGAAATGACCATCTGCAACGTTTGGTTTAGGTTTTGGGTGCATTTTTAATTTTATTGCTTAAATCGCATTTTCTCGACGAGCTGAGCACATTTTCCTAAATGTGCTCCTCCCGTCACTCTGGTTGGGTGCGCATAGTAAAAAGTGCTCTTGGCAGCTAGAGAGTGCCGCGTTGACCATTGCGCATGAAGAAATAACCACCTGCAACGTTTGGTTTAGGTTTTAGGTGCATTTTTAATTTTATTGCTTAAATCGCATTTTCTCGACGAGCTGAGCACGTTTTCTGAAATGTGCTCCTCCCGTCACTCTGGTTGGGTGCGCATAGTAAAAAGTGCTCTTGGCAGCTAGAGAGTGCCGCGTTGACCACTGCGCATGAAGAAATAACCACCTGCAACGTTTGGTTTAGGTTTTGGGTGCATTTTTAATTTTATTGCTTAAATCGCATTTTCTCGTTGAGCTGAGCACGTTTTCTGAAATGTGCTCCTCCCGTCACTCTGGTTGGGTGCGCATAGTAAAAAGTGCTCTTGGCAGCTAGAGAGTGCCGCGTTGACCACTGCGCATGAATAAATGACCATCTGCAACGTTTGGTTTAGGTTTTAGGTGCATTTTTAGTTTTATTGCTTAAATCGCATTTTCTCGACGAGCTGAGCACGTTTTCTGAAATGTGCTCCTCCCGTCACTCTGGTTGGGTGCGCATAGTAAAAAGTGCTCTTGGGAGCTAAAGAGTGCCGCGTTGACCACTGCGCATGAAGAAATGACCACCTGCAACGTTTGGTTTAGGTTTTGGGTGCATTTTTAATTTTATTGCTTAAATCGCATTTGCTCGACGAGCTGAGCACGTTTTCTGAAATGTGCTCCTCCCGTCACTCTTGTTGGGTGCGCATAGAAAAAAGTGCTCTTGGCAGCTAGAGAGTGCCGCGTTGACCACTGCGCATGAAGAAATAACCACCTGCAACGTTTGGTTTAGGTTTTAGGTGCATTTTTAATTTTATTGCTTAAATCGCATTTTCTGGACGAGCTGAGCACGTTTTCTGAAATGTGCTCCTCCCGTCACTCTGGTTGGGTGCGCATAGTAAAAAGTGCTCTTGGCAGCTAGAGAGTGCCGCGTTGACCACTGCACATGAAGAAATAACCACCTGCGACGTTTGGTTTAGGTTTTAGGTGCATTTTTAATTTTATTGCTTAAATCGCATTTTCTCGACGAGCTGAGCACGTTTTCTGAAATGTGCTCCTCCCGTCACTCTGGTTGGGTGTGCATAGTAAAAAGTGCTCTTGGCAGCTAGAGAGTGCCGCGTTGACCACTGCGCATGAAGAAATGACCATCTGCAACGTTTGGTTTAGGTTTTGGGTGCATTTTTAATTTTATTGCTTAAATCGCATTTTCTCGACGAGCTGAGCACGTTTTCCTAAATGTGCTCCTCCCGTCACTCTGGTTGGGTGCGCATAGTAAAAAGTGCTCTTGGCAGCTAGAGAGTGCCGCGTTGACCACTGCGCATGAAGAAATGACCATCTGCAACGTTTGGTTTAGGTTTTGGGTGCATTTTTAATTTTATTGCTTAAATCGCATTTTCTCGACGAGCTGAGCACGTTTTCTGAAATGTGCTCCTCCCGTCACTCTGGTTGGGTGTGCATAGTAAAAAGTGCTCTTGGCAGCTAGAGAGTGCCGCGTTGACCACTGCGCATGAAGAAATGACCATCTGCAACGTTTGGTTTAGGTTTTAGGTGCATTTTTAATTGTATTGCTTAAATCGCATTTTCTCGTCGAGCTGAGCACGTTTTCTGAAATGTGCTCCTCCCGTCACTCTGGTTGGGTGCGCATAGTAAAAAGTGCTCTTGGCAGCTAGAGAGTGCCGCGTTGACCATTGCGCATGAAGAAATAAACACCTGCAACGTTTGGTTTAGGTTTTAGGTGCATTTTTAATTTTATTGCTTAAATCGCATTTTCTCGACGAGCTGAGCACGTTTTCTGAAATGTGCTCCTCCCGTCACTCTGGTTGGGTGCGCATAGTAAAAACTGCTCTTGGCAGCTAGAGAGTGCCGCGTTGACCACTGCGCATGAAGAAATGACCACCTGCAACGTTTGGTTTAGGTTTTAGGTGCATTTTTAATTTTATTGCTTAAATCGCATTTTCTCGACGAGCTGAGCACGTTTTCTGAAATGTGCTCCTCCCGTCACTCTGGTTGGGTGCGCATAGTAAAAAGTGCTCTTGGCAGCTAGAGAGTGCCGCGTTGACCACTGCGCATGAAGAAATAACCACCTGCAACGTTATGTTTAGGTTTTATGTGCATTTTTAATTTTATTGCTTAAATCGCATTTTCTCGACGAGCCGAGCACGTTTTCTGAAATGTGCTCCTCCCGTCACTCTGGTTGGGTGCGCATAGTAAAAAGTGCTCTTGGCAGCTAGAGAGTGCCGCGTTGACCACTGCGCATGAAGAAATAACCACCTGCAACGTTTGATTTAGGTTGTGGGTGCATTTTTAATTTTATTGCTTAAATCGCATTTTCTCGACGAGCTGAGCACGTTTTCTGAAATGTGCTCCTCCCGTCACTCTGGTTGGGTGCGCATAGTAAAAAGTGCTCTTGGCAGCTCGAGAGTGCCGCGTTGACCACTGCGCATGAAGAAATGACCATCTGCAACGTTTGGTTTAGGTTTTATGTGCATTTTTAATTTTATTGCTTAAATCGCATTTTCTCGACGAGCCGAGCACGTTTTCTGAAATGTGCTCCTCCCGTCACTCTGGTTGGGTGCGCATAGTAAAAAGTGCTCTTGGCAGCTAGAGAGTGCCGCGTTGACCACTGCGCATGAAGAAATGACCATCTGCAACGTTTGGTTTAGGTTTTGGGTGCATTTTTAATTTTATTGCTTAAATCGCATTTTCTCGACGAGCTGAGCACATTTTCCTAAATGTGCTCCTCCCGTCACTCTGGTTGGGTGCGCATAGTAAAAAGTGCTCTTGGCAGCTAGAGAGTGCCGCGTTGACCATTGCGCATGAAGAAATAACCACCTGCAACGTTTGGTTTAGGTTTTAGGTGCATTTTTAATTTTATTGCTTAAATCGCATTTTCTCGACGAGCTGAGCACGTTTTCTGAAATGTGCTCCTCCCGTCACTCTGGTTGGGTGCGCATAGTAAAAAGTGCTCTTGGCAGCTAGAGAGTGCCGCGTTGACCACTGCGCATGAAGAAATAACCACCTGCAACGTTTGGTTTAGGTTTTGGGTGCATTTTTAATTTTATTGCTTAAATCGCATTTTCTCGTTGAGCTGAGCACGTTTTCTGAAATGTGCTCCTCCCGTCACTCTGGTTGGGTGCGCATAGTAAAAAGTGCTCTTGGCAGCTAGAGAGTGCCGCGTTGACCACTGCGCATGAATAAATGACCATCTGCAACGTTTGGTTTAGGTTTTAGGTGCATTTTTAGTTTTATTGCTTAAATCGCATTTTCTCGACGAGCTGAGCACGTTTTCTGAAATGTGCTCCTCCCGTCACTCTGGTTGGGTGCGCATAGTAAAAAGTGCTCTTGGGAGCTAAAGAGTGCCGCGTTGACCACTGCGCATGAAGAAATGACCACCTGCAACGTTTGGTTTAGGTTTTGGGTGCATTTTTAATTTTATTGCTTAAATCGCATTTGCTCGACGAGCTGAGCACGTTTTCTGAAATGTGCTCCTCCCGTCACTCTTGTTGGGTGCGCATAGAAAAAAGTGCTCTTGGCAGCTAGAGAGTGCCGCGTTGACCACTGCGCATGAAGAAATAACCACCTGCAACGTTTGGTTTAGGTTTTAGGTGCATTTTTAATTTTATTGCTTAAATCGCATTTTCTGGACGAGCTGAGCACGTTTTCTGAAATGTGCTCCTCCCGTCACTCTGGTTGGGTGCGCATAGTAAAAAGTGCTCTTGGCAGCTAGAGAGTGCCGCGTTGACCACTGCACATGAAGAAATAACCACCTGCGACGTTTGGTTTAGGTTTTAGGTGCATTTTTAATTTTATTGCTTAAATCGCATTTTCTCGACGAGCTGAGCACGTTTTCTGAAATGTGCTCCTCCCGTCACTCTGGTTGGGTGTGCATAGTAAAAAGTGCTCTTGGCAGCTAGAGAGTGCCGCGTTGACCACTGCGCATGAAGAAATGACCATCTGCAACGTTTGGTTTAGGTTTTGGGTGCATTTTTAATTTTATTGCTTAAATCGCATTTTCTCGACGAGCTGAGCACGTTTTCCTAAATGTGCTCCTCCCGTCACTCTGGTTGGGTGCGCATAGTAAAAAGTGCTCTTGGCAGCTAGAGAGTGCCGCGTTGACCACTGCGCATGAAGAAATGACCATCTGCAACGTTTGGTTTAGGTTTTGGGTGCATTTTTAATTTTATTGCTTAAATCGCATTTTCTCGACGAGCTGAGCACGTTTTCTGAAATGTGCTCCTCCCGTCACTCTGGTTGGGTGTGCATAGTAAAAAGTGCTCTTGGCAGCTAGAGAGTGCCGCGTTGACCACTGCGCATGAAGAAATGACCATCTGCAACGTTTGGTTTAGGTTTTGGGTGCATTTTTAATTTTATTGCTTAAATCGCATTTTCTCGACGAGCTGAGCACGTTTTCCTAAATGTGCTCCTCCCGTCACTCTGGTTGGGTGCGCATAGTAAAAAGTGCTCTTGGCAGCTAGAGAGTGCCGCGTTTACCACTGCTCATGAAGAAATGACCATCTGCAACGTTTGGTTTAGGTTTTAGGTGCATTTTTAGTTTTATTGCTTAAATCGCATTTTCTCGACGACCTGAGCACGTTTTCTGAAATGTGCTCCTCCCGTCACTCTGGTTGGGTGCGCACAGTAAAAAGTGCTCTTGGGAGCTAGAGAGTGCCGCGTTGACCACTGCGCATGAAGAAATAACCACCTGCAACGTTTGGTTTAGGTTTTGGGTGCATTTTTAATTTTATTGCTTAAATCGAATTTTCTTGACGAGCTGAGCACGTTTTCTGAAATGTGCTCCTCCCGTCACTCTTGTTGGGTGCGCATAGTAAAAAGTCCTCTTGGCAGCGAGAGAGTGCCGCGTTGACCACTGCGCATGAAGAAATAACCACCTGCAACGTTTGGTTTAGGTTTTAGGTGCATTTTTAATTTTATTGCTTAAATCGCATTTTCTCGACGAGCTGAGCACGTTTTCTGAAATGTGCTCCTCCCGTCACTCTGGTTGGGTGCGCATAGTAAAAAGTGCTCTTGGCAGCTAGAGAGTGCCGCGTTGACCACTGCGCATGAAGAAATAACCACCTGCAACGTTTGATTTAGGTTGTGGGTGCATTTTTAATTTTATTGCTTAAATCGCATTTTCTCGACGAGCTGAGCACGTTTTCTGAAATGTGCTCCTCCCGTCACTCTGGTTGGGTGCGCATAGTAAAAAGTGCTCTTGGCAGCTAGAGAGTGCTGCGTTGACCACTGCGCATGAAGAAATGACCATCTGCAACGTTTGGTTTAGGTTTTAGGTGCATTTTTAATTTTATTGCTTAAATCGCATTTTCTCGACGAGCTGAGCACGTTTTCTGAAATGTGCTCCTCCCGTCACTCTGGTTGGGTGTGCATAGTAAAAAGTGCTCTTGGCAGCTCGAGAATGCCGCGTTGACCACTGCGCATGAAGAAATGACCATCTGCAACGTTTGGTTTAGGTTTTAGGTGCATTTTTAATTGTATTGCTTAAATCGCATTTTCTCGTCGAGCTGAGCACGTTTTCTGAAATGTGCTCCTCCCGTCACTCTGGTTGGGTGCGCATAGTAAAAAGTGCTCTTGGCAGCTAGAGAGTGCCGCGTTGACCATTGCGCATGAAGAAATAAACACCTGCAACGTTTGGTTTAGGTTTTAGGTGCATTTTTAATTTTATTGCTTAAATCGCATTTTCTCGACGAGCTGAGCAAGTTTTCTGAAATGTGCTCCTCCCGTCACTCTGGTTGGGTGCGCATAGTAAAAACTGCTCTTGGCAGCTAGAGAGTGCCGCGTTGACCACTGCGCATGAAGAAATGACCACCTGCAACGTTTGGTTTAGGTTTTAGGTGCATTTTTAATTTTATTGCTTAAATCGCATTTTCTCGACGAGCTGAGCACGTTTTCTGAAATGTGCTCCTCCCGTCACTCTGGTTGGGTGCGCATAGTAAAAAGTGCTCTTGGCAGCTAGAGAGTGCCGCGTTGACCACTGCGCATGAAGAAATAACCACCTGCAACGTTATGTTTAGGTTTTATGTGCATTTTTAATTTTATTGCTTAAATCGCATTTTCTCGACGAGCCGAGCACGTTTTCTGAAATGTGCTCCTCCCGTCACTCTGGTTGGGTGCGCATAGTAAAAAGTGCTCTTGGCAGCTAGAGAGTGCCGCGTTGACCACTGCGCATGAAGAAATAACCACCTGCAACGTTTGATTTAGGTTGTGGGTGCATTTTTAATTTTATTGCTTAAATCGCATTTTCTCGACGAGCTGAGCACGTTTTCTGAAATGTGCTCCTCCCGTCACTCTGGTTGGGTGCGCATAGTAAAAAGTGCTCTTGGCAGCTCGAGAGTGCCGCGTTGACCACTGCGCATGAAGAAATGACCATCTGCAACGTTTGGTTTAGGTTTTATGTGCATTTTTAATTTTATTGCTTAAATCGCATTTTCTCGACGAGCCGAGCACGTTTTCTGAAATGTGCTCCTCCCGTCACTCTGGTTGGGTGCGCATAGTAAAAAGTGCTCTTGGCAGCTAGAGAGTGCCGCGTTGACCACTGCTCATGAAGAAATTACCATCTGCAACGTTTGGTTTAGGTTTTAGGTGCATTTTTAGTTTTATTGCTTAAATCGCATTTTCTCGACGAGCTGAGCACGTTTTCTGAAATGTGCTCCTCCCGTCACTCTGGTTGGGTGCGCATAGTAAAAAGTGCTCTTGGGAGCTAAAGAGTGCCGCGTTGACCACTGCGCATGAAGAAATGACCACCTGCAACGTTTGGTTTAGGTTTTGGGTGCATTTTTAATTTTATTGCTTAAATCGAATTTGCTCGACGAGCTGAGCACGTTTTCTGAAATGTGCTCCTCCCGTCACTCTGGTTGGGTGTGCATAGTAAAAAGTGCTCTTGGCAGCTAGAGAGTGCCGCGTTGACCACTGCGCATGAAGAAATGACCATCTGCAACGTTTGGTTTAGGTTTTGGGTGCATTTTTAATTTTATTGCTTAAATCGCATTTTCTCGACGAGCTGAGCACGTTTTCCTAAATGTGCTCCTCCCGTCACTCTGGTTGGGTGCGCATAGTAAAAAGTGCTCTTGGCAGCTAGAGAGTGCCGCGTTGACCATTGCGCATGAAGAAATAACCACCTGCAACGTTTGGTTTAGGTTTTAGGTGCATTTTTAATTTTATTGCTTAAATCGCATTTTCTCGACGAGCTGAGCACGTTTTCTGAAATGTGCTCCTCCCGTCACTCTGGTTGGGTGCGCATAGTAAAAAGTGCTCTTGGCAGCTAGAGAGTGCCGCGTTGACCACTGCGCATGAAGAAATAACCACCTGCAACGTTTGGTTTAGGTTTTGGGTGCATTTTTAATTTTATTGCTTAAATCGCATTTTCTCGTTGAGCTGAGCACGTTTTCTGAAATGTGCTCCTCCCGTCACTCTGGTTGGGTGCGCATAGTAAAAAGTGCTCTTGGCAGCTAGAGAGTGCCGCGTTGACCACTGCGCATGAATAAATGACCATCTGCAACGTTTGGTTTAGGTTTTAGGTGCATTTTTAGTTTTATTGCTTAAATCGCATTTTCTCGACGAGCTGAGCACGTTTTCTGAAATGTGCTCCTCCCGTAGCTCTGGTTGGGTGCGCATAGTAAAAAGTGCTCTTGGGAGCTAAAGAGTGCCGCGTTGACCACTGCGCATGAAGAAATGACCACCTGCAACGTTTGGTTTAGGTTTTGGGTGCATTTTTAATTTTATTGCTTAAATCGAATTTGCTCGACGAGCTGAGCACGTTTTCTGAAATGTGCTCCTCCCGTCACTCTTGTTGGGTGCGCATAGAAAAAAGTGCTCTTGGCAGCTAGAGAGTGCCGCGTTGACCACTGCGCATGAAGAAATAACCACCTGCAACGTTTGGTTTAGGTTTTAGGTGCATTTTTAATTTTATTGCTTAAATCGCATTTTCTGGACGAGCTGAGCACGTTTTCTGAAATGTGCTCCTCCCGTCACTCTGGTTGGGTGCGCATAGTAAAAAGTGCTCTTGGCAGCTAGAGAGTGCCGCGTTGACCACTGCACATGAAGAAATAACCACCTGCGACGTTTGGTTTAGGTTTTAGGTGCATTTTTAATTTTATTGCTTAAATCGCATTTTCTCGACGAGCTGAGCACGTTTTCTGAAATGTGCTCCTCCCGTCACTCTGGTTGGGTGTGCATAGTAAAAAGTGCTCTTGGCAGCTAGAGAGTGCCGCGTTGACCACTGCGCATGAAGAAATGACCATCTGCAACGTTTGGTTTAGGTTTTGGGTGCATTTTTAATTTTATTGCTTAAATCGCATTTTCTCGACGAGCTGAGCACGTTTTCCTAAATGTGCTCCTCCCGTCACTCTGGTTGGGTGCGCATAGTAAAAAGTGCTCTTGGCAGCTAGAGAGTGCCGCGTTGACCACTGCGCATGAAGAAATGACCATCTGCAACGTTTGGTTTAGGTTTTGGGTGCATTTTTAATTTTATTGCTTAAATCGCATTTTCTCGACGAGCTGAGCACGTTTTCTGAAATGTGCTCCTCCCGTCACTCTGGTTGGGTGTGCATAGTAAAAAGTGCTCTTGGCAGCTAGAGAGTGCCGCGTTGACCACTGCGCATGAAGAAATGACCATCTGCAACGTTTGGTTTAGGTTTTGGGTGCATTTTTAATTTTATTGCTTAAATCGCATTTTCTCGACGAGCTGAGCACGTTTTCCTAAATGTGCTCCTCCCGTCACTCTGGTTGGGTGCGCATAGTAAAAAAGTGCTCTTGGCAGCTAGAGAGTGCCGCGTTGACCATTGCGCATGAAGAAATAACCACCTGCAACGTTTGGTTTAGGTTTTAGGTGCATTTTTAATTTTATTGCTTAAATCGCATTTTCTCGACGAGCTGAGCACGTTTTCTGAAATGTGCTCCTCCCGTCACTCTGGTTGGGTGCGCATAGTAAAAAGTGCTCTTGGCAGCTAGAGAGTGCCGCGTTGACCACTGCGCATGAAGAACTGACCATCTGCAACGTTTGGTTTAGGTTTTGGGTGCATTTTTAATTTTATTGCTTAAATCGCATTTTCTCGACGAGCTGAGCACGTTTTCTGAAATGTGCTCCTCCCGTCACTCTGGTCGGATGCGCATAGTAAAAAGTGCTCTTGGCAGCTAGAGAGTGCCGCGTTGACTGCTGCACATGAAGAAATAACCACCCCCAACGTTTGGTTTAGGTTTTAGGTGCATTTTTAATTTTATTGCTTAAATCGCATTTTCTCGACGAGCTGAGCACGTTTTCTGAAATGTGCTCCTCCCGTCACTCTGGTTGGGTGCGCATAGTAAAAAGTGCTCTTGGCAGCTAGAGAGTGCCGCGTTGACCACTGCGCATGAAGAAATGACCATCTGCAACGTTTGGTTTAGGTTTTAGGTGCATTTTTAATTTTATTGCTTAAATCGCATTTTCTCGACGAGCTGAGCACGTTTTCTGAAATGTGCTCCTCCCGTCACTCTGATTGGGTGTGCATAGTAAAAAGTGCTCTTGGCAGCTCGAGAGTGCCGCGTTGACCACTGCGCATGAAGAAATGACCATCTGCAACGTTTGGTTTAGGTTTTAGGTGCATTTTTAATTTTATTGCTTAAATCGCATTTTCTCGTCGAGCTGAGCACGTTTTCTGAAATGTGCTCCTCCCGTCACTCTGGTTGGGTGCGCATAGTAAAAAGTGCTCTTGGCAGCTAGAGAGTGCCGCGTTGACCATTGTGCATGAAGAAATAAACACCTGCAACGTTTGGTTTAGGTTTTAGGTGCATTTTTAATTTTATTGCTTAAATCGCATTTTCTCGACGAGCTGAGCACGTTTTCTGAAATGTGCTCCTCCCGTCACTCTGGTTGGGTGCGCATAGTAAAAAGTGCTCTTGGCAGCTAGAGAGTGCCGCGTTGACCACTGCGCATGAAGAAATAACCACCTGCAACGTTATGTTTAGGTTTTAGGTGCATTTTTAATTTCATTGCTTAAATAGCATTTTCTCGACGAGCTGAGCACGTTTTCTGAAATGTTCTCCTCCCGTCACTCTGGTTGGGTGCGCATAGTAAAAAGTGCTCTTGGGAGCTAGAGAGTGCCGCGTTGACCACTGCGCATGAAGAAATAACCACCTGCAACGTTTGGTTTAGGTTTTGGGTGCATTTTTAATTTTATTGCTTAAATCGAATTTTCTCGACGAGCTGAGCACGTTTTCTGAAATGTGCTCCTCCCGTCACTCTGGTTGGGTGCGCATAGTAAAAAGTGCTCTTGGCAGCTAGAGAGTGCCGCGTTGACCATTGCGCATGAAGAAATAACCACCTGCAACGTTTGGTTTAGGTTTTAGGTGCATTTTTAATTTTATTGCTTAAATCGCATTTTCTCGACGAGCTGAGCACGTTTTCTGAAATGTGCTCCTCCCGTCACTCTGGTTGGGTGCGCATAGTAAAAAGTGCTCTTGGCAGCTAGAGAGTGCCGCGTTGACCACTGCGCATGAAGAAATAACCACCTGCAACGTTTGGTTTCGGATTTAGGTGCATTTTAAATTTTATTGCTTAAATCGCATTTTCTCGACGAGCTGAGCACGTTTTCTGAAATGTGCTCCTCCCGTCACTCTGGTTGGGTTCGCATAGTAAAAAGTGCTCTTGGCAGCTAGAGAGTGCCGCGTTGACCACTGCGCATGAAGAAATAACCACCTGCAACGTTTGGTTTAGGGTTTGGGTGCATTTTTAATTTTATTGCTTAAATCGCATTTTCTGGACGAGCTGAGCACGTTTTCTGAAATGTGCTCCTCCCGTCACTCTGGTTGGGTGCGCATAGTAAAAAGTGCTCTTGGCAGCTAGAGAGTGCCGCGTTGACCACTGCGCGTGAAGAAATAACCACCTGCAACGTTTGGTTTAGGTTTTAGGTGCATTTTTAATTTTATTGCTTAAATCGCGTTTTCTCGACGAGCTGAGCACGTTTTCTGAAATGTGCTCCTCCCGTCACTCTGGTCGGGTGCGCATAGTAAAAAGTGCTCTTGGCAGCTAGAGAGTGCCGCGTTGACTGCTGCACATGAAGAAATAACCACCCCCAACGTTTGGTTTAGGTTTTAGGTGCATTTTTAATTTTATTGCTTAAATCGCATTTTCTCGACGAGCTGAGCACGTTTTCTGAAATGTGCTCCTCCCGTCACTCTGGTTGGGTGCGTATATTAAAAAGTGCTCTTGGCAGCTAGAGAGTGCCGCGTTGACCACTGCGCATGAAGAAATGACCATCTGCAACGTTTGGTTTAGGTTTTAGGTGCATTTTTAATTTGATTGCTTAAATCGCATTTTCTCGACGAGCTGAGCACGTTTTCTGAAATGTGCTCCTCCCGTCACTCTGGTTGGGTGCGCATAGTAAAAAGTGCTCTTGGCAGCTAGAGAGTACCGCGTTGACCACTGCGCATGAAGAAATGACCATCTGCAACGTTTGGTTTAGGTTTTAGGTGCATTTTTAATTTTATTGCTTTAATCGCATTTTCTCGACGAGCTGAGCACGTTTTCTGAAATGTGCTCCTCCCGTCACTCTGGTTGGGTGCGCATAGTAAAAAGTGCTCTTGGCAGCTAGAGAGTGCCGCATTGACTGCTGCGCATGAAGAAATAACAACCTGCAACGTTTGGTTTAGGTTTTAGGTGCATTTTTAATTTTATTGCTTAAATCGCATTTCCTCGACGAGCTGAGCACGTTTTCTGAAATGTGCTCCTCCCGTCACTCTGGTCGGGTGCGAATAGTAAAAAGTGCTCTTGGCAGCTAGAGAGTGCCGCGTTGACTGCTGCACATGAAGAAATAACCACCCCCAACGTTTGGTTTAGGTTTTAGGTGCATTTTTAATTTTATTGCTTAAATCGCATTTTCTCGACGAGCTGAGCACGTTTTCTGAAATGTGCTCCTCCCGTCACTCTGGTTGGGTGCGCATAGTAAAAAGTGCTCTTGGCAGCTAGAAAGTGCCGCGTTGCCCACTGCGCATGAATAAATAACCACCTGCAACGTTTGGTTTAGGTTTTAGGTGCATTTTTAATTTTATTGCTTAAATCGCATTTTCTCGACGAGCTGAACACGTTTTCTAAAATGCGCTCCTCCCGTCACTCTGGTTGGGTGCGCATAGTAAAAAGTGCTCTTGGCAGCTAGAGAGTGCCGCGTTGACCACTGCGCATGAAGAAATGACCATCTGCAACGTTTGGTTTAGGTTTTGGGTGCATTTTTAATTTTATTGCTTAAATCGCATTTTCTCGACGAGCTGAGCACATTTTCTGAAATGTGCTCCTCCCGTCACTCTGGTTGGGTGCGCATAGTAAAAAGTGCTCTTGGCAGCTAGAGAGTGCCGCGTTGACCACTGCGCATGAAGAACTGACCATCTGCAACGTTTGGTTTAGGTTTTGGGTGCATTTTTAATTTTATTGCTTAAATCGCATTTTCTCGTCGAGCTGAGCACGTTTTCTGAAATGTGCTCCTCCCGTCACTCTGGTTGGGTGCGCATAGTAAAAAGTGCTCTTGGCAGCTAGAGAGTGCCGCGTTGACCACTGCGCATGAAGAAATAACCACCTGCAACGTTTGGTTTAGGTTTTGGGTGCATTTTTAATTTTATTGCTTAAATCGCATTTTCTCGACGAGCTGAGCACATTTTCTGAAATGTGCTCCTCCCGTCACTCTGGTTGGGTGCGCATAGTAAAAAGTGCTCTTGGCAGCTAGAGAGTGCCGCGTTGACCACTGCGCATGAAGAACTGACCATCTGCAACGTTTGGTTTAGGTTTTGGGTGCATTTTTAATTTTATTGCTTAAATCGCATTTTCTCGACGAGCTGAGCACGTTTTCTGAAATGTGCTCCTCCCGTCACTCTGGTCGGGTGCGCATAGTAAAAAGTGCTCTTGGCAGCTAGAGAGTGCCGCGTTGACTGCTGCACATGAAGAAATAACCACCCCCAACGTTTGGTTTAGGTTTTAGGTGCATTTTTAATTTTATTGCTTAAATCGCATTTTCTCGACGAGCCGAGCACGTTTTCTGAAATGTGCTCCTCCCGTCACTCTGGTTGGGTGCGCATAGTAAAAAGTGCTCTTGGCAGCTAGAGAGTGCCGCGTTGACCACTGCGCATGAAGAAATAACCACCTGCAACGTTTAGTTTAGGTTTTAGGTGCATTTTTAATTTTATTGCTTAAATCGCATTTTCTCGACGAGCTGAGCACGTTTTCTGAAATTTGCTCCTCCCGTCACTCTGGTTGGGTGCGCATAGTAAAAAGTGCTCTTGGCAGCTAGAGAGTGCCGCGTTGACCACTGCGCATGAAGAAATGACCATCTGCAACGTTTGGTTTAGGTTTTAGGTGCATTTTTAATTTTATTGCTTGAATCGCATTTTCTCGACGAGCTGAGCACGTTTTCTGAAATGTGCTCCTCCCGTCACTCTGGTTGGGTGTGCATAGTAAAAAGTGCTCTTGGCAGCTCGAGAGTGCCGCGTTGACCACTGCGCATGAAGAAATGACCATCTGCAACGTTTGGTTTAGGTTTTAGGTGCATTTTTAATTTTATTGCTTAAATCGCATTTTCTCGTCGAGCTGAGCACGTTTTCTGAAATGTGCTCCTCCCGTCACTCTGGTTGGGTGTGCATAGTAAAAAGTGCTCTTGGCAGCTAGAGAGTGCCGCGTTGACCACTGCGCATGAAGAAATGACCATCTGCAACGTTTGGTTTAGGTTTTGGGTGCATTTTTAATTTTATTGCTTAAATCGCATTTTCTCGACGAGCTGAGCACATTTTCTGAAATGTGCTCCTCCCGTCACTCTGGTTGGGTGTGCATAGTAAAAAGTGCTCTTGGCAGCTAGAGAGTGCCGCGTTGACCACTGCGCATGAAGAAATGACCATCTGCAACGTTTGGTTTAGGTTTTGGGTGCATTTTTAATTTTATTGCTTAAATCGCATTTTCTCGACGAGCTGAGCACGTTTTCTGAAATGTGCTCCTCCCGTCACTCTGGTTGGGTGTGCATAGTAAAAAGTGCTCTTGGCAGCTAGAGAGTGCCGCGTTGACCACTGCGCATGAAGAAATAACCACCTGCAACGTTTGATTTAGGTTGTGGGTGCATTTTTAATTTTATTGCTTAAATCGCATTTTCTCGACGAGCCGAGCACGTTTTCTGAAATGTGCTCCTCCCGTCACTCCGGTTGGGTGCGCATAGTAAAAAGTGCTCTTGGCAGCTAGAGAGTGCCGCGTTGACCACTGCTCATGAAGAAATGATTATCTGCAACGTTTGGTTTAGGTTTTAGGTGCATTTTTAGTTTTATTGCTTAAATCGCATTTTCTCGACGAGCTGAGCACGTTTTCTGAAATGTGCTCCTCCCGTCACTCTGGTTGGGTGCGCATAGTAAAAAGTGCTCTTGGGAGCTAGAGAGTGCCGCGTTGACCACTGCGCATGAAGAAATAACCACCTGCAACGTTTGGTTTAGGTTTTGGGTGCATTTTTAATTTTATTGCTTAAATCGCATTTTCTCGACGAGCTGAGCACGTTTTCTGAAATGTGCTCCTCCCGTCACTCTGGTTGGGTGCGCATAGTAAAAAGTGCTCTTGGCAGCTAGAGAGTGCCGCGTTGACCACTGCGCATGAAGAAATAACCACCTGCAACGTTTGGTTTAGGTTTTAGGTGCATTTTTAATTTTATTGCTTAAATCGCATTTTCTGGACGAGCTGAGCACGTTTTCTGAAATGTGCTCCTCCCGTCACTCTGGTTGGGTGCGCATAGTAAAAAGTGCTCTTGGCAGCTAGAGAGTGCCGCGTTGACCACTGCGCATGAAGAAATAACCACCTGCAACGTTTGGTTTAGGTTTTAGGTGCATTTTTAATTTTATTGCTTAAATCGCATTTTCTCGACGAGCTGAGCACGTTTTCTGAAATGTGCTCCTCCCGTCACTCTGGTTGGGTGCGCATAGTAAAAAGTGCTCTTGGCAGCTAGAGAGTGCCGCGTTGACAACTGCGCATGAAGAAATAACCACCTGCAACGTTTGGTTTAGGTTTTGGGTGCATTATTAATTTTATTGCTTAAATCGCATTTTCTCGTCGAGCTGAGCACGTTTTCTGAAATGTGCTCCTCCCGTCACTCTGGTTGGGTGCGCATAGTAAAAAGTGCTCTTGGCAGCTAGAGAGTGCCGCGTTGACCACTGCGCATGAAGAAATGACCATCTGCAACGTTTGGTTTAGGTTTTGGGTGCATTTTTAATTTTATTGCTTAAATCGCATTTTCTCGACGAGCTGAGCACGTTTTCTGAAATGTGCTCCTCCCGTCACTCTGGTTGGGTGCGCATAGTAAAAAGTGCTCTTGGCAGCTAGAGAGTGCCGCGTTGACCACTGCGCATGAAGAAATAACCACCTGCAACGTTTGGTTTAGGTTTTAGGTGCATTTTTAATTTTATTGCTTAAATCGCATTTTCTCGACGAGCTGAGCACGTTTTCTGAAATGTGCTCCTCCCGTCACTCTGGTCGGGTGCGCATAGTAAAAACTGCTCTTGGCAGCTAGAGAGTGCCGCGTTGACTGCTGCACATGAAGAAATAACCACCCCCAACGTTTGGTTTAGGTTTTGGGTGCATTTTTAATTTTATTGCTTAAATCGCATTTTCTCGACGAGCTGAGCACGTTTTCTGAAATGTGCTCCTCCCGTCACTCTGGTTGGGTGCGTATATTAAAAAGTGCTCTTGGCAGCTAGAGAGTGCCGCGTTGACCACTGCGCATGAAGAAATGACCATCTGCAACGTTTGGTTTAGGTTTTAGGTGCATTTTTAATTTTATTGCTTAAATCGCATTTTCTCGAAGAGCTGAGCACGTTTTCTGAAATGTGCTCCTCCCGTCACTCTGGTTGGGTGCGCATAGTAAAAAGTGCTCTTGGCAGCTAGAGAGTGCCGCGTTGACCACTGCGCATGAAGAAATGACCATCTGCAACGTTTGGTTTAGGTTTTAGGTGCATTTTTAATTTTATTGCTTTAATCGCATTTTCTCGACGAGCTGAGCACGTTTTCTGAAATGTGCTCCTCCCGTCACTCTGGTTGGGTGCGCATAGTAAAAAGTGCTCTTGGCAGCTAGAGAGAACCGCGTTGACTGCTGCGCATGAAGAAATAACCACCTGCAACGTTTGGTTTAGGTTTTAGGTGCATTTTTAATTTTATTGCTTAAATCGCATTTCCTCGACGAGCTGAGCACGTTTTCTGAAATGTGCTCCTCCCGTCACTCTGGTTGGGTGCGCATAGTAAAAAGTGCTCTTGGCAGCTAGAGAGTGCCGCGTTAAACACTGCGCATGAAGAAATAACTACCTGCAACGTTTGGTTTAGGTTTTGGGTGCATTTTTAATTTTATTGCTTAAATCGCATTTTCTCGTCGAGCTGAGCACGTTTTCTGAAATGTGCTCCTCCCGTCACTCTGGTTGGGTGCGCATAGTAAAAAGTGCTCTTGGCAGCTAGAGAGTGCCGCGTTGACCATTGCGCATGAAGAAATAAACACCTGCAACGTTTGGTTTAGGTTTTAGGTGCATTTTTAATTGTATTGCTTAAATCGCATTTTCTCGACGAGCTGAGCACGTTTTCTGAAATGTGCTCCTCCCGTCACTCTGGTTGGGTGCGCATAGTAAAAAGTGCTCTTGGCAGCTAGAGAGTGCCGCGTTGACCACTGCGCATGAAGAAATGACCACCTGCAACGTTTGGTTTAGGTTTTAGGTGCATTTTTAATTTTATTGCTTAAATCACATTTTCTCGACGAGCTGAGCACGTTTTCTGAAATGTGCTCCTCCCGTCACTCTGGTTGGGTGCGCATAGTAAAAAGTGCTCTTGGCAGCTAGAGAGTGCCGCGTTGACCACTGCGCATGAAGAAATAACCACCTGCAACGTTTGGTTTAGGTTTTGGGTGCATTTTTAATTTTATTGCTTAAATCGCATTTTCTCGACGAGCTGAGCACGTTTTCTGAAATGTGCTCCTCCCGTCACTCTGGTTGGGTGTGCATAGTAAAAAGTGCTCTTGGCAGCTCGAGAGTGCCGCGTTGACCACTGCGCATGAATAAATGACCATCTGCAACGTTTGGTTTAGGTTTTATGTGCATTTTTAATTTTATTGCTTAAATCGCATTTTCTCGACGAGCCGAGCACGTTTTCTGAAATGTGCTCCTCCCGTCACTCTGGTTGGGTGCGCATAGTAAAAAGTGCTCTTGGCAGCTAGAGAGTGCCGCGTTGACCACTGCTCATGAAGAAATGACCATCTGCAACGTTTGGTTTAGGTTTTAGGTGCATTTTTAGTTTTATTGCTTAAATCGCATTTTCTCGACGAGCTGAGCACGTTTTCTGAAATGTGCTCCTCCCGTCACTCTGGTTGGGTGCGCATAGTAAAAAGTGCTCTTGGGAGCTAAAGTGTGCCGCGTTGACCACTGCGCATGAAGAAATAACCACCTGCAACGTTTGGTTTAGGTTTTGGGTGCATTTTTAATTTTATTGCTTAAATCGAATTTGCTCGACGAGCTGAGCACGTTTTCTGAAATGTGCTCCTCTCGTCACTCTTGTTGGGTGCGCATAGAAAAAAGTGCTCTTGGCAGCTAGAGAGTGCCGCGTTGACCACTGCGCATGAAGAAATAACCACCTGCAACGTTACGTTTAGGTTTTAGGTGCATTTTTAATTTTATTGCTTAAATCGCATTTTCTGGACGAGCTGAGCACGTTTTCTGAAATGTGCTCCTCCCGTCACTCTGGTTGGGTGCGCATAGTAAAAAGTGCTCTTGGCAGCTAGAGAGTGCCGCGTTGACCACTGCACATGAAGAAATAACCACCTGCGACGTTTGGTTTAGGTTTTAGGTGCATTTTTAATTTTATTGCTTAAATCGCATTTTCTCGACGAGCTGAGCACGTTTTCTGAAATGTGCTCCTCCCGTCACTCTGGTTGGGTGTGCATAGTAAAAAGTGCTCTTGGCAGCTAGAGAGTGCCGCGTTGACCACTGCGCATGAAGAAATGACCATCTGCAACGTTTGGTTTAGGTTTTGGGTGCATTTTTAATTTTATTGCTTAAATCGCATTTTCTCGACGAGCTGAGCACGTTTTCCTAAATGTGCTCCTCCCGTCACTCTGGTTGGGTGCGCATAGTAAAAAGTGCTCTTGGCAGCTAGAGAGTGCCGCGTTGACCATTGCGCATGAAGAAATAACCACCTGCAACGTTTGGTTTAGGTTTTAGGTGCATTTTTAATTTTATTGCTTAAATCGCATTTTCTCGACGAGCTGAGCACGTTTTCTGAAATGTGCTCCTCCCGTCACTCTGGTTATGTGCGCATAGTAAAAAGTGCTCTTGGCAGCTAGAGAGTGCCGCGTTGACCACTGCGCATGAAGAAATAACCACCTGCAACGTTTGGTTTAGGTTTTGGGTGCATTTTTAATTTTATTGCTTGAATCGCATTTTCTCGTTGAGCTGAGCACGTTTTCTGAAATGTGCTCCTCCCGTCACTCTGGTTGGGCGCGCATTGTAAAAAGTGCTCTTGGCAGCTAGAGAGTGCCGCGTTGACCACTGCGCATGAATAAATGACCATCTGCAACGTTTGGTTTAGGTTTTGGGTGCATTTTTAATTTTATTGCTTAAATCGCATTTTCTCGACGAGCTGAGCACGTTTTCTGAAATGTGCTCCTCCCGTCACTCTGGTTGGGTGCGCATAGTAAAAAGTGCTCTTGGCAGCTAGAGAGTGCCGCGTTAAACACTGCGCATGAAGAAATAACCACCTGCAACGTTTGATTTAGGTTGTGGGTGCATTTTTAATTTTATTGCTTAAATCGCATTTTCTCGACGAGCTGAGCACGTTTTCTGAAATGTGCTCCTCCCGTCACTCTGGTTGGGTGCGCATAGTAAAAAGTGCTCTTGGCAGCTAGAGAGTGCCGCGTTAAACACTGCGCATGAAGAAATAACCACCTGCAACGTTTGGTTTAGGTTTTAGGTGCATTTTTAATTTTATTGCTTAAATCGCATTTTCTCGACGAGCTGAGCACGTTTTCTGAAATGTGCTCCTCCCGTCACTCTGGTTGGGTGCGCATAGTAAAAAGTGCTCTTGGCAGCTAGAGAGTGCCGCGTTGACCACTGCGCATGAAGAAATAACCACCTGCAACGTTTGGTTTAGGTTTTGGGTGCATTTTTAATTTTATTGCTTAAATCGCATTTTCTCGACGAGCTGAGCACATTTTCTGAAATGTGCTCCTCCCGTCACTCTGGTTGGGTGCGCATAGTAAAAAGTGCTCTTGGCAGCTAGAGAGTGCCGCGTTGACCACTGCGCATGAAGAACTGACCATCTGCAACGTTTGGTTTAGGTTTTGGGTGCATTTTTAATTTTATTGCTTAAATCGCATTTTCTCGACGAGCTGAGCACGTTTTCTGAAATGTGCTCCTCCCGTCACTCTGGTCGGGTGCGCATAGTAAAAAGTGCTCTTGGCAGCTAGAGAGTGCCGCGTTGACCACTGCGCATGAAGAAATAACCACCTGCAACGTTCGGTTTAGGTTTTGGGTGCGTTTTTGATTTTATTGCTTAA
Source organism: Syngnathus scovelli (assembly GCF_024217435.2). NCBI lineage: Eukaryota > Metazoa > Chordata > Actinopteri > Syngnathiformes > Syngnathidae > Syngnathus > Syngnathus scovelli. The sequence continues at coordinate 1,006,736 of NC_090863.1, forward strand.
ATCGCATTTTCTCGACGAGCTGAGCACATTTTCTGAAATGTGCTCCTCCCGTCACTCTGGTTGGGTGCGCATAGTAAAAAGTGCTCTTGGCAGCTAGAGAGTGCCGCGTTGACCACTGCGCATGAAGAACTGACCATCTGCAACGTTTGGTTTAGGTTTTGGGTGCATTTTTAATTTTATTGCTTAAATCGCATTTTCTCGACGAGCTGAGCACGTTTTCTGAAATGTGCTCCTCCCGTCACTCTGGTCGGGTGCGCATAGTAAAAAGTGCTCTTGGCAGCTAGAGAGTGCCGCGTTGACTGCTGCACATGAAGAAATAACCACCCCCAACGTTTGGTTTAGGTTTTAGGTGCATTTTTAATTTTATTGCTTAAATCGCATTTTCTCGACGAGCTGAGCACGTTTTCTGAAATGTGCTCCTCCCGTCACTCTGGTTGGGTGCGCATAGTAAAAAGTGCTCTTGGCAGCTAGAGAGTGCTGCGTTGACCACTGCGCATGAAGAAATAACCACCTGCAACGTTTGATTTAGGTTGTGGGTGCATTTTTAATTTTATTGCTTAAATCGCATTTTCTCGACGAGCTGAGCACGTTTTCTGAAATGTGCTCCCCCCGTCACTCTGATTGGGTGCGCATAGTAAAAAGTGCTCTTGGCAGCTAGAGAGTGCCGCGTTGACCACTGCGCATGAAGAAATAACCGCCTGCAACGTTTGGTTTAGGTTTTGGGTGCATTTTTAATTTTATTGCTTAAATCGCATTTTCTCGTCGAGCTGAGCACGTTTTCTGAAATGTGCTCCTCCCGTCACTCTGGTTGGGTGCGCATAGTAAAAAGTGCTCTTGGCAGCTAGAGAGTGCCGCCTTGACCACTGCGCATGAAGAAATGACCATCTGCAACGTTTGGTTTAGGTTTTGGGTGTATTTTTAATTTTATTGCTTAAATCGCATTTTCTCGTCGAGCTGAGCACGTTTTCTGAAATGTGCTCCTCCCGTCACTCTGGTCGGGTGCGAATAGTAAAAAGTGCTCTTGGCAGCTAGAGAGTGCCGCGTTGACTGCTGCACATGAAGAAATAACCACCCCCAACGTTTGGTTTAGGTTTTAGGTGCATTTTTAATTTTATTGCTTAAATCGCATTTTCTCGACGAGCTGAGCACGTTTTCTGAAATGTGCTCCTCCCGTCACTCTGGTTGGGTGCGCATAGTAAAAAGTGCTCTTGGCAGCTAGAAAGTGCCGCGTTGACCACTGCGCATGAAGAACTGACCATCTGCAACGTTTGGTTTAGGTTTTTGGTGCATTTTTAATTTTATTGCTTAAATCGCATTTTCTCGACGAGCTGAGCACGTTTTCTGAAATGTGCTCCTCCCGTCACTCTGGTCGGGTGCGCATAGTAAAAAGTGCTCTTGGCAGCTAGAGAGTGCCGCGTTGACTGCTGCACATGAAGAAATAACCACCCCCAACGTTTGGTTTAGGTTTTAGGTGCATTTTTAATTTTATTGCTTAAATTGCATTTTCTCGACGAGCTGAGCACGTTTTCTGAAATGTGCTCCTCCCGTCACTCTGGTTGGGTGCGCATAGTAAAAAGTGCTCTTGGCAGCTAGAGAGTGCTGCGTTGACCACTGGGCATGAAGAAATAACCACCTGCAACGTTTGATTTAGGTTGTGGGTGCATTTTTAATTTTATTGCTTAAATCGCATTTTCTCGACGAGCTGATCACGTTTTCTGAAATGTGCTCCTCCCGTCACTCTGGTTGGGTGCGCATAGTAAAAAGTGCTCTTGGCAGCTAGAGACTGCCGCGTTAAACACTGCGCATGAAGAAATAACCACCTGCAACGTTTGGTTTAGGTTTTGGGTGCATTTTTAATTTTATTGCTTAAATCGCATTTTCTCGACGAGCTGAGCACGTTTTCTAAAATGTGCTCCTCCCGTCACTCTGGTTGGGTGCGCATAGTAAAAAGTGCTCTTGGCAGCTAGAGAGTGCCGCGTTGACCACTGCGCATGAAGAAATAACCACCTGCAACGTTTGGTTTAGGTTTTGGGTGCATTTTTAATTTTATTGCTTAAATCGCATTTTCTGGACGAGCTGAGCACGTTTTCTGAAATGTGCTCCTCCCGTCACTCTGGTTGGGTGCGCATAGTAAAAAGTGCTCTTGGCAGCTAGAGAGTGCCGCGTTGACCACTGCGCATGAAGAAATGACCATTTGCAACGTTTGGTTTAGGTTTTGGGTGCATTTTTATTTTATTGCTTGAATCGCATTTTCTCGACGAGCTGAGCACATTTTCTGAAATGTGCTCCTCCCGTCACTCTGGTTGGGTGCGCATAGTAAAAAGTGCTCTTGGCAGCTAGAGAGTGCCGCGTTGACCACTGCGCATGAAGAACTGACCATCTGCAACGTTTGGTTTAGGTTTTGGGTGCATTTTTAATTTTATTGCTTAAATCGCATTTTCTCGACGAGCTGAGCACGTTTTCTGAAATGTGCTCCTCCCGTCACTCTGGTCGGGTGCGCATAGTAAAAAGTGCTCTTGGCAGCTAGAGAGTGCTGCGTTGACCACTGGGCATGAAGAAATAACCACCTGCAACGTTTGATTTAGGTTGTGGGTGCATTTTTAATTTTATTGCTTAAATCGCATTTTCTCGACGAGCTGATCACGTTTTCTGAAATGTGCTCCTCCCGTCACTCTGGTTGGGTGCGCATAGTAAAAAGTGCTCTTGGCAGCTAGAGACTGCCGCGTTGACCACTGCGCATGAAGAAATAACCACCTGCAACGTTTAGTTTAGGTTTTAGGTGCATTTTTAATTTTATTGCTTAAATCGCATTTTCTCGACGAGCTGAGCACGTTTTCTGAAATGTGCTCCTCCCGTCACTCTGGTTGGGTGCGCATAGTTAAAAGTGCTCTTGGCAGCTAGAGAGTGCCGCGTTGACCACTGCGCATGAAGAAATAACCACCTGCAACGTTTGGTTTAGGTTTTAGGTGCATCTTTAATTTTATTGCTTAAATCGCATTTTCTCGACGAGCTGAGCACGTTTTCTGAAATGTGCTCCTCCCGTCACTCTGGTTGGGTGCGCATAGTAAAAAGTGCTCTTGGCAGCTAGAGAGTGCCGCGTTGACCACTGCGCATGAAGAAATGACCATCTGCAACGTTTGGTTTAGGTTTTATGTGCATTTTTAATTTTATTGCTTAAATCGCATTTTCTCGACGAGCCGAGCACGTTTTCTGAAATGTGCTCCTCCCCTCACTCTGGTTGGGTGCGCATAGTAAAAAGTGCTCTTGGCAGCTAGAGAGTGCCGCGTTGACCACTGCTCATGAAGAAATGACCATCTGCAACGTTTGGTTTAGGTTTTAGGTGCATTTTTAGTTTTATTGCTTAAATCGCATTTTCTCGTCGAGCTGAGCACGTTTTCTGAAATGTGCTCCTCCCGTCACTCTGGTTGGGTGCGCATAGTAAAAAGTGCTCTTGGCAGCTAGAGAGTGCCGCGTTGACCACTGCGCATGAAGAAATGACCATCTGCAACGTTTGGTTTAGGTTTTGGGTGCATTTTTAATTTTATTGCTTAAATCGCATTTTCTCGACGAGCTGAGCACATTTTCTGAAATGTGCTCCTCCCGTCACTCTGGTTGGGTGCGCATAGTAAAAAGTGCTCTTGGCAGCTAGAGAGTGCCGCGTTGACCACTGCGCATGAAGAACTGACGATCTGCATTTTTAATTTTATTGCTTAAATCGCATTTTCTCGTCGAGCTGAGCACGTTTTCTGAAATGTGCTCCTCCCGTCACTCTGGTTGGGTGCGCATAGTAAAAAGTGCTCTTGGCAGCTAGAGAGTGCCGCGTTGACCACTGCGCATGAAGAAATGACCATCTGCAACGTTTGGTTTAGGTTTTAGGTGCATTTTTAATTTTATTGCTTAAATCGCATTTTCTCGACGAGCTGAGCACGTTTTCTGAAATGTGCTCCTCCCGTCAGTCTGGTTGGGTGCGCATAGTAAAAAGTGCTCTTGGCAGCTAGAGAGTGCCGCGTTGACCACTGCGCATGAAGAAATGACCACCTGCAACGTTATGTTTAGGTTTTAGGTGCATTTTTAATTTTATTGCTTAAATCGCATTTTCTCGACGAGCTGAGCACGTTTTCTGAAATGTGCTCCTCCCGTCACTCTGGTTGGGTGCGCATAGTAAAAAGTGCTCTTGGCAGCTAGAGAGTGCAGCGTTGACCACTGCGCATGAAGAAATGACCATCTGCAACGTTTGGTTTAGGTTTTGAGTGCATTTTTAATTTTATTGCTTAAATCGCATTTTCTCGACGAGCTGAGCACATTTTCTGAAATGTGCTCCTCCCGTCACTCTGGTTGGGTGCGCATAGTAAAAGGTGCTCTTGGCAGCTAGAGAGTGCCGCGTTGACCACTGCGCATGAAGAACTGACCATCTGCAACGTTTGGTTTAGGTTTTGGGTGCATTTTTAATTTTATTGCTTAAATCGCATTTTCTCGTCGAGCTGAGCACGTTTTCTGAAATGTGCTCCTCCCGTCACTCTGGTTGGGTGCGCATAGTAAAAAGTGCTCTTGGCAGCTAGAGAGTGCCGCGTTGACCACTGCGCATGAAGAAATAACCACCTGCAACGTTTGGTTTAGGTTTTGGGTGCATTTTTAATTTTATTGCTTAAATCGCATTTTCTCGACGAGCTGAGCACATTTTCTGAAATGTGCTCCTCCCGTCACTCTGGTTGGGTGCGCATAGTAAAAAGTGCTCTTGGCAGCTAGAGAGTGCCGCGTTGACCACTGCGCATGAAGAACTGACCATCTGCATTTTTAATTTTATTGCTTAAATCGCATTTTCTCGTCGAGCTGAGCACGTTTTCTGAAATGTGCTCCTCCCGTCACTCTGGTTGGGTGCGCATAGTAAAAAGTGCTCTTGGCAGCTAGAGAGTGCCGCGTTGACCACTGCGCATGAAGAAATGACCATCTGCAACGTTTGGTTTAGGTTTTAGGTGCATTTTTAATTTTATTGCTTAAATCGCATTTTCTCGACGAGCTGAGCACGTTTTCTGAAATGTGCTCCTCCCGTCACTCTGGTTGGGTGTGCATAGTAAAAAGTGCTCTTGGCAGCTCGAGAGTGCCGCGTTGACCACTGCGCATGAAGAAATGACCATCTGCAACGTTTGGTTTAGGTTTTGGGTGCATTTTTAATTTTATTGCTTAAATCGCATTTTCTCGTCGAGCTGAGCACGTTTTCTGAAATGTGCTCCTCCCGTCACTCTGGTTGGGTGCGCATAGTAAAAAGTGCTCTTGGCAGCTAGAGAGTGCCGCGTTGACCATTGCGCATGAAGAAATAAACACCTGCAACGTTTGGTTTAGGTTTTAGGTGCATTTTTAATTTTATTGCTTAAATCGCATTTTCTCGACGAGCTGAGCACGTTTTCTGAAATGTGCTCCTCCCGTCACTCTGGTTGGGTGCGCATAGTAAAAAGTGCTCTTGGCAGCTAGAGAGTGCCGCGTTGACCACTGCTCATGAAGAAATGACCATCTGCAACGTTTGGTTTAGGTTTTAGGTGCATTTTTAGTTTTATTGCTTAAATCGCATTTTCTCGACGAGCTGAGCACGTTTTCTGAAATGTGCTCCTCCCGTCACTCTGGTTGGGTGCGCATAGTAAAAAGTGCTCTTGGCAGCTAGAGAGTGCCGCGTTGACCACTGCGCATGAAGAACTGACCATCTGCAACGTTTGGTTTAGGTTTTGGGTGCATTTTTAATTTTATTGCTTAAATCGCATTTTCTCGACGAGCTGAGCACGTTTTCTGAAATGTGCTCCTCCCGTCACTCTGGTCGGGTGCGCATAGTAAAAAGTGCTCTTGGCAGCTAGAGAGTGCCGCGTTGACTGCTGCACATGAAGAAATAACCACCCACAACGTTTGGTTTAGGTTTTAGGTGCATTTTTAATTTTATTGCTTAAATCGCATTTTGTCGACGAGCCGAGCACGTTTTCTGAAATGTGCTCCTCCCGTCACTCTGGTTGGGTGCGCATAGTAAAAAGTGCTCTTGGCAGCTAGAGAGTGCCGCGTTGACCACTGCGCATGAAGAAATAACCACCTGCAACGTTTAGTTTAGGTTTTAGGTGCATTTTTAATTTTATTGCTTAAATCGCATTTTCTCGACGAGCTGAGCACGTTTTCTGAAATGTGCTCCTCCCGTCACTCTGGTTGGGTGCGCATAGTTAAAAGTGCTCTTGGCAGCTAGAGAGTGCCGCGTTGACCACTGCGCATGAAGAAATAACCACCTGCAACGTTTGGTTTAGGTTTTAGGTGCATCTTTAATTTTATTGCTTAAATCGCATTTTCTCGACGAGCTGAGCACGTTTTCTGAAATGTGCTCCTCCCGTCACTCTGGTTGGGTGCGCATAGTAAAAAGTGCTCTTGGCAGCTAGAGAGTGCCGCGTTGACCACTGCACATGAAGAAATAACCACCTGCAAGTTTGGTTTAGGTTTTAGGTGCATTTTTAATTTTATTGCTTAAATCGCATTTTCTCGACGAGCTGAGCACGTTTTCTGAAATGTGCTCCTCCCGTCACTCTGGTTGGGTGCGCATAGTAAAAAGTGCTCTTGGCAGCTAGAGAGTGCCGCGTTGACCACTGCGCATGAAGAAATAACCACCTGCAACGTTTGGTTTAGGTTTTGGGTGCATTTTTAATTTTATTGCTTAAATCGCATTTTCTCGACGAGCTGAGCACGTTTTCTGAAATGTGCTCCTCCCGTCACTCTGGTTGGGTGCGCATAGTAAAAAGTGCTCTTGGCAGCTAGAGAGTGCCGCGTTGACCACTGCGCATGAAGAAATAACCACCTGCAACGTTTGGTTTAGGTTTTAGGTGCATTTTTAATTTTATTGCTTAAATCGCATTTTCTCGACGAGCTGAGCACGTTTTCTGAAATGTGCTCCTCCCGTCACTCTGGTTGGGTGCGCATATGTAGTAAAAAGTGCTCTTGGCAGCTAGAGAGTGCCGCGTTGACCACTGCACATGAAGAAATAACCACCCACAACGTTTGGTTTAGGTTTTAGGTGCATTTTTAATTTTATTGCTTAAATCGCATTTTGTCGACGAGCCGAGCACGTTTTCTGAAATGTGCTCCTCCCGTCACTCTGGTTGGGTGCGCATAGTAAAAAGTGCTCTTGGCAGCTAGAGAGTGCCGCGTTGACCACTGCGCATGAAGAAATAACCACCTGCAACGTTTAGTTTAGGTTTTAGGTGCATTTTTAATTTTATTGCTTAAATCGCATTTTCTCGACGAGCTGAGCACGTTTTCTGAAATGTGCTCCTCCCGTCACTCTGGTTGGGTGCGCATAGTTAAAAGTGCTCTTGGCAGCTAGAGAGTGCCGCGTTGACCACTGCGCATGAAGAAATAACCACCTGCAACGTTTGGTTTAGGTTTTAGGTGCATCTTTAATTTTATTGCTTAAATCGCATTTTCTCGACGAGCTGAGCACGTTTTCTGAAATGTGCTCCTCCCGTCACTCTGGTTGGGTGCGCATAGTAAAAAGTGCTCTTGGCAGCTAGAGAGTGCCGCGTTGACCACTGCACATGAAGAAATAACCACCTGCAAGTTTGGTTTAGGTTTTAGGTGCATTTTTAATTTTATTGCTTAAATCGCATTTTCTCGACGAGCTGAGCACGTTTTCTGAAATGTGCTCCTCCCGTCACTCTGGTTGGGTGCGCATAGTAAAAAGTGCTCTTGGCAGCTAGAGAGTGCCGCGTTGACCACTGCGCATGAAGAAATAACCACCTGCAACGTTTGGTTTAGGTTTTGGGTGCATTTTTAATTTTATTGCTTAAATCGCATTTTCTCGACGAGCTGAGCACGTTTTCTGAAATGTGCTCCTCCCGTCACTCTGGTTGGGTGCGCATAGTAAAAAGTGCTCTTGGCAGCTAGAGAGTGCCGCGTTGACCACTGCGCATGAAGAAATAACCACCTGCAACGTTTGGTTTAGGTTTTAGGTGCATTTTTAATTTTATTGCTTAAATCGCATTTTCTCGACGAGCTGAGCACGTTTTCTGAAATGTGCTCCTCCCGTCACTCTGGTTGGGTGCGCATAGTAAAAAGTGCTCTTGGCAGCTAGAGAGTGCCGCGTTGACCACTGCACATGAAGAAATAACCACCTGCAAGTTTGGTTTAGGTTTTAGGTGCATTTTTAATTTTATTGCTTAAATCGCATTTTCTCGACGAGCTGAGCACGTTTTCTGAAATGTGCTCCTCCCGTCACTCTGGTTGGGTGCGCATAGTAAAAAGTGCTCTTGGCAGCTAGAGAGTGCCGCGTTGACCACTGCGCATGAAGAAATAACCACCTGCAACGTTTGGTTTAGGTTTTGGGTGCATTTTTAATTTTATTGCTTAAATCGCATTTTCTCGACGAGCTGAGCACGTTTTCTGAAATGTGCTCCTCCCGTCACTCTGGTTGGGTGCGCATAGTAAAAAGTGCTCTTGGCAGCTAGAGAGTGCCGCGTTGACCACTGCGCATGAAGAAATAACCACCTGCAACGTTTGGTTTAGGTTTTAGGTGCATTTTTAATTTTATTGCTTAAATCGCATTTTCTCGACGAGCTGAGCACGTTTTCTGAAATGTGCTCCTCCCGTCACTCTGGTTGGGTGTGCATAGTAAAAAGTGCTCTTGGCAGCTAGAGAGTGCCGCGTTGACCACTGCGCATGAAGAAATGACCATCTGCAACGTTTGGTTTAGGTTGTGGGTGCATTTTTAATTTTATTGCTTAAATCGCATTTTCTCGACGAGCTGAGCACGTTTTCTGAAATGTGCTCCTCCCGTCACTCCGGTTGGGTGCGCATAGTAAAAAGTGCTCTTGGCAGCTAGAGAGTGCCGCGTTAAACACTGCGCATGAAGAAATAACCACCTGCAACGTTTGGTTTAGGTTTTGGGTGCATTTTTAATTTAATTGCTTAAATCGCATTTTCTCGACGAGCTGAGCACGTTTTCTGAAATGTGCTCCTCCCGTCACTCTGGTTGGGTGCGCATAGTAGAACGTGCTCTTGGCAGCTAGAGAGTGCCGCGTTGACCATTGCGCATGAAGAAATAACCACCTGCAACGTTTGGTTTAGGTTTTAGGTGCATTTTTAATTTTATTGCTTAAATCGCATTTTCTCGACGAGCTGAGCACGTTTTCTGAAATGTGCTCCTCCCGTCACTCTGGTTGGGTGTGCATAGTAAAAAGTGCTCTTGGCAGCTAGAGAGTGCCGCGTTGACCACTGCGCATGAAGAAATAACCACCTGCAACGTTTGGTTTAGGTTTTTGGTGCATTATTAATTTTATTGCTTAAATCGCATTTTCTCGACGAGCTGAGCACGTTTTCTGAAATGTGCTCCTCCCGTCACTCTGGTTGGGTGCGCATAGTAAAAAGTGCTCTTGGCAGCTAGAGAGTGCCGCGTTGCCCACTGCGCATGAATAAATAACCACCTGCAACGTTTGGTTTAGGTTTTAGGTGCATTTTTAATTTTATTGCTTAAATCGCATTTTCTCGACGAGCTGAGCACATTTTCTGAAATGTGCTCCTCCCGTCACTCTGGTTGGGTGCGCATAGTAAAAAGTGCTCTTGGCAGCTAGAGAGTGCCGCGTTGACCATTGCGCATGAAGAAATAAACACCTGCAACGTTTGGTTTAGGTTTTAGGTGCATTTTTAATTTTATTGCTTAAATCGCATTTTCTCGACGAGCTGAGCACGTTTTCTGAAATGTGCTCCTCCCGTCACTCTGGTTGGGTGCGCATAGTAAAAAGTGCTCTTGGCAGCTAGAGAGTGCCGCGTTGACCACTGCGCATGAAGAAATAACCACCTGCAACGTTATGTTTAGGTTTTATGTGCATTTTTAATTTTATTGCTTAAATCGCATTTTCTCGACGAGCCGAGCACGTTTTCTGAAATGTGCTCCTCCCGTCACTCTGGTTGGGTGCGCATAGTAAAAAGTGCTCTTGGCAGCTAGAGAGTGCCGCGTTGACCACTGCGCATGAAGAAATGACCATCTGCAACGTTTGGTTTAGGTTTTGGGTGCATTTTTAATTTTATTGCTTAAATCGCATTTTCTCGTCGAGCTGAGCACGTTTTCTGAAATGTGCTCCTCCCGTCACTCTGGTTGGGTGCGCATAGTAAAAAGTGGTCTTGGCAGCCTGAGAGTGCCGCGTTGACCATTGCGCATGAAGAAATAACCACCTGCAACGTTTGGTTTAGGTTTTAGGTGCATTTTTAATTTTATTGCTTAAATCGCATTTTCTCGACGAGCTGAGCACGTTTTCTGAAATGTGCTCCTCCCGTCACTCTGGTTGGGTGCGCATAGTAAAAAGTGCTCTTGGCAGCTAGAGAGTGCCGCGTTGACCACTGCGCATGAAGAAATGACCATCTGCAACGTTTGGTTTAGGTTTTAGGTGCATTTTTAATTTTATTGCTTAAATCGCATTTTCTCGACGAGCTGAGCACGTTTTCTGAAATGTGCTCCTCCCGTCACTCTGGTTGGGTGCGCATAGTAAAAAGTGCTCTTGGCAGCTAGAGAGTGCCGCGTTGACCACTGCGCATGAAGAAATGACCACCTGCAACGTTATGTTTAGGTTTTAGGTGCATTTTTAATTTTATTGCTTAAATAGCATTTTCTCGACGAGCTGAGCACGTTTTCTGAAATGTGCTCCTCCCGTCACTCTGGTTGGGTGCTCATAGTAAAAAGTGCTCTTGGCAGCTAGAGAGTGCCGCGTTAACCACTGCACATGAAGAAATAACCACCTGCAAGTTTGGTTTAGGTTTTAGGTGCATTTTTAATTTTATTGCTTAAATCGCATTTTCTCGACGAGCTGAGCACGTTTTCTGAAATGTGCTCCTCCCGTCACTCTGGTTGGGTGCGCATAGTAAAAAGTGCTCTTGGCAGCTAGAGAGTGCCGCGTTGACCACTGCGCATGAAGAAATAACCACCTGCAACGTTTGATTTAGGTTGTGGGTGCATTTTTAATTTTATTGCTTAAATCGCATTTTCTCGACGAGCTGAGCACGTTTTCTGAAATGTGCTCCTCCCGTCACTCTGGTTGGGTGCGCATAGTAAAAAGTGCTCTTGGCAGCTAGAGAGTGCCGCGTTAAACACTGCGCATGAAGAAATAACCACCTGCAACGTTTGGTTTAGGTTTTGGGTGCATTTTTAATTTTATTGCTTAAATCGCATTTTCTCGACGAGCTGAGCACGTTTTCTGAAATGTGCTCCTCCCGTCACTCTGGTTGGGTGTGCATAGTAAAAAGTGCTCTTGGCAGCTAGAGAGTGCCGCGTTGACCACTGCGCATGAAGAAATGACTATCTGCAACGTTTGGTTTAGGTTTTATGTGCATTTTTAATTTTATTGCTTAAATCGCATTTTCTCGACGAGCCGAGCACGTTTTCTGAAATGTGCTCCTCCCGTCACTCTTGTTGGGTGCGCATAGAAAAAAGTGCTCTTGGCAGCTAGAGAGTGCCGCGTTGACCACAGCTCATGAAGAAATGACCATCTGCAACGTTTGGTTTAGGTTTTAGGTGCATTTTTAGTTTTATTGCTTAAATCGCATTTTCTCGACGAGCTGAGCACGTTTTCTGAAATGTGCTCCTCCCGTCACTCTGGTTGGGTGCGCATAGTAAAAAGTGCTCTTGGGAGCTAAAGAGTGCCCAAGAGCACGTTTTCTTAAATGTGCTCCTCCCGTCACTCTGGTTGGGTGTGCATAGTAAAAAGTGCTCTTGGCAGCTAGAGAGTGCCGCGTTGACCACTGCGCATGAAGAAATGACCATCTGCAACGTTTGGTTTAGGTTTTGGGTGCATTTTTAATTTTATTGCTTAAATCGCATTTTCTCGACGAGCTGAGCACGTTTTCTGAAATGTGCTCCTCCCGTCACTCTGGTTGGGTGCGCATAATAAAAAGTGCTCTTGGCAGCTAGAGAGTGCCGCGTTGACCACTGCGCATGAAGAAATAACCACCTGCAACGTTTGATTTAGGTTGTGGGTGCATTTTTAATTTTATTGCTTAAATCGCATTTTCTCGACGAGCTGAGCACGTTTTCTGAAATGTGCTCCTCCCGTCACTCCGGTTGGGTGCGCATAGTAAAAAGTGCTCTTGGCAGCTAGAGAGTGCCGCGTTGACCACTGCGCATGAAGAAATGACCATCTGCAACGTTTGGTTTAGGTTTTAGGTGCATTTTTAATTTTATTGCTTAAATCGCATTTTCTCGACGAGCTGAGCACGTTTTCTGAAATGTGCTCCTCCCGTCACTCTGGTTGGGTGCGCATAGTAAAAAGTGCTCTTGGCAGCTAGAGAGTGCCGCGTTGACCACTGCGCATGAAGAAATGACCACCTGCAACGTTATGTTTAGGTTTTAGGTGCATTTTTAATTTTATTGCTTAAATAGCATTTTCTCGACGAGCTGAGCACGTTTTCTGAAATGTGCTCCTCCCGTCACTCTGGTTGGGTGCTCATAGTAAAAAGTGCTCTTGGCAGCTAGAGAGTGCCGCGTTAACCACTGCACATGAAGAAATAACCACCTGCAAGTTTGGTTTAGGTTTTAGGTGCATTTTTAATTTTATTGCTTAAATCGCATTTTCTCGACGAGCTGAGCACGTTTTCTGAAATGTGCTCCTCCCGTCACTCTGGTTGGGTGCGCATAGTAAAAAGTGCTCTTGGCAGCTAGAGAGTGCCGCGTTGACCACTGCGCATGAAGAAATAACCACCTGCAACGTTTGATTTAGGTTGTGGGTGCATTTTTAATTTTATTGCTTAAATCGCATTTTCTCGACGAGCTGAGCACGTTTTCTGAAATGTGCTCCTCCCGTCACTCTGGTTGGGTGCGCATAGTAAAAAGTGCTCTTGGCAGCTAGAGAGTGCCGCGTTAAACACTGCGCATGAAGAAATAACCACCTGCAACGTTTGGTTTAGGTTTTGGGTGCATTTTTAATTTTATTGCTTAAATCGCATTTTCTCGACGAGCTGAGCACGTTTTCTGAAATGTGCTCCTCCCGTCACTCTGGTTGGGTGTGCATAGTAAAAAGTGCTCTTGGCAGCTAGAGAGTGCCGCGTTGACCACTGCGCATGAAGAAATGACTATCTGCAACGTTTGGTTTAGGTTTTATGTGCATTTTTAATTTTATTGCTTAAATCGCATTTTCTCGACGAGCCGAGCACGTTTTCTGAAATGTGCTCCTCCCGTCACTCTTGTTGGGTACGCATAGAAAAAAGTGCTCTTGGCAGCTAGAGAGTGCCGCGTTGACCACTGCGCATGAAGAAATAACCACCTGCAACGTTTGGTTTAGGTTTTAGGTACATTTTTAATTTTATTGCTTAAATCGCATTTTCTGGACGAGCTGAGCACGTTTTCTGAAATGTGCTCCTCCCGTCACTCCGGTTGGGTGCGCATAGTAAAAAGTGCTCTTGGCAGCTAGAGAGTGCCGCGTTAAACACTGCGCATGAAGAAATAACCACCTGCAACGTTTGGTTTAGGTTTTGGGTGCATTTTTAATTTAATTGCTTAAATCGCATTTTCTCGACGAGCTGAGCACGTTTTCTGAAATGTGCTCCTCCCGTCACTCTGGTTGGGTGCGCATAGTAAAAAGTGCTCTTGGCAGCTAGAGAGTGCAGCGTTGACCATTGCGCATGAAGAAATAACCACCTGCAACGTTTGGTTTAGGTTTTAGGTGCATTTTTAATTTTATTGCTTAAATCGCATTTTCTCGACGAGCTGAGCACGTTTTCTGAAATGTGCTCCTCCCGTCACTCTGGTTGGGTGCGCATAGTAAAAAGTGCTCTTGGCAGCTAGAGAGTGCCGCGTTGACCACTGCGCATGAAGAAATAACCACCTGCAACGTTTGGTTTAGGTTTTGGGTGCATTATTAATTTTATTGCTTAAATCGCATTTTCTCGACGAGCTGAGCACGTTTTCTGAAATGTGCTCCTCCCGTCACTCTGGTCGGGTGCGCATAGTAAAAAGTGCTCTTGGCAGCTACTAGAGAGTGCCGCGTTGACTGCTGCACATGAAGAAATAACCACCCCCAACGTTTGGTTTAGGTTTTAGGTGCATTTTTCATTTTATTGCTTAAATCGCATTTTCTCGACGAGCTGAGCACGTTTTCTGAAATGTGCTCCTCCCGTCACTCTGGTTGGGTGCGCATATTAAAAAGTGCTCTTGGCAGCTAGAGAGTGCCGCGTTGACCACTGCGCATGAAGAAATGACCATCTGCAACGTTTGGTTTAGGTTTTAGGTGCATTTTTAATTTTATTGCTTAAATCGCATTTTCTCGACGAGCTGAGCACGTTTTCTGAAATGTGCTCCTCCCGTGACTCTGGCTGGGTGCGCATAGTAAAAAGTGCTCTTGGCAGCTAGAGAGTGCCGCGTTGCCCACTGCGCATGAATAAATAACCACCTGCAACGTTTGGTTTAGGTTTTAGGTGCATTTTTAATTTTATTGCTTAAATCGCATTTTCTCGACGAGCTGAACACGTTTTCTGAAATGCGCTCCTCCCGTCACTCTGGTTGGGTGCGCATAGTAAAAAGTGCTCTTGGCAGCTAGAGAGTGCCGCGTTGACCACTGCGCATGAAGAAATGACCATCTGCAACGTTTGGTTTAGGTTTTGGGTGCATTTTTAATTTTATTGCTTAAATCGCATTTTCTCGACGAGCTGAGCACATTTTCTGAAATGTGCTCCTCCCGTCACTCTGGTTGGGTGCGCACAGTAAAAAGTGCTCTTGGGAGCTAGAGAGTGCCGCGTTGACCACTGCGCATGAAGAAATGACTATCTGCAACGTTTGGTTTAGGTTTTATGTGCATTTTTAATTTTATTGCTTAAATCGCATTTTCTCGACGAGCCGAGCACGTTTTCTGAAATGTGCTCCTCCCGTCACTCTTGTTGGGTGCGCATAGAAAAAAGTGCTCTTGGCAGCTAGAGAGTGCCGCGTTGACCACAGCTCATGAAGAAATGACCATCTGCAACGTTTGGTTTAGGTTTTAGGTGCATTTTTAGTTTTATTGCTTAAATCGCATTTTCTCGACGAGCTGAGCACGTTTTCTGAAATGTGCTCCTCCCGTCACTCTGGTTGGGTGCGCATAGTAAAAAGTGCTCTTGGGAGCTAAAGAGTGCCCAAGAGCACGTTTTCTTAAATGTGCTCCTCCCGTCACTCTGGTTGGGTGTGCATAGTAAAAAGTGCTCTTGGCAGCTAGAGAGTGCCGCGTTGACCACTGCGCATGAAGAAATGACCATCTGCAACGTTTGGTTTAGGTTTTGGGTGCATTTTTAATTTTATTGCTTAAATCGCATTTTCTCGACGAGCTGAGCACGTTTTCTGAAATGTGCTCCTCCCGTCACTCTGGTTGGGTGCGCATAATAAAAAGTGCTCTTGGCAGCTAGAGAGTGCCGCGTTGACCACTGCGCATGAAGAAATAACCACCTGCAACGTTTGATTTAGGTTGTGGGTGCATTTTTAATTTTATTGCTTAAATCGCATTTTCTCGACGAGCTGAGCACGTTTTCTGAAATGTGCTCCTCCCGTCACTCCGGTTGGGTGCGCATAGTAAAAAGTGCTCTTGGCAGCTAGAGAGTGCCGCGTTGACCACTGCGCATGAAGAAATGACCATCTGCAACGTTTGGTTTAGGTTTTAGGTGCATTTTTAATTTTATTGCTTAAATCGCATTTTCTCGACGAGCTGAGCACGTTTTCTGAAATGTGCTCCTCCCGTCACTCTGGTTGGGTGCGCATAGTAAAAAGTGCTCTTGGCAGCTAGAGAGTGCCGCGTTGACCACTGCGCATGAAGAAATGACCACCTGCAACGTTATGTTTAGGTTTTAGGTGCATTTTTAATTTTATTGCTTAAATAGCATTTTCTCGACGAGCTGAGCACGTTTTCTGAAATGTGCTCCTCCCGTCACTCTGGTTGGGTGCTCATAGTAAAAAGTGCTCTTGGCAGCTAGAGAGTGCCGCGTTAACCACTGCACATGAAGAAATAACCACCTGCAAGTTTGGTTTAGGTTTTAGGTGCATTTTTAATTTTATTGCTTAAATCGCATTTTCTCGACGAGCTGAGCACGTTTTCTGAAATGTGCTCCTCCCGTCACTCTGGTTGGGTGCGCATAGTAAAAAGTGCTCTTGGCAGCTAGAGAGTGCCGCGTTGACCACTGCGCATGAAGAAATAACCACCTGCAACGTTTGATTTAGGTTGTGGGTGCATTTTTAATTTTATTGCTTAAATCGCATTTTCTCGACGAGCTGAGCACGTTTTCTGAAATGTGCTCCTCCCGTCACTCTGGTTGGGTGCGCATAGTAAAAAGTGCTCTTGGCAGCTAGAGAGTGCCGCGTTAAACACTGCGCATGAAGAAATAACCACCTGCAACGTTTGGTTTAGGTTTTGGGTGCATTTTTAATTTTATTGCTTAAATCGCATTTTCTCGACGAGCTGAGCACGTTTTCTGAAATGTGCTCCTCCCGTCACTCTGGTTGGGTGTGCATAGTAAAAAGTGCTCTTGGCAGCTAGAGAGTGCCGCGTTGACCACTGCGCATGAAGAAATGACTATCTGCAACGTTTGGTTTAGGTTTTATGTGCATTTTTAATTTTATTGCTTAAATCGCATTTTCTCGACGAGCCGAGCACGTTTTCTGAAATGTGCTCCTCCCGTCACTCTTGTTGGGTACGCATAGAAAAAAGTGCTCTTGGCAGCTAGAGAGTGCCGCGTTGACCACTGCGCATGAAGAAATAACCACCTGCAACGTTTGGTTTAGGTTTTAGGTACATTTTTAATTTTATTGCTTAAATCGCATTTTCTGGACGAGCTGAGCACGTTTTCTGAAATGTGCTCCTCCCGTCACTCCGGTTGGGTGCGCATAGTAAAAAGTGCTCTTGGCAGCTAGAGAGTGCCGCGTTAAACACTGCGCATGAAGAAATAACCACCTGCAACGTTTGGTTTAGGTTTTGGGTGCATTTTTAATTTAATTGCTTAAATCGCATTTTCTCGACGAGCTGAGCACGTTTTCTGAAATGTGCTCCTCCCGTCACTCTGGTTGGGTGCGCATAGTAAAAAGTGCTCTTGGCAGCTAGAGAGTGCAGCGTTGACCATTGCGCATGAAGAAATAACCACCTGCAACGTTTGGTTTAGGTTTTAGGTGCATTTTTAATTTTATTGCTTAAATCGCATTTTCTCGACGAGCTGAGCACGTTTTCTGAAATGTGCTCCTCCCGTCACTCTGGTTGGGTGCGCATAGTAAAAAGTGCTCTTGGCAGCTAGAGAGTGCCGCGTTGACCACTGCGCATGAAGAAATAACCACCTGCAACGTTTGGTTTAGGTTTTGGGTGCATTATTAATTTTATTGCTTAAATCGCATTTTCTCGACGAGCTGAGCACGTTTTCTGAAATGTGCTCCTCCCGTCACTCTGGTCGGGTGCGCATAGTAAAAAGTGCTCTTGGCAGCTACTAGAGAGTGCCGCGTTGACTGCTGCACATGAAGAAATAACCACCCCCAACGTTTGGTTTAGGTTTTAGGTGCATTTTTCATTTTATTGCTTAAATCGCATTTTCTCGACGAGCTGAGCACGTTTTCTGAAATGTGCTCCTCCCGTCACTCTGGTTGGGTGCGCATATTAAAAAGTGCTCTTGGCAGCTAGAGAGTGCCGCGTTGACCACTGCGCATGAAGAAATGACCATCTGCAACGTTTGGTTTAGGTTTTAGGTGCATTTTTAATTTTATTGCTTAAATCGCATTTTCTCGACGAGCTGAGCACGTTTTCTGAAATGTGCTCCTCCCGTGACTCTGGCTGGGTGCGCATAGTAAAAAGTGCTCTTGGCAGCTAGAGAGTGCCGCGTTGCCCACTGCGCATGAATAAATAACCACCTGCAACGTTTGGTTTAGGTTTTAGGTGCATTTTTAATTTTATTGCTTAAATCGCATTTTCTCGACGAGCTGAACACGTTTTCTGAAATGCGCTCCTCCCGTCACTCTGGTTGGGTGCGCATAGTAAAAAGTGCTCTTGGCAGCTAGAGAGTGCCGCGTTGACCACTGCGCATGAAGAAATGACCATCTGCAACGTTTGGTTTAGGTTTTGGGTGCATTTTTAATTTTATTGCTTAAATCGCATTTTCTCGACGAGCTGAGCACATTTTCTGAAATGTGCTCCTCCCGTCACTCTGGTTGGGTGCACATAGTAAAAAGTGCTCTTGGCAGCTAGAGAGTGCCGCGTTGACCACTGCGCATGAAGAACTGACCATCTGCAACGTTTGGTTTAGGTTTTGGGTGCATTTTTAATTTTATTGCTTAAATCGCATTTTCTCGTCGAGCTGAGCACGTTTTCTGAAATGTGCTCCTCCCGTCACTCTGGTTGGGTGCGCATAGTAAAAAGTGCTCTTGGCAGCTAGAGAGTGCCGCGTTGACCACTGCGCATGAAGAAATAACCACCTGCAACGTTTGGTTTAGGTTTTGGGTGCATTTTTAATTTTATTGCTTAAATCGCATTTTCTCGACGAGCTGAGCACATTTTCTGAAATGTGCTCCTCCCGTCACTCTGGTTGGGTGCGCATAGTAAAAAGTGCTCTTGGCAGCTAGAGAGTGCCGCGTTGACCACTGCGCATGAAGAACTGACCATCTGCAACGTTTGGTTTAGGTTTTGGGTGCATTTTTAATTTTATTGCTTAAATCGCATTTTCTCGACGAGCTGAGCACGTTTTCTGAAATGTGCTCCTCCCGTCACTCTGGTCGGGTGCGCATAGTAAAAAGTGCTCTTGGCAGCTAGAGAGTGCCGCGTTGACTGCTGCACATGAAGAAATAACCACCCCCAACGTTTGGTTTAGGTTTTGGGTGCATTTTTAATTTAATTGCTTAAATCGCATTTTCTCGACGAGCTGAGCACGTTTTCTGAAATGTGCTCCTCCCGTCACTCTGGTTGGGTGCGCATAGTAGAACGTGCTCTTGGCAGCTAGAGAGTGCCGCGTTGACCATTGCGCATGAAGAAATAACCACCTGCAACGTTTGGTTTAGGTTTTAGGTGCATTTTTAATTTTATTGCTTAAATCGCATTTTCTCGACGAGCTGAGCACGTTTTCTGAAATGTGCTCCTCCCGTCACTCTGGTTGGGTGTGCATAGTAAAAAGTGCTCTTGGCAGCTAGAGAGTGCCGCGTTGACCACTGCGCATGAAGAAATAACCACCTGCAACGTTTGGTTTAGGTTTTTGGTGCATTATTAATTTTATTGCTTAAATCGCATTTTCTCGACGAGCTGAGCACGTTTTCTGAAATGTGCTCCTCCCGTCACTCTGGTTGGGTGCGCATAGTAAAAAGTGCTCTTGGCAGCTAGAGAGTGCCGCGTTGCCCACTGCGCATGAATAAATAACCACCTGCAACGTTTGGTTTAGGTTTTAGGTGCATTTTTAATTTTATTGCTTAAATCGCATTTTCTCGACGAGCTGAGCACATTTTCTGAAATGTGCTCCTCCCGTCACTCTGGTTGGGTGCGCATAGTAAAAAGTGCTCTTGGCAGCTAGAGAGTGCCGCGTTGACCATTGCGCATGAAGAAATAAACACCTGCAACGTTTGGTTTAGGTTTTAGGTGCATTTTTAATTTTATTGCTTAAATCGCATTTTCTCGACGAGCTGAGCACGTTTTCTGAAATGTGCTCCTCCCGTCACTCTGGTTGGGTGCGCATAGTAAAAAGTGCTCTTGGCAGCTAGAGAGTGCCGCGTTGACCACTGCGCATGAAGAAATAACCACCTGCAACGTTATGTTTAGGTTTTATGTGCATTTTTAATTTTATTGCTTAAATCGCATTTTCTCGACGAGCCGAGCACGTTTTCTGAAATGTGCTCCTCCCGTCACTCTGGTTGGGTGCGCATAGTAAAAAGTGCTCTTGGCAGCTAGAGAGTGCCGCGTTGACCACTGCGCATGAAGAAATGACCATCTGCAACGTTTGGTTTAGGTTTTGGGTGCATTTTTAATTTTATTGCTTAAATCGCATTTTCTCGTCGAGCTGAGCACGTTTTCTGAAATGTGCTCCTCCCGTCACTCTGGTTGGGTGCGCATAGTAAAAAGTGCTCTTGGCAGCTAGAGAGTGCCGCGTTGACCATTGCGCATGAAGAAATAACCACCTGCAACGTTTGGTTTAGGTTTTAGGTGCATTTTTAATTTTATTGCTTAAATCGCATTTTCTCGACGAGCTGAGCACGTTTTCTGAAATGTGCTCCTCCCGTCACTCTGGTTGGGTGCGCATAGTAAAAAGTGCTCTTGGCAGCTAGAGAGTGCCGCGTTGACCACTGCGCATGAAGAAATGACCATCTGCAACGTTTGGTTTAGGTTTTAGGTGCATTTTTAATTTTATTGCTTAAATCGCATTTTCTCGACGAGCTGAGCACGTTTTCTGAAATGTGCTCCTCCCGTCACTCTGGTTGGGTGCGCATAGTAAAAAGTGCTCTTGGCAGCTAGAGAGTGCCGCGTTGACCACTGCGCATGAAGAAATGACCACCTGCAACGTTATGTTTAGGTTTTAGGTGCATTTTTAATTTTATTGCTTAAATAGCATTTTCTCGACGAGCTGAGCACGTTTTCTGAAATGTGCTCCTCCCGTCACTCTGGTTGGGTGCTCATAGTAAAAAGTGCTCTTGGCAGCTAGAGAGTGCCGCGTTAACCACTGCACATGAAGAAATAACCACCTGCAAGTTTGGTTTAGGTTTTAGGTGCATTTTTAATTTTATTGCTTAAATCGCATTTTCTCGACGAGCTGAGCACGTTTTCTGAAATGTGCTCCTCCCGTCACTCTGGTTGGGTGCGCATAGTAAAAAGTGCTCTTGGCAGCTAGAGAGTGCCGCGTTGACCACTGCGCATGAAGAAATAACCACCTGCAACGTTTGATTTAGGTTGTGGGTGCATTTTTAATTTTATTGCTTAAATCGCATTTTCTCGACGAGCTGAGCACGTTTTCTGAAATGTGCTCCTCCCGTCACTCTGGTTGGGTGCGCATAGTAAAAAGTGCTCTTGGCAGCTAGAGAGTGCCGCGTTAAACACTGCGCATGAAGAAATAACCACCTGCAACGTTTGGTTTAGGTTTTGGGTGCATTTTTAATTTTATTGCTTAAATCGCATTTTCTCGACGAGCTGAGCACGTTTTCTGAAATGTGCTCCTCCCGTCACTCTGGTTGGGTGTGCATAGTAAAAAGTGCTCTTGGCAGCTAGAGAGTGCCGCGTTGACCACTGCGCATGAAGAAATGACTATCTGCAACGTTTGGTTTAGGTTTTATGTGCATTTTTAATTTTATTGCTTAAATCGCATTTTCTCGACGAGCCGAGCACGTTTTCTGAAATGTGCTCCTCCCGTCACTCTTGTTGGGTACGCATAGAAAAAAGTGCTCTTGGCAGCTAGAGAGTGCCGCGTTGACCACTGCGCATGAAGAAATAACCACCTGCAACGTTTGGTTTAGGTTTTAGGTACATTTTTAATTTTATTGCTTAAATCGCATTTTCTGGACGAGCTGAGCACGTTTTCTGAAATGTGCTCCTCCCGTCACTCCGGTTGGGTGCGCATAGTAAAAAGTGCTCTTGGCAGCTAGAGAGTGCCGCGTTAAACACTGCGCATGAAGAAATAACCACCTGCAACGTTTGGTTTAGGTTTTGGGTGCATTTTTAATTTAATTGCTTAAATCGCATTTTCTCGACGAGCTGAGCACGTTTTCTGAAATGTGCTCCTCCCGTCACTCTGGTTGGGTGCGCATAGTAAAAAGTGCTCTTGGCAGCTAGAGAGTGCAGCGTTGACCATTGCGCATGAAGAAATAACCACCTGCAACGTTTGGTTTAGGTTTTAGGTGCATTTTTAATTTTATTGCTTAAATCGCATTTTCTCGACGAGCTGAGCACGTTTTCTGAAATGTGCTCCTCCCGTCACTCTGGTTGGGTGCGCATAGTAAAAAGTGCTCTTGGCAGCTAGAGAGTGCCGCGTTGACCACTGCGCATGAAGAAATAACCACCTGCAACGTTTGGTTTAGGTTTTGGGTGCATTATTAATTTTATTGCTTAAATCGCATTTTCTCGACGAGCTGAGCACGTTTTCTGAAATGTGCTCCTCCCGTCACTCTGGTCGGGTGCGCATAGTAAAAAGTGCTCTTGGCAGCTACTAGAGAGTGCCGCGTTGACTGCTGCACATGAAGAAATAACCACCCCCAACGTTTGGTTTAGGTTTTAGGTGCATTTTTCATTTTATTGCTTAAATCGCATTTTCTCGACGAGCTGAGCACGTTTTCTGAAATGTGCTCCTCCCGTCACTCTGGTTGGGTGCGCATATTAAAAAGTGCTCTTGGCAGCTAGAGAGTGCCGCGTTGACCACTGCGCATGAAGAAATGACCATCTGCAACGTTTGGTTTAGGTTTTAGGTGCATTTTTAATTTTATTGCTTAAATCGCATTTTCTCGACGAGCTGAGCACGTTTTCTGAAATGTGCTCCTCCCGTGACTCTGGCTGGGTGCGCATAGTAAAAAGTGCTCTTGGCAGCTAGAGAGTGCCGCGTTGCCCACTGCGCATGAATAAATAACCACCTGCAACGTTTGGTTTAGGTTTTAGGTGCATTTTTAATTTTATTGCTTAAATCGCATTTTCTCGACGAGCTGAACACGTTTTCTGAAATGCGCTCCTCCCGTCACTCTGGTTGGGTGCGCATAGTAAAAAGTGCTCTTGGCAGCTAGAGAGTGCCGCGTTGACCACTGCGCATGAAGAAATGACCATCTGCAACGTTTGGTTTAGGTTTTGGGTGCATTTTTAATTTTATTGCTTAAATCGCATTTTCTCGACGAGCTGAGCACATTTTCTGAAATGTGCTCCTCCCGTCACTCTGGTTGGGTGCACATAGTAAAAAGTGCTCTTGGCAGCTAGAGAGTGCCGCGTTGACCACTGCGCATGAAGAACTGACCATCTGCAACGTTTGGTTTAGGTTTTGGGTGCATTTTTAATTTTATTGCTTAAATCGCATTTTCTCGTCGAGCTGAGCACGTTTTCTGAAATGTGCTCCTCCCGTCACTCTGGTTGGGTGCGCATAGTAAAAAGTGCTCTTGGCAGCTAGAGAGTGCCGCGTTGACCACTGCGCATGAAGAAATAACCACCTGCAACGTTTGGTTTAGGTTTTGGGTGCATTTTTAATTTTATTGCTTAAATCGCATTTTCTCGACGAGCTGAGCACATTTTCTGAAATGTGCTCCTCCCGTCACTCTGGTTGGGTGCGCATAGTAAAAAGTGCTCTTGGCAGCTAGAGAGTGCCGCGTTGACCACTGCGCATGAAGAACTGACCATCTGCAACGTTTGGTTTAGGTTTTGGGTGCATTTTTAATTTTATTGCTTAAATCGCATTTTCTCGACGAGCTGAGCACGTTTTCTGAAATGTGCTCCTCCCGTCACTCTGGTCGGGTGCGCATAGTAAAAAGTGCTCTTGGCAGCTAGAGAGTGCCGCGTTGACTGCTGCACATGAAGAAATAACCACCCCCAACGTTTGGTTTAGGTTTTAGGTGCATTTTTAATTTTATTGCTTAAATCGCATTTTCTCGACGAGCCGAGCACGTTTTCTGAAATGTGCTCCTCCCGTCACTCTGGTTGGGTGCGCATAGTAAAAAGTGCTCTTGGCAGCTAGAGAGTGCCGCGTTGACCACTGCGCATGAAGAAATAACCACCTGCAACGTTTAGTTTAGGTTTTAGGTGCATTTTTAATTTTATTGCTTAAATCGCATTTTCTCGACGAGCTGAGCACGTTTTCTGAAATGTGCTCCTCCCGTCACTCTGGTTGGGTGCGCATAGTAAAAAGTGCTCTTGGCAGCTAGAGAGTGCCGCGTTGACCACTGCGCATGAAGAAATAACCACCTGCAACGTTTGGTTTAGGTTTTGGGTGCATTTTTAATTTTATTGCTTAAATCGCATTTTCTCGTCGAGCTGAGCACGTTTTCTGAAATGTGCTCCTCCCGTCACTCTGGTTGGGTGCGCATAGTAAAAAGTGCTCTTGGCAGCTAGAGAGTGCCGCGTTGACCACTGCGCATGAAGAAATGACCATCTGCAACGTTTGGTTTAGGTTTTAGGTGCATTTTTAATTTTATTGCTTAAATCGCATTTTCTCGACGAGCTGAGCACGTTTTCTGAAATGTGCTCCTCCCGTCACTCTGGTTGGGTGCGCATAGTAAAAAGTGCTCTTGGCAGCTAGAGAGTGCCGCGTTGACCACTGCGCATGAAGAAATAACCACCTGCAACGTTTGGTTTAGGTTTTGGGTGCATTTTTAATTTTATTGCTTAAATCGCATTTTCTCGACGAGCTGAGCACATTTTCTGAAATGTGCTCCTCCCGTCACTCTGGTTGGGTGCGCATAGTAAAAAGTGCTCTTGGCAGCTAGAGAGTGCCGCGTTGACCACTGCGCATGAAGAACTGACCATCTGCAACGTTTGGTTTAGGTTTTGGGTGCATTTTTAATTTTATTGCTTAAATCGCATTTTCTCGACGAGCTGAGCACGTTTTCTGAAATGTGCTCCTCCCGTCACTCTGGTCGGGTGCGCATAGTAAAAAGTGCTCTTGGCAGCTAGAGAGTGCCGCGTTGACTGCTGCACATGAAGAAATAACCACCCCCAACGTTTGGTTTAGGTTTTAGGTGCATTTTTAATTTTATTGCTTAAATCGCATTTTCTCGACGAGCCGAGCACGTTTTCTGAAATGTGCTCCTCCCGTCACTCTGGTTGGGTGCGCATAGTAAAAAGTGCTCTTGGCAGCTAGAGAGTGCCGCGTTGACCACTGCGCATGAAGAAATAACCACCTGCAACGTTTGATTTAGGTTGTGGGTGCATTTTTAATTTTATTGCTTAAATCGCATTTTCTCGACGAGCTGAGCACGTTTTCTGAAATGTGCTCCTCCCGTCACTCTGGTTGGGTGCTCATAGTAAAAAGTGCTCTTGGCAGCTAGAGAGTGCCGCGTTAACCACTGCACATGAAGAAATAACCACCTGCAAGTTTGGTTTAGGTTTTAGGTGCATTTTTAATTTTATTGCTTAAATCGCATTTTCTCGACGAGCTGAGCACGTTTTCTGAAATGTGCTCCTCCCGTCACTCTGGTTGGGTGCGCATAGTAAAAAGTGCTCTTGGCAGCTAGAGAGTGCCGCGTTGACCACTGCGCATGAAGAAATGACCATCTGCAACGTTTGATTTAGGTTGTGGGTGCATTTTTAATTTTATTGCTTAAATCGCATTTTCTCGACGAGCTGAGCACGTTTTCTGAAATGTGCTCCTCCCGTCACTCTGGTTGGGTGCGCATAGTAAAAAGTGCTCTTGGCAGCTAGAGAGTGCCGCGTTAAACACTGCGCATGAAGAAATAACCACCTGCAACGTTTGGTTTAGGTTTTGGGTGCATTTTTAATTTTATTGCTTAAATCGCATTTTCTCGACGAGCTGAGCACGTTTTCTGAAATGTGCTCCTCCCGTCACTCTGGTTGGGTGTGCATAGTAAAAAGTGCTCTTGGCAGCTCGAGAGTGCCGCGTTGACCACTGCGCATGAAGAAATGACTATCTGCAACGTTTGGTTTAGGTTTTATGTGCATTTTTAATTTTATTGCTTAAATCGCATTTTCTCGACGAGCCGAGCACGTTTTCTGAAATGTGCTCCTCCCGTCACTCTGGTTGGGTGCGCATAGTAAAAAGTGCTCTTGGGAGCTAGAGAGTGCCGCGTTGACCACTGCGCATGAAGAAATGACCATCTGCAACGTTTGGTTTAGGTTGTGGGTGCATTTTTAATTTTATTGCTTAAATCGCATTTTCTCGACGAGCTGAGCACGTTTTCTGAAATGTCACTCCGGTTGGGTGCGCATAGTAAAAAGTGCTCTTGGCAGCTAGAGAGTGCCGCGTTAAACACTGCGCATGAAGAAATGACCATCTGCAACGTTTGGTTTAGGTTTTGGGTGCATTTTTAATTTTATTGCTTAAATCGCATTTTCTCGACGAGCTGAGCACGTTTTCTGAAATGTGCTCCTCCCGTCACTCTGGTTGGGTGCGCATAGTAAAAAGTGCTCTTGGCAGCTAGAGAGTGCCGCGTTGACCACTGCGCATGAAGAAATAACCACCTGCAACGTTTGATTTAGGTTGTGGGTGCATTTTTAATTTTATTGCTTCAATCGCATTTTCTCGACGAGCTGAGCACGTTTTCTGAAATGTGCTCCTCCCGTCACTCCGGTTGGGTGCGCATAGTAAAAAGTGCTCTTGGCAGCTAGAGAGTGCCGCGTTAAACACTGCGCATGAAGAAATAACCACCTGCAACGTTTGGTTTAGGTTTTGGGTGCATTTTTAATTTAATTGCTTAAATCGCATTTTCTCGACGAGCTGAGCACGTTTTCTGAAATGTGCTCCTCCCGTCACTCTGGTTGGGTGCGCATAGTAAAAAGTGCTCTTGGCAGCTAGAGAGTGCCGCGTTGACCACTGCGCATGAAGAAATGACCATCTGCAACGTTTGGTTTAGGTTTTAGGTGCATTTTTAATTTTATTGCTTAAATCGCATTTTCTCGACGAGCTGAGCACGTTTTCTGAAATGTGCTCCTCCCGTCACTCTGGTTGGGTGTGCATAGTAAAAAGTGCTCTTGGCAGCTAGAGAGTGCCGCGTTGACCACTGCGCATGAAGAAATGACTATCTGCAACGTTTGGTTTAGGTTTTATGTGCATTTTTAATTTTATTGCTTAAATCGCATTTTCTCGACGAGCCGAGCACGTTTTCTGAAATGTGCTCCTCCCGTCACTCTGGTTGGGTGCGCATAGTAAAAAGTGCTCTTGGCAGCTAGAGAGTGCCGCGTTGACCACAGCTCATGAAGAAATGACCATCTGCAACGTTTGGTTTAGGTTTTAGGTGCATTTTTAGTTTTATTGCTTAAATCGCATTTTCTCGACGAGCTGAGCACGTTTTCTGAAATGTGCTCCTCCCGTCACTCTGGTTGGGTGCGCATAGTAAAAAGTGCTCTTGGGAGCTAAAGAGTGCCGCGTTGACCACTGCGCATGAAGAAATAACCACCTGCAACGTTTGGTTTAGGTTTTGGGTGCATTTTTAATTTTATTGCTTAAATCGAATTTGCTCGACGAGCTGAGCACGTTTTCTGAAATGTGCTCCTCCCGTCACTCTTGTTGGGTGCGCATAGAAAAAAGTGCTCTTGGCAGCTAGAGAGTGCCGCGTTGACCACTGCGCATGAAGAAATAACCACCTGCAACGTTTGGTTTAGGTTTTAGGTACATTTTTAATTTTATTGCTTAAATCGCATTTTCTGGACGAGCTGAGCACGTTTTCTGAAATGTGCTCCTCCCGTCACTCTGGTTGGGTGCGCATAGTAAAAAGTGCTCTTGGCAGCTAGAGAGTGCCGCGTTGACCACTGCACATGAAGAAATAACCACCTGCGACGTTTGGTTTAGGTTTTAGGTGCATTTTTAATTTTATTGCTTAAATCGCATTTTCTCGACGAGCTGAGCACGTTTTCTGAAATGTGCTCCTCCCGTCACTCTGGTTGGGTGTGCATAGTAAAAAGTGCTCTTGGCAGCTAGAGAGTGCCGCGTTGACCACTGCGCATGAAGAAATGACCATCTGCAACGTTTGGTTTAGGTTTTGGGTGCATTTTTAATTTTATTGCTTAAATCGCATTTTCTCGACGAGCTGAGCACGTTTTCTGAAATGTGCTCCTCCCGTCACTCTGGTTGGGTGCGCATAATAAAAAGTGCTCTTGGCAGCTAGAGAGTGCCGCGTTGACCACTGCGCATGAAGAAATAACCACCTGCAACGTTTGATTTAGGTTGTGGGTGCATTTTTAATTTTATTGCTTAAATCGCATTTTCTCGACGAGCTGAGCACGTTTTCTGAAATGTGCTCCTCCCGTCACTCCGGTTGGGTGCGCATAGTAAAAAGTGCTCTTGGCAGCTAGAGAGTGCCGCGTTGACCACTGCGCATTAAGAAATGACCATCTGCAACGTTTGGTTTAGGTTTTGGGTGCATTTTTAATTTTATTGCTTAAATCGCATTTTCTCGTCGAGCTGAGCACGTTTTCTGAAATGTGCTCCTCCCGTCACTCTGGTTGGGTGCGCATAGTAAAAAGTGCTCTTGGCAGCTAGAGAGTGCCGCGTTGACCATTGCGCATGAAGAAATAACCACCTGCAACGTTTGGTTTAGGTTTTAGGTGCATTTTTAATTTTATTGCTTAAATCGCATTTTCTCGACGAGCTGAGCACGTTTTCTGAAATGTGCTCCTCCCGTCACTCTGGTTGGGTGCGCAT
The DNA here is from genome assembly GCF_024217435.2 of Syngnathus scovelli. Classification (NCBI taxonomy): domain Eukaryota; kingdom Metazoa; phylum Chordata; class Actinopteri; order Syngnathiformes; family Syngnathidae; genus Syngnathus; species Syngnathus scovelli. Next base: position 1,034,975 of record NC_090863.1, read on the forward strand.
AGTAAAAAGTGCTCTTGGCAGCTAGAGAGTGCCGCGTTGACCACTGCGCATGAAGAAATGACCATCTGCAACGTTTGGTTTAGGTTTTAGGTGCATTTTTAATTTTATTGCTTAAATCGCATTTTCTCGACGAGCTGAGCACGTTTTCTGAAATGTGCTCCTCCCGTCACTCTGGTTGGGTGCGCATAGTAAAAAGTGCTCTTGGCAGCTAGAGAGTGCCGCGTTGACCACTGCGCATGAAGAAATGACCACCTGCAACGTTATGTTTAGGTTTTAGGTGCATTTTTAATTTTATTGCTTAAATAGCATTTTCTCGACGAGCTGAGCACGTTTTCTGAAATGTGCTCCTCCCGTCACTCTGGTTGGGTGCTCATAGTAAAAAGTGCTCTTGGCAGCTAGAGAGTGCCGCGTTAACCACTGCACATGAAGAAATAACCACCTGCAAGTTTGGTTTAGGTTTTAGGTGCATTTTTAATTTTATTGCTTAAATCGCATTTTCTCGACGAGCTGAGCACGTTTTCTGAAATGTGCTCCTCCCGTCACTCTGGTTGGGTGCGCATAGTAAAAAGTGCTCTTGGCAGCTAGAGAGTGCCGCGTTGACCACTGCGCATGAAGAAATAACCACCTGCAACGTTTGATTTAGGTTGTGGGTGCAATTTTAATTTTATTGCTTAAATCGCATTTTCTCGACGAGCTGAGCACGTTTTCTGAAATGTGCTCCTCCCGTCACTCTGGTTGGGTGCGCATATTAAAAAGTGCTCTTGGCAGCTAGAGAGTGCCGCGTTGACCACTGCGCATGAAGAAATGACCATCTGCAACGTTTGGTTTAGGTTTTAGGTGCATTTTTAATTTTATTGCTTAAATCGCATTTTCTCGACGAGCTGAGCACGTTTTCTGAAATGTGCTCCTCCCGTCACTCTGGTTGGGTGCGCATTGTAAAAAGTGCTCTTGGCAGCTAGAGAGTGCCGCGTTGCCCACTGCGCATGAATAAATAACCACCTGCAACGTTTGGTTTAGGTTTTAGGTGCATTTTTAATTTTATTGCTTAAATCGCATTTTCTCGACGAGCTGAACACGTTTTCTGAAATGCGCTCCTCCCGTCACTCTGGTTGGGTGCGCATAGTAAAAAGTGCTCTTGGCAGCTAGAGAGTGCCGCGTTGACCACTGCGCATGAAGAACTGACCATCTGCAACGTTTGGTTTAGGTTTTGGGTGCATTTTTAATTTTATTGCTTAAATCGCATTTTCTCGACGAGCTGAGCACATTTTCTGAAATGTGCTCCTCCCGTCACTCTGGTTGGGTGCGCATAGTAAAAAGTGCTCTTGGCAGCTAGAGAGTCCCGCGTTGACCACTGCGCATGAAGAACTGACCATCTGCAACGTTTGGTTTAGGTTTTGGGTGCATTTTTAATTTTATTGCTTAAATCGCATTTTCTCGACGAGCTGAGCACGTTTTCTGAAATGTGCTCCTCCCGTCACTCTGGTTGGGTGCGCATAGTAAAAAGTGCTCTTGGCAGCTAGAGAGTGCCGCGTTGACCACTGCGCATGAAGAAATAACCACCTGCAACGTTTGGTTTAGGTTTTGGGTGCATTTTTAATTTTATTGCTTAAATCGCATTTTCTCGACGAGCTGAGCACGTTTTCTGAAATGTGCTCCTCCCGTCACTCTGGTCGGGTGCGCATAGTAAAAAGTGCTCTTGGCAGCTAGAGAGTGCCGCGTTGACTGCTGCACACGAAGAAATAACCACCCCCAACGTTTGGTTTAGGTTTTAGGTGCATTTTTAATTTTATTGCTTAAATCGCATTTTCTCGACGAGCTGAGCTCATTTTCTGAAATGTGCTCCTCCCGTCACTCTGGTTGGGTGCGCATAGTAAAAAGTGCTCTTGGCAGCTAGAGAGTGCCGCGTTGACCATTGCGCATGAAGAAATAAACACCTGCAACGTTTGGTTTAGGTTTTAGGTGCATTTTTAATTTTATTGCTTAAATCGCATTTTCTCGACGAGCTGAGCTCGTTTTCTGAAATGTGCTCCTCCCGTCACTCTGGTTGGGTGCGCATAGTAAAAAGTGCTCTTGGCAGCTAGAGAGTGCTGCGTTGACCACTGCGCATGAAGAAATAACCACCTGCAACGTTTGATTTAGGTTGTGGGTGCATTTTTAATTTTATTGCTTAAATCGCATTTTCTCGACGAGCTGAGCACGTTTTCTGAAATGTGCTCCTCCCGTCACTCTGGTTGGGTGCGCATAGTAAAAAGTGCTCTTGGCAGCTAGAGAGTGCCGCGTTAAACACTGCGCATGAAGAAATAACCACCTGCAACGTTTGGTTTAGGTTTTGGGTGCATTTTTAATTTTATTGCTTAAATCGCATTTTCTCGACGAGCTGAGCACGTTTTCTGAAATGTGCTCCTCCCGTCACTCTGGTTGGGTGTGCATAGTAAAAAGTGCTCTTGGCAGCTCGAGAGTGCCGCGTTGACCACTGCGCATGAAGAAATGACTATCTGCAACGTTTGGTTTAGGTTTTATGTGCATTTTTAATTTTATTGCTTAAATCGCATTTTCTCGACGAGCCGAGCACGTTTTCTGAAATGTGCTCCTCCCGTCACTCTGGTTGGGTGCGCATAGTAAAAAGTGCTCTTGGCAGCTAGAGAGTGCCGCGTTGACCACTGCTCATGAAGAAATGACCATCTGCAACGTTTGGTTTAGGTTTTAGGTGCATTTTTAGTTTTATTGCTTAAATCGCATTTTCTCGACGAGCTGAGCCCGTTTTCTGAAATGTGCTCCTCCCGTCACTCTGGTTGGGTGCGCATAGTAAAAAGTGCTCTTGGGAGCTAAAGAGTGCCGCGTTGACCACTGCGCATGAAGAAATAACCACCTGCAACGTTTGGTTTAGGATTTGGGTGCATTTTTAATTTTATTGCTTAAATCGAATTTGCTCGACGAGCTGAGCATGTTTTCTGAAATGTGCTCCTCCCGTCACTCTTGTTGGGTGCGCATAGTAAAAAGTGCTCTTGGCAGCTAGAAAGTGCCGCGTTGACCACTGCGCATGAAGAAATGACCATCTGCAACGTTTGGTTTAGGTTTTGGGTGCATTTTTAATTTTATTGCTTAAATCGCATTTTCTCGACGAGCTGAGCACGTTTTCCTAAATGTGCTCCTCCCGTCACTCTGGTTGGGTGCGCATAGTAAAAAGTGCTCTTGGCAGCTAGAGAGTGCCGCGTTGACCATTGCGCATGAAGAAATAACCACCTGCAACGTTTGGTTTAGGTTTTAGGTGCATTTTTAATTTTATAGCTTAAATCGCATTTTCTCGACGAGCTGAGCACGTTTTCTGAAATGTGCTCCTCCCGTCACTCTGGTTGGGTCCGCATAGTAAAAAGTGCTCTTGGCAGCTAGAGAGTGCCGCGTTGACCACTGCGCATGAAGAAATAACCACCTGCAACGTTTGGTTTAGGTTTTGGGTGCATTTTTAATTTTATTGCTTAAATCGCATTTTCTCGTCGAGCTGAGCACGTTTTCTGAAATGTGCTCCTCCCGTCACTCTGGTTGGTTGCGCATAGTAAAAAGTGCTCTTGGCAGCTAGAGAGTGCCGCGTTGACCACTGCGCATGAATAAATGACCATCTGCAACGTTTGGTTTAGGTTTTTGGTGCATTTTTAATTTTATTGCTTAAATTGCATTTTCTCGACGAGCTGAACACGTTTTCTGAAATGCGCTCCTCCCGTCACTCTGGTTGGGTGCGCATAGTAAAAAGTGCTCTTGGCAGCTAGAGAGTGCCGCGTTGACCACTGCGCATGAAGAAATGACCATCTGCAACGTTTGGTTTAAGTTTTGGGTGCATTTTTAATTTTATTGCTTAAATCGCATTTTCTCGACGAGCTGAGCACATTTTCTGAAATGTGCTCCTCCCGTCACTCTGGTTGGGTGCGCATAGTAAAAAGTGCTCTTGGCAGCTAGAGAGTGCCGCGTTGACCACTGCGCATGAAGAAATGACAATCTGCAACGTTTGGTTTAGGTTTTAGGTGCATTTTTAATTTTATTGCTTAAATCGCATTTTCTCGACGAGCTGAGCACGTTTTCTGAAATGTGCTCCTCCCGTCACTCTGGTTGGGTGCGCATAGTAAAAAGTGCTCTTGGCAGCTAGAGAGTGCCGCGTTGACCACTGCGCATGAAGAAATGACCACCTGCAACGTTATGTTTAGGTTTTAGGTGCATTTTTAATTTTATTGCTTAAATAGCATTTTCTCGACGAGCTGAGCACGTTTTCTGAAATGTGCTCCTCCCGTCACTCTGGTTGGGTGCTCATAGTAAAAAGTGCTCTTGGCAGCTAGAGAGTGCCGCGTTAACCACTGCACATGAAGAAATAACCACCTGCAAGTTTGGTTTAGGTTTTAGGTGCATTTTTAATTTTATTGCTTAAATCGCATTTTCTCGACGAGCTGAGCACGTTTTCTGAAATGTGCTCCTCCCGTCACTCTGGTTGGGTGCGCATAGTAAAAAGTGCTCTTGGCAGCTAGAGAGTGCCGCGTTGACCACTGCGCATGAAGAAATAACCACCTGCAACGTTTGATTTAGGTTGTGGGTGCATTTTTAATTTTATTGCTTAAATCGCATTTTCTCGACGAGCTGAGCACGTTTTCTGAAATGTGCTCCTCCCGTCACTCCGGTTGGGTGCGCATAGTAAAAAGTGCTCTTGGCAGCTAGAGAGTGCCGCGTTAAACACTGCGCATGAAGAAATGACCATCTGCAACGTTTGGTTTAGGTTTTGGGTGCATTTTTAATTTTATTGCTTAAATCGCATTTTCTCGACGAGCTGAGCACGTTTTCTGAAATGTGCTCCTCCCGTCACTCTGGTTGGGTGCGCATAGTAAAAAGTGCTCTTGGCAGCTAGAGAGTGCCGCGTTGACCACTGCGCATGAAGAAATAACCACCTGCAACGTTTGGTTTAGGTTTTGGGTGCATTATTAATTTTATTGCTTAAATCGCATTTTCTCGACGAGCTGAGCACGTTTTCTGAAATGTGCTCCTCCCGTCACTCTGGTCGGGTGCGCATAGTAAAAAGTGCTCTTGGCAGCTAGAGAGTGCCGCGTTGACTGCTGCACATGAAGAAATAACCACCCCCAACGTTTGGTTTAGGTTTTAGGTGCATTTTTAATTTTATTGCTTAAATCGCATTTTCTCGACGAGCTGAGCACGTTTTCTGAAATGTGCTCCTCCCGTCACTCTGGTTGGGTGCGCATATTAAAAAGTGCTCTTGGCAGCTAGAGAGTGCCGCGTTGACCACTGCGCATGAAGAAATGACCATCTGCAACGTTTGGTTTAGGTTTTAGGTGCATTTTTAATTTTATTGCTTAAATCGCATTTTCTCGACGAGCTGAGCACGTTTTCTGAAATGTGCTCCTCCCGTCACTCTGGTTGGGTGCGCATAGTAAAAAGTTCTCTTGGCAGCTAGAGAGTGCCGCGTTGCCCACTGCGCATGAATAAATAACCACCTGCAACGTTTGGTTTAGGTTTTAGGTGCATTTTTAATTTTATTGCTTAAATCGCATTTTCTCGACGAGCTGAACACGTTTTCTGAAATGCGCTCCTCCCGTCACTCCGGTTGGGTGCTCATAGTAAAAAGTGCTCTTGGCAGCTAGAGAGTGCCGCGTTGACCACTGCGCATGAAGAAATGACCATCTGCAACGTTTGGTTTAGGTTTTGGGTGCATTTTTAATTTTATTGCTTAAATCGCATTTTCTCGACGAGCTGAGCACATTTTCTGAAATGTGCTCCTCCCGTCACTCTGGTTGGGTGCACATAGTAAAAAGTGCTCTTGGCAGCTAGAGAGTGCCGCGTTGACCACTGCGCATGAAGAACTGACCATCTGCAACGTTTGGTTTAGGTTTTGGGTGCATTTTTAATTTTATTGCTTAAATCGCATTTTCTCGTCGAACTGAGCACGTTTTCTGAAATGTGCTCCTCCCGTCACTCTGGTTGGGTGCGCATAGTAAAAAGTGCTCTTGGCAGCTAGAGAGTGCCGCGTTGACCACTGCGCATGAAGAAATAACCACCTGCAACGTTTGGTTTAGGTTTTGGGTGCATTTTTAATTTTATTGCTTAAATCGCATTTTCTCGACGAGCTGAGCACATTTTCTGAAATGTGCTCCTCCCGTCACTCTGGTTGGGTGCGCATAGTAAAAAGTGCTCTTGGCAGCTAGAGAGTGCCGCGTTGACCACTGCGCATGAAGAACTGACCATCTGCAACGTTTGGTTTAGGTTTTGGGTGCATTTTTAATTTTATTGCTTAAATCGCATTTTCTCGACGAGCTGAGCACGTTTTCTGAAATGTGCTCCTCCCGTCACTCTGGTCGGGTGCGCATAGTAAAAAGTGCTCTTGGCAGCTAGAGAGTGCCGCGTTGACTGCTGCACATGAAGAAATAACCACCTGCAACGTTTGGTTTAGGTTTTAGGTGCATTTTTAATTTTATTGCTTAAATCGCATTTTCTCGACGAGCTGAGCACGTTTTCTGAAATGTGCTCCTCCCGTCACTCTGGTTGGGTGCGCATAGTAAAAAGTGCTCTTGGCAGCTAGAGAGTGCCGCGTTGACCACTGCGCATGAAGAAATAACCACCTGCAACGTTTGGTTTATGTTTTGGGTGCATTATTAATTTTATTGCTTAAATCGCATTTTCTCGACGAGCTGAGCACGTTTTCTGAAATGTGCTCCTCCCGTCACTCTGGTCGGGTGCGCATAGTAAAAAGTGCTCTTGGCAGCTAGAGAGTGCCGCGTTGACTGCTGCACATGAAGAAATAACCACCCCCAACGTTTGGTTTAGGTTTTAGGTGCATTTTTCATTTTATTGCTTAAATCGCATTTTCTCGACGAGCTGAGCACGTTTTCTGAAATGTGCTCCTCCCGTCACTCTGGTTGGGTGCGCATATTAAAAAGTGCTCTTGGCAGCTAGAGAGTGCCGCGTTGACCACTGCGCATGAAGAAATGACCATCTGCAACGTTTGGTTTAGGTTTTAGGTGCATTTTTAATTTTATTGCTTAAATCGCATTTTCTCGACGAGCTGAGCACGTTTTCTGAAATGTGCTCCTCCCGTGACTCTGGTTGGGTGCGCATAGTAAAAAGTGCTCTTGGCAGCTAGAGAGTGCCGCGTTGCCCACTGCGCATGAATAAATAACCACCTGCAACGTTTGGTTTAGGTTTTAGGTGCATTTTTAATTTTATTGCTTAAATCGCATTTTCTCGACGAGCTGAACACGTTTTCTGAAATGCGCTCCTCCCGTCACTCTGGTTGGGTGCGCATAGTAAAAAGTGCTCTTGGCAGCTAGAGAGTGCCGCGTTGACCACTGCGCATGAAGAAATGACCATCTGCAACGTTTGGTTTAGGTTTTGGGTGCATTTTTAATTTTATTGCTTAAATCGCATTTTCTCGACGAGCTGAGCACATTTTCTGAAATGTGCTCCTCCCGTCACTCTGGTTGGGTGCACATAGTAAAAAGTGCTCTTGGCAGCTAGAGAGTGCCGCGTTGACCACTGCGCATGAAGAACTGACCATCTGCAACGTTTGGTTTAGGTTTTGGGTGCATTTTTAATTTTATTGCTTAAATCGCATTTTCTCGTCGAGCTGAGCACGTTTTCTGAAATGTGCTCCTCCCGTCACTCTGGTTGGGTGCGCATAGTAAAAAGTGCTCTTGGCAGCTAGAGAGTGCCGCGTTGACCACTGCGCATGAAGAAATAACCACCTGCAACGTTTGGTTTAGGTTTTGGGTGCATTTTTAATTTTATTGCTTAAATCGCATTTTCTCGACGAGCTGAGCACATTTTCTGAAATGTGCTCCTCCCGTCACTCTGGTTGGGTGCACATAGTAAAAAGTGCTCTTGGCAGCTAGAGAGTGCCGCGTTGACCACTGCGCATGAAGAACTGACCATCTGCAACGTTTGGTTTAGGTTTTGGGTGCATTTTTAATTTTATTGCTTAAATCGCATTTTCTCGACGAGCTGAGCACGTTTTCTGAAATGTGCTCCTCCCGTCACTCTGGTCGGGTGCGCATAGTAAAAAGTGCTCTTGGCAGCTAGAGAGTGCCGCGTTGACTGCTGCGCATGAAGAAATAACCACCTGCAACGTTTGGTTTAGGTTTTGGGTGCATTTTTAATTTTATTGCTTAAATCGCATTTTCTCGACGAGCTGAGCACGTTTTCTGAAATGTGCTCCTCCCGTCACTCTGGTTGGGTGCGCATAGTAAAAAGTGCTCTTGGCAGCTAGAGAGTGCCGCGTTGACCATTGCGCATGAAGAAATAACCACCTGCAACGTTTGGTTTAGGTTTTAGGTGCATTTTTAATTTTATTGCTTAAATCGCATTTTCTCGACGAGCTGAGCACGTTTTCTGAAATGTGCTCCTCCCGTCACTCTGGTTGGGTGCGCATAGTAAAAAGTGCTCTTGGCAGCTAGAGAGTGCCGCGTTGACCACTGCGCATGAAGAAATGACCATCTGCAACGTTTGGTTTAGGTTTTAGGTGCATTTTTAATTTTATTGCTTAAATCGCATTTTCTCGACGAGCTGAGCACGTTTTCTGAAATGTGCTCCTCCCGTCACTCTGGTTGGGTGCGCATAGTAAAAAGTGCTCTTGGCAGCTAGAGAGTGCCGCGTTGACCACTGCGCATGAAGAAATGACCATCTGCAACGTTTGGTTTAGGTTTTAGGTGCATTTTTAATTTTATTGCTTAAATCGCATTTTCTCGACGAGCTGAGCACGTTTTCTGAAATGTGCTCCTCCCGTCACTCTGGTTGGGTGCGCATAGTAAAAAGTGCTCTTGGCAGCTAGAGAGTGCCGCGTTGACCACTGCGCATGAAGAAATGACCAACTGCAACGTTATGTTTAGGTTTTAGGTGCATTTTTAATTTTATTGCTTAAATAGCATTTTTTCGACGAGCTGAGCACGTTTTCTGAAATGTGCTCCTCCCGTCACTCTGGTTGGGTGCTCATAGTAAAAAGTGCTCTTGGCAGCTAGAGAGTGCCGCGTTAACCACTGCACATGAAGAAATAACCACCTGCAAGTTTGGTTTAGGTTTTAGGTGCATTTTTAATTTTATTGCTTAAATCGCATTTTCTCGACGAGCTGAGCACGTTTTCTGAAATGTGCTCCTCCCGTCACTCTGGTTGGGTGCGCATAGTAAAAAGTGCTCTTGGCAGCTAGAGAGTGCCGCGTTGACCACTGCGCATGAAGAAATAACCACCTGCAACGTTTGATTTAGGTTGTGGGTGCATTTTTAATTTTATTGCTTAAATCGCATTTTCTCGACGAGCTGAGCACGTTTTCTGAAATGTGCTCCTCCCGTCACTCTGGTTGGGTGCGCATAGTAAAAAGTGCTCTTGGCAGCTAGAGAGTGCCGCGTTAAACACTGCGCATGAAGAAATAACCACCTGCAACGTTTGGTTTAGGTTTTGGGTGCATTTTTAATTTTATTGCTTAAATCGCATTTTCTCGACGAGCTGAGCACGTTTTCTGAAATGTGCTCCTCCCGTCACTCTGGTTGGGTGTGCATAGTAAAAAGTGCTCTTGGCAGCTCGAGAGTGCCGCGTTGACCACTGCGCATGAAGAAATGACTATCTGCAACGTTTGGTTTAGGTTTTATGTGCATTTTTAATTTTATTGCTTAAATCGCATTTTCTCGACGAGCCGAGCACGTTTTCTGAAATGTGCTCCTCCCGTCACTCTGGTTGGGTGCGCATAGTAAAAAGTGCTCTTGGCAGCTAGAGAGTGCCGCGTTGACCACTGCTTATGAAGAAATGACCATCTGCAACGTTTGGTTTAGGTTTTAGGTGCATTTTTAGTTTTATTGCTTAAATCGCATTTTCTCGACGAGCTGAGCACGTTTTCTGAAATGTGCTCCTCCCGTCACTCTGGATGGGTGCGCATAGTAAAAAGTGCTCTTGGGAGCTAAAGAGTGCCGCGTTGACCACTGCGCATGAAGAAATAACCACCTGTAACGTTTGGTTTAGGTTTTGGGTGCATTTTTAATTTTATTGCTTAAATCGAATTTGCTCTACGAGCTGAGCACGTTTTCTGAAATGTGCTCCTCCCGTCACTCTTGTTGGGTGCGCATAGAAAAAAGTGCTCTTGGCAGCTAGAGAGTGCCGCGTTGACCACTGCGCATGAAGAAATAACCACCTGCAACGTTTGGTTTAGGTTTTAGGTACATTTTTAATTTTATTGCTTAAATCGCATTTTCTGGACGAGCTGAGCACGTTTTCTGAAATGTGCTCCTCCCGTCACTCTGGTTGGGTGCGCATAGTAAAAAGTGCTCTTGGCAGCTAGAGAGTGCCGCGTTGACCACTGCGCATGAAGAAATAACCACCTGCAACGTTTGGTTTAGGTTTTGGGTGCATTTTTAATTTTATTGCTTAAATCGCATTTTCTCGTCGAGCTGAGCACGTTTTCTGAAATGTGCTCCTCCCGTCACTCTGGTTGGTTGCGCATAGTAAAAAGTGCTCTTGGCAGCTAGAGAGTGCCGCGTTGACCACTGCGCATGAATAAATGACCATCTGCAACGTTTGGTTTAGGTTTTTGGTGCATTTTTAATTTTATTGCTTAAATCGCATTTTCTCGACGAGCTGAGCACGTTTTCTGAAATGTGCTCCTCCCGTCACTCTGGTTGGGTGCGCATAGTAAAAAGTGCTCTTGGCAGCTAGAGAGTGCCGCGTTGACCACTGCGCATGAAGAAATAACCACCTGCAACGTTTGATTTAGGTTGTGGGTGCATTTTTAATTTTATTGCTTAAATCGCATTTTCTCGACGAGCTGAGCACGTTTTCTGAAATGTGCTCCTCCCGTCACTCCGGTTGGGTGCGCATAGTAAAAAGTGCTCTTGGCAGCTAGAGAGTGCCGCGTTAAACACTGCGCATGAAGAAATAACCACCTGCAACGTTTGGTTTAGGTTTTGGGTGCATTTTTAATTTAATTGCTTAAATCGCATTTTCTCGACGAGCTGAGCACGTTTTCTGAAATGTGCTCCTCCCGTCACTCTGGTTGGGTGCGCATAGTAAAAAGTGCTCTTGGCAGCTAGAGAGTGCCGCGTTGACCACTGCGCATGAAGAAATCACCATCTGCAACGTTTGGTTTAGGTTTTAGGTGCATTTTTAATTTTATTGCTTAAATCGCATTTTCTCGACGAGCTGAGCACGTTTTCTGAAATGTGCTCCTCCCGTCACTCTGGTTGGGTGTGCATAGTAAAAAGTGCTCTTGGCAGCTCGAGAGTGCCGCGTTGACCACTGCGCATGAAGAAATGACCATCTGCAACGTTTGGTTTAGGTTTTAGGTGCATTTTTAATTTTATTACTTAAATCGCATTTTCTCGTCGAGCTGAGCACGTTTTCTGAAATGTGCTCCTCCCGTCACTCTGGTTGGGTGCGCATAGTAAAAAGTGCTCTTGGCAGCTAGAGAGTGCCGCGTTGACCATTGCGCATGAAGAAATAAACACCTGCAACGTTTGGTTTAGGTTTTAGGTGCATTTTTAATTTTATTGCTTCAATCGCATTTTCTCGACGAGCTGAGCACGTTTTCTGAAATGTGCTCCTCCTGTCACTCTGGTTGGGTGCGCATAGTAAAAAGTGCTCTTGGCAGCTAGAGAGTGCCGCGTTGACCACTGCGCATGAAGAAATAACCACCTGCAACGTTATGTTTAGGTTTTATGTGCATTTTTAATTGTATTGCTTAAATCGCATTTTCTCGACGAGCCGAGCACGTTTTCTGAAATGTGCTCCTCCCGTCACTCTGGTTGGGTGCGCATAGTAAAAAGTGCTCTTGGCAGCTAGAGAGTGCCGCGTTGACCACTGCTCATGAAGAAATGACCATCTGCAACGTTTGGTTTAGGTTTTAGGTGCATTTTTAGTTTTATTGCTTAAATCGCATTTTCTCGACGAGCTGAGCACGTTTTCTGAAATGTGCTCCTCCCGTCACTCTGGTTGGGTGCGCATAGTAAAAAGTGCTCTTGGGAGCTAGAGAGTGCCGCGTTGACCACTGCGCATGAAGAAATAACCACCTGCAACGTTTGGTTTAGGTTTTGGGTGCATTTTTAATTTTATTGCTTAAATCGAATTTTCTCGACGAGCTGAGCACGTTTTCTGAAATGTGCTCCTCCCGTCACTCTTGTTGGGTGCGCATAGTAAAAAGTGCTCTTGGCAGCGAGAGAGTGCCGCGTTGACCACTGCGCATGAAGAAATAACCACCTGCAACGTTTGGTTTAGGTTTTAGGTGCATTTTTAATTTTATTGCTTAAATCGCATTTTCTCGACGAGCTGAGCACGTTTTCTGAAATGTGCTCCTCCCGTCACTCTGGTTGGGTGCGCATAGTAAAAAGTGCTCTTGGCAGCTAGAGAGTGCCGCGTTGACCACTGCGCATGAAGAAATGACCATCTGCAACGTTTGGTTTAGGTTTTGGGTGCATTTTTAATTTTATTGCTTAAATCGCATTTTCTCGTCGAGCTGAGCACGTTTTCTGAAATGTGCTCCTCCCGTCACTCTGGTTGGGTGCGCATAGTAAAAAGTGCTCTTGGCAGCTAGAGAGTGCCGCGTTGACCATTGCGCATGAAGAAATAACCACCTGCAACGTTTGGTTTAGGTTTTAGGTGCATTTTTAATTTTATTGCTTAAATCGCATTTTCTCAACGAGCTGAGCACGTTTTCTGAAATGTGCTCCTCCCGTCACTCTGGTTGGGTGCGCATAGTAAAAAGTGCTCTTGGCAGCTAGAGAGTGCCGCGTTGACCACTGCGCATGAAGAAATGACCATTTGCAACGTTTGGTTTAGGTTTTAGGTGCATTTTTAATTTTATTGCTTAAATCGCATTTTCTCGACGAGCTGAGCACGTTTTCTGAAATGTGCTCCTCCCGTCACTCTGGTTGGGTGCGCATAGTAAAAATTGCTCTTGGCAGCTAGAGAGTGCCGCGTTGACCACTGCGCATGAAGAAATGACCACCTGCAACGTTATGTTTAGGTTTTAGGTGCATTTTTAATTTTATTGCTTAAATAGCATTTTCTCGACGAGCTGAGCACGTTTTCTGAAATGTGCTCCTCCCGTCACTCTGGTTGGGTGCGCATAGTAAAAAGTGCTCTTGGCAGCTAGAGAGTGCCGCGTTGACCACTGCGCATGAAGAAATAACCACCTGCAACGTTTGATTTAGGTTGTGGGTGCATTTTTAATTTTATTGCTTAAATCGCATTTTCTCGACGAGCTGAGCACGTTTTCTGAAATGTGCTCCTCCCGTCACTCCGGTTGGGTGCGCATAGTAAAAAGTGCTCTTGGCAGCTAGAGAGTGCCGCGTTAAACACTGCGCATGAAGAAATGACCATCTGCAACGTTTGGTTTAGGTTTTGGGTGCATTTTTAATTTTATTGCTTAAATCGCATTTTCTCGACGAGCTGAGCACGTTTTCTGAAATGTGCTCCTCCCGTCACTCTGGTTGGGTGCGCATAGTAAAAAGTGCTCTTGGCAGCTAGAGAGTGCCGCGTTGACCACTGCGCATGAAGAAATAACCACCTGCAACGTTTGATTTAGGTTGTGGGTGCATTTTTAATTTTATTGCTTAAATCGCATTTTCTCGACGAGCTGAGCACGTTTTCTGAAATGTGCTCCTCCCGTCACTCCGGTTGGGTGCGCATAGTAAAAAGTGCTCTTGGCAGCTAGAGAGTGCCGCGTTAAACACTGCGCATGAAGAAATAACCACCTGCAACGTTTGGTTTAGGTTTTGGGTGCATTTTTAATTTAATTGCTTAAATCGCATTTTCTCGACGAGCTGAGCACGTTTTCTGAAATGTGCTCCTCCCGTCACTCTGGTTGGGTGCGCATAGTAAAAAGTGCTCTTGGCAGCTAGAGAGTGCAGCGTTGACCATTGCGCATGAAGAAATAACCACCTGCAACGTTTGGTTTAGGTTTTAGGTGCATTTTTAATTTTATTGCTTAAATCGCATTTTCTCGACGAGCTGAGCACGTTTTCTGAAATGTGCTCCTCCCGTCACTCTGGTTGGGTGCGCATAGTAAAAAGTGCTCTTGGCAGCTAGAGAGTGCCGCGTTGACCACTGCGCATGAAGAAATGACCATCTGCAACGTTTGGTTTAGGTTTTGGGTGCATTTTTAATTTTATTGCTTAAATCGCATTTTCTCGTCGAGCTGAGCACGTTTTCTGAAATGTGCTCCTCCCGTCACTCTGGTTGGGTGCGCATAGTAAAAAGTGCTCTTGGCAGCTAGAGAGTGCCGCGTTGACCATTGCGCATGAAGAAATAACCACCTGCAACGTTTGGTTTAGGTTTTAGGTGCATTTTTAATTTTATTGCTTAAATCGCATTTTCTCGACGAGCTGAGCACGTTTTCTGAAATGTGCTCCTCCCGTCACTCTGGTTGGGTGCGCATAGTAAAAAGTGCTCTTGGCAGCTAGAGAGTGCCGCGTTGACCACTGCGCATGAAGAAATGACCATCTGCAACGTTTGGTTTAGGTTTTAGGTGCATTTTTAATTTTATTGCTTAAATCGCATTTTCTCGACGAGCTGAGCACGTTTTCTGAAACGTGCTCCTCCCGTCACTCTGGTTGGGTGCGCATAGTAAAAAGTGCTCTTGGCAGCTAGAGAGTGCCGCGTTGACCACTGCGCATGAAGAAATGACCACCTGCAACGTTATGTTTAGGTTTTAGGTGCATTTTTAATTTTATTGCTTAAATAGCATTTTCTCGACGAGCTGAGCACGTTTTCTGAAATGTGCTCCTCCCGTCACTCTGGTTGGGTGCTCATAGTAAAAAGTGCTCTTGGCAGCTAGAGAGTGCCGCGTTAACCACTGCACATGAAGAAATAACCACCTGCAAGTTTGGTTTAGGTTTTAGGTGCATTTTTAATTTTATTGCTTAAATCGCATTTTCTCGACGAGCTGAGCACGTTTTCTGAAATGTGCTCCTCCCGTCACTCTGGTTGGGTGCGCATAGTAAAAAGTGCTCTTGGCAGCTAGAGAGTGCCGCGTTGACCACTGCGCATGAAGAAATAACCACCTGCAACGTTTGATTTAGGTTGTGGGTGCATTTTTAATTTTATTGCTTAAATCGCATTTTCTCGACGAGCTGAGCACGTTTTCTGAAATGTGCTCCTCCCGTCACTCTGGTTGGGTGCGCATAGTAAAAAGTGCTCTTGGCAGCTAGAGAGTGCCGCGTTAAACACTGCGCATGAAGAAATAACCACCTGCAACGTTTGGTTTAGGTTTTGGGTGCATTTTTAATTTTATTGCTTAAATCGCATTTTCTCGACGAGCTGAGCACGTTTTCTGAAATGTGCTCCTCCCGTCACTCTGGTTGGGTGTGCATAGTAAAAAGTGCTCTTGGCAGCTAGAGAGTGCCGCGTTGACCACTGCGCATGAAGAAATGACTATCTGCAACGTTTGGTTTAGGTTTTATGTGCATTTTTAATTTTATTGCTTAAATCGCATTTTCTCGACGAGCCGAGCACGTTTTCTGAAATGTGCTCCTCCCGTCACTCTGGTTGGGTGCGCATAGTAAAAAGTGCTCTTGGCAGCTAGAGAGTGCCGCGTTGACCACAGCTCATGAAGAAATGACCATCTGCAACGTTTGGTTTAGGTTTTAGGTGCATTTTTAGTTGTATTGCTTAAATCGCATTTTCTCGACGAGCTGAGCACGTTTTCTGAAATGTGCTCCTCCCGTCACTCTGGTTGGGTGCGCATAGTAAAAAGTGCTCTTGGGAGCTAAAGAGTGCCGCGTTGACCACTGCGCATGAAGAAATAACCACCTGCAACGTTTGGTTTAGGTTTTGGGTGCATTTTTAATTTTATTGCTTAAATCGAATTTGCTCGACGAGCTGAGCACGTTTTCTGAAATGTGCTCCTCCCGTCACTCTTGTTGGGTGCGCATAGAAAAAAGTGCTCTTGGCAGCTAGAGAGTGCCGCGTTGACCACTGCGCATGAAGAAATAACCACCTGCAACGTTTGGTTTAGGTTTTAGGTACATTTTTAATTTTATTGCTTAAATCGCATTTTCTGGACGAGCTGAGCACGTTTTCTGAAATGTGCTCCTCCCGTCACTCTGGTTGGGTGCGCATAGTAAAAAGTGCTCTTGGCAGCTAGAGAGTGCCGCGTTGACCACTGCACATGAAGAAATAACCACCTGCGACGTTTGGTTTAGGTTTTAGGTGCATTTTTAATTTTATTGCTTAAATCGCATTTTCTCGACGAGCTGAGCACGTTTTCTGAAATGTGCTCCTCCCGTCACTCTGGTTGGGTGTGCATAGTAAAAAGTGCTCTTGGCAGCTAGAGAGTGCCGCGTTGACCACTGCGCATGAAGAAATGACCATCTGCAACGTTTGGTTTAGGTTTTGGGTGCATTTTTAATTTTATTGCTTAAATCGCATTTTCTCGACGAGCTGAGCACGTTTTCTGAAATGTGCTCCTCCCGTCACTCTGGTTGGGTGCGCATAGTAAAAAGTGCTCTTGGCAGCTAGAGAGTGCCGCGTTGACCACTGCGCATGAAGAAATAACCACCTGCAACGTTTGATTTAGGTTGTGGGTGCATTTTTAATTTTATTGCTTAAATCGCATTTTCTCGACGAGCTGAGCACGTTTTCTGAAATGTGCTCCTCCCGTCACTCCGGTTGGGTGCGCATAGTAAAAAGTGCTCTTGGCAGCTAGAGAGTGCCGCGTTAAACACTGCGCATGAAGAAATAACCACCTGCAACGTTTGGTTTAGGTTTTGGGTGCATTTTTAATTTAATTGCTTAAATCGCATTTTCTCGACGAGCTGAGCACGTTTTCTGAAATGTGCTCCTCCCGTCACTCTGGTTGGGTGCGCATAGTAAAAAGTGCTCTTGGCAGCTAGAGAGTGCAGCGTTGACCATTGCGCATGAAGAAATAACCACCTGCAACGTTTGGTTTAGGTTTTAGGTGCATTTTTAATTTTATTGCTTAAATCGCATTTTCTCGACGAGCTGAGCACGTTTTCTGAAATGTGCTCCTCCCGTCACTCTGGTTGGGTGCGCATAGTAAAAAGTGCTCTTGGCAGCTAGAGAGTGCCGCGTTGACCACTGCGCATGAGGAAATGACCATCTGCAACGTTTGGTTTAGGTTTTGGGTGCATTTTTAATTTTATTGCTTAAATCGCATTTTCTCGTCGAGCTGAGCACGTTTTCTGAAATGTGCTCCTCCCGTCACTCTGGTTGGGTGCGCATAGTAAAAAGTGCTCTTGGCAGCTAGAGAGTGCCGCGTTGACCATTGCGCATGAAGAAATAACCACCTGCAACGTTTGGTTTAGGTTTTAGGTGCATTTTTAATTTTATTGCTTAAATCGCATTTTCTCGACGAGCTGAGCACGTTTTCTGAAATGTGCTCCTCCCGTCACTCTGGTTGGGTGCGCATAGTAAAAAGTGCTCTTGGCAGCTAGAGAGTGCCGCGTTGACCACTGCGCATGAAGAAATGACCATCTGCAACGTTTGGTTTAGGTTTTAGGTGCATTTTTAATTTTATTGCTTAAATCGCATTTTCTCGACGAGCTGAGCACGTTTTCTGAAATGTGCTCCTCCCGTCACTATGGTTGGGTGCGCATAGTAAAAAGTGCTCTTGGCAGCTAGAGAGTGCCGCGTTGACCACTGCGCATGAAGAAATGACCACCTGCAACGTTATGTTTAGGTTTTAGGTGCATTTTTAATTTTATTGCTTAAATAGCATTTTCTCGACGAGCTGAGCACGTTTTCTGAAATGTGCTCCTCCCGTCACTCTGGTTGGGTGCTCATAGTAAAAAGTGCTCTTGGCAGCTAGAGAGTGCCGCGTTAACCACTGCACATGAAGAAATAACCACCTGCAAGTTTGGTTTAGGTTTTAGGTGCATTTTTAATTTTATTGCTTAAATCGCATTTTCTCGACGAGCTGAGCACGTTTTCTGAAATGTGCTCCTCCCGTCACTCTGGTTGGGTGCGCATAGTAAAAAGTGCTCTTGGCAGCTAGAGAGTGCCGCGTTGACCACTGCGCATGAAGAAATAACCACCTGGAACGTTTGATTTAGGTTGTGGGTGCATTTTTAATTTTATTGCTTAAATCGCATTTTCTCGACGAGCTGAGCACGTTTTCTGAAATGTGCTCCTCCCGTCACTCTGGTTGGGTGCGCATAGTAAAAAGTGCTCTTGGCAGCTAGAGAGTGCCGCGTTAAACACTGCGCATGAAGAAATAACCACCTGCAACGTTTGGTTTAGGTTTTGGGTGCATTTTTAATTTTATTGCTTAAATCGCATTTTCTCGACGAGCTGAGCACGTTTTCTGAAATGTGCTCCTCCCGTCACTCTGGTTGGGTGTGCATAGTAAAAAGTGCTCTTGGCAGCTAGAGAGTGCCGCGTTGACCACTGCGCATGAAGAAATGACTATCTGCAACGTTTGGTTTAGGTTTTATGTGCATTTTTAATTTTATTGCTTAAATCGCATTTTCTCGACGAGCCGAGCACGTTTTCTGAAATGTGCTCCTCCCGTCACTCTGGTTGGGTGCGCATAGTAAAAAGTGCTCTTGGCAGCTAGAGAGTGCCGCGTTGACCACAGCTCATGAAGAAATGACCATCTGCAACGTTTGGTTTAGGTTTTAGGTGCATTTTTAGTTTTATTGCTTAAATCGCATTTTCTCGACGAGCTGAGCACGTTTTCTGAAATGTGCTCCTCCCGTCACTCTGGTTGGGTGCGCATAGTAAAAAGTGCTCTTGGCAGCTAGAGAGTGCCGCGTTGACTGCTGCACATGAAGAAATAACCACCCCCAACGTTTGGTTTAGGTTTTAGGTGCATTTTTAATTTTATTGCTTAAATCGCATTTTCTCGACGAGCTGAGCACGTTTTCTGAAATGTGCTCCTCCCGTCACTCTGGTTGGGTGCGCATATTAAAAAGTGCTCTTGGCAGCTAGAGAGTGCCGCGTTGACCACTGCGCATGAAGAAATGACCATCTGCAACGTTTGGTTTAGGTTTTAGGTGCATTTTTAATTTTATTGCTTAAATCGCATTTTCTCGACGAGCTGAGCACGTTTTCTGAAATGTGCTCCTCCCGTCACTCTGGTTGGGTGCGCATAGTAAAAAGTTCTCTTGGCAGCTAGAGAGTGCCGCGTTGCCCACTGCGCATGAATAAATAACCACCTGCAACGTTTGGTTTAGGTTTTAGGTGTATTTTTAATTTTATTGCTTAAATCGCATTTTCTCGACGAGCTGAACACGTTTTCTGAAATGTGCTCCTCCCGTCACTCTGGTTGGGTGTGCATAGTAAAAAGTGCTCTTGGCAGCTAGAGAGTGCCGCGTTGACCACTGCGCATGAAGAAATGACCATCTGCAACGTTTGGTTTAGGTTTTGGGTGCATTTTTAATTTTATTGCTTAAATCGCATTTTCTCGACGAGCTGAGCACGTTTTCTGAAATGTGCTCCTCCCGTCACTCTGGTTGGGTGCGCATAGTAAAAAGTGCTCTTGGCAGCTAGAGAGTGCCGCGTTGACCACTGCGCATGAAGAAATAACCACCTGCAACGTTTGATTTAGGTTGTGGGTGCATTTTTAATTTTATTGCTTAAATCGCATTTTCTCGACGAGCTGAGCACGTTTTCTGAAATGTGCTCCTCCCGTCACTCCGGTTGGGTGCGCATAGTAAAAAGTGCTCTTGGCAGCTAGAGAGTGCCGCGTTAAACACTGCGCATGAAGAAATAACCACCTGCAACGTTTGGTTTATGTTTTGGGTGCATTTTTAATTTAATTGCTTAAATCGCATTTTCTCGACGAGCTGAGCACGTTTTCTGAAATGTGCTCCTCCCGTCACTCTGGTTGGGTGCGCATAGTAAAAAGTGCTCTTGGCAGCTAGAGAGTGCAGCGTTGACCATTGCGCATGAAGAAATAACCACCTGCAACGTTTGGTTTAGGTTTTAGGTGCATTTTTAATTTTATTGCTTAAATCGCATTTTCTCGACGAGCTGAGCACGTTTTCTGAAATGTGCTCCTCCCGTCACTCTGGTTGGGTGCGCATAGTAAAAAGTGCTCTTGGCAGCTAGAGAGTGCCGCGTTGACCACTGCGCATGAGGAAATGACCATCTGCAACGTTTGGTTTAGGTTTTGGGTGCATTTTTAATTTTATTGCTTAAATCGCATTTTCTCGTCGAGCTGAGCACGTTTTCTGAAATGTGCTCCTCCCGTCACTCTGGTTGGGTGCGCATAGTAAAAAGTGCTCTTGGCAGCTAGAGAGTGCCGCGTTGACCATTGCGCATGAAGAAATAACCACCTGCAACGTTTGGTTTAGGTTTTAGGTGCATTTTTAATTTTATTGCTTAAATCGCATTTTCTCGACGAGCTGAGCACGTTTTCTGAAATGTGCTCCTCCCGTCACTCTGGTTGGGTGCGCATAGTAAAAAGTGCTCTTGGCAGCTAGAGAGTGCCGCGTTGACCACTGCGCATGAAGAAATGACCATCTGCAACGTTTGGTTTAGGTTTTAGGTGCATTTTTAATTTTATTGCTTAAATCGCATTTTCTCGACGAGCTGAGCACGTTTTCTGAAATGTGCTCCTCCCGTCACTCTGGTTGGGTGCGCATAGTAAAAAGTGCTCTTGGCAGCTAGAGAGTGCCGCGTTGACCACTGCGCATGAAGAAATGACCACCTGCAACGTTATGTTTAGGTTTTAGGTGCATTTTTAATTTTATTGCTTAAATAGCATTTTCTCGACGAGCTGAGCACGTTTTCTGAAATGTGCTCCTCCCGTCACTCTGGTTGGGTGCTCATAGTAAAAAGTGCTCTTGGCAGCTAGAGAGTGCCGCGTTAACCACTGCACATGAAGAAATAACCACCTGCAAGTTTGGTTTAGGTTTTAGGTGCATTTTTAATTTTATTGCTTAAATCGCATTTTCTCGACGAGCTGAGCACGTTTTCTGAAATGTGCTCCTCCCGTCACTCTGGTTGGGTGCGCATAGTAAAAAGTGCTCTTGGCAGCTAGAGAGTGCCGCGTTGACCACTGCGCATGAAGAAATAACCACCTGGAACGTTTGATTTAGGTTGTGGGTGCATTTTTAATTTTATTGCTTAAATCGCATTTTCTCGACGAGCTGAGCACGTTTTCTGAAATGTGCTCCTCCCGTCACTCTGGTTGGGTGCGCATAGTAAAAAGTGCTCTTGGCAGCTAGAGAGTGCCGCGTTAAACACTGCGCATGAAGAAATAACCACCTGCAACGTTTGGTTTAGGTTTTGGGTGCATTTTTAATTTTATTGCTTAAATCGCATTTTCTCGACGAGCTGAGCACGTTTTCTGAAATGTGCTCCTCCCGTCACTCTGGTTGGGTGTGCATAGTAAAAAGTGCTCTTGGCAGCTAGAGAGTGCCGCGTTGACCACTGCGCATGAAGAAATGACTATCTGCAACGTTTGGTTTAGGTTTTATGTGCATTTTTAATTTTATTGCTTAAATCGCATTTTCTCGACGAGCCGAGCACGTTTTCTGAAATGTGCTCCTCCCGTCACTCTGGTTGGGTGCGCATAGTAAAAAGTGCTCTTGGCAGCTAGAGAGTGCCGCGTTGACCACAGCTCATGAAGAAATGACCATCTGCAACGTTTGGTTTAGGTTTTAGGTGCATTTTTAGTTTTATTGCTTAAATCGCATTTTCTCGACGAGCTGAGCACGTTTTCTGAAATGTGCTCCTCCCGTCACTCTGGTTGGGTGCGCATAGTAAAAAGTGCTCTTGGCAGCTAGAGAGTGCCGCGTTGACTGCTGCACATGAAGAAATAACCACCCCCAACGTTTGGTTTAGGTTTTAGGTGCATTTTTAATTTTATTGCTTAAATCGCATTTTCTCGACGAGCTGAGCACGTTTTCTGAAATGTGCTCCTCCCGTCACTCTGGTTGGGTGCGCATATTAAAAAGTGCTCTTGGCAGCTAGAGAGTGCCGCGTTGACCACTGCGCATGAAGAAATGACCATCTGCAACGTTTGGTTTAGGTTTTAGGTGCATTTTTAATTTTATTGCTTAAATCGCATTTTCTCGACGAGCTGAGCACGTTTTCTGAAATGTGCTCCTCCCGTCACTCTGGTTGGGTGCGCATAGTAAAAAGTTCTCTTGGCAGCTAGAGAGTGCCGCGTTGCCCACTGCGCATGAATAAATAACCACCTGCAACGTTTGGTTTAGGTTTTAGGTGCATTTTTAATTTTATTGCTTAAATCGCATTTTCTCGACGAGCTGAACACGTTTTCTGAAATGCGCTCCTCCCGTCACTCTGGTTGGGTGCGCATAGTAAAAAGTGCTCTTGGCAGCTAGAGAGTGCCGCGTTGACCACTGCGCATGAAGAAATGACCATCTGCAACGTTTGGTTTAGGTTTTGGGTGCATTTTTAATTTTATTGCTTAAATCGCATTTTCTCGACGAGCTGAGCACATTTTCTGAAATGTGCTCCTCCCGTCACTCTGGTTGGGTGCACATAGTAAAAAGTGCTCTTGGCAGCTAGAGAGTGCCGCGTTGACCACTGCGCATGAAGAACTGACCATCTGCAACGTTTGGTTTAGGTTTTGGGTGCATTTTTAATTTTATTGCTTAAATCGCATTTTCTCGTCGAACTGAGCACGTTTTCTGAAATGTGCTCCTCCCGTCACTCTGGTTGGGTGCGCATAGTAAAAAGTGCTCTTGGCAGCTAGAGAGTGCCGCGTTGACCACTGCGCATGAAGAAATAACCACCTGCAACGTTTGGTTTAGGTTTTGGGTGCATTTTTAATTTTATTGCTTAAATCGCATTTTCTCGACGAGCTGAGCACATTTTCTGAAATGTGCTCCTCCCGTCACTCTGGTTGGGTGCGCATAGTAAAAAGTGCTCTTGGCAGCTAGAGAGTGCCGCGTTGACCACTGCGCATGAAGAACTGACCATCTGCAACGTTTGGTTTAGGTTTTGGGTGCATTTTTAATTTTATTGCTTAAATCGCATTTTCTCGACGAGCTGAGCACGTTTTCTGAAATGTGCTCCTCCCGTCACTCTGGTCGGGTGCGCATAGTAAAAAGTGCTCTTGGCAGCTAGAGAGTGCCGCGTTGACTGCTGCACATGAAGAAATAACCACCTGCAACGTTTGGTTTAGGTTTTAGGTGCATTTTTAATTTTATTGCTTAAATCGCATTTTCTCGACGAGCTGAGCACGTTTTCTGAAATGTGCTCCTCCCGTCACTCTGGTTGGGTGCGCATAGTAAAAAGTGCTCTTGGCAGCTAGAGAGTGCCGCGTTGACCACTGCGCATGAAGAAATAACCACCTGCAACGTTTGGTTTATGTTTTGGGTGCATTATTAATTTTATTGCTTAAATCGCATTTTCTCGACGAGCTGAGCACGTTTTCTGAAATGTGCTCCTCCCGTCACTCTGGTCGGGTGCGCATAGTAAAAAGTGCTCTTGGCAGCTAGAGAGTGCCGCGTTGACTGCTGCACATGAAGAAATAACCACCCCCAACGTTTGGTTTAGGTTTTAGGTGCATTTTTCATTTTATTGCTTAAATCGCATTTTCTCGACGAGCTGAGCACGTTTTCTGAAATGTGCTCCTCCCGTCACTCTGGTTGGGTGCGCATATTAAAAAGTGCTCTTGGCAGCTAGAGAGTGCCGCGTTGACCACTGCGCATGAAGAAATTACCATCTGCAACGTTTGGTTTAGGTTTTAGGTGCATTTTTAATTTTATTGCTTAAATCGCATTTTCTCGACGAGCTGAGCACGTTTTCTGAAATGTGCTCCTCCCGTGACTCTGGTTGGGTGCGCATAGTAAAAAGTGCTCTTGGCAGCTAGAGAGTGCCGCGTTGCCCACTGCGCATGAATAAATAACCACCTGCAACGTTTGGTTTAGGTTTTAGGTGCATTTTTAATTTTATTGCTTAAATCGCATTTTCTCGACGAGCTGAACACGTTTTCTGAAATGCGCTCCTCCCGTCACTCTGGTTGGGTGCGCATAGTAAAAAGTGCTCTTGGCAGCTAGAGAGTGCCGCGTTGACCACTGCGCATGAAGAAATGACCATCTGCAACGTTTGGTTTAGGTTTTGGGTGCATTTTTAATTTTATTGCTTAAATCGCATTTTCTCGACGAGCTGAGCACATTTTCTGAAATGTGCTCCTCCCGTCACTCTGGTTGGGTGCACATAGTAAAAAGTGCTCTTGGCAGCTAGAGAGTGCCGCGTTGACCACTGCGCATGAAGAACTGACCATCTGCAACGTTTGGTTTAGGTTTTGGGTGCATTTTTAATTTTATTGCTTAAATCGCATTTTCTCGTCGAGCTGAGCACGTTTTCTGAAATGTGCTCCTCCCGTCACTCTGGTTGGGTGCGCATAGTAAAAAGTGCTCTTGGCAGCTAGAGAGTGCCGCGTTGACCACTGCGCATGAAGAAATAACCACCTGCAACGTTTGGTTTAGGTTTTGGGTGCATTTTTAATTTTATTGCTTAAATCGCATTTTCTCGACGAGCTGAGCACATTTTCTGAAATGTGCTCCTCCCGTCACTCTGGTTGGGTGCGCATAGTAAAAAGTGCTCTTGGCAGCTAGAGAGTGCCGCGTTGACCACTGCGCATGAAAAACTGACCATCTGCAACGTTTGGTTTAGGTTTTGGGTGCATTTTTAATTTTATTGCTTAAATCGCATTTTCTCGACGAGCTGAGCACGTTTTCTGAAATGTGCTCCTCCCGTCACTCTGGTCGGGTGCGCATAGTAAAAAGTGCTCTTGGCAGCTAGAGAGTGCCGCGTTGACTGCTGC
Source organism: Syngnathus scovelli (assembly GCF_024217435.2). Lineage (NCBI taxonomy): Eukaryota > Metazoa > Chordata > Actinopteri > Syngnathiformes > Syngnathidae > Syngnathus > Syngnathus scovelli. Next base: position 1,059,700 of record NC_090863.1, read on the forward strand.
ACATGAAGAAATAACCACCTGCAACGTTTGGTTTAGGTTTTAGGTGCATTTTTAATTTTATTGCTTAAATCGCATTTTCTCGACGAGCTGAGCACGTTTTCTGAAATGTGCTCCTCCCGTCACTCTGGTTGGGTGCGCATAGTAAAAAGTGCTCTTGGCAGCTAGAGAGTGCCGCGTTGACCACTGCGCATGAAGAAATAACCACCTGCAACGTTTGGTTTAGGTTTTGGGTGCATTATTAATTTTATTGCTTAAATCGCATTTTCTCGACGAGCTGATCACGTTTTCTGAAATGTGCTCCTCCCGTCACTCTGGTCGGGTGCGCATAGTAAAAAGTGCTCTTGGCAGCTAGAGAGTGCCGCGTTGACTGCTGCACATGAAGAAATAACCACCCCCAACGTTTGGTTTAGGTTTTGGGTGCATTTTTCATTTTATTGCTTAAATCGCATTTTCTCGACGAGCTGAGCACGTTTTCTGAAATGTGCTCCTCCCGTCACTCTGGTTGGGTGCGCATATTAAAAAGTGCTCTTGGCAGCTAGAGAGTGCCGCGTTGACCACTGCGCATGAAGAAATGACCATCTGCAACGTTTGGTTTAGGTTTGAGGTGCATTTTTAATTTTATTGCTTAAATCGCATTTTCTCGACGAGCTGAGCACGTTTTCTGAAATGTGCTCCTCCCGTGACTCTGGTTGGGTGCGCATAGTAAAAAGTGCTCTTGGCAGCTAGAGAGTGCCGCGTTGCCCACTGCGCATGAATAAATAACCACCTGCAACGTTTGGTTTAGGTTTTAGGTGCATTTTTAATTTTATTGCTTAAATCGCATTTTCTCGACGAGCTGAACACGTTTTCTGAAATGCGCTCCTCCCGTCACTCTGGTTGGGTGCGCATAGTAAAAAGTGCTCTTGGCAGCTAGAGAGTGCCGCGTTGACCACTGCGCATGAAGAAATGACCACCCCCAACGTTTGGTTTAGGTTTTAGGTGCATTTTTCATTTTATTGCTTAAATCGCATTTTCTCGTCGAGCTGAGCACGTTTTCTGAAATGTGCTCCTCCCGTCACTCTGGTTGGGTGCGCATAGTAAAAAGTGCTCTTGGCAGCTAGAGAGTGCCGCGTTGACCACTGCGCATGAAGAAATAACCACCTGCAACGTTTGGTTTAGGTTTTGGGTGCATTTTTAATTTTATTGCTTAAATCGCATTTTCTCGACGAGCTGAGCACATTTTCTGAAATGTGCTCCTCCCGTCACTCTGGTTAGGTGCGCATAGTAAAAAGTGCTCTTGGCAGCTAGAGAGTGCCGCGTTGACCACTGCGCATGAAGAACTGACCATCTGCAACGTTTGGTTTAGGTTTTGGGTGCATTTTTAATTTTATTGCTTAAATCGCATTTTCTCGACGAGCTGAGCACGTTTTCTGAAATGTGCTCCTCCCGTCACTCTGGTCGGGTGCGCATAGTAAAAAGTGCTCTTGGCAGCTAGAGAGTGCCGCGTTGACTGCTGCACATGAAGAAATAACCACCCCCAACGTTTGGTTTAGGTTTTAGGTGCATTTTTAATTTTATTGCTTAAATCGCATTTTCTCGACGAGCCGAGCACGTTTTCTGAAATGTGCTCCTCCCGTCACTCTGGTTGTGTGCGCATAGTAAAAAGTGCTCTTGGCAGCTAGAGAGTGCCGCGTTGACCACTGCGCATGAAGAAATAACCACCTGCAACGTTTAGTTTAGGTTTTAGGTGCATTTTTAATTTTATTGCTTAAATCGCATTTTCTCGACGAGCTGAGCACGTTTTCTGAAATGTGCTCCTCCCGTCACTCTGGTTGGGTGCGCATAGTAAAAAGTGCTCTTGGCAGCTAGAGAGTGCCGCGTTGACCACTGCGCATGAAGAAATAACCACCTGCAACGTTTGGTTTAGGTTTTGGGTGCATTTTTAATTTTATTGCTTAAATCGCATTTTCTCGTCGAGCTGAGCACGTTTTCTGAAATGTGCTCCTCCCGTCACTCTGGTTGGGTGCGCATAGTAAAAAGTGCTCTTGGCAGCTAGAGAGTGCCGCGTTGACCACTGCGCATGAAGAAATGACCATCTGCAACGTTTGGTTTAGGTTTTAGGTGCATTTTTAATTTTATTGCTTAAATCGCATTTTCTCGACGAGCTGAGCACGTTTTCTGAAATGTGCTCCTCCCGTCACTCTGGTTGGGTGCGCATAGTAAAAAGTGCTCTTGGCAGCTAGAGAGTGCCGCGTTGACCACTGCGCATGAAGAAATGACCACCTGCAACGTTATGTTTAGGTTTTAGGTGCATTTTTAATTTTATTGCTTAAATAGCATTTTTTCGACGAGCTGAGCACGTTTTCTGAAATGTGCTCCTCCCGTCACTCTGGTTGGGTGCTCATAGTAAAAAGTGCTCTTGGCAGCTAGAGAGTGCCGCGTTAACCACTGCACATGAAGAAATAACCACCTGCAAGTTTGGTTTAGGTTTTAGGTGCATTTTTAATTTTATTGCTTAAATCGCATTTTCTCGACGAGCTGAGCACGTTTTCTGAAATGTGCTCCTCCCGTCACTCTGGTTGGGTGCGCATAGTAAAAAGTGCTCTTGGCAGCTAGAGAGTGCCGCGTTGACCACTGCGCATGAAGAAATAACCACCTGCAACGTTTGATTTAGGTTGTGGGTGCATTTTTAATTTTATTGCTTAAATCGCATTTTCTCGACGAGCTGAGCACGTTTTCTGAAATGTGCTCCTCCCGTCACTCTGGTTGGGTGCGCATAGTAAAAAGTGCTCTTGGCAGCTAGAGAGTGCCGCGTTAAACACTGCGCATGAAGAAATAACCACCTGCAACGTTTGGTTTAGGTTTTGGGTGCATTTTTAATTTTATTGCTTAAATCGCATTTTCTCGACGAGCTGAGCACGTTTTCTGAAATGTGCTCCTCCCGTCACTCTGGTTGGGTGTGCATAGTAAAAAGTGCTCTTGGCAGCTCGAGAGTGCCGCGTTGACCACTGCGCATGAAGAAATGACTATCTGCAACGTTTGGTTTAGGTTTTATGTGCATTTTTAATTTTATTGCTTAAATCGCATTTTCTCGACGAGCCGAGCACGTTTTCTGAAATGTGCTCCTCCCGTCACTCTGGTTGGGTGCGCATAGTAAAAAGTGCTCTTGGCAGCTAGAGAGTGCCGCGTTGACCACTGCTCATGAAGAAATGACCATCTGCAACGTTTGGTTTAGGTTTTAGGTGCATTTTTAGTTTTATTGCTTAAATCGAATTTGCTCGACGAGCTGAGCACGTTTTCTGAAATGTGCTCCTCCCGTCACTCTTGTTGGGTGCGCATAGAAAAAAGTGCTCTTGGCAGCTAGAGAGTGCCGCGTTGACCACTGCGCATGAAGAAATAACCACCTGCAACGTTTGGTTTAGGTTTTAGGTACATTTTTAATTTTATTGCTTAAATCGCATTTTCTGGACGAGCTGAGCACGTTTTCTGAAATGTGCTCCTCCCGTCACTCTGGTTGGGTGCGCATAGTAAAAAGTGCTCTTGGCAGCTAGAGAGTGCCGCGTTGACCACTGCGCATGAAGAAATAACCACCTGCAACGTTTGGTTTAGGTTTTGGGTGCATTTTTAATTTTATTGCTTAAATCGCATTTTCTCGTCGAGCTGAGCACGTTTTCTGAAATGTGCTCCTCCCGTCACTCTGGTTGGTTGCGCATAGTAAAAAGTGCTCTTGGCAGCTAGAGAGTGCCGCGTTGACCACTGCGCATGAATAAATGACCATCTGCAACGTTTGGTTTAGGTTTTTGGTGCATTTTTAATTTTATTGCTTAAATCGCATTTTCTCGACGAGCTGAGCACGTTTTCTGAAATGTGCTCCTCCCGTCACTCTGGTTGGGTGCGCATAGTAAAAAGTGCTCTTGGCAGCTAGAGAGTGCCGCGTTGACCACTGCGCATGAAGAAATAACCACCTGCAACGTTTGATTTAGGTTGTGGGTGCATTTTTAATTTTATTGCTTAAATCGCATTTTCTCGACGAGCTGAGCACGTTTTCTGAAATGTGCTCCTCCCGTCACTCCGGTTGGGTGCGCATAGTAAAAAGTGCTCTTGGCAGCTAGAGAGTGCCGCGTTAAACACTGCGCATGAAGAAATAACCACCTGCAACGTTTGGTTTAGGTTTTGGGTGCATTTTTAATTTAATTGCTTAAATCGCATTTTCTCGACGAGCTGAGCACGTTTTCTGAAATGTGCTCCTCCCGTCACTCTGGTTGGGTGCGCATAGTAAAAAGTGCTCTTGGTAGCTAGAGAGTGCCGCGTTGCCCACTGCGCATGAATAAATAACCACCTGCAACGTTTGGTTTAGGTTTTAGGTGCATTTTTAATTTTATTGCTTAAATTGCATTTTCTCGACGAGCTGAACACGTTTTCTGAAATGCGCTCCTCCCGTCACTCTGGTTGGGTGCGCATAGTAAAAAGTGCTCTTGGCAGCTAGAGAGTGCCGCGTTGACCACTGCGCATGAAGAAATGACCATCTGCAACGTTTGGTTTAAGTTTTGGGTGCATTTTTAATTTTATTGCTTAAATCGCATTTTCTGGACGAGCTGAGCACGTTTTCTGAAATGTGCTCCTCCCGTCACTCTGGTTGGGTGCGCATAGTAAAAAGTGGTCTTGGCAGCTAGAGAGTGCCGCGTTGACCACTGCGCATGAAGAAATAACCACCTGCAACGTTTGGTTTAGGTTTTGGGTGCATTTTTAATTTTATTGCTTAAATTGCATTTACTCGACGAGCTGAGCACGTTTTCTGAAATGTGCTCCTCCCGTCACTGTGGTTGGGTGCGCATAGTAAAAAGTGCTCTTGGCAGCTAGAGAGTGCCGCGTTGACCACTGCGCATGAAGAAATAACCACCTGCAACGTTTGGTTTAGGTTTTGGGTGCATTTTTAATTTTATTGCTTAAATCGCATTTTCTCGACGAGCTGAGCACATTTTCTGAAATGTGCTCCTCCCGTCACTCTGGTTGGGTGCGCATAGTAAAAAGTGCTCTTGGCAGCTAGAGAGTGCCGCGTTGACCACTGCGCATGAAGAACTGACCATCTGCAACGTTTGGTTTAGGTTTTGGGTGCATTTTTAATTTTATTGCTTAAATCGCATTTTCTCGACGAGCTGAGCACGTTTTCTGAAATGTGCTCCTCCCGTCACTCTGGTCGGGTGCGCATAGTAAAAAGTGCTCTTGGCAGCTAGAGAGTGCCGCGTTGACTGCTGCACATGAAGAAATAACCACCTGCAACGTTTGGTTTAGGTTTTAGGTGCATTTTTAATTTTATTGCTTAAATCGCATTTTCTCGACGAGCTGAGCACGTTTTCTGAAATGTGCTCCTCCCGTCACTCTGGTTGGGTGCGCATAGTAAAAAGTGCTCTTGGCAGCTAGAGAGTGCCGCGTTGACCACTGCGCATGAAGAAATAACCACCTGCAACGTTTGGTTTATGTTTTGGGTGCATTATTAATTTTATTGCTTAAATCGCATTTTCTCGACGAGCTGAGCACGTTTTCTGAAATGTGCTCCTCCCGTCACTCTGGTCGGGTGCGCATAGTAAAAAGTGCTCTTGGCAGCTAGAGAGTGCCGCGTTGACTGCTGCACATGAAGAAATAACCACCCCCAACGTTTGGTTTAGGTTTTAGGTGCATTTTTCATTTTATTGCTTAAATCGCATTTTCTCGACGAGCTGAGCACGTTTTCTGAAATGTGCTCCTCCCGTCACTCTGGTTGGGTGCGCATATTAAAAAGTGCTCTTGGCAGCTAGAGAGTGCCGCGTTGACCACTGCGCATGAAGAAATTACCATCTGCAACGTTTGGTTTAGGTTTTGGGTGCATTTTTAATTTTATTGCTTAAATCGCATTTTCTCGTCGAGCTGAGCACGTTTTCTGAAATGTGCTCCTCCCGTCACTCTGGTTGGGTGCGCATAGTAAAAAGTGCTCTTGGCAGCTAGAGAGTGCCGCGTTGACCATTGCGCATGAAGAAATAACCACCTGCAACGTTTGGTTTAGGTTTTAGGTGCATTTTTAATTTTATTGCTTAAATCGCATTTTCTCGACGAGCTGAGCACGTTTTCTGAAATGTGCTCCTCCCGTCACTCTGGTTGGGTGCGCATAGTAAAAAGTGCTCTTGGCAGCTAGAGAGTGCCGCGTTGACCACTGCGCATGAAGAAATGACCATCTGCAACGTTTGGTTTAGGTTTTAGGTGCATTTTTAATTTTATTGCTTAAATCGCATTTTCTCGACGAGCTGAGCACGTTTTCTGAAATGTGCTCCTCCCGTCACTCTGGTTGGGTGCGCATAGTAAAAAGTGCTCTTGGCAGCTAGAGAGTGCCGCGTTGACCACTGCGCATGAAGAAATGACCACCTGCAACGTTATGTTTAGGTTTTAGGTGCATTTTTAATTTTATTGCTTAAATAGCATTTTCTCGACGAGCTGAGCACGTTTTCTGAAATGTGCTCCTCCCGTCACTCTGGTTGGGTGCGCATAGTAAAAAGTGCTCTTGGCAGCTAGAGAGTGCCGCGTTGACCACTGCGCATGAAGAAATGACCATCTGCAACGTTTGGTTTAGGTTTTAGGTGCATTTTTAATTTTATTGCTTAAATCGCATTTTCTCGACGAGCTGAGCACGTTTTCTGAAATGTGCTCCTCCCGTCACTCTGGTTGGGTGCGCATAGTAAAAAGTGCTCTTGGCAGCTAGAGAGTGCCGCGTTGACCACTGCGCATGAAGAAATGACCACCTGCAACGTTATGTTTAGGTTTTAGGTGCATTTTTAATTTTATTGCTTAAATAGCATTTTTTCGACGAGCTGAGCACGTTTTCTGAAATGTGCTCCTCCCGTCACTCTGGTTGGGTGCTCATAGTAAAAAGTGCTCTTGGCAGCTAGAGAGTGCCGCGTTAACCACTGCACATGAAGAAATAACCACCTGCAAGTTTGGTTTAGGTTTTAGGTGCATTTTTAATTTTATTGCTTAAATCGCATTTTCTCGACGAGCTGAGCACGTTTTCTGAAATGTGCTCCTCCCGTCACTCTGGTTGGGTGCGCATAGTAAAAAGTGCTCTTGGCAGCTAGAGAGTGCCGCGTTGACCACTGCGCATGAAGAAATAACCACCTGCAACGTTTGATTTAGGTTGTGGGTGCATTTTTAATTTTATTGCTTAAATCGCATTTTCTCGACGAGCTGAGCACGTTTTCTGAAATGTGCTCCTCCCGTCACTCTGGTTGGGTGCGCATAGTAAAAAGTGCTCTTGGCAGCTAGAGAGTGCCGCGTTAAACACTGCGCATGAAGAAATAACCACCTGCAACGTTTGGTTTAGGTTTTGGGTGCATTTTTAATTTTATTGCTTAAATCGCATTTTCTCGACGAGCTGAGCACGTTTTCTGAAATGTGCTCCTCCCGTCACTCTGGTTGGGTGTGCATAGTAAAAAGTGCTCTTGGCAGCTCGAGAGTGCCGCGTTGACCACTGCGCATGAAGAAATGACTATCTGCAACGTTTGGTTTAGGTTTTATGTGCATTTTTAATTTTATTGCTTAAATCGCATTTTCTCGACGAGCCGAGCACGTTTTCTGAAATGTGCTCCTCCCGTCACTCTGGTTGGGTGCGCATAGTAAAAAGTGCTCTTGGCAGCTAGAGAGTGCCGCGTTGACCACTGCTCATGAAGAAATGACCATCTGCAACGTTTGGTTTAGGTTTTAGGTGCATTTTTAGTTTTATTGCTTAAATCGAATTTGCTCGACGAGCTGAGCACGTTTTCTGAAATGTGCTCCTCCCGTCACTCTTGTTGGGTGCGCATAGAAAAAAGTGCTCTTGGCAGCTAGAGAGTGCCGCGTTGACCACTGCGCATGAAGAAATAACCACCTGCAACGTTTGGTTTAGGTTTTAGGTACATTTTTAATTTTATTGCTTAAATCGCATTTTCTGGACGAGCTGAGCACGTTTTCTGAAATGTGCTCCTCCCGTCACTCTGGTTGGGTACGCATAGTAAAAAGTGCTCTTGGCAGCTAGAGAGTGCCGCGTTGACCACTGCGCATGAAGAAATAACCACCTGCAACGTTTGGTTTAGGTTTTGGGTGCATTTTTAATTTTATTGCTTAAATCGCATTTTCTCGTCGAGCTGAGCACGTTTTCTGAAATGTGCTCCTCCCGTCACTCTGGTTGGTTGCGCATAGTAAAAAGTGCTCTTGGCAGCTAGAGAGTGCCGCGTTGACCACTGCGCATGAATAAATGACCATCTGCAACGTTTGGTTTAGGTTTTTGGTGCATTTTTAATTTTATTGCTTAAATCGCATTTTCTCGACGAGCTGAGCACGTTTTCTGAAATGTGCTCCTCCCGTCACTCTGGTTGGGTGCGCATAGTAAAAAGTGCTCTTGGCAGCTAGAGAGTGCCGCGTTGACCACTGCGCATGAAGAAATAACCACCTGCAACGTTTGATTTAGGTTGTGGGTGCATTTTTAATTTTATTGCTTAAATCGCATTTTCTCGACGAGCTGAGCACGTTTTCTGAAATGTGCTCCTCCCGTCACTCCGGTTGGGTGCGCATAGTAAAAAGTGCTCTTGGCAGCTAGAGAGTGCCGCGTTAAACACTGCGCATGAAGAAATAACCACCTGCAACGTTTGGTTTAGGTTTTGGGTGCATTTTTAATTTAATTGCTTAAATCGCATTTTCTCGACGAGCTGAGCACGTTTTCTGAAATGTGCTCCTCCCGTCACTCTGGTTGGGTGCGCATAGTAAAAAGTGCTCTTGGTAGCTAGAGAGTGCCGCGTTGCCCACTGCGCATGAATAAATAACCACCTGCAACGTTTGGTTTAGGTTTTAGGTGCATTTTTAATTTTATTGCTTAAATTGCATTTTCTCGACGAGCTGAACACGTTTTCTGAAATGCGCTCCTCCCGTCACTCTGGTTGGGTGCGCATAGTAAAAAGTGCTCTTGGCAGCTAGAGAGTGCCGCGTTGACCACTGCGCATGAAGAAATGACCATCTGCAACGTTTGGTTTAAGTTTTGGGTGCATTTTTAATTTTATTGCTTAAATCGCATTTTCTCGACGAGCTGAGCACATTTTCTGAAATGTGCTCCTCCCGTCACTCTGGTTGGGTGCGCATAGTAAAAAGTGCTCTTGGCAGCTAGAGAGTGCCGCGTTGACCACTGCGCATGAAGAACTGACCATCTGCAACGTTTGGTTTAGGTTTTGGGTGCATTTTTAATTTTATTGCTTAAATCGCATTTTTTCGACGAGCTGAGCACATTTTCTGAAATGTGCTCCTCCCGTCACTCTGGTTGGGTGCGCATAGTAAAAAGTGCTCTTGGCAGCTAGAAAGTGCCCCGTTGACCACTGCGCCTGAAGAACTGACCATCTGCAACGTTTGGTTTAGGTTTTGGGTGCATTTTTAATTTTATTGCTTAAATCGCATTTTCTCGACGAGCTGAGCACGTTTTCTGAAATGTGCTCCTCCCGTCACTCTGGTCGGGTGCGCATAGTAAAAAGTGCTCTTGGCAGCTAGAGAGTGCCGCGTTGACTGCTGCACATGAAGAAATAACCACCCCCAACGTTTGGTTTAGGTTTTAGGTGCATTTTTAATTTTATTGCTTAAATCGCATTTTCTCGACGAGCCGAGCACGTTTTCTGAAATGTGCTCCTCCCGTCACTCTTGTTGGGTGCGCATAGTAAAAAGTGCTCTTGGCAGCGAGAGAGTGCCGCGTTGACCACTGCACATGAAGAAATAACCACCTGCAACGTTTGGTTTAGGTTTTAGGTGCATTTTTAATTTTATTGCTTAAATCGCATTTTCTCGACGAGCTGAGCACGTTTTCTGAAATGTGCTCCTCCCGTCACTCTGGTTGGGTGCGCATAGTAAAAAGTGCTCTCGGCAGCTAGAGAGTGCCGCGTTGACCACTGCGCATGAAGAAATGACCATCTGCAACGTTTGGTTTAGGTTTTGGGTGCATTTTTAATTTTATTGCTTAAATCGCATTTTCTCGTCGAGCTGAGCACGTTTTCTGAAATGTGCTCCTCCCGTCACTCTGGTTGGGTGCGCATAGTAAAAAGTGCTCTTGGCAGCTAGAGAGTGCCGCGTTGACCATTGCGCATGAAGAAATAACCACCTGCAACGTTTGGTTTAGGTTTTAGGTGCATTTTTAATTTTATTGCTTAAATCGCATTTTCTCGACGAGCTGAGCACGTTTTCTGAAATGTGCTCCTCCCGTCACTCTGGTTGGGTGCGCATAGTAAAAAGTGCTCTTGGCAGCTAGAGAGTGCCGCGTTGACCACTGCGCATGAAGAAATGACCATCTGCAACGTTTGGTTTAGGTTTTAGGTGCATTTTTAATTTTATTGCTTAAATCGCATTTTCTCGACGAGCTGAGCACGTTTTCTGAAATGTGCTCCTCCCGTCACTCTGGTTGGGTGCGCATAGTAAAAAGTGCTCTTGGCAGCTAGAGAGTGCCGCGTTGACCACTGCGCATGAAGAAATGACCACCTGCAACGTTATGTTTAGGTTTTAGGTGCATTTTTAATTTTATTGCTTAAATAGCATTTTCTCGACGAGCTGAGCACGTTTTCTGAAATGTGCTCCTCCCGTCACTCTGGTTGGGTGCGCATAGTAAAAAGTGCTCTTGGCAGCTAGAGAGTGCCGCGTTGACCACTGCGCATGAAGAAATAACCACCTGCAACGTTTGATTTAGGTTGTGGGTGCATTTTTAATTTTATTGCTTAAATCGCATTTTCTCGACGAGCTGAGCACGTTTTCTGAAATGTGCTCCTCCCGTCACTCCGGTTGGGTGCGCATAGTAAAAAGTGCTCTTGGCAGCTAGAGAGTGCCGCGTTAAACACTGCGCATGAAGAAATGACCATCTGCAACGTTTGGTTTAGGTTTTGGGTGCATTTTTAATTTTATTGCTTAAATCGCATTTTCTCGACGAGCTGAGCACGTTTTCTGAAATGTGCTCCTCCCGTCACTCTGGTTGGGTGCGCATAGTAAAAAGTGCTCTTGGCAGCTAGAGAGTGCCGCGTTGACCACTGCGCATGAAGAAATAACCACCTGCAACGTTTGATTTAGGTTGTGGGTGCATTTTTAATTTTATTGCTTAAATCGCATTTTCTCGACGAGCTGAGCACGTTTTCTGAAATGTGCTCCTCCCGTCACTCCGGTTGGGTGCGCATAGTAAAAAGTGCTCTTGGCAGCTAGAGAGTGCCGCGTTAAACACTGCGCATGAAGAAATAACCACCTGCAACGTTTGGTTTAGGTTTTGGGTGCATTTTTAATTTAATTGCTTAAATCGCATTTTCTCGACGAGCTGAGCACGTTTTCTGAAATGTGCTCCTCCCGTCACTCTGGTTGGGTGCGCATAGTAAAAAGTGCTCTTGGCAGCTAGAGAGTGCAGCGTTGACCATTGCGCATGAAGAAATAACCACCTGCAACGTTTGGTTTAGGTTTTAGGTGCATTTTTAATTTTATTGCTTAAATCGCATTTTCTCGACGAGCTGAGCACGTTTTCTGAAATGTGCTCCTCCCGTCACTCTGGTTGGGTGCGCATAGTAAAAAGTGCTCTTGGCAGCTAGAGAGTGCCGCGTTGACCACTGCGCATGAAGAAATGACTATCTGCAACGTTTGGTTTAGGTTTTGGGTGCATTTTTAATTTTATTGCTTAAATCGCATTTTCTCGTCGAGCTGAGCACGTTTTCTGAAATGTGCTCCTCCCGTCACTCTGGTTGGGTGCGCATAGTAAAAAGTGCTCTTGGCAGCTAGAGAGTGCCGCGTTGACCATTGCGCATGAAGAAATAACTACCTGCAACGTTTGGTTTAGGTTTTAGGTGCATTTTTAATTTTATTGCTTAAATCGCATTTTCTCGACGAGCTGAGCACGTTTTCTGAAATGTGCTCCTCCCGTCACTCTGGTTGGGTGCGCATAGTAAAAAGTGCTCTTGGCAGCTAGAGAGTGCCGCGTTGACCACTGCGCATGAAGAAATGACCATCTGCAACGTTTGGTTTAGGTTTTAGGTGCATTTTTAATTTTATTGCTTAAATCGCATTTTCTCGACGAGCTGAGCACGTTTTCTGAAATGTGCTCCTCCCGTCACTCAGGTTGGGTGCGCATAGTAAAAAGTGCTCTTGGCAGCTAGAGAGTGCCGCGTTGACCACTGCGCATGAAGAAATGACCACCTGCAACGTTATGTTTAGGTTTTAGGTGCATTTTTAATTTTATTGCTTAAATAGCATTTTCTCGACGAGCTGAGCACGTTTTCTGAAATGTGCTCCTCCCGTCACTCTGGTTGGGTGCTCATAGTAAAAAGTGCTCTTGGCAGCTAGAGAGTGCCGCGTTAACCACTGCACATGAAGAAATAACCACCTGCAAGTTTGGTTTAGGTTTTAGGTGCATTTTTAATTTTATTGCTTAAATCGCATTTTCTCGACGAGCTGAGCACGTTTTCTGAAATGTGCTCCTCCCGTCACTCTGGTTGGGTGCGCATAGTAAAAAGTGCTCTTGGCAGCTAGAGAGTGCCGCGTTGACCACTGCGCATGAAGAAATAACCACCTGCAACGTTTGATTTAGGTTGTGGGTGCATTTTTAATTTTATTGCTTAAATCGCATTTTCTCGACGAGCTGAGCACGTTTTCTGAAATGTGCTCCTCCCGTCACTCTGGTTGGGTGCGCATAGTAAAAAGTGCTCTTGGCAGCTAGAGAGTGCCGCGTTAAACACTGCGCATGAAGAAATAACCACCTGCAACGTTTGGTTTAGGTTTTGGGTGCATTTTTAATTTTATTGCTTAAATCGCATTTTCTCGACGAGCTGAGCACGTTTTCTGAAATGTGCTCCTCCCGTCACTCTGGTTGGGTGTGCATAGTAAAAAGTGCTCTTGGCAGCTAGAGAGTGCCGCGTTGACCACTGCGCATGAAGAAATGACTATCTGCAACGTTTGGTTTAGGTTTTATGTGCATTTTTAATTTTATTGCTTAAATCGCATTTTCTCGACGAGCCGAGCACGTTTTCTGAAATGTGCTCCTCCCGTCACTCTGGTTGGGTGCGCATAGTAAAAAGTGCTCTTGGCAGCTAGAGAGTGCCGCGTTGACCACAGCTCATGAAGAAATGACCATCTGCAACGTTTGGTTTAGGTTTTAGGTGCATTTTTAGTTTTATTGCTTAAATCGCATTTTCTCGACGAGCTGAGCACGTTTTCTGAAATGTGCTCCTCCCGTCACTCTGGTTGGGTGCGCATAGTAAAAAGTGCTCTTGGGAGCTAAAGAGTGCCGCGTTGACCACTGCGCATGAAGAAATAACCACCTGCAACGTTTGGTTTAGGTTTTGGGTGCATTTTTAATTTTATTGCTTAAATCGAATTTGCTCGACGAGCTGAGCACGTTTTCTGAAATGTGCTCCTCCCGTCACTCTTGTTGGGTGCGCATAGAAAAAAGTGCTCTTGGCAGCTAGAGAGTGCCGCGTTGACCACTGCGCATGAAGAAATAACCACCTGCAACGTTTGGTTTAGGTTTTAGGTACATTTTTAATTTTATTGCTTAAATCGCATTTTCTGGACGAGCTGAGCACGTTTTCTGAAATGTGCTCCTCCCGTCACTCTGGTTGGGTGCGCATAGTAAAAAGTGCTCTTGGCAGCTAGAGAGTGCCGCGTTGACCACTGCACATGAAGAAATAACCACCTGCGACGTTTGGTTTAGGTTTTAGGTGCATTTTTAATTTTATTGCTTAAATCGCATTTTCTCGACGAGCTGAGCACGTTTTCTGAAATGTGCTCCTCCCGTCACTCTGGTTGGGTGTGCATAGTAAAAAGTGCTCTTGGCAGCTAGAGAGTGCCGCGTTGACCACTGCGCATGAAGAAATGACCATCTGCAACGTTTGGTTTAGGTTTTGGGTGCATTTTTAATTTTATTGCTTAAATCGCATTTTCTCGACGAGCTGAGCACATTTTCTGAAATGTGCTCCTCCCGTCACTCTGGTTGGGTGCACATAGTAAAAAGTGCTCTTGGCAGCTAGAGAGTGCCGCGTTGACCACTGCGCATGAAGAACTGACCATCTGCAACGTTTGGTTTAGGTTTTGGGTGCATTTTTAATTTTATTGCTTAAATCGCATTTTCTCGTCGAGCTGAGCACGTTTTCTGAAATGTGCTCCTCCCGTCACTCTGGTTGGGTGCGCATAGTAAAAAGTGCTCTTGGCAGCTAGAGAGTGCCGCGTTGACCACTGCGCATGAAGAAATAACCACCTGCAACGTTTGGTTTAGGTTTTGGGTGCATTTTTAATTTTATTGCTTAAATCGCATTTTCTCGACGAGCTGAGCACATTTTCTGAAATGTGCTCCTCCCGTCACTCTGGTTGGGTGCGCATAGTAAAAAGTGCTCTTGGCAGCTAGAGAGTGCCGCGTTGACCACTGCGCATGAAGAACTGACCATCTGCAACGTTTGGTTTAGGCTTTGGGTGCATTTTTAATTTTATTGCTTAAATCGCATTTTCTCGACGAGCTGAGCACGTTTTCTGAAATGTGCTCCTCCCGTCACTCTGGTCGGGTGCGCATAGTAAAAAGTGCTCTTGGCAGCTAGAGAGTGCCGCGTTGACTGCTGCACATGAAGAAATAACCACCCCCAACGTTTGGTTTAGGTTTTAGGTGCATTTTTAATTTTATTGCTTAAATCGCATTTTCTCGACGAGCCGAGCACGTTTTCTGAAATGTGCTCCTCCCGTCACTCTGGTTGTGTGCGCATAGTAAAAAGTGCTCTTGGCAGCTAGAGAGTGCCGCGTTGACCACTGCGCATGAAGAAATAACCACCTGCAACGTTTAGTTTAGGTTTTAGGTGCATTTTTAATTTTATTGCTTAAATCGCATTTTCTCGACGAGCTGAGCACGTTTTCTGAAATGTGCTCCTCCCGTCACTCTGGTTGGGTGCGCATAGTAAAAAGTGCTCTTGGCAGCTAGAGAGTGCCGCGTTGACCACTGCGCATGAAGAAATAACCACCTGCAACGTTTGGTTTAGGTTTTGGGTGCATTTTTAATTTTATTGCTTAAATCGCATTTTCTCGTCGAGCTGAGCACGTTTTCTGAAATGTGCTCCTCCCGTCACTCTGGTTGGGTGCGCATAGTAAAAAGTGCTCTTGGCAGCTAGAGAGTGCCGCGTTGACCATTGCGCATGAAGAAATAACCACCTGCAACGTTTGGTTTAGGTTTTAGGTGCATTTTTAATTTTATTGCTTAAATCGCATTTTCTCGACGAGCTGAGCACGTTTTCTGAAATGTGCTCCTCCCGTCACTCTGGTTGGGTGCGCATAGTAAAAAGTGCTCTTGGCAGCTAGAGAGTGCCGCGTTAAACACTGCGCATGAAGAAATAACCACCTGCAACGTTTGGTTTAGGTTTTGGGTGCATTTTTAATTTTATTGCTTAAATCGCATTTTCTCGACGAGCTGAGCACGTTTTCTGAAATGTGCTCCTCCCGTCACTCTGGTTGGGTGTGCATAGTAAAAAGTGCTCTTGGCAGCTCGAGAGTGCCGCGTTGACCACTGCGCATGAAGAAATGACTATCTGCAACGTTTGGTTTAGGTTTTATGTGCATTTTTAATTTTATTGCTTAAATCGCATTTTCTCGACGAGCCGAGCACGTTTTCTGAAATGTGCTCCTCCCGTCACTCTGGTTGGGTGCGCATAGTAAAAAGTGCTCTGGGCAGCTAGAGAGTGCCGCGTTGACCACTGCTCATGAAGAAATGACCATCTGCAACGTTTGGTTTAGGTTTTAGGTGCATTTTTAGTTTTATTGCTTAAATCGCATTTTCTCGACGAGCTGAGCACGTTTTCTGAAATGTGCTCTTCCCGTCACTCTGGATGGGTGCGCATAGTAAAAAGTGCTCTTGGGAGCTAAAGAGTGCCGCGTTGACCACTGCGCATGAAGAAATAACCACCTGTAACGTTTGGTTTAGGTTTTGGGTGCATTTTTAATTTTATTGCTTAAATCGAATTTGCTCGACGAGCTGAGCACGTTTTCTGAAATGTGCTCCTCCCGTCACTCTTGTTGGGTGCGCATAGAAAAAAGTGCTCTTGGCAGCTAGAGAGTGCCGCGTTGACCACTGCGCATGAAGAAATAACCACCTGCAACGTTTGGTTTAGGTTTTAGGTACATTTTTAATTTTATTGCTTAAATCGCATTTTCTGGACGAGCTGAGCACGTTTTCTGAAATGTGCTCCTCCCGTCACTCTGGTTGGGTGCGCATAGTAAAAAGTGCTCTTGGCAGCTAGAGAGTGCCGCGTTGACCACTGCGCATGAAGAAATAACCACCTGCAACGTTTGGTTTAGGTTTTGGGTGCATTTTTAATTTTATTGCTTAAATCGCATTTTCTCGTCGAGCTGAGCACGTTTTCTGAAATGTGCTCCTCCCGTCACTCTGGTTGGTTGCGCATAGTAAAAAGTGCTCTTGGCAGCTAGAGAGTGCCGCGTTGACCACTGCGCATGAATAAATGACCATCTGCAACGTTTGGTTTAGGTTTTTGGTGCATTTTTAATTTTATTGCTTAAATCGCATTTTCTCGACGAGCTGAGCACGTTTTCTGAAATGTGCTCCTCCCGTCACTCTGGTTGGGTGCGCATAGTAAAAAGTGCTCTTGGCAGCTAGAGAGTGCCGCGTTGACCACTGCGCATGAAGAAATAACCACCTGCAACGTTTGATTTAGGTTGTGGGTGCATTTTTAATTTTATTGCTTAAATCGCATTTTCTCGACGAGCTGAGCACGTTTTCTGAAATGTGCTCCTCCCGTCACTCCGGTTAGGTGCGCATAGTAAAAAGTGCTCTTGGCAGCTAGAGAGTGCCGCGTTAAACACTGCGCATGAAGAAATAACCACCTGCAACGTTTGGTTTAGGTTTTGGGTGCATTTTTAATTTAATTGCTTAAATCGCATTTTCTCGACGAGCTGAGCACGTTTTCTGAAATGTGCTCCTCCCGTCACTCTGGTTGGGTGCGCATAGTAAAAAGTGCTCTTGGCAGCTAGAGAGTGCCGCGTTGCCCACTGCGCATGAATAAATAACCACCTGCAACGTTTGGTTTAGGTTTTAGGTGCATTTTTAATTTTATTGCTTAAATTGCATTTTCTCGACGAGCTGAACACGTTTTCTGAAATGCGCTCCTCCCGTCACTCTGGTTGGGTGCGCATAGTAAAAAGTGCTCTTGGCAGCTAGAGAGTGCCGCGTTGACCACTGCGCATGAAGAAATGACCATCTGCAACGTTTGGTTTAAGTTTTGGGTGCATTTTTAATTTTATTGCTTAAATCGCATTTTCTCGACGAGCTGAGCACATTTTCTGAAATGTGCTCCTCCCGTCACTCTGGTTGGGTGCGCATAGTAAAAAGTGCTCTTGGCAGCTAGAGAGTGCCGCGTTGACCACTGCGCATGAAGAACTGACCATCTGCAACGTTTGGTTTAGGTTTTGGGTGCATTTTTAATTTTATTGCTTAAATCGCATTTTCTCGACGAGCTGAGCACATTTTCTGAAATGTGCTCCTCCCGTCACTCTGGTTGGGTGCGCATAGTAAAAAGTGCTCTTGGCAGCTAGAGAGTGCCCCGTTGACCACTGCGCATGAAGAACTGACCATCTGCAACGTTTGGTTTAGGTTTTGGGTGCATTTTTAATTTTATTGCTTAAATCGCATTTTCTCGACGAGCTGAGCACGTTTTCTGAAATGTGCTCCTCCCGTCACTCTGGTCGGGTGCGCATAGTAAAAAGTGCTCTTGGCAGCTAGAGAGTGCCGCGTTGACTGCTGCACATGAAGAAATAACCACCCCCAACGTTTGGTTTAGGTTTTAGGTGCATTTTTAATTTTATTGCTTAACTCGCATTTTCTCGACGAGCCGAGCACGTTTTCTGAAATGTGCTCCTCCCGTCACTCTGGTTGGGTGCGCATAGTAAAAAGTGCTCTTGGCAGCTAGAGAGTGCCGCGTTGACCACTGCGCATGAAGAAATAACCACCTGCAACGTTTAGTTTAGGTTTTAGGTGCATTTTTAATTTTATTGCTTAAATCGCATTTTCTCGACGAGCTGAGCACGTTTTCTGAAATGTGCTCCTCCCGTCACTCTGGTTGGGTGCGCATAGTAAAAAGTGCTCTTGGCAGCTAGAGAGTGCCGCGTTGACCACTGCGCATGAAGAAATAACCACCTGCAACGTTTGGTTTAGGTTTTGGATGCATTTTTAATTTTATTGCTTAAATCGCATTTTCTCGTCGAGCTGAGCACGTTTTCTGAAATGTGCTCCTCCCGTCACTCTGGTTGGGTGCGC
This sequence comes from Syngnathus scovelli, assembly GCF_024217435.2. NCBI lineage: Eukaryota > Metazoa > Chordata > Actinopteri > Syngnathiformes > Syngnathidae > Syngnathus > Syngnathus scovelli. The sequence continues at coordinate 1,077,974 of NC_090863.1, forward strand.
ATAGTAAAAAGTGCTCTTGGCAGCTAGAGAGTGCCGCGTTGACCACTGCGCATGAAGAAATCACCATCTGCAACGTTTGGTTTAGGTTTTAGGTGCATTTTTAATTTTATTGCTTAAATCGCATTTTCTCGACGAGCTGAGCACGTTTTCTGAAATGTGCTCCTCCCGTCACTCTGGTTGGGTGTGCATAGTAAAAAGTGCTCTTGGCAGCTCGAGAGTGCCGCGTTGACCACTGCGCATGAAGAAATGACCATCTGCAACGTTTGGTTTAGGTTTTAGGTGCATTTTTAATTTTATTGCTTAAATCGCATTTTCTCGTCGAGCTGAGCACGTTTTCTGAAATGTGCTCCTCCCGTCACTCTGGTTGGGTGCGCATAGTAAAAAGTGCTCTTGGCAGCTAGAGAGTGCCGCGTTGACCATTGCGCATGAAGAAATAAACACCTGCAACGTTTGGTTTAGGTTTTAGGTGCATTTTTAATTTTATTGCTTCAATCGCATTTTCTCGACGAGCTGAGCACGTTTTCTGAAATGTGCTCCTCCCGTCACTCTGGTTGGGTGCGCATAGTAAAAAGTGCTCTTGGCAGCTAGAGAGTGCCGCGTTGACCACTGCGCATGAAGAAATAACCACCTGCAACGTTATGTTTAGGTTTTATGTGCATTTTTAATTGTATTGCTTAAATCGCATTTTCTCGACGAGCCGAGCACGTTTTCTGAAATGTGCTCCTCCCGTCACTCTGGTTGGGTGCGCATAGTAAAAAGTGCTCTTGGCAGCTAGAGAGTGCCGCGTTGACCACTGCTCATGAAGAAATGACCATCTGCAACGTTTGGTTTAGGTTTTAGGTGCATTTTTAGTTTTATTGCTTAAATCGCACTTTCTCGACGAGCTGAGCACGTTTTCTGAAATGTGCTCCTCCCGTCACTCTGGTTGGGTGCGCATAGTAAAAAGTGCTCTTGGGAGCTAGAGAGTGCCGCGTTGACCACTGCGCATGAAGAAATAACCACCTGCAACGTTTGGTTTAGGTTTTGGGTGCATTTTTAATTTTATTGCTTAAATCGAATTTTCTCGACGAGCTGAGCACGTTTTCTGAAATGTGCTCCTCCCGTCACTCTTGTTGGGTGCGCATAGTAAAAAGTGCTCTTGGCAGCGAGAGAGTGCCGCGTTGACCACTGCGCATGAAGAAATAACCACCTGCAACGTTTGGTTTAGGTTTTAGGTGCATTTTTAATTTTATTGCTTAAATCGCATTTTCTCGACGAGCTGAGCACGTTTTCTGAAATGTGCTCCTCCCGTCACTCTGGTTGGGTGCGCATAGTAAAAAGTGCTCTTGGCAGCTAGAGAGTGCCGCGTTGACCACTGCGCATGAAGAAATGACCATCTGCAACGTTTGGTTTAGGTTTTGGGTGCATTTTTAATTTTATTGCTTAAATCGCATTTTCTCGTCGAGCTGAGCACGTTTTCTGAAATGTGCTCCTCCCGTCACTCTGGTTGGGTGCGCATAGTAAAAAGTGCTCTTGGCAGCTAGAGAGTGCCGCGTTGACCATTGCGCATGAAGAAATAACCACCTGCAACGTTTGGTTTAGGTTTTAGGTGCATTTTTAATTTTATTGCTTAAATCGCATTTTCTCAACGAGCTGAGCACGTTTTCTGAAATGTGCTCCTCCCGTCACTCTGGTTGGGTGCGCATAGTAAAAAGTGCTCTTGGCAGCTAGCGAGTGCCGCGTTGACCACTGCGCATGAAGAAATGACCATTTGCAACGTTTGGTTTAGGTTTTAGGTGCATTTTTAATTTTATTGCTTAAATCGCATTTTCTCGACGAGCTGAGCACGTTTTCTGAAATGTGCTCCTCCCGTCACTCTGGTTGGGTGCGCATAGTAAAAAGTGCTCTTGGCAGCTAGAGAGTGCCGCGTTGACCACTGCGCATGAAGAAATGACCACCTGCAACGTTATGTTTAGGTTTTAGGTGCATTTTTAATTTTATTGCTTAAATAGCATTTTCTCGACGAGCTGAGCACGTTTTCTGAAATGTGCTCCTCCCGTCACTCTGGTTGGGTGCGCATAGTAAAAAGTGCTCTTGGCAGCTAGAGAGTGCCGCGTTGACCACTGCGCATGAAGAAATAACCACCTGCAACGTTTGATTTAGGTTGTGGGTGCATTTTTAATTTTATTGCTTAAATCGCATTTTCTCGACGAGCTGAGCACGTTTTCTGAAATGTGCTCCTCCCGTCACTCCGGTTGGGTGCGCATAGTAAAAAGTGCTCTTGGCAGCTAGAGAGTGCCGCGTTAAACACTGCGCATGAAGAAATGACCATCTGCAACGTTTGGTTTAGGTTTTGGGTGCATTTTTAATTTTATTGCTTAAATCGCATTTTCTCGACGAGCTGAGCACGTTTTCTGAAATGTGCTCCTCCCGTCACTCTGGTTGGGTGCGCATAGTAAAAAGTGCTCTTGGCAGCTAGAGAGTGCCGCGTTGACCACTGCGCATGAAGAAATAACCACCTGCAACGTTTGATTTAGGTTGTGGGTGCATTTTTAATTTTATTGCTTAAATCGCATTTTCTCGACGAGCTGAGCACGTTTTCTGAAATGTGCTCCTCCCGTCACTCCGGTTGGGTGCGCATAGTAAAAAGTGCTCTTGGCAGCTAGAGAGTGCCGCGTTAAACACTGCGCATGAAGAAATAACCACCTGCAACGTTTGGTTTAGGTTTTGGGTGCATTTTTAATTTAATTGCTTAAATCGCATTTTCTCGACGAGCTGAGCACGTTTTCTGAAATGTGCTCCTCCCGTCACTCTGGTTGGGTGCGCATAGTAAAAAGTGTTCTTGGCAGCTAGAGAGTGCAGCGTTGACCATTGCGCATGAAGAAATAACCACCTGCAACGTTTGGTTTAGGTTTTAGGTGCATTTTTAATTTTATTGCTTAAATCGCATTTTCTCGACGAGCTGAGCACGTTTTCTGAAATGTGCTCCTCCCGTCACTCTGGTTGGGTGCGCATAGTAAAAAGTGCTCTTGGCAGCTAGAGAGTGCCGCGTTGACCACTGCGCATGAAGAAATGACCATCTGCAACGTTTGGTTTAGGTTTTGGGTGCATTTTTATTTTATTGCTTAAATCGCATTTTCTCGTCGAGCTGAGCACGTTTTCTGAAATGTGCTCCTCCCGTCACTCTGGTTGGGTGCGCATAGTAAAAAGTGCTCTTGGCAGCTAGAGAGTGCCGCGTTGACCATTGCGCATGAAGAAATAACCACCTGCAACGTTTGGTTTAGGTTTTAGGTGCATTTTTAATTTTATTGCTTAAATCGCATTTTCTCGACGAGCTGAGCACGTTTTCTGAAATGTGCTCCTCCCGTCACTCTGGTTGGGTGCGCATAGTAAAAAGTGCTCTTGGCAGCTAGAGAGTGCCGCGTTGACCACTGCGCATGAAGAAATGACCATCTGCAACGTTTGGTTTAGGTTTTAGGTGCATTTTTAATTTTATTGCTTAAATCGCATTTTCTCGACGAGCTGAGCACGTTTTCTGAAACGTGCTCCTCCCGTCACTCTGGTTGGGTGCGCATAGTAAAAAGTGCTCTTGGCAGCTAGAGAGTGCCGCGTTGACCACTGCGCATGAAGAAATGACCACCTGCAACGTTATGTTTAGGTTTTAGGTGCATTTTTAATTTTATTGCTTAAATAGCATTTTCTCGACGAGCTGAGCACGTTTTCTGAAATGTGCTCCTCCCGTCACTCTGGTTGGGTGCTCATAGTAAAAAGTGCTCTTGGCAGCTAGAGAGTGCCGCGTTAACCACTGCACATGAAGAAATAACCACCTGCAAGTTTGGTTTAGGTTTTAGGTGCATTTTTAATTTTATTGCTTAAATCGCATTTTCTCGACGAGCTGAGCACGTTTTCTGAAATGTGCTCCTCCCGTCACTCTGGTTGGGTGCGCATAGTAAAAAGTGCTCTTGGCAGCTAGAGAGTGCCGCGTTGACCACTGCGCATGAAGAAATAACCACCTGCAACGTTTGATTTAGGTTGTGGGTGCATTTTTAATTTTATTGCTTAAATCGCATTTTCTCGACGAGCTGAGCACGTTTTCTGAAATGTGCTCCTCCCGTCACTCTGGTTGGGTGCGCATAGTAAAAAGTGCTCTTGGCAGCTAGAGAGTGCCGCGTTAAACACTGCGCATGAAGAAATAACCACCTGCAACGTTTGGTTTAGGTTTTGGGTGCATTTTTAATTTTATTGCTTAAATCGCATTTTCTCGACGAGCTGAGCACGTTTTCTGAAATGTGCTCCTCCCGTCACTCTGGTTGGGTGTGCATAGTAAAAAGTGCTCTTGGCAGCTAGAGAGTGCCGCGTTGACCACTGCGCATGAAGAAATGACTATCTGCAACGTTTGGTTTAGGTTTTATGTGCATTTTTAATTTTATTGCTTAAATCGCATTTTCTCGACGAGCCGAGCACGTTTTCTGAAATGTGCTCCTCCCGTCACTCTGGTTGGGTGCGCATAGTAAAAAGTGCTCTTGGCAGCTAGAGAGTGCCGCGTTGACCACAGCTCATGAAGAAATGACCATCTGCAACGTTTGGTTTAGGTTTTAGGTGCATTTTTAGTTTTATTGCTTAAATCGCATTTTCTCGACGAGCTGAGCACGTTTTCTGAAATGTGCTCCTCCCGTCACTCTGGTTGGGTGCGCATAGTAAAAAGTGCTCTTGGGAGCTAAAGAGTGCCGCGTTGACCACTGCGCATGAAGAAATAACCACCTGCAACGTTTGGTTTAGGTTTTGGGTGCATTTTTAATTTTATTGCTTAAATCGAATTTGCTCGACGAGCTGAGCACGTTTTCTGAAATGTGCTCCTCCCGTCACTCTTGTTGGGTGCGCATAGAAAAAAGTGCTCTTGGCAGCTAGAGAGTGCCGCGTTGACCACTGCGCATGAAGAAATAACCACCTGCAACGTTTGGTTTAGGTTTTAGGTACATTTTTAATTTTATTGCTTAAATCGCATTTTCTGGACGAGCTGAGCACGTTTTCTGAAATGTGCTCCTCCCGTCACTCTGGTTGGGTGCGCATAGTAAAAAGTGCTCTTGGCAGCTAGAGAGTGCCGCGTTGACCACTGCACATGAAGAAATAACCACCTGCGACGTTTGGTTTAGGTTTTAGGTGCATTTTTAATTTTATTGCTTAAATCGCATTTTCTCGACGAGCTGAGCACGTTTTCTGAAATGTGCTCCTCCCGTCACTCTGGTTGGGTGTGCATAGTAAAAAGTGCTCTTGGCAGCTAGAGAGTGCCGCGTTGACCACTGCGCATGAAGAAATGACCATCTGCAACGTTTGGTTTAGGTTTTGGGTGCATTTTTAATTTTATTGCTTAAATCGCATTTTCTCGACGAGCTGAGCACGTTTTCTGAAATGTGCTCCTCCCGTCACTCTGGTTGGGTGCGCATAGTAAAAAGTGCTCTTGGCAGCTAGAGAGTGCCGCGTTGACCACTGCGCATGAAGAAATAACCACCTGCAACGTTTGATTTAGGTTGTGGGTGCATTTTTAATTTTATTGCTTAAATCGCATTTTCTCGACGAGCTGAGCACGTTTTCTGAAATGTGCTCCTCCCGTCACTCCGGTTGGGTGCGCATAGTAAAAAGTGCTCTTGGCAGCTAGAGAGTGCCGCGTTGACCACTGCGCATGAAGAAATAACCACCTGCAACGTTTGGTTTAGGTTTTGGGTGCATTATTAATTTTATTGCTTAAATCGCATTTTTTCGACGAGCTGAGCACGTTTTCTGAAATGTGCTCCTCCCGTCACTCTGGTCGGGTGCGCATAGTAAAAAGTGCTCTTGGCAGCTAGAGAGTGCCGCGTTGACTGCTGCACATGAAGAAATAACCACCCCCAACGTTTGGTTTAGGTTTTAGGTGCATTTTTAATTTTATTGCTTAAATCGCATTTTCTCGACGAGCTGAGCACGTTTTCTGAAATGTGCTCCTCCCGTCACTCTGGTTGGGTGCGCATATTAAAAAGTGCTCTTGGTAGCTAGAGAGTGCCGCGTTGACCACTGCGCATGAAGAAATGACCATCTGCAACGTTTGGTTTAGGTTTTAGGTGCCTTTTTAATTTTATTGCTTAAATCGCATTTTCTCGACGAGCTGAGCACGTTTTCTGAAATGTGCTCCTCCCGTCACTCTGGTTGGGTGCGCATAGTAAAAAGTTCTCTTGGCAGCTAGAGAGTGCCGCGTTGCCCACTGCGCATGAATAAATAACCACCTGCAACGTTTGGTTTAGGTTTTAGGTGCATTTTTAATTTTATTGCTTAAATCGCATTTTCTCGACGAGCTGAACACGTTTTCTGAAATGCGCTCCTCCCGTCACTCTGGTTGGGTGCGCATAGTAAAAAGTGCTCTTGGCAGCTAGAGAGTGCCGCGTTGACCACTGCGCATGAAGAAATGACCATCTGCAACGTTTGGTTTAGGTTTTGGGTGCATTTTTAATTTTATTGCTTAAATCGCATTTTCTCGACGAGCTGAGCACATTTTCTGAAATGTGCTCCTCCCGTCACTCTGGTTGGGTGCACATAGTAAAAAGTGCTCTTGGCAGCTAGAGAGTGCCGCGTTGACCACTGCGCATGAAGAACTGACCATCTGCAACGTTTGGTTTAGGTTTTGGGTGCATTTTTAATTTTATTGCTTAAATCGCATTTTCTCGTCGAACTGAGCACGTTTTCTGAAATGTGCTCCTCCCGTCACTCTGGTTGGGTGCGCATAGTAAAAAGTGCTCTTGGCAGCTAGAGAGTGCCGCGTTGACCACTGCGCATGAAGAAATAACCACCTGCAACGTTTGGTTTAGGTTTTGGGTGCATTTTTAATTTTATTGCTTAAATCGCATTTTCTCGACGAGCTGAGCACATTTTCTGAAATGTGCTCCTCCCGTCACTCTGGTTGGGTGCGCATAGTAAAAAGTGCTCTTGGCAGCTAGAGAGTGCCGCGTTGACCACTGCGCATGAAGAACTGACCATCTGCAACGTTTGGTTTAGGTTTTGGGTGCATTTTTAATTTTATTGCTTAAATCGCATTTTCTCGACGAGCTGAGCACGTTTTCTGAAATGTGCTCCTCCCGTCACTCTGGTCGGGTGCGCATAGTAAAAAGTGCTCTTGGCAGCTAGAGAGTGCCGCGTTGACTGCTGCACATGAAGAAATAACCACCTGCAACGTTTGGTTTAGGTTTTAGGTGCATTTTTAATTTTATTGCTTAAATCGCATTTTCTCGACGAGCTGAGCACGTTTTCTGAAATGTGCTCCTCCCGTCACTCTGGTTGGGTGCGCATAGTAAAAAGTGCTCTTGGCAGCTAGAGAGTGCCGCGTTGACCACTGCGCATGAAGAAATAACCACCTGCAACGTTTGGTTTATGTTTTGGGTGCATTATTAATTTTATTGCTTAAATCGCATTTTCTCGACGAGCTGAGCACGTTTTCTGAAATGTGCTCCTCCCGTCACTCTGGTCGGGTGCGCATAGTAAAAAGTGCTCTTGGCAGCTAGAGAGTGCCGCGTTGACTGCTGCACATGAAGAAATAACCACCCCCAACGTTTGGTTTAGGTTTTAGGTGCATTTTTCATTTTATTGCTTAAATCGCATTTTCTCGACGAGCTGAGCACGTTTTCTGAAATGTGCTCCTCCCGTCACTCTGGTTGGGTGCGCATATTAAAAAGTGCTCTTGGCAGCTAGAGAGTGCCGCGTTGACCACTGCGCATGAAGAAATGACCATCTGCAACGTTTGGTTTAGGTTTTAGGTGCATTTTTAATTTTATTGCTTAAATCGCATTTTCTCGACGAGCTGAGCACGTTTTCTGAAATGTGCTCCTCCCGTGACTCTGGTTGGGTGCGCATAGTAAAAAGTACTCTTGGCAGCTAGAGAGTGCCGCGTTGCCCACTGCGCATGAATAAATAACCACCTGCAACGTTTGGTTTAGGTTTTAGGTGCATTTTTAATTTTATTGCTTAAATCGCATTTTCTCGACGAGCTGAACACGTTTTCTGAAATGCGCTCCTCCCGTCACTCTGGTTGGGTGCGCATAGTAAAAAGTGCTCTTGGCAGCTAGAGAGTGCCGCGTTGACCACTGCGCATGAAGAAATGACCATCTGCAACGTTTGGTTTAGGTTTTGGGTGCATTTTTAATTTTATTGCTTAAATCGCATTTTCTCGACGAGCTGAGCACATTTTCTGAAATGTGCTCCTCCCGTCACTCTGGTTGGGTGCACATAGTAAAAAGTGCTCTTGGCAGCTAGAGAGTGCCGCGTTGACCACTGCGCATGAAGAACTGACCATCTGCAACGTTTGGTTTAGGTTTTGGGTGCATTTTTAATTTTATTGCTTAAATCGCATTTTCTCGTCGAGCTGAGCACGTTTTCTGAAATGTGCTCCTCCCGTCACTCTGGTTGGGTGCGCATAGTAAAAAGTGCTCTTGGCAGCTAGAGAGTGCCGCGTTGACCACTGCGCATGAAGAAATAACCACCTGCAACGTTTGGTTTAGGTTTTGGGTGCATTTTTAATTTTATTGCTTAAATCGCATTTTCTCGACGAGCTGAGCACATTTTCTGAAATGTGCTCCTCCCGTCACTCTGGTTGGGTGCGCATAGTAAAAAGTGCTCTTGGCAGCTAGAGAGTGCCGCGTTGACCACTGCGCATGAAAAACTGACCATCTGCAACGTTTGGTATAGGTTTTGGGTGCATTTTTAATTTTATTGCTTAAATCGCATTTTCTCGACGAGCTGAGCACGTTTTCTGAAATGTGCTCCTCCCGTCACTCTGGTCGGGTGCGCATAGTAAAAAGTGCTCTTGGCAGCTAGAGAGTGCCGCGTTGACTGCTGCACATGAAGAAATAACCACCCCCAACGTTTGGTTTAGGTTTTAGGTGCATTTTTCATTTTATTGCTTAAATCGCATTTTCTCGACGAGCTGAGCACGTTTTCTGAAATGTGCTCCTCCCGTCACTCTGGTTGGGTGCGCATATTAAAAAGTGCTCTTGGCAGCTAGAGAGTGCCGCGTTGACCACTGCGCATGAAGAAATGACCATCTGCAACGTTTGGTTTAGGTTTTAGGTGCATTTTTAATTTTATTGCTTAAATCGCATTTTCTCGACGAGCTGAGCACGTTTTCTGAAATGTGCTCCTCCCGTGACTCTGGTTGGGTGCGCATAGTAAAAAGTGCTCTTGGCAGCTAGAGAGTGCCGCGTTGCCCACTGCGCATGAATAAATAACCACCTGCAACGTTTGGTTTAGGTTTTAGGTGCATTTTTAATTTTATTGCTTAAATCGCATTTTCTCGACGAGCTGAACACGTTTTCTGAAATGCGCTCCTCCCGTCACTCTGGTTGGGTGCGCATAGTAAAAAGTGCTCTTGGCAGCTAGAGAGTGCCGCGTTGACCACTGCGCATGAAGAAATGACCATCTGCAACGTTTGGTTTAGGTTTTGGGTGCATTTTTAATTTTATTGCTTAAATCGCATTTTCTCGACGAGCTGAGCACATTTTCTGAAATGTGCTCCTCCCGTCACTCTGGTTGGGTGCACATAGTAAAAAGTGCTCTTGGCAGCTAGAGAGTGCCGCGTTGACCACTGCGCATGAAGAACTGACCATCTGCAACGTTTGGTTTAGGTTTTGGGTGCATTTTTAATTTTATTGCTTAAATCGCATTTTCTCGTCGAGCTGAGCACGTTTTCTGAAATGTGCTCCTCCCGTCACTCTGGTTGGGTGCGCATAGTAAAAAGTGCTCTTGGCAGCTAGAGAGTGCCGCGTTGACCACTGCGCATGAAGAAATAACCACCTGCAACGTTTGGTTTAGGTTTTGGGTGCATTTTTAATTTTATTGCTTAAATCGCATTTTCTCGACGAGCTGAGCACATTTTCTGAAATGTGCTCCTCCCGTCACTCTGGTTGGGTGCGCATAGTAAAAAGTGCTCTTGGCAGCTAGAGAGTGCCGCGTTGACCACTGCGCATGAAGAACTGACCATCTGCAACGTTTGGTTTAGGTTTTGGGTGCATTTTTAATTTTATTGCTTAAATCGCATTTTCTCGACGAGCTGAGCACGTTTTCTGAAATGTGCTCCTCCCGTCACTCTGGTCGGGTGCGCATAGTAAAAAGTGCTCTTGGCAGCTAGAGAGTGCCGCGTTGACTGCTGCACATGAAGAAATAACCACCCCCAACGTTTGGTTTAGGTTTTAGGTGCATTTTTAATTTTATTGCTTAAATCGCATTTTCTCGACGAGCCGAGCACGTTTTCTGAAATGTGCTCCTCCCGTCACTCTGGTTGTGTGCGCATAGTAAAAAGTGCTCTTGGCAGCTAGAGAGTGCCGCGTTGACCACTACGCATGAAGAAATAACCACCTGCAACGTTTAGTTTAGGTTTTAGGTGCATTTTTAATTTTATTGCTTAAATCGCATTTTCTCGACGAGCTGAGCACGTTTTCTGAAATGTGCTCCTCCCGTCACTCTGGTTGGGTGCGCATAGTAAAAAGTGCTCTTGGCAGCTAGAGAGTGCCGCGTTGACCACTGCGCATGAAGAAATAACCACCTGCAACGTTTGGTTTAGGTTTTGGGTGCATTTTTAATTTTATTGCTTAAATCGCATTTTCTCGTCGAGCTGAGCACGTTTTCTGAAATGTGCTCCTCCCGTCACTCTGGTTGGGTGCGCATAGTAAAAAGTGCTCTTGGCAGCTAGAGAGTGCCGCGTTGACCATTGCGCATGAAGAAATAACCACCTGCAACGTTTGGTTTAGGTTTTAGGTGCATTTTTAATTTTATTGCTTAAATCGCATTTTCTCGACGAGCTGAGCACGTTTTCTGAAATGTGCTCCTCCCGTCACTCTGGTTGGGTGCGCATAGTAAAAAGTGCTCTTGGCAGCTAGAGAGTGCCGCGTTGACCACTGCGCATGAAGAAATGACCATCTGCAACGTTTGGTTTAGGTTTTAGGTGCATTTTTAATTTTATTGCTTAAATCGCATTTTCTCGACGAGCTGAGCACGTTTTCTGAAATGTGCTCCTCCCGTCACTCTGGTTGGGTGCGCATAGTAAAAAGTGCTCTTGGCAGCTAGAGAGTGCCGCGTTGACCACTGCGCATGAAGAAATGACCATCTGCAACGTTTGGTTTAGGTTTTAGGTGCATTTTTAATTTTATTGCTTAAATCGCATTTTCTCGACGAGCTGAACACGTTTTCTGAAATGCGCTCCTCCCGTCACTCTGGTTGGGTGCGCATAGTAAAAAGTGCTCTTGGCAGCTAGAGAGTGCCGCGTTAACCACTGCACATGAAGAAATAACCACCTGCAAGTTTGGTTTAGGTTTTAGGTGCATTTTTAATTTTATTGCTTAAATCGCATTTTCTCGACGAGCTGAGCACGTTTTCTGAAATGTGCTCCTCCCGTCACTCTGGTTGGGTGCGCATAGTAAAAAGTGCTCTTGGCAGCTAGAGAGTGCCGCGTTGACCACTGCGCATGAAGAAATAACCACCTGCAACGTTTGATTTAGGTTGTGGGTGCATTTTTAATTTTACTGCTTAAATCGCATTTTCTCGACGAGCTGAGCACGTTTTCTGAAATGTGCTCCTCCCGTCACTCTGGTTGGGTGCGCATAGTAAAAAGTGCTCTTGGCAGCTAGAGAGTGCCGCGTTAAACACTGCGCATGAAGAAATAACCACCTGCAACGTTTGGTTTAGGTTTTGGGTGCATTTTTAATTTTATTGCTTAAATCGCATTTTCTCGACGAGCTGAGCACGTTTTCTGAAATGTGCTCCTCCCGTCACTCTGGTTGGGTGTGCATAGTAAAAAGTGCTCTTGGCAGCTCGAGAGTGCCGCGTTGACCACTGCGCATGAAGAAATGACTATCTGCAACGTTTGGTTTAGGTTTTATGTGCATTTTTAATTTTATTGCTTAAATCGCATTTTCTCGACGAGCCGAGCACGTTTTCTGAAATGTGCTCCTCCCGTCACTCTGGTTGGGTGCGCATAGTAAAAAGTGCTCTTGGCAGCTAGAGAGTGCCGCGTTGACCACTGCTCATGAAGAAATGACCATCTGCAACGTTTGGTTTAGGTTTTAGGTGCATTTTTAGTTTTATTGCTTAAATCGCATTTTCTCGACGAGCTGAGCACGTTTTCTGAAATGTGCTCCTCCCGTCACTCTGGATGGGTGCGCATAGTAAAAAGTGCTCTTGGGAGCTAAAGAGTGCCGCGTTGACCACTGCGCATGAAGAAATAACCACCTGTAACGTTTGGTTTAGGTTTTGGGTGCATTTTTAATTTTATTGCTTAAATCGAATTTGCTCGACGAGCTGAGCACGTTTTCTGAAATGTGCTCCTCCCGTCACTCTTGTTGGGTGCGCATAGAAAAAAGTGCTCTTGGCAGCTAGAGAGTGCCGCGTTGACCACTGCGCATGAAGAAATAACCACCTGCAACGTTTGGTTTAGGTTTTAGGTACATTTTTAATTTTATTGCTTAAATCGCATTTTCTGGACGAGCTGAGCACGTTTTCTGAAATGTGCTCCTCCCGTCACTCTGGTTGGGTGCGCATAGTAAAACGTGCTCTTGGCAGCTAGAGAGTGCCGCGTTGACCATTGCGCATGAAGAAATAACCACCTGCAACGTTTGGTTTAGGTTTTAGGTGCATTTTTAATTTTATTGCTTAAATCGCATTTTCTCGACGAGCTGAGCACGTTTTCTGAAATGTGCTCCTTCCGTCACTCTGGTTGGGTGTGCATAGTAAAAAGTGCTCTTGGCAGCTAGAGAGTGCCGCGTTGACCACTGCGCATGAAGAAATAACCACCTGCAACGTTTGGTTTAGGTTTTGGGTGCATTATTAATTTTATTGCTTAAATCGCATTTTCTCGACGAGCTGAGCACGTTTTCTGAAATGTGCTCCTCCCGTCACTCTGGTTGGGTGCGCATAGTAAAAAGTGCTCTTGGCAGCTAGAGAGTGCCGCGTTGCCCACTGCGCATGAATAAATAACCACCTGCAACGTTTGGTTTAGGTTTTAGGTGCATTTTTAATTTTATTGCTTAAATCGCATTTTCTCGACGAGCTGAACACGTTTTCTGAAATGCGCTCCTCCCGTCACTCTGGTTGGGTGCGCATAGTAAAAAGTGCTCTTGGCAGCTAGAGAGTGCCGCGTTGACCACTGCGCATGAAGAAATGACCATCTGCAACGTTTGGTTTAGGTTTTGGGTGCATTTTTAATTTTATTGCTTAAATCGCATTTTCTCGACGAGCTGAGCACATTTTCTGAAATGTGCTCCTCCCGTCACTCTGGTTGGGTGCGCATAGTAAAAAGTGCTCTTGGCAGCTAGAGAGTGCCGCGTTGACCACTGCGCATGAAGAACTGACCATCTGCAACGTTTGGTTTAGGTTTTGGGTGCATTTTTAATTTTATTGCTTAAATCGCATTTTCTCGTCGAGCTGAGCACCTTTTCTGAAATGTGCTCCTCCCGTCACTCTGGTTGGGTGCGCATAGTAAAAAGTGCTCTTGGCAGCTAGAGAGTGCCGCGTTGACCACTGCGCATGAAGAAATAACCACCTGCAACGTTTGGTTTAGGTTTTGGGTGCATTTTTAATTTTATTGCTTAAATCGCATTTTCTCGACGAGCTGAGCACATTTTCTGAAATGTGCTCCTCCCGTCACTCTGGTTGGGTGCGCATAGTAAAAAGTGCTCTTGGCAGCTAGAGAGTGCCGCGTTGACCACTGCGCATGAAGAACTGACCATCTGCAAAGTTTGGTTTAGGTTTTGGGTGCATTTTTAATTTTATTGCTTGAATCGCATTTTCTCGACGAGCTGAGCACGTTTTCTGAAATGTGCTCCTCCCGTCACTCTGGTCGGGTGCGCATAGTAAAAAGTGCTCTTGGCAGCTAGAGAGTGCCGCGTTGACTGCTGCACATGAAGAAATAACCACCCCCAACGTTTGGTTTAGGTTTTAGGTGCATTTTTAATTTTATTGCTTAAATCGCATATTCTCGACGAGCCGAGCACGTTTTCTGAAATGTGCTCCTCCCGTCACTCTGGTTGGGTGCGCATAGTAAAAAGTGCACTTGGCAGCTAGAGAGTGCCGCGTTGACCACTGCGCATGAAGAAATAACCACCTGCAACGTTTAGTTTAGGTTTTAGGTGCATTTTTAATTTTATTGCTTAAATCGCATTTTCTCGACGAGCTGAGCACGTTTTCTGAAATGTGCTCCTCCCGTCACTCTGGTTGGGTGCGCATAGTAAAAAGTGCTCTTGGCAGCTAGAGAGTGCCGCGTTGACCACTGCGCATGAAGAAATAACCACCTGCAACGTTTGGTTTAGGTTTTGGGTGCATTTTTAATTTTATTGCTTAAATCGCATTTTCTCGTCGAGCTGAGCACGTTTTCTTAAATGTGCTCCTCCCGTCACTCTGGTTGGGTGCGCATAGTAAAAAGTGCTCTTGGCAGCTAGAGAGTGCCGCGTTGACCACTGCGCATGAAGAAATGACCATCTGCAACGTTTGGTTTAGGTTTTAGGTGCATTTTTAATTTTATTGCTTAAATCGCATTTTCTCGACGAGCTGAGCACGTTTTCTGAAATGTGCTCCTCCCGTCACTCTGGTTGGGTGTGCATAGTAAAAAGTGCTCTTGGCAGCTCGAGAGTGCCGCGTTGACCACTGCGCATGAAGAAATGACCATCTGCAACGTTTGGTTTAGGTTTTAGGTGCATTTTTAATTTTATTGCTTAAATCGCATTTTCTCGTCGAGCTGAGCACGTTTTCTGAAATGTGCTCCTCCCGTCACTCTGGTCGGGTGCGCATAGTAAAAAGTGCTCTTGGCAGCTAGAGAGTGCCGCGTTGACCACTGCGCATGAAGAAATAACCACCTGCAACGTTTGGTTTAGGTTTTGGGTGCATTTTTAATTTTATTGCTTAAATCGCATTTTCTCGACGAGCTGAGCACATTTTCTGAAATGTGCTCCTCCCGTCACTCTGGTTGGGTGCGCATAGTAAAAAGTGCTCTTGGCAGCTAGAGAGTGCCGCGTTGACCACTGCGCATGAAGAACTGACCATCTGCATTTTTAATTTTATTGCTTAAATCGCATTTTCTCGTTGAGCTGAGCAAGTTTTCTGAAATGTGCTCCTCCCGTCACTCTGGTTGGGTGCGCATAGTAAAAAGTGCTCTTGGCAGCTAGAGAGTGCCGCGTTGACCACTGCGCATGAAGAAATGACCACCTGCAACGTTTGGTTTAGGTTTTAGGTGCATTTTTAATTTTATTGCTTAAATCGCATTTTCTCGACGAGCTGAGCACGTTTTCTGAAATGTGCTCCTCCCGTCACTCTGGTTGGGTGTGCATAGTAAAAAGTGCTCTTGGCAGCTCGAGAGTGCCGCGTTGACCACTGCGCATAAAGAAATGACCATCTGCAACGTTTGGTTTAGGTTTTAGGTGCATTTTTAATTTTATTGCTTAAATCGCATTTTCTCGTCGAGCTGAGCACGTTTTCTGAAATGTGCTCCTCCCGTCACTCTGGTTGGGTGCGCATAGTAAAAAGTGCTCTTGGCAGCTAGAGAGTGCCGCGTTGACCATTGCGCATGAAGAAATAAACACCTGCAACGTTTGGTTTAGGTTTTAGGTGCATTTTTAATTTTATTGCTTAAATCGCATTTTCTCGACGAGCTGAGCACGTTTTCTGAAATGTGCTCCTCCCGTCACTCTGGTTGGGTGCGCATAGTAAAAAGTGTTCTTGGCAGCTAGAGAGTGCCGCGTTGACCACTGCGCATGAAGAAATGACCACCTGCAACGTTTGGTTTAGGTTTTAGGTGCATTTTTAATTTTATTGCTTAAATCGCATTTTCTCGACGAGCTGAGCACGTTTTCTGAAATGTGCTCCTCCCGTCACTCTGGTTGGGTGCGCATAGTAAAAAGTGCTCTTGGCAGCTAGAGAGTGCCGCGTTGACCACTGCGCATGAAGAAATAACCACCTGCAACGTTTGGTTTAGGTTTTGGGTGCATTATTAATTTTATTGCTTAAATCGCATTTTCTCGTCGAGCTGAGCACGTTTTCTGAAATGTGCTCCTCCCGTCACTCTGGTTGGTTGCGCATAGTAAAAAGTCCTCTTGGCAGCGAGAGAGTGCCGCGTTGACCACTGCGCATGAAGAAATGACCATCTGCAACGTTTGGTTTAGGTTTTGGGTGCATTTTTAATTTTATTGCTTAAATCGCATTTTCTCGACGAGCTGAGCACGTTTTCTGAAATGTGCTCCTCCCGTCACTCTGGTTGGGTGTGCATAGTAAAAAGTGCTCTTGGCAGCTAGAGAATGCCGCGTTGACCACTGCGCATGAAGAAATAACCACCTGCAACGTTTGGTTTAGGTTTTAGGTGCATTTTTAATTTTATTGCTTAAATTGCATTTTCTCGACGAGCTGAGCACGTTTTCTGAAATGTGCTCCTCCCGTCACTCTGGTCGGGTGCGCATAGTAAAAAGTGCTCTTGGCAGCTAGAGAGTGCCGCGTTGACTGCTGCACATGAAGAAATAACCACCCCCAACGTTTGGTTTAGGTTTTAGGTGCATTTTTAATTTTATTGCTTAAATCGCATTTTCTCGACGAGCTGAGCACGTTTTCTGAAATGTGCTCCTCCCGTCACTCTGGTTGGGTGCGCATAGTAAAAAGTGCTCTTGGCAGCTAGAGAGTGCCACGTTGACCACTGCGCATGAAGAAATGACCATCTGCAACGTTTGGTTTAGGTTTTAGGTGCATTTTTAATTTTATTGCGTAAATCGCAATTTCTCGACGAGCTGAGCACGTTTTCTGAAATGTGCTCCTCCCGTCACTCTGGTTGGGTGCGCATAGTAAAACGTGCTCTTGGCAGCTAGAGAGTGCCGCGTTGACCATTGCGCATAAAGAAATAACCACCCCCAACGTTTGGTTTAGGTTTTAGGTGCATTTTTAATTTTATTGCTTAAATCGCATTTTCTCGACGAGCCGAGCACGTTTTCTGAAATGTGCTCCTCCCGTCACTCTGGTTGTGTGCGCATAGTAAAAAGTGCTCTTGGCAGCTAGAGAGTGCCGCGTTGACCACTGCGCATGAAGAAATAACCACCTGCAACGTTTAGTTTAGGTTTTAGGTGCATTTTTAATTTTATTGCTTAAATCGCATTTTCTCGACGAGCTGAGCACGTTTTCTGAAATGTGCTCCTCCCGTCACTCTGGTTGGGTGCGCATAGTAAAAAGTGCTCTTGGCAGCTAGAGAGTGCCGCGTTGACCACTGCGCATGAAGAAATAACCACCTGCAACGTTTGGTTTAGGTTTTGGGTGCATTTTTAATTTTATTGCTTAAATCGCATTTTCTCGTCGAGCTGAGCACGTTTTCTGAAATGTGCTCCTCCCGTCACTCTGGTTGGGTGCGCATAGTAAAAAGTGCTCTTGGCAGCTAGAGAGTGCCGCGTTGACCATTGCGCATGAAGAAATAACCACCTGCAACGTTTGGTTTAGGTTTTAGGTGCATTTTTAATTTTATTGCTTAAATCGCATTTTCTCGACGAGCTGAGCACGTTTTCTGAAATGTGCTCCTCCCGTCACTCTGGTTGGGTGCGCATAGTAAAAAGTGCTCTTGGCAGCTAGAGGGTGCCGCGTTGACCACTGCGCATGAAGAAATGACCATCTGCAACGTTTGGTTTAGGTTTTAGGTGCATTTTTAATTTTATTGCTTAAATCGCATTTTCTCGACGAGCTGAGCACGTTTTCTGAAATGTGCTCCTCCCGTCACTCTGGTTGGGTGCGCATAGTAAAAAGTGCTCTTGGCAGCTAGAGAGTGCCGCGTTGACCACTGCGCATGAAGAAATGACCATCTGCAACGTTTGGTTTAGGTTTTAGGTGCATTTTTAATTTTATTGCTTAAATCGCATTTTCTCGACGAGCTGAGCACGTTTTCTGAAATGTGCTCCTCCCGTCACTCTGGTTGGGTGCGCATAGTAAAAAGTGCTCTTGGCAGCTAGAGAGTGCCGCGTTGACCACTGCGCATGAAGAAATGACCAACTGCAACGTTATGTTTAGGTTTTAGGTGCATTTTTAATTTTATTGCTTAAATAGCATTTTTTCGACGAGCTGAGCACGTTTTCTGAAATGTGCTCCTCCCGTCACTCTGGTTGGGTGCTCATAGTAAAAAGTGCTCTTGGCAGCTAGAGAGTGCCGCGTTAACCACTGCACATGAAGAAATAACCACCTGCAAGTTTGGTTTAGGTTTTAGGTGCATTTTTAATTTTATTGCTTAAATCGCATTTTCTCGACGAGCTGAGCACGTTTTCTGAAATGTGCTCCTCCCGTCACTCTGGTTGGGTGCGCATAGTAAAAAGTGCTCTTGGCAGCTAGAGAGTGCCGCGTTGACCACTGCGCATGAAGAAATAACCACCTGCAACGTTTGATTTAGGTTGTGGGTGCATTTTTAATTTTATTGCTTAAATCGCATTTTCTCGACGAGCTGAGCACGTTTTCTGAAATGTGCTCCTCCCGTCACTCTGGTTGGGTGCGCATAGTAAAAAGTGCTCTTGGCAGCTAGAGAGTGCCGCGTTAAACACTGCGCATGAAGAAATAACCACCTGCAACGTTTGGTTTAGGTTTTGGGTGCATTTTTAATTTTATTGCTTAAATCGCATTTTCTCGACGAGCTGAGCACGTTTTCTGAAATGTGCTCCTCCCGTCACTCTGGTTGGGTGTGCATAGTAAAAAGTGCTCTTGGCAGCTCGAGAGTGCCGCGTTGACCACTGCGCATGAAGAAATGACTATCTGCAACGTTTGGTTTAGGTTTTATGTGCATTTTTAATTTTATTGCTTAAATCGCATTTTCTCGACGAGCCGAGCACGTTTTCTGAAATGTGCTCCTCCCGTCACTCTGGTTGGGTGCGCATAGTAAAAAGTGCTCTGGGCAGCTAGAGAGTGCCGCGTTGACCACTGCTCATGAAGAAATGACCATCTGCAACGTTTGGTTTAGGTTTTAGGTGCATTTTTAGTTTTATTGCTTAAATCGCATTTTCTCGACGAGCTGAGCACGTTTTCTGAAATGTGCTCTTCCCGTCACTCTGGATGGGTGCGCATAGTAAAAAGTGCTCTTGGGAGCTAAAGAGTGCCGCGTTGACCACTGCGCATGAAGAAATAACCACCTGTAACGTTTGGTTTAGGTTTTGGGTGCATTTTTAATTTTATTGCTTAAATCGAATTTGCTCGACGAGCTGAGCACGTTTTCTGAAATGTGCTCCTCCCGTCACTCTTGTTGGGTGCGCATAGAAAAAAGTGCTCTTGGCAGCTAGAGAGTGCCGCGTTGACCACTGCGCATGAAGAAATAACCACCTGCAACGTTTGGTTTAGGTTTTAGGTACATTTTTAATTTTATTGCTTAAATCGCATTTTCTGGACGAGCTGAGCACGTTTTCTGAAATGTGCTCCTCCCGTCACTCTGGTTGGGTGCGCATAGTAAAAAGTGCTCTTGGCAGCTAGAGAGTGCCGCGTTGACCACTGCGCATGAAGAAATAACCACCTGCAACGTTTGGTTTAGGTTTTGGGTGCATTTTTAATTTTATTGCTTAAATCGCATTTTCTCGTCGAGCTGAGCACGTTTTCTGAAATGTGCTCCTCCCGTCACTCTGGTTGGTTGCGCATAGTAAAAAGTGCTCTTGGCAGCTAGAGAGTGCCGCGTTGACCACTGCGCATGAATAAATGACCATCTGCAACGTTTGGTTTAGGTTTTTGGTGCATTTTTAATTTTATTGCTTAAATCGCATTTTCTCGACGAGCTGAGCACGTTTTCTGAAATGTGCTCCTCCCGTCACTCTGGTTGGGTGCGCATAGTAAAAAGTGCTCTTGGCAGCTAGAGAGTGCCGCGTTGACCACTGCGCATGAAGAAATAACCACCTGCAACGTTTGATTTAGGTTGTGGGTGCATTTTTAATTTTATTGCTTAAATCGCATTTTCTCGACGAGCTGAGCACGTTTTCTGAAATGTGCTCCTCCCGTCACTCCGGTTAGGTGCGCATAGTAAAAAGTGCTCTTGGCAGCTAGAGAGTGCCGCGTTAAACACTGCGCATGAAGAAATAACCACCTGCAACGTTTGGTTTAGGTTTTGGGTGCATTTTTAATTTAATTGCTTAAATCGCATTTTCTCGACGAGCTGAGCACGTTTTCTGAAATGTGCTCCTCCCGTCACTCTGGTTGGGTGCGCATAGTAAAAAGTGCTCTTGGCAGCTAGAGAGTGCCGCGTTGCCCACTGCGCATGAATAAATAACCACCTGCAACGTTTGGTTTAGGTTTTAGGTGCATTTTTAATTTTATTGCTTAAATTGCATTTTCTCGACGAGCTGAACACGTTTTCTGAAATGCGCTCCTCCCGTCACTCTGGTTGGGTGCGCATAGTAAAAAGTGCTCTTGGCAGCTAGAGAGTGCCGCGTTGACCACTGCGCATGAAGAAATGACCATCTGCAACGTTTGGTTTAAGTTTTGGGTGCATTTTTAATTTTATTGCTTAAATCGCATTTTCTCGACGAGCTGAGCACATTTTCTGAAATGTGCTCCTCCCGTCACTCTGGTTGGGTGCGCATAGTAAAAAGTGCTCTTGGCAGCTAGAGAGTGCCGCGTTGACCACTGCGCATGAAGAACTGACCATCTGCAACGTTTGGTTTAGGTTTTGGGTGCATTTTTAATTTTATTGCTTAAATCGCATTTTCTCGACGAGCTGAGCACATTTTCTGAAATGTGCTCCTCCCGTCACTCTGGTTGGGTGCGCATAGTAAAAAGTGCTCTTGGCAGCTAGAGAGTGCCCCGTTGACCACTGCGCATGAAGAACTGACCATCTGCAACGTTTGGTTTAGGTTTTGGGTGCATTTTTAATTTTATTGCTTAAATCGCATTTTCTCGACGAGCTGAGCACGTTTTCTGAAATGTGCTCCTCCCGTCACTCTGGTCGGGTGCGCATAGTAAAAAGTGCTCTTGGCAGCTAGAGAGTGCCGCGTTGACTGCTGCACATGAAGAAATAACCACCCCCAACGTTTGGTTTAGGTTTTAGGTGCATTTTTAATTTTATTGCTTAACTCGCATTTTCTCGACGAGCCGAGCACGTTTTCTGAAATGTGCTCCTCCCGTCACTCTGGTTGGGTGCGCATAGTAAAAAGTGCTCTTGGCAGCTAGAGAGTGCCGCGTTGACCACTGCGCATGAAGAAATAACCACCTGCAACGTTTAGTTTAGGTTTTAGGTGCATTTTTAATTTTATTGCTTAAATCGCATTTTCTCGACGAGCTGAGCACGTTTTCTGAAATGTGCTCCTCCCGTCACTCTGGTTGGGTGCGCATAGTAAAAAGTGCTCTTGGCAGCTAGAGAGTGCCGCGTTGACCACTGCGCATGAAGAAATAACCACCTGCAACGTTTGGTTTAGGTTTTGGATGCATTTTTAATTTTATTGCTTAAATCGCATTTTCTCGTCGAGCTGAGCACGTTTTCTGAAATGTGCTCCTCCCGTCACTCTGGTTGGGTGCGCATAGTAAAAAGTGCTCTTGGCAGCTAGAGAGTGCCGCGTTGACCACTGCGCATGAAGAAATCACCATCTGCAACGTTTGGTTTAGGTTTTAGGTGCATTTTTAATTTTATTGCTTAAATCGCATTTTCTCGACGAGCTGAGCACGTTTTCTGAAATGTGCTCCTCCCGTCACTCTGGTTGGGTGTGCATAGTAAAAAGTGCTCTTGGCAGCTCGAGAGTGCCGCGTTGACCACTGCGCATGAAGAAATGACCATCTGCAACGTTTGGTTTAGGTTTTAGGTGCATTTTTAATTTTATTGCTTAAATCGCATTTTCTCGTCGAGCTGAGCACGTTTTCTGAAATGTGCTCCTCCCGTCACTCTGGTTGGGTGCGCATAGTAAAAAGTGCTCTTGGCAGCTAGAGAGTGCCGCGTTGACCATTGCGCATGAAGAAATAAACACCTGCAACGTTTGGTTTAGGTTTTAGGTGCATTTTTAATTTTATTGCTTCAATCGCATTTTCTCGACGAGCTGAGCACGTTTTCTGAAATGTGCTCCTCCCGTCACTCTGGTTGGGTGCGCATAGTAAAAAGTGCTCTTGGCAGCTAGAGAGTGCCGCGTTGACCACTGCGCATGAAGAAATAACCACCTGCAACGTTATGTTTAGGTTTTATGTGCATTTTTAATTGTATTGCTTAAATCGCATTTTCTCGACGAGCCGAGCACGTTTTCTGAAATGTGCTCCTCCCGTCACTCTGGTTGGGTGCGCATAGTAAAAAGTGCTCTTGGCAGCTAGAGAGTGCCGCGTTGACCACTGCTCATGAAGAAATGACCATCTGCAACGTTTGGTTTAGGTTTTAGGTGCATTTTTAGTTTTATTGCTTAAATCGCACTTTCTCGACGAGCTGAGCACGTTTTCTGAAATGTGCTCCTCCCGTCACTCTGGTTGGGTGCGCATAGTAAAAAGTGCTCTTGGGAGCTAGAGAGTGCCGCGTTGACCACTGCGCATGAAGAAATAACCACCTGCAACGTTTGGTTTAGGTTTTGGGTGCATTTTTAATTTTATTGCTTAAATCGAATTTTCTCGACGAGCTGAGCACGTTTTCTGAAATGTGCTCCTCCCGTCACTCTTGTTGGGTGCGCATAGTAAAAAGTGCTCTTGGCAGCGAGAGAGTGCCGCGTTGACCACTGCGCATGAAGAAATAACCACCTGCAACGTTTGGTTTAGGTTTTAGGTGCATTTTTAATTTTATTGCTTAAATCGCATTTTCTCGACGAGCTGAGCACGTTTTCTGAAATGTGCTCCTCCCGTCACTCTGGTTGGGTGCGCATAGTAAAAAGTGCTCTTGGCAGCTAGAGAGTGCCGCGTTGACCACTGCGCATGAAGAAATGACCATCTGCAACGTTTGGTTTAGGTTTTGGGTGCATTTTTAATTTTATTGCTTAAATCGCATTTTCTCGTCGAGCTGAGCACGTTTTCTGAAATGTGCTCCTCCCGTCACTCTGGTTGGGTGCGCATAGTAAAAAGTGCTCTTGGCAGCTAGAGAGTGCCGCGTTGACCATTGCGCATGAAGAAATAACCACCTGCAACGTTTGGTTTAGGTTTTAGGTGCATTTTTAATTTTATTGCTTAAATCGCATTTTCTCAACGAGCTGAGCACGTTTTCTGAAATGTGCTCCTCCCGTCACTCTGGTTGGGTGCGCATAGTAAAAAGTGCTCTTGGCAGCTAGCGAGTGCCGCGTTGACCACTGCGCATGAAGAAATGACCATTTGCAACGTTTGGTTTAGGTTTTAGGTGCATTTTTAATTTTATTGCTTAAATCGCATTTTCTCGACGAGCTGAGCACGTTTTCTGAAATGTGCTCCTCCCGTCACTCTGGTTGGGTGCGCATAGTAAAAAGTGCTCTTGGCAGCTAGAGAGTGCCGCGTTGACCACTGCGCATGAAGAAATGACCACCTGCAACGTTATGTTTAGGTTTTAGGTGCATTTTTAATTTTATTGCTTAAATAGCATTTTCTCGACGAGCTGAGCACGTTTTCTGAAATGTGCTCCTCCCGTCACTCTGGTTGGGTGCGCATAGTAAAAAGTGCTCTTGGCAGCTAGAGAGTGCCGCGTTGACCACTGCGCATGAAGAAATAACCACCTGCAACGTTTGATTTAGGTTGTGGGTGCATTTTTAATTTTATTGCTTAAATCGCATTTTCTCGACGAGCTGAGCACGTTTTCTGAAATGTGCTCCTCCCGTCACTCCGGTTGGGTGCGCATAGTAAAAAGTGCTCTTGGCAGCTAGAGAGTGCCGCGTTAAACACTGCGCATGAAGAAATGACCATCTGCAACGTTTGGTTTAGGTTTTGGGTGCATTTTTAATTTTATTGCTTAAATCGCATTTTCTCGACGAGCTGAGCACGTTTTCTGAAATGTGCTCCTCCCGTCACTCTGGTTGGGTGCGCATAGTAAAAAGTGCTCTTGGCAGCTAGAGAGTGCCGCGTTGACCACTGCGCATGAAGAAATAACCACCTGCAACGTTTGATTTAGGTTGTGGGTGCATTTTTAATTTTATTGCTTAAATCGCATTTTCTCGACGAGCTGAGCACGTTTTCTGAAATGTGCTCCTCCCGTCACTCCGGTTGGGTGCGCATAGTAAAAAGTGCTCTTGGCAGCTAGAGAGTGCCGCGTTAAACACTGCGCATGAAGAAATAACCACCTGCAACGTTTGGTTTAGGTTTTGGGTGCATTTTTAATTTAATTGCTTAAATCGCATTTTCTCGACGAGCTGAGCACGTTTTCTGAAATGTGCTCCTCCCGTCACTCTGGTTGGGTGCGCATAGTAAAAAGTGTTCTTGGCAGCTAGAGAGTGCAGCGTTGACCATTGCGCATGAAGAAATAACCACCTGCAACGTTTGGTTTAGGTTTTAGGTGCATTTTTAATTTTATTGCTTAAATCGCATTTTCTCGACGAGCTGAGCACGTTTTCTGAAATGTGCTCCTCCCGTCACTCTGGTTGGGTGCGCATAGTAAAAAGTGCTCTTGGCAGCTAGAGAGTGCCGCGTTGACCACTGCGCATGAAGAAATGACCATCTGCAACGTTTGGTTTAGGTTTTGGGTGCATTTTTATTTTATTGCTTAAATCGCATTTTCTCGTCGAGCTGAGCACGTTTTCTGAAATGTGCTCCTCCCGTCACTCTGGTTGGGTGCGCATAGTAAAAAGTGCTCTTGGCAGCTAGAGAGTGCCGCGTTGACCATTGCGCATGAAGAAATAACCACCTGCAACGTTTGGTTTAGGTTTTAGGTGCATTTTTAATTTTATTGCTTAAATCGCATTTTCTCGACGAGCTGAGCACGTTTTCTGAAATGTGCTCCTCCCGTCACTCTGGTTGGGTGCGCATAGTAAAAAGTGCTCTTGGCAGCTAGAGAGTGCCGCGTTGACCACTGCGCATGAAGAAATGACCATCTGCAACGTTTGGTTTAGGTTTTAGGTGCATTTTTAATTTTATTGCTTAAATCGCATTTTCTCGACGAGCTGAGCACGTTTTCTGAAACGTGCTCCTCCCGTCACTCTGGTTGGGTGCGCATAGTAAAAAGTGCTCTTGGCAGCTAGAGAGTGCCGCGTTGACCACTGCGCATGAAGAAATGACCACCTGCAACGTTATGTTTAGGTTTTAGGTGCATTTTTAATTTTATTGCTTAAATAGCATTTTCTCGACGAGCTGAGCACGTTTTCTGAAATGTGCTCCTCCCGTCACTCTGGTTGGGTGCTCATAGTAAAAAGTGCTCTTGGCAGCTAGAGAGTGCCGCGTTAACCACTGCACATGAAGAAATAACCACCTGCAAGTTTGGTTTAGGTTTTAGGTGCATTTTTAATTTTATTGCTTAAATCGCATTTTCTCGACGAGCTGAGCACGTTTTCTGAAATGTGCTCCTCCCGTCACTCTGGTTGGGTGCGCATAGTAAAAAGTGCTCTTGGCAGCTAGAGAGTGCCGCGTTGACCACTGCGCATGAAGAAATAACCACCTGCAACGTTTGATTTAGGTTGTGGGTGCATTTTTAATTTTATTGCTTAAATCGCATTTTCTCGACGAGCTGAGCACGTTTTCTGAAATGTGCTCCTCCCGTCACTCTGGTTGGGTGCGCATAGTAAAAAGTGCTCTTGGCAGCTAGAGAGTGCCGCGTTAAACACTGCGCATGAAGAAATAACCACCTGCAACGTTTGGTTTAGGTTTTGGGTGCATTTTTAATTTTATTGCTTAAATCGCATTTTCTCGACGAGCTGAGCACGTTTTCTGAAATGTGCTCCTCCCGTCACTCTGGTTGGGTGTGCATAGTAAAAAGTGCTCTTGGCAGCTAGAGAGTGCCGCGTTGACCACTGCGCATGAAGAAATGACTATCTGCAACGTTTGGTTTAGGTTTTATGTGCATTTTTAATTTTATTGCTTAAATCGCATTTTCTCGACGAGCCGAGCACGTTTTCTGAAATGTGCTCCTCCCGTCACTCTGGTTGGGTGCGCATAGTAAAAAGTGCTCTTGGCAGCTAGAGAGTGCCGCGTTGACCACAGCTCATGAAGAAATGACCATCTGCAACGTTTGATTTAGGTTTTAGGTGCATTTTTAGTTTTATTGCTTAAATCGCATTTTCTCGACGAGCTGAGCACGTTTTCTGAAATGTGCTCCTCCCGTCACTCTGGTTGGGTGCGCATAGTAAAAAGTGCTCTTGGGAGCTAAAGAGTGCCGCGTTGACCACTGCGCATGAAGAAATAACCACCTGCAACGTTTGGTTTAGGTTTTGGGTGCATTTTTAATTTTATTGCTTAAATCGAATTTGCTCGACGAGCTGAGCACGTTTTCTGAAATGTGCTCCTCCCGTCACTCTTGTTGGGTGCGCATAGAAAAAAGTGCTCTTGGCAGCTAGAGAGTGCCGCGTTGACCACTGCGCATGAAGAAATAACCACCTGCAACGTTTGGTTTAGGTTTTAGGTACATTTTTAATTTTATTGCTTAAATCGCATTTTCTGGACGAGCTGAGCACGTTTTCTGAAATGTGCTCCTCCCGTCACTCTGGTTGGGTGCGCATAGTAAAAAGTGCTCTTGGCAGCTAGAGAGTGCCGCGTTGACCACTGCACATGAAGAAATAACCACCTGCGACGTTTGGTTTAGGTTTTAGGTGCATTTTTAATTTTATTGCTTAAATCGCATTTTCTCGACGAGCTGAGCACGTTTTCTGAAATGTGCTCCTCCCGTCACTCTGGTTGGGTGTGCATAGTAAAAAGTGCTCTTGGCAGCTAGAGAGTGCCGCGTTGACCACTGCGCATGAAGAAATGACCATCTGCAACGTTTGGTTTAGGTTTTGGGTGCATTTTTAATTTTATTGCTTAAATCGCATTTTCTCGACGAGCTGAGCACGTTTTCTGAAATGTGCTCCTCCCGTCACTCTGGTTGGGTGCGCATAGTAAAAAGTGCTCTTGGCAGCTAGAGAGTGCCGCGTTGACCACTGCGCATGAAGAAATAACCACCTGCAACGTTTGATTTAGGTTGTGGGTGCATTTTTAATTTTATTGCTTAAATCGCATTTTCTCGACGAGCTGAGCACGTTTTCTGAAATGTGCTCCTCCCGTCACTCCGGTTGGGTGCGCATAGTAAAAAGTGCTCTTGGCAGCTAGAGAGTGCCGCGTTGACCACTGCGCATGAAGAAATAACCACCTGCAACGTTTGGTTTAGGTTTTGGGTGCATTATTAATTTTATTGCTTAAATCGCATTTTTTCGACGAGCTGAGCACGTTTTCTGAAATGTGCTCCTCCCGTCACTCTGGTCGGGTGCGCATAGTAAAAAGTGCTCTTGGCAGCTAGAGAGTGCCGCGTTGACTGCTGCACATGAAGAAATAACCACCCCCAACGTTTGGTTTAGGTTTTAGGTGCATTTTTAATTTTATTGCTTAAATCGCATTTTCTCGACGAGCTGAGCACGTTTTCTGAAATGTGCTCCTCCCGTCACTCTGGTTGGGTGCGCATATTAAAAAGTGCTCTTGGTAGCTAGAGAGTGCCGCGTTGACCACTGCGCATGAAGAAATGACCATCTGCAACGTTTGGTTTAGGTTTTAGGTGCCTTTTTAATTTTATTGCTTAAATCGCATTTTCTCGACGAGCTGAGCACGTTTTCTGAAATGTGCTCCTCCCGTCACTCTGGTTGGGTGCGCATAGTAAAAAGTTCTCTTGGCAGCTAGAGAGTGCCGCGTTGCCCACTGCGCATGAATAAATAACCACCTGCAACGTTTGGTTTAGGTTTTAGGTGCATTTTTAATTTTATTGCTTAAATCGCATTTTCTCGACGAGCTGAACACGTTTTCTGAAATGCGCTCCTCCCGTCACTCTGGTTGGGTGCGCATAGTAAAAAGTGCTCTTGGCAGCTAGAGAGTGCCGCGTTGACCACTGCGCATGAAGAAATGACCATCTGCAACGTTTGGTTTAGGTTTTGGGTGCATTTTTAATTTTATTGCTTAAATCGCATTTTCTCGACGAGCTGAGCACATTTTCTGAAATGTGCTCCTCCCGTCACTCTGGTTGGGTGCACATAGTAAAAAGTGCTCTTGGCAGCTAGAGAGTGCCGCGTTGACCACTGCGCATGAAGAACTGACCATCTGCAACGTTTGGTTTAGGTTTTGGGTGCATTTTTAATTTTATTGCTTAAATCGCATTTTCTCGTCGAACTGAGCACGTTTTCTGAAATGTGCTCCTCCCGTCACTCTGGTTGGGTGCGCATAGTAAAAAGTGCTCTTGGCAGCTAGAGAGTGCCGCGTTGACCACTGCGCATGAAGAAATAACCACCTGCAACGTTTGGTTTAGGTTTTGGGTGCATTTTTAATTTTATTGCTTAAATCGCATTTTCTCGACGAGCTGAGCACATTTTCTGAAATGTGCTCCTCCCGTCACTCTGGTTGGGTGCGCATAGTAAAAAGTGCTCTTGGCAGCTAGAGAGTGCCGCGTTGACCACTGCGCATGAAGAACTGACCATCTGCAACGTTTGGTTTAGGTTTTGGGTGCATTTTTAATTTTATTGCTTAAATCGCATTTTCTCGACGAGCTGAGCACGTTTTCTGAAATGTGCTCCTCCCGTCACTCTGGTCGGGTGCGCATAGTAAAAAGTGCTCTTGGCAGCTAGAGAGTGCCGCGTTGACTGCTGCACATGAAGAAATAACCACCTGCAACGTTTGGTTTAGGTTTTAGGTGCATTTTTAATTTTATTGCTTAAATCGCATTTTCTCGACGAGCTGAGCACGTTTTCTGAAATGTGCTCCTCCCGTCACTCTGGTTGGGTGCGCATAGTAAAAAGTGCTCTTGGCAGCTAGAGAGTGCCGCGTTGACCACTGCGCATGAAGAAATAACCACCTGCAACGTTTGGTTTATGTTTTGGGTGCATTATTAATTTTATTGCTTAAATCGCATTTTCTCGACGAGCTGAGCACGTTTTCTGAAATGTGCTCCTCCCGTCACTCTGGTCGGGTGCGCATAGTAAAAAGTGCTCTTGGCAGCTAGAGAGTGCCGCGTTGACTGCTGCACATGAAGAAATAACCACCCCCAACGTTTGGTTTAGGTTTTAGGTGCATTTTTCATTTTATTGCTTAAATCGCATTTTCTCGACGAGCTGAGCACGTTTTCTGAAATGTGCTCCTCCCGTCACTCTGGTTGGGTGCGCATATTAAAAAGTGCTCTTGGCAGCTAGAGAGTGCCGCGTTGACCACTGCGCATGAAGAAATGACCATCTGCAACGTTTGGTTTAGGTTTTAGGTGCATTTTTAATTTTATTGCTTAAATCGCATTTTCTCGACGAGCTGAGCACGTTTTCTGAAATGTGCTCCTCCCGTGACTCTGGTTGGGTGCGCATAGTAAAAAGTACTCTTGGCAGCTAGAGAGTGCCGCGTTGCCCACTGCGCATGAATAAATAACCACCTGCAACGTTTGGTTTAGGTTTTAGGTGCATTTTTAATTTTATTGCTTAAATCGCATTTTCTCGACGAGCTGAACACGTTTTCTGAAATGCGCTCCTCCCGTCACTCTGGTTGGGTGCGCATAGTAAAAAGTGCTCTTGGCAGCTAGAGAGTGCCGCGTTGACCACTGCGCATGAAGAAATGACCATCTGCAACGTTTGGTTTAGGTTTTGGGTGCATTTTTAATTTTATTGCTTAAATCGCATTTTCTCGACGAGCTGAGCACATTTTCTGAAATGTGCTCCTCCCGTCACTCTGGTTGGGTGCACATAGTAAAAAGTGCTCTTGGCAGCTAGAGAGTGCCGCGTTGACCACTGCGCATGAAGAACTGACCATCTGCAACGTTTGGTTTAGGTTTTGGGTGCATTTTTAATTTTATTGCTTAAATCGCATTTTCTCGTCGAGCTGAGCACGTTTTCTGAAATGTGCTCCTCCCGTCACTCTGGTTGGGTGCGCATAGTAAAAAGTGCTCTTGGCAGCTAGAGAGTGCCGCGTTGACCACTGCGCATGAAGAAATAACCACCTGCAACGTTTGGTTTAGGTTTTGGGTGCATTTTTAATTTTATTGCTTAAATCGCATTTTCTCGACGAGCTGAGCACATTTTCTGAAATGTGCTCCTCCCGTCACTCTGGTTGGGTGCGCATAGTAAAAAGTGCTCTTGGCAGCTAGAGAGTGCCGCGTTGACCACTGCGCATGAAAAACTGACCATCTGCAACGTTTGGTTTAGGTTTTGGGTGCATTTTTAATTTTATTGCTTAAATCGCATTTTCTCGACGAGCTGAGCACGTTTTCTGAAATGTGCTCCTCCCGTCACTCTGGTCGGGTGCGCATAGTAAAAAGTGCTCTTGGCAGCTAGAGAGTGCCGCGTTGACTGCTGCACATGAAGAAATAACCACCCCCAACGTTTGGTTTAGGTTTTAGGTGCATTTTTCATTTTATTGCTTAAATCGCATTTTCTCGACGAGCTGAGCACGTTTTCTGAAATGTGCTCCTCCCGTCACTCTGGTTGGGTGCGCATATTAAAAAGTGCTCTTGGCAGCTAGAGAGTGCCGCGTTGACCACTGCGCATGAAGAAATGACCATCTGCAACGTTTGGTTTAGGTTTTAGGTGCATTTTTAATTTTATTGCTTAAATCGCATTTTCTCGACGAGCTGAGCACGTTTTCTGAAATGTGCTCCTCCCGTGACTCTGGTTGGGTGCGCATAGTAAAAAGTGCTCTTGGCAGCTAGAGAGTGCCGCGTTGCCCACTGCGCATGAATAAATAACCACCTGCAACGTTTGGTTTAGGTTTTAGGTGCATTTTTAATTTTATTGCTTAAATCGCATTTTCTCGACGAGCTGAACACGTTTTCTGAAATGCGCTCCTCCCGTCACTCTGGTTGGGTGCGCATAGTAAAAAGTGCTCTTGGCAGCTAGAGAGTGCCGCGTTGACCACTGCGCATGAAGAAATGACCATCTGCAACGTTTGGTTTAGGTTTTGGGTGCATTTTTAATTTTATTGCTTAAATCGCATTTTCTCGACGAGCTGAGCACATTTTCTGAAATGTGCTCCTCCCGTCACTCTGGTTGGGTGCACATAGTAAAAAGTGCTCTTGGCAGCTAGAGAGTGCCGCGTTGACTGCTGCACATGAAGAAATAACCACCCCCAACGTTTGGTTTAGGTTTTAGGTGCATTTTTAATTTTATTGCTTAAATCGCATTTTCTCGACGAGCCGAGCACGTTTTCTGAAATGTGCTCCTCCCGTCACTCTGGTTGTGTGCGCATAGTAAAAAGTGCTCTTGGCAGCTAGAGAGTGCCGCGTTGACCACTACGCATGAAGAAATAACCACCTGCAACGTTTAGTTTAGGTTTTAGGTGCATTTTTAATTTTATTGCTTAAATCGCATTTTCTCGACGAGCTGAGCACGTTTTCTGAAATGTGCTCCTCCCGTCACTCTGGTTGGGTGCGCATAGTAAAAAGTGCTCTTGGCAGCTAGAGAGTGCCGCGTTGACCACTGCGCATGAAGAAATAACCACCTGCAACGTTTGGTTTAGGTTTTGGGTGCATTTTTAATTTTATTGCTTAAATCGCATTTTCTCGTCGAGCTGAGCACGTTTTCTGAAATGTGCTCCTCCCGTCACTCTGGTTGGGTGCGCATAGTAAAAAGTGCTCTTGGCAGCTAGAGAGTGCCGCGTTGACCATTGCGCATGAAGAAATAACCACCTGCAACGTTTGGTTTAGGTTTTAGGTGCATTTTTAATTTTATTGCTTAAATCGCATTTTCTCGACGAGCTGAGCACGTTTTCTGAAATGTGCTCCTCCCGTCACTCTGGTTGGGTGCGCATAGTAAAAAGTGCTCTTGGCAGCTAGAGAGTGCCGCGTTGACCACTGCGCATGAAGAAATGACCATCTGCAACGTTTGGTTTAGGTTTTAGGTGCATTTTTAATTTTATTGCTTAAATCGCATTTTCTCGACGAGCTGAGCACGTTTTCTGAAATGTGCTCCTCCCGTCACTCTGGTTGGGTGCGCATAGTAAAAAGTGCTCTTGGCAGCTAGAGAGTGCCGCGTTGACCACTGCGCATGAAGAAATGACCATCTGCAACGTTTGGTTTAGGTTTTAGGTGCATTTTTAATTTTATTGCTTAAATCGCATTTTCTCGACGAGCTGAACACGTTTTCTGAAATGCGCTCCTCCCGTCACTCTGGTTGGGTGCGCATAGTAAAAAGTGCTCTTGGCAGCTAGAGAGTGCCGCGTTAACCACTGCACATGAAGAAATAACCACCTGCAAGTTTGGTTTAGGTTTTAGGTGCATTTTTAATTTTATTGCTTAAATCGCATTTTCTCGACGAGCTGAGCACGTTTTCTGAAATGTGCTCCTCCCGTCACTCTGGTTGGGTGCGCATAGTAAAAAGTGCTCTTGGCAGCTAGAGAGTGCCGCGTTGACCACTGCGCATGAAGAAATAACCACCTGCAACGTTTGATTTAGGTTGTGGGTGCATTTTTAATTTTACTGCTTAAATCGCATTTTCTCGACGAGCTGAGCACGTTTTCTGAAATGTGCTCCTCCCGTCACTCTGGTTGGGTGCGCATAGTAAAAAGTGCTCTTGGCAGCTAGAGAGTGCCGCGTTAAACACTGCGCATGAAGAAATAACCACCTGCAACGTTTGGTTTAGGTTTTGGGTGCATTTTTAATTTTATTGCTTAAATCGCATTTTCTCGACGAGCTGAGCACGTTTTCTGAAATGTGCTCCTCCCGTCACTCTGGTTGGGTGTGCATAGTAAAAAGTGCTCTTGGCAGCTCGAGAGTGCCGCGTTGACCACTGCGCATGAAGAAATGACTATCTGCAACGTTTGGTTTAGGTTTTATGTGCATTTTTAATTTTATTGCTTAAATCGCATTTTCTCGACGAGCCGAGCACGTTTTCTGAAATGTGCTCCTCCCGTCACTCTGGTTGGGTGCGCATAGTAAAAAGTGCTCTTGGCAGCTAGAGAGTGCCGCGTTGACCACTGCTCATGAAGAAATGACCATCTGCAACGTTTGGTTTAGGTTTTAGGTGCATTTTTAGTTTTATTGCTTAAATCGCATTTTCTCGACGAGCTGAGCACGTTTTCTGAAATGTGCTCCTCCCGTCACTCTGGATGGGTGCGCATAGTAAAAAGTGCTCTTGGGAGCTAAAGAGTGCCGCGTTGACCACTGCGCATGAAGAAATAACCACCTGTAACGTTTGGTTTAGGTTTTGGGTGCATTTTTAATTTTATTGCTTAAATCGAATTTGCTCGACGAGCTGAGCACGTTTTCTGAAATGTGCTCCTCCCGTCACTCTTGTTGGGTGCGCATAGAAAAAAGTGCTCTTGGCAGCTAGAGAGTGCCGCGTTGACCACTGCGCATGAAGAAATAACCACCTGCAACGTTTGGTTTAGGTTTTAGGTACATTTTTAATTTTATTGCTTAAATCGCATTTTCTGGACGAGCTGAGCACGTTTTCTGAAATGTGCTCCTCCCGTCACTCTGGTTGGGTGCGCATAGTAAAACGTGCTCTTGGCAGCTAGAGAGTGCCGCGTTGACCATTGCGCATGAAGAAATAACCACCTGCAACGTTTGGTTTAGGTTTTAGGTGCATTTTTAATTTTATTGCTTAAATCGCATTTTCTCGACGAGCTGAGCACGTTTTCTGAAATGTGCTCCTCCCGTCACTCTGGTTGGGTGTGCATAGTAAAAAGTGCTCTTGGCAGCTAGAGAGTGCCGCGTTGACCACTGCGCATGAAGAAATAACCACCTGCAACGTTTGGTTTAGGTTTTGGGTGCATTATTAATTTTATTGCTTAAATCGCATTTTCTCGACGAGCTGAGCACGTTTTCTGAAATGTGCTCCTCCCGTCACTCTGGTTGGGTGCGCATAGTAAAAAGTGCTCTTGGCAGCTAGAGAGTGCCGCGTTGCCCACTGCGCATGAATAAATAACCACCTGCAACGTTTGGTTTAGGTTTTAGGTGCATTTTTAATTTTATTGCTTAAATCGCATTTTCTCGACGAGCTGAACACGTTTTCTGAAATGCGCTCCTCCCGTCACTCTGGTTGGGTGCGCATAGTAAAAAGTGCTCTTGGCAGCTAGAGAGTGCCGCGTTGACCACTGCGCATGAAGAAATGACCATCTGCAACGTTTGGTTTAGGTTTTGGGTGCATTTTTAATTTTATTGCTTAAATCGCATTTTCTCGACGAGCTGAGCACATTTTCTGAAATGTGCTCCTCCCGTCACTCTGGTTGGGTGCGCATAGTAAAAAGTGCTCTTGGCAGCTAGAGAGTGCCGCGTTGACCACTGCGCATGAAGAACTGACCATCTGCAACGTTTGGTTTAGGTTTTGGGTGCATTTTTAATTTTATTGCTTAAATCGCATTTTCTCGTCGAGCTGAGCACCTTTTCTGAAATGTGCTCCTCCCGTCACTCTGGTTGGGTGCGCATAGTAAAAAGTGCTCTTGGCAGCTAGAGAGTGCCGCGTTGACCACTGCGCATGAAGAAATAACCACCTGCAACGTTTGGTTTAGGTTTTGGGTGCATTTTTAATTTTATTGCTTAAATCGCATTTTCTCGACGAGCTGAGCACATTTTCTGAAATGTGCTCCTCCCGTCACTCTGGTTGGGTGCGCATAGTAAAAAGTGCTCTTGGCAGCTAGAGAGTGCCGCGTTGACCACTGCGCATGAAGAACTGACCATCTGCAAAGTTTGGTTTAGGTTTTGGGTGCATTTTTAATTTTATTGCTTGAATCGCATTTTCTCGACGAGCTGAGCACGTTTTCTGAAATGTGCTCCTCCCGTCACTCTGGTCGGGTGCGCATAGTAAAAAGTGCTCTTGGCAGCTAGAGAGTGCCGCGTTGACTGCTGCACATGAAGAAATAACCACCCCCAACGTTTGGTTTAGGTTTTAGGTGCATTTTTAATTTTATTGCTTAAATCGCATATTCTCGACGAGCCGAGCACGTTTTCTGAAATGTGCTCCTCCCGTCACTCTGGTTGGGTGCGCATAGTAAAAAGTGCACTTGGCAGCTAGAGAGTGCCGCGTTGACCACTGCGCATGAAGAAATAACCACCTGCAACGTTTAGTTTAGGTTTTAGGTGCATTTTTAATTTTATTGCTTAAATCGCATTTTCTCGACGAGCTGAGCACGTTTTCTGAAATGTGCTCCTCCCGTCACTCTGGTTGGGTGCGCATAGTAAAAAGTGCTCTTGGCAGCTAGAGAGTGCCGCGTTGACCACTGCGCATGAAGAAATAACCACCTGCAACGTTTGGTTTAGGTTTTGGGTGCATTTTTAATTTTATTGCTTAAATCGCATTTTCTCGTCGAGCTGAGCACGTTTTCTTAAATGTGCTCCTCCCGTCACTCTGGTTGGGTGCGCATAGTAAAAAGTGCTCTTGGCAGCTAGAGAGTGCCGCGTTGACCACTGCGCATGAAGAAATGACCATCTGCAACGTTTGGTTTAGGTTTTAGGTGCATTTTTAATTTTATTGCTTAAATCGCATTTTCTCGACGAGCTGAGCACGTTTTCTGAAATGTGCTCCTCCCGTCACTCTGGTTGGGTGTGCATAGTAAAAAGTGCTCTTGGCAGCTCGAGAGTGCCGCGTTGACCACTGCGCATGAAGAAATGACCATCTGCAACGTTTGGTTTAGGTTTTAGGTGCATTTTTAATTTTATTGCTTAAATCGCATTTTCTCGTCGAGCTGAGCACGTTTTCTGAAATGTGCTCCTCCCGTCACTCTGGTCGGGTGCGCATAGTAAAAAGTGCTCTTGGCAGCTAGAGAGTGCCGCGTTGACCACTGCGCATGAAGAAATAACCACCTGCAACGTTTGGTTTAGGTTTTGGGTGCATTTTTAATTTTATTGCTTAAATCGCATTTTCTCGACGAGCTGAGCACATTTTCTGAAATGTGCTCCTCCCGTCACTCTGGTTGGGTGCGCATAGTAAAAAGTGCTCTTGGCAGCTAGAGAGTGCCGCGTTGACCACTGCGCATGAAGAACTGACCATCTGCATTTTTAATTTTATTGCTTAAATCGCATTTTCTCGTTGAGCTGAGCAAGTTTTCTGAAATGTGCTCCTCCCGTCACTCTGGTTGGGTGCGCATAGTAAAAAGTGCTCTTGGCAGCTAGAGAGTGCCGCGTTGACCACTGCGCATGAAGAAATGACCACCTGCAACGTTTGGTTTAGGTTTTAGGTGCATTTTTAATTTTATTGCTTAAATCGCATTTTCTCGACGAGCTGAGCACGTTTTCTGAAATGTGCTCCTCCCGTCACTCTGGTTGGGTGTGCATAGTAAAAAGTGCTCTTGGCAGCTCGAGAGTGCCGCGTTGACCACTGCGCATAAAGAAATGACCATCTGCAACGTTTGGTTTAGGTTTTAGGTGCATTTTTAATTTTATTGCTTAAATCGCATTTTCTCGTCGAGCTGAGCACGTTTTCTGAAATGTGCTCCTCCCGTCACTCTGGTTGGGTGCGCATAGTAAAAAGTGCTCTTGGCAGCTAGAGAGTGCCGCGTTGACCATTGCGCATGAAGAAATAAACACCTGCAACGTTTGGTTTAGGTTTTAGGTGCATTTTTAATTTTATTGCTTAAATCGCATTTTCTCGACGAGCTGAGCACGTTTTCTGAAATGTGCTCCTCCCGTCACTCTGGTTGGGTGCGCATAGTAAAAAGTGTTCTTGGCAGCTAGAGAGTGCCGCGTTGACCACTGCGCATGAAGAAATGACCACCTGCAACGTTTGGTTTAGGTTTTAGGTGCATTTTTAATTTTATTGCTTAAATCGCATTTTCTCGACGAGCTGAGCACGTTTTCTGAAATGTGCTCCTCCCGTCACTCTGGTTGGGTGCGCATAGTAAAAAGTGCTCTTGGCAGCTAGAGAGTGCCGCGTTGACCACTGCGCATGAAGAAATAACCACCTGCAACGTTTGGTTTAGGTTTTGGGTGCATTATTAATTTTATTGCTTAAATCGCATTTTCTCGTCGAGCTGAGCACGTTTTCTGAAATGTGCTCCTCCCGTCACTCTGGTTGGGTGCGCATAGTAAAAAGTCCTCTTGGCAGCGAGAGAGTGCCGCGTTGACCACTGCGCATGAAGAAATGACCATCTGCAACGTTTGGTTTAGGTTTTGGGTGCATTTTTAATTTTATTGCTTAAATCGCATTTTCTCGACGAGCTGAGCACGTTTTCTGAAATGTGCTCCTCCCGTCACTCTGGTTGGGTGTGCATAGTAAAAAGTGCTCTTGGCAGCTAGAGAATGCCGCGTTGACCACTGCGCATGAAGAAATAACCACCTGCAACGTTTGGTTTAGGTTTTAGGTGCATTTTTAATTTTATTGCTTAAATTGCATTTTCTCGACGAGCTGAGCACGTTTTCTGAAATGTGCTCCTCCCGTCACTCTGGTCGGGTGCGCATAGTAAAAAGTGCTCTTGGCAGCTAGAGAGTGCCGCGTTGACTGCTGCACATGAAGAAATAACCACCCCCAACGTTTGGTTTAGGTTTTAGGTGCATTTTTAATTTTATTGCTTAAATCGCATTTTCTCGACGAGCTGAGCACGTTTTCTGAAATGTGCTCCTCCCGTCACTCTGGTTGGGTGCGCATAGTAAAAAGTGCTCTTGGCAGCTAGAGAGTGCCACGTTGACCACTGCGCATGAAGAAATGACCATCTGCAACGTTTGGTTTAGGTTTTAGGTGCATTTTTAATTTTATTGCGTAAATCGCAATTTCTCGACGAGCTGAGCACGTTTTCTGAAATGTGCTCCTCCCGTCACTCTGGTTGGGTGCGCATAGTAAAACGTGCTCTTGGCAGCTAGAGAGTGCCGCGTTGACCATTGCGCATAAAGAAATAACCACCTGCAACATTTGGTTTAGGTTTTAGGTGCATTTTTAATTTTATTGCTTAAATCGCATTTTCTCGACGAGCACAGCACGTTTTCTAAAATGTGCTCCTCCCGTCACTCTGGTTGGGTGCGCATAGTAAAAAGTGCTCTTGGCAGCTAGAGAGTGCCGCGTTGACCACTGCGCATGAAGAAATAACCACCTGCAACGTTTGGTTTAGGTTTTGGGTGCATTTTTAATTTTATTGCTTAAATCGCATTTTCTCGACGAGCTGAGCACGTTTTCTGAAATGTGCTCCTCCCGTCACTCTGGTTGGGTGCGCATAGTAAAAAGTGCTCTTGGCAGCTAGAGAGTGCCGCGTTGCCCACTGCGCATGAATAAATAACCACCTGCAACGTTTGGTTTAGGTTTTAGGTGCATTTTTAATTTTATTGCTTAAATCGCATTTTCTCGACGAGCTGAGCACGTTTTCTGAAATGCGCTCCTCCCGTCACTCTGGTTGGGTGCGCATAGTAAAAAGTGCTCTTGGCAGCTAGAGAGTGCCGCGTTGACCACAGCGCATGAAGAAATGACCATCTGCAACGTTTGGTTTAGGTTTTGGGTGCATTTTTAATTTTATTGCTTAAATCGCATTTTCTCGACGAGCTGAGCACATTTTCTGAAATGTGCTCCTCCCGTCACTCTGATTGGGTGCGCATAGTAAAAAGTGCTCTTGGCAGCTAGAGAGTGCCGCGTTGACCACTGCGCATGAAGAACTGACCATCTGCAACGTTTGGTTTAGGTTTTGGGTGCATTTTTAATTTTATTGCTTAAATCGCATTTTCTCGTCGAGCTGAGCACGTTTTCTGAAATGTGCTCCTCCCGTCACTCTGGTTGGGTGCGCATAGTAAAAAGTGCTCTTGGCAGCTAGAGAGTGCCGCGTTGACCACTGCGCATGAAGAAATAACCACCTGCAACGTTTGGTTTAGGTTTTGGGTGCATTTTTAATTTTATTGCTTAAATCGCATTTTCTCGACGAGCTGAGCACATTTTCTGAAATGTGCTCCTCCCGTCACTCTGGTTGGGTGCGCATAGTAAAAAGTGCTCTTGGCAGCTAGAGAGTGCCGCGTTGACCACTGCGCATGAAGAACTGACCATCTGCAACGTTTGGTTTAGGTTTTTGGTGCATTTTTAATTTTATTGCTTAAATCGCATTTTCTCGACGAGCTGAGCACGTTTTCTGAAATGTGCTCCTCCCGTCACTCTGGTCGGGTGCGCATAGTAAAAAGTGCTCTTGGCAGCTAGAGAGTGCCGCGTTGACTGCTGCACATGAAGAAATAACCACCCCCAACGTTTGGTTTAGGTTTTAGGTGCATTTTTAATTTTATTGCTTAAATTGCATTTTCTCGACGAGCTGAGCACGTTTTCTGAAATGTGCTCCTCCCGTCACTCTGGTTGGGTGCGCATAGTAAAAAGTGCTCTTGGCAGCTAGAGAGTGCTGCGTTGACCACTGGGCATGAAGAAATAACCACCTGCAACGTTTGATTTAGGTTGTGGGTGCATTTTTAATTTTATTGCTTAAATCGCATTTTCTCGACGAGCTGATCACGTTTTCTGAAATGTGCTCCTCCCGTCACTCTGGTTGGGTGCGCATAGTAAAAAGTGCTCTTGGCAGCTAGAGACTGCCGCGTTAAACACTGCGCATGAAGAAATAACCACCTGCAACGTTTGGTTTAGGTTTTGGGTGCATTTTTAATTTTATTGCTTAAATCGCATTTTCTCGACGAGCTGAGCACGTTTTCTAAAATGTGCTCCTCCCGTCACTCTGGTTGGGTGCGCATAGTAAAAAGTGCTCTTGGCAGCTAGAGAGTGCCGCGTTGACCACTGCGCATGAAGAAATAACCACCTGCAACGTTTGGTTTAGGTTTTGGGTGCATTTTTAATTTTATTGCTTAAATCGCATTTTCTGGACGAGCTGAGCACGTTTTCTGAAATGTGCTCCTCCCGTCACTCTGGTTGGGTGCGCATAGTAAAAAGTGCTCTTGGCAGCTAGAGAGTGCCGCGTTGACCACTGCGCATGAAGAAATGACCATCTGTAACGTTTGGTTTAGGTTTTGGGTGCATTTTTATTTTATTGCTTGAATCGCATTTTCTCGACGAGCTGAGCACATTTTCTGAAATGTGCTCCTCCCGTCACTCTGGTTGGGTGCGCATAGTAAAAAGTGCTCTTGGCAGCTAGAGAGTGCCGCGTTGACCACTGCGCATGAAGAACTGACCATCTGCAACGTTTGGTTTAGGTTTTGGGTGCATTTTTAATTTTATTGCTTAAATCGCATTTTCTCGACGAGCTGAGCACGTTTTCTGAAATGTGCTCCTCCCGTCACTCTGGTCGGGTGCGCATAGTAAAAAGTGCTCTTGGCAGCTAGAGAGTGCTGCGTTGACCACTGGGCATGAAGAAATAACCACCTGCAACGTTTGATTTAGGTTGTGGGTGCATTTTTAATTTTATTGCTTAAATCGCATTTTCTCGACGAGCTGATCACGTTTTCTGAAATGTGCTCCTCCCGTCACTCTGGTTGGGTGCGCATAGTAAAAAGTGCTCTTGGCAGCTAGAGACTGCTGCGTTGACCACTGCGCATGAAGAAATAACCACCTGCAACGTTTAGTTTAGGTTTTAGGTGCATTTTTAATTTTATTGCTTAAATCGCATTTTCTCGACGAGCTGAGCACGTTTTCTGAAATGTGCTCCTCCCGTCACTCTGGTTGGGTGCGCATAGTTAAAAGTGCTCTTGGCAGCTAGAGAGTGCCGCGTTGACCACTGCGCATGAAGAAATAACCACCTGCAACGTTTGGTTTAGGTTTTAGGTGGATCTTTAATTTTATTGCTTAAATCGCATTTTCTCGACGAGCTGAGCACGTTTTCTGAAATGTGCTCCTCCCGTCACTCTGGTTGGGTGCGCATAGTAAAAAGTGCTCTTGGCAGCTAGAGAGTGCCGCGTTGACCACTGCGCATGAAGAAATGACCATCTGCAACGTTTGGTTTAGGTTTTATGTGCATTTTTAATTTTATTGCTTAAATCGCATTTTCTCGACGAGCCGAGCACGTTTTCTGAAATGTGCTCCTCCCCTCACTCTGGTTGGGTGCGCATAGTAAAAAGTGCTCTTGGCAGCTAGAGAGTGCCGCGTTGACCACTGCTCATGAAGAAATGACCATCTGCAACGTTTGGTTTAGGTTTTAGGTGCATTTTTAGTTTTATTGCTTAAATCGCATTTTCTCGTCGAGCTGAGCACGTTTTCTGAAATGTGCTCCTCCCGTCACTCTGGTTGGGTGCGCATAGTAAAAAGTGCTCTTGGCAGCTAGAGAGTGCCGCGTTGACCACTGCGCATGAAGAAATGACCATCTGCAACGTTTGGTTTAGGTTTTGGGTGCATTTTTAATTTTATTGCTTAAATCGCATTTTCTCGACGAGCTGAGCACATTTTCTGAAATGTGCTCCTCCCGTCACTCTGGTTGGGTGCGCATAGTAAAAAGTGCTCTTGGCAGCTAGAGAGTGCCGCGTTGACCACTGCGCATGAAGAACTGACCATCTGCATTTTTAATTTTATTGCTTAAATCGCATTTTCTCGTCGAGCTGAGCACGTTTTCTGAAATGTGCTCCTCCCGTCACTCTGGTTGGGTGCGCATAGTAAAAAGTGCTCTTGGCAGCTAGAGAGTGCCGCGTTGACCACTGCGCATGAAGAAATGACCATCTGCAACGTTTGGTTTAGGTTTTAGGTGCATTTTTAATTTTATTGCTTAAATCGCATTTTCTCGACGAGCTGAGCACGTTTTCTGAAATGTGCTCCTCCCGTCACTCTGGTTGGGTGCGCATAGTAAAAAGTGCTCTTGGCAGCTAGAGAGTGCCGCGTTGACCACTGCGCATGAAGAAATGACCACCTGCAACGTTATGTTTAGGTTTTAGGTGCATTTTTAATTTTATTGCTTAAATCGCATTTTCTCGACGAGCTGAGCACGTTTTCTGAAATGTGCTCCTCCCGTCACTCTGGTTGGGTGCGCATAGTAAAAAGTGCTCTTGGCAGCTAGAGAGTGCAGCGTTGACCACTGCGCATGAAGAAATGACCATCTGCAACGTTTGGTTTAGGTTTTGAGTGCATTTTTAATTTTATTGCTTAAATCGCATTTTCTCGACGAGCTGAGCACATTTTCTGAAATGTGCTCCTCCCGTCACTCTGGTTGGGTGCGCATAGTAAAAGGTGCTCTTGGCAGCTAGAGAGTGCCGCGTTGACCACTGCGCATGAAGAACTGACCATCTGCAACGTTTGGTTTAGGTTTTGGGTGCATTTTTAATTTTATTGCTTAAATCGCATTTTCTCGTAGAGCTGAGCACGTTTTCTGAAATGTGCTCCTCCCGTCACTCTGGTTGGGTGCGCATAGTAAAAAGTGCTCTTGGCAGCTAGAGAGTGCCGCGTTGACCACTGCGCATGAAGAAATAACCACCTGCAACGTTTGGTTTAGGTTTTGGGTGCATTTTTAATTTTATTGCTTAAATCGCATTTTCTCGACGAGCTGAGCACATTTTCTGAAATGTGCTCCTCCCGTCACTCTGGTTGGGTGCGCATAGTAAAAAGTGCTCTTGGCAGCTAGAGAGTGCCGCGTTGACCACTGCGCATGAAGAACTGACCATCTGCATTTTTAATTTTATTGCTTAAATCGCATTTTCTCGTCGAGCTGAGCACGTTTTCTGAAATGTGCTCCTCCCGTCACTCTGGTTGGGTGCGCATAGTAAAAAGTGCTCTTGGCAGCTAGAGAGTGCCGCGTTGACCACTGCGCATGAAGAAATGACCATCTGCAACGTTTGGTTTAGGTTTTAGGTGCATTTTTAATTTTATTGCTTAAATCGCATTTTCTCGACGAGCTGAGCACGTTTTCTGAAATGTGCTCCTCCCGTCACTCTGGTTGGGTGTGCA
Organism: Syngnathus scovelli; assembly: GCF_024217435.2. Lineage (NCBI taxonomy): Eukaryota > Metazoa > Chordata > Actinopteri > Syngnathiformes > Syngnathidae > Syngnathus > Syngnathus scovelli. The sequence goes on from NC_090863.1 coordinate 1,120,690, forward strand.
TAGTAAAAAGTGCTCTTGGCAGCTCGAGAGTGCCGCGTTGACCACTGCGCATGAAGAAATGACCATCTGCAACGTTTGGTTTAGGTTTTGGGTGCATTTTTAATTTTATTGCTTAAATCGCATTTTCTCGTCGAGCTGAGCACGTTTTCTGAAATGTGCTCCTCCCGTCACTCTGGTTGGGTGCGCATAGTAAAAAGTGCTCTTGGCAGCTAGAGAGTGCCGCGTTGCCCACTGCGCATGAATAAATAACCACCTGCAACGTTTGGTTTAGGTTTTAGGTGCATTTTTAATTTTATTGCTTAAGTCGCATTTTCTCGACGAGCTGAGCACGTTTTCTGAAATGCGCTCCTCCCGTCACTCTGGTTGGGTGCGCATAGTAAAAAGTGCTCTTGGCAGCTAGAGAGTGCCGCGTTGACCACTGCGCATGAAGAAATGACCATCTGCAACGTTTGGTTTAGGTTTTGGGTGCATTTTTAATTTTATTGCTTAAATCGCATTTTCTCGACGAGCTGAGCACATTTTGTGAAACGTGCTCCTCCCGTCACTCTGGTTGGGTGCGCATAGTAAAAAGTGCTCTTGGCAGCTAGAGAGTGCCGCGTTGACCACTGCGCATGAAGAACTGACCATCTGCAACGTTTGGTTTAGGTTTTGGGTGCATTTTTAATTTTATTGCTTAAATCGCATTTTCTCGTCGAGCTGAGCACGTTTTCTGAAATGTGCTCCTCCCGTCACTCTGGTTGGGTGCGCATAGTAAAAAGTGCTCTTGGCAGCTAGCGAGTGCCGCGTTGACCACTGCGCATGAAGAAATAACCACCTGCAACGTTTGGTTTAGGTTTTGGGTGCATTTTTAATTTTATTGCTTAAATCGCATTTTCTCGACGAGCTGAGCACATTTTCTGAAATGTGCTCCTCCCGTCACTCTGGTTGGGTGCGCATAGTAAAAAGTGCTCTTGGCAGCTAGAGAGTGCCGCGTTGACCACTGCGCATGAAGAACTGACCATCTGCATTTTTAATTTTATTGCTTAAATCGCATTTTCTCGTCGAGCTGAGCACGTTTTCTGAAATGTGCTCCTCCCGTCACTCTGGTTGGGTGCGCATAGTAAAAAGTGCTCTTGGCAGCTAGAGAGTGCCGCGTTGACCACTGCGCATGAAGAAATGACCATCTGCAACGTTTGGTTTAGGTTTTAGGTGCATTTTTAATTTTATTGCTTAAATCGCATTTTCTCGACGAGCTGAGCACGTTTTCTGAAATGTGCTCCTCCCGTCACTCTGGTTGGGTGTGCATAGTAAAAAGTGCTCTTGGCAGCTCGAGAGTGCCGCGTTGACCACTGCGCATGAAGAAATGACCATCTGCAACGTTTGGTTTAGGTTTTGGGTGCATTTTTAATTTTATTGCTTAAATCGCATTTTCTCGTCGAGCTGAGCACGTTTTCTGAAATGTGCTCCTCCCGTCACTCTGGTTGGAGGCGCATAGTAAAAAGTGCTCTTGGCAGCTAGAGAGTGCCGCGTTGACCACTGCGCATGAAGAAATGACCATCTGCAACGTTTGGTTTAGGTTTTGGGTGCATTTTTAATTTTATTGCTTAAATCGCATTTTCTCGACGAGCTGAGCACATTTTGTGAAACGTGCTCCTCCCGTCACTCTGGTTGGGTGCGCATAGTAAAAAGTGCTCTTGGCAGCTAGAGAGTGCCGCGTTGACCACTGCGCATGAAGAACTGACCATCTGCAACGTTTGGTTTAGGTTTTGGGTGCATTTTTAATTTTATTGCTTAAATCGCATTTTCTCGACGAGCTGAGCACGTTTTCTGAAATGTGCTCCTCCCGTCACTCTGGTTGGGTGCGCATAGTAAAAAGTGCTCTTGGCAGCTAGAGAGTGCCGCGTTGACCACTGCGCATGAAGAAATAACCACCTGCAACGTTTGGTTTAGGTTTTGGGTGCATTTTTAATTTTATTGCTTAAATCGCATTTTCTGGACGAGCTGAGCACGTTTTCTGAAATGTGCTCCTCCCGTCACTCTGGTTGGGTGCGCATAGTAAAAAGTGCTCTTGGCAGCTAGAGAGTGCCGCGTTGACCACTGCGCATGAAGAAATGACCATCTGCAACGTTTGGTTTAGGTTTTCGGTGCATTTTTATTTTATTGCTTGAATCGCATTTTCTCGACGAGCTGAGCACATTTTCTGAAATGTGCTCCTCCCGTCACTCTGGTTGGGTGCGCATAGTAAAAAGTGCTCTTGGCAGCTAGAGAGTGCCGCGTTGACCACTGCGCATGAAGAACTGACCATCTGCAACGTTTGGTTTAGGTTTTGGGTGCATTTTTAATTTTATTGCTTAAATCGCATTTTCTCGACGAGCTGAGCACGTTTTCTGAAATGTGCTCCTCCCGTCACTCTGGTCGGGTGCGCATAGTAAAAAGTGCTCTTGGCAGCTAGAGAGTGCCGCGTTGACTGCTGCACATGAAGAAATAACCACCCCCAACGTTTGGTTTAGGTTTTAGGTGCATTTTTAATTTTATTGCTTAAATCGCATTTTCTCGACGAGCCGAGCACGTTTTCTGAAATGTGCTCCTCCCGTCACTCTGGTTGGGTGCGCATAGTAAAAAGTGCTCTTGGCAGCTAGAGAGTGCCGCGTTGACCACTGCGCATGAAGAAATAACCACCTGCAACGTTTAGTTTAGGTTTTAGGTGCATTTTTAATTTTATTGCTTAAATCGCATTTTCTCGACGAGCTGAGCACGTTTTCCGAAATGTGCTCCTCCCGTCACTCTGGTTGGGTGCGCATAGTTAAAAGTGCTCTTGGCAGCTAGAGAGTGCCGCGTTGACCACTGCGCATGAAGAAATAACCACCTGCAACGTTTGGTTTAGGTTTTAGGTGCATTTTTAATTTTATTGCTTAAATCGCATTTTCTCGACGAGCTGAGCACATTTTCTGAAACGTGCTCCTCCCGTCACTCTGGTTGGGTGCGCATAGTAAAAAGTGCTCTTGGCAGCTAGAGAGTGCCGCGTTGACCACTGCGCATGAAGAACTGACCATCTGCAACGTTTGGTTTAGGTTTTGGGTGCATTTTTAATTTTATTGCTTAAATCGCATTTTCTCGACGAGCTGAGCACATTTTGTGAAACGTGCTCCTCCCGTCACTCTGGTTGGGTGCGCATAGTAAAAAGTGCTCTTGGCAGCTAGAGAGTGCCGCGTTGACCACTGCGCATGAAGAACTGACCATCTGCAACGTTTGGTTTAGGTTTTGGGTGCATTTTCAATTTTATTGCTTAAATCGCATTTTCTCGTCGAGCTGAGCACGTTTTCTGAAATGTGCTCCTCCCGTCACTCTGGTTGGGTGCGCATAGTAAAAAGTGCTCTTGGCAGCTAGAGAGTGCCGCGTTGACCACTGCGCATGAAGAAATAACCACCTGCAACGTTTGGTTTAGGTTTTGGGTGCATTTTTAATTTTATTGCTTAAATCGCATTTTCTCGACGAGCTGAGCACATTTTCTGAAATGTGCTCCTCCCGTCACTCTGGTTGGGTGCGCATAGTAAAAAGTGCTCTTGGCAGCTAGAGAGTGCCGCGTTGACCACTGCGCATGAAGAACTGACCATCTGCATTTTTAATTTTATTGCTTAAATCGCATTTTCTCGTCGAGCTGAGCACGTTTTCTGAAATGTGCTCCTCCCGTCACTCTGGTTGGGTGCGCATAGTAAAAAGTGCTCTTGGCAGCTAGAGAGTGCCGCGTTGACCACTGCGCATGAAGAAATGACCATTTTTCAACGTTTGGTTTAGGTTTTAGGTGCATTTTTAATTTTATTGCTTAAATCGCATTTTCTCGACGAGCTGAGCACGTTTTCTGAAATGTGCTCCTCCCGTCACTCTGGTTGGGTGTGCATAGTAAAAAGTGCTCTTGGCAGCTCGAGAGTGCCGCGTTGACCACTGCGCATGAAGAAATGACCATCTGCAACGTTTGGTTTAGGTTTTGGGTGCATTTTTAATTTTATTGCTTAAATCGCATTTTCTCGTCGAGCTGAGCACGTTTTCTGAAATGTGCTCCTCCCGTCACTCTGGTTGGAGGCGCATAGTAAAAAGTGCTCTTGGCAGCTAGAGAGTGCCGCGTTGACCACTGCGCATGAAGAAATGACCATATGCAACGTTTGGTTTAGGTTTTGGGTGCATTTTTAATTTTATTGCTTAAATCGCATTTTCTCGACGAGCTGAGCACATTTTGTGAAACGTGCTCCTCCCGTCACTCTGGTTGGGTGCGCATAGTAAAAAGTGCTCTTGGCAGCTAGAGAGTGCCGCGTTGACCACTGCGCATGAAGAACTGACCATCTGCAACGTTTGGTTTAGGTTTTGGGTGCATTTTTAATTTTATTGCTTAAATCGCATTTTCTCGACGAGCTGAGCACGTTTTCTGAAATGTGCTCCTCCCGTCACTCTGGTTGGGTGCGCATAGTAAAAAGTGCTCTTGGCAGCTAGAGAGTGCCGCGTTGACCACTGCGCATGAAGAAATAACCACCTGCAACGTTTGGTTTAGGTTTTGGGTGCATTTTTAATTTTATTGCTTAAATCGCATTTTCTGGACGAGCTGAGCACGTTTTCTGAAATGTGCTCCTCCCGTCACTCTGGTTGGGTGCGCATAGTAAAAAGTGCTCTTGGCAGCTAGAGAGTGCCGCGTTGACCACTGCGCATGAAGAAATGACCATCTTCAACGTTTGGTTTAGGTTTTCGGTGCATTTTTATTTTATTGCTTGAATCGCATTTTCTCGACGAGCTGAGCACATTTTCTGAAATGTGCTCCTCCCGTCACTCTGGTTGGGTGCGCATAGTAAAAAGTGCTCTTGGCAGCTAGAGAGTGCCGCGTTGACCACTGCGCATGAAGAACTGACCATCTGCAACGTTTGGTTTAGGTTTTGGGTGCATTTTTAATTTTATTGCTTAAATCGCATTTTCTCGACGAGCTGAGCACGTTTTCTGAAATGTGCTCCTCCCGTCACTCTGGTCGGGTGCGCATAGTAAAAAGTGCTCTTGGCAGCTAGAGAGTGCCGCGTTGACTGCTGCACATGAAGAAATAACCACCCCCAACGTTTGGTTTAGGTTTTAGGTGCATTTTTAATTTTATTGCTTAAATCGCATTTTCTCGACGAGCCGAGCACGTTTTCTGAAATGTGCTCCTCCCGTCACTCTGGTTGGGTGCGCATAGTAAAAAGTGCTCTTGGCAGCTAGAGAGTGCCGCGTTGACCACTGCGCATGAAGAAATAACCACCTGCAACGTTTAGTTTAGGTTTTAGGTGCATTTTTAATTTTATTGCTTAAATCGCATTTTCTCGACGAGCTGAGCACGTTTTCTGAAATGTGCTCCTCCCGTCACTCTGGTTGGGTGCGCATAGTTAAAAGTGCTCTTGGCAGCTAGAGAGTGCCGCGTTGACCACTGCGCATGAAGAAATAACCACCTGCAACGTTTGGTTTAGGTTTTAGGTGCATTTTTAATTTTATTGCTTAAATCGCATTTTCTCGACGAGCTGAGCACGTTTTCTGAAATGTGCTCCTCCCGTCACTCTGGTTGGGTGCGCATAGTAAAAAGTGCTCTTGGCAGCTAGAGAGTGCCGCGTTGACCACTGCGCATGAAGAAATAACCACCTGCAACGTTTGGTTTAGGTTTTGGGTGCATTTTTAATTTTATTGCTTAAATCGCATTTTCTCGACGAGCTGAGCACGTTTTCTGAAATGTGCTCCTCCCGTCACTCTGGTTGGGTGTGCATAGTAAAAAGTGCTCTTGGCAGCTCGAGAGTGCCGCGTTGACCACTGCGCATGAAGAAATGACCATCTGCAACGTTTGGTTTAGGTTTTATGTGCATTTTTAATTTTATTGCTTAAATCGCATTTTCTCGACGAGCCGAGCACGTTTTCTGAAATGTGCTCCTCCCGTCACTCTGGTTGGGTGCGCATAGTAAAAAGTGCTCTTGGCAGCTAGAGAGTGCCGCGTTGACCACTGCTCATGAAGAAATGACCATCTGCAACGTTTGGTTTAGGTTTTAGGTGCATTTTTAGTTTTATTGCTTAAATCGCATTTTCTCGACGAGCTGAGCACGTTTTCTGAAATGTGCTCCTCCCGTCACTCTGGTTGGGTGTGCATAGTAAAAAGTGCTCTTGGGAGCTAAAGAGTGCCGCGTTGACCACTGCGCATGAAGAAATAACCACCTGCAACGTTTGGTTTAGGTTTTGGGTGCATTTTTAATTTTATTGCTTGAATCGAATTTGCTCGACGAGCTGAGCACGTTTTCTGAAATGTGCTCCTCCCGTCACTCTTGTTGGGTGCGCATAGAAAAAAAGTGCTCTTGGCAGCTAGAGAGTGCCGCGTTGACCACTGCGCATGAAGAAATAACCACCTGCAACGTTTGGTTTAGGTTTTAGGGGCATTTTTAATTTTATTGCTTAAATCGCATTTTCTGGACGAGCTGAGCACGTTTTCTGAAATGTGCTCCTCCCGTCACTCTGGTTGGGTGCGCATAGTAAAAAGTGCTCTTGGCAGCTAGAGAGTGCCGCGTTGACCACTGCACATGAAGAAATAACCACCTGCGACGTTTGGTTTAGGTTTTAGGTGCATTTTTAATTTTATTGCTTAAATCGCATTTTCTCGACGAGCTGAGCACGTTTTCTGAAATGTGCTCCTCCCGTCACTCTGGTCGGGTGCGCATAGTAAAAAGTGCTCTTGGCAGCTAGAGAGTGCCGCGTTGACTGCTGCACATGAAGAAATAACCACCCCCAACGTTTGGTTTAGGTTTTAGGTGCATTTTTAATTTTATTGCTTAAATCGCATTTTCTCGACGAGCTGAGCACGTTTTCTGAAATGTGCTCCTCCCGTCACTCTGGTTGGGTGCGCATAGTAAAAAGTGCTCTTGGCAGCTAGAGAGTGCTGCGTTGACCACTGCGCATGAAGAAATAACCACCTGCAACGTTTGATTTAGGTTGTGGGTGCATTTTTAATTTTATTGCTTAAATCGCATTTTCTCGACGAGCTGAGCACGTTTTCTGAAATGTGCTCCTCCCGTCACTCTGGTTGGGTGCGCATAGTAAAAAGTGCTCTTGGCAGCTAGAGAGTGCCGCATTGACCACTGCGCATGAAGAAATAACCACCTGCAACGTTTGGTTTAGGTTTTGGGTCCATTTTTAATTTTATTGCTTAAATCGCATTTTCTCGACGAGCTGAGCACGTTTTCTGAAATGTGCTCCTCCCGTCACTCTGGTTGGGTGCGCACAGTAAAAAGTGCTCTTGGCAGCTAGAGAGTGCCGCGTTGACCACTGCGCATGAAGAAATGACCATATGCAACGTTTGGTTTAGGTTTTAGGTGCATTTTTAATTTTATTGCTTAAATCGCATTTTCTCGACGAGCTGAGCACGTTTTCTGAAATGTGCTCCTCCCGTCACTCTGGTTGGGTGCGCATAGTAAAAAGGGCTCTTGGCAGCTAGAGAGTGCCGCGTTGACCACTGCCCAAGAAGAAATAACCACCTGCAACGTTTGGTTTAGGTTTTAGGTGCATTTTTAATTTTATTGCTTAAATCGCATTTTCTCGACGAGCTGAGCACGTTTTCTGAAATGTGCTCCTCCCGTCACTCTGGTTGGGTGCGCATAGTAAAAAGTGCTCTTGGCAGCTAGAGAGTGCCGCGTTGACCACTGCGCATGAAGAAATAACCACCTGCAACGTTTGATTTAGGTTGTGGGTGCATTTTTAATTTTATTGCTTAAATCGCATTTTCTCGACGAGCTGAGCACGTTTTCTGAAATGTGCTCCTCCCGTCACTCCGGTTGGGTGCGCATAGTAAAAAGTGCTCTTGGCAGCTAGAGAGTGCCGCGTTAAACACTGCGCATGAAGAAATAACCACCTGCAACGTTTGGTTTAGGTTTTGGGTGCATTTTTAATTTAATTGCTTAAATCGCATTTTCTCGACGAGCTGAGCACGTTTTCTGAAATGTGCTCCTCCCGTCACTCTGGTTGGGTGCGCATAGTAAAAAGTGCTCTTGGCAGCTAGAGAGTGCCGCGTTGACCATTGCGCATGAAGAAATAACCACCTGCAACGTTTGGTTTAGGTTTTAGGTGCATTTTTAATTTTATTGCTTAAATCGCATTTTCTCGACGAGCTGAGCACGTTTTCTGAAATGTGCTCCTCCCGTCACTCTGGTTGGGTGCGCATAGTAAAAAGTGCTCTTGGCAGCTAGAGAGTGCCGCGTTGACCACTGCGCATGAAGAAATAACCACCTGCAACGTTTGGTTTAGGTTTTGGGTGCATTTTTAATTTTATTGCTTAAATCGAATTTTCTCGACGAGGTGAGCACGTTTTCTGAAATGTGCTCCTCCCGTCACTCTTGTTGGGTGCGCATAGTAAAAAGTGCTCTTGGCAGCGAGAGAGTGCCGCGTTGACCACTGCGCATGAAGAAATAACCACCTGCAACGTTTGGTTTAGGTTTTAGGTGCATTTTTAATTTTATTGCTTAAATCGCATTTTCTCGACGAGCTGAGCACGTTTTCTGAAATGTGCTCCTCCCGTCACTCTGGTTGGGTGCGCATAGTAAAAAGTGCTCTTGGCAGCTAGAGAGTGCCGCGTTGACCACTGCGCATGAAGAAATAACCACCTGCAACGTTATGTTTAGGTTTTATGTGCATTTTTAATTTTATTGCTTAAATCGCATTTTCTCGACGAGCCGAGCACGTTTTCTGAAATTTGCTCCTCCCGTCACTCTGGTTGGGTGCGCATAGTAAAAAGTGCTCTTGGCAGCTAGAGAGTGCTGCGTTGACCACTGCTCATGAAGAAATGACCATCTGCAACGTTTGGTTTAGGTTTTAGGTGCATTTTTAGTTTTATTGCTTAAATCGCATTTTCTCGACGAGCTGAGCACGTTTTCTGAAATGTGCTCCTCCCGTCACTCTGGTTGGGTGCGCATAGTAAAAAGTGCTCTTGGGAGCTAGAGAGTGCCGCGTTGACCACTGCGCATGAAGAAATAACCACCTGCAACGTTTGGTTTAGGTTTTGGGTGCATTTTTAATTGTATTGCTTAAATCGAATTTTCTCGACGAGCTGAGCACGTTTTCTGAAATGTGCTCCTCCCGTCACTCTTGTTGGGTGCGCATAGTAAAAAGTGCTCTTGGCAGCGAGAGAGTGCCGCGTTGACCACTGCGCATGAAGAAATAACCACCTGCAACGTTTGGTTTAGGTTTTAGGTGCATTTTTAATTTTATTGCTTAAATCGCATTTTCTCGACGAGCTGAGCACGTTTTCTGAAATGTGCTCCTCCCGTCACTCTGGTTAGGTGCGCATAGTAAAAAGTGCTCTTGGCAGCTAGAGAGTGCCGCGTTGACCACTGCGCATGAAGAAATAACCACCTGCAACGTTTGATTTAGGTTGTGGGTGCATTTTTAATTTAATTGCTTAAATCGCATTTTCTCGACGAGCTGAGCACGTTTTCTGAAATGTGCTCCTCCCGTCACTCTGGTTGGGTGTGCATAGTAAAAAGTGCTCTTGGCAGCTAGAGAGTGCCGCGTTAAACACTGGGCATTAAGAAATAACCACCTGCAACGTTTGGTTTAGGTTTTGGGTGCATTTTTAATTTAATTGCTTAAATCGCATTTTCTCGACGAGCTGAGCACGTTTTCTGAAATGTGCTCCTCCCGTCACTCTGGTTGGGTGTGCATAGTAAAAAGTGCTCTTGGCAGCTAGAGAGTGCCGCGTTGACCATTGCGCATGAAGAAATAACCACCTGCAACGTTTGGTTTAGGTTTTAGGTGCATTTTTAATTTTATTGCTTAAATCGCATTTTCTCGACGAGCTGAGCACGTTTTCTGAAATGTGCTCCTCCCGTCACTCTGGTTGGGTGCGCATAGTAAAAAGTGCTCTTGGCAGCTAGAGAGTGCCGCCTTGACCACTGCGCATGAAGAAATAACCACCTGCAACGTTTGGTTGAGGTTTTGGGTGCATTATTACTTTTATTGCTTAAATCGCATTTTCTCGACGAGCTGAGCACGTTTTCTGAAATGTGCTCCTCCCGTCACTCTGGTCGGGTGCGCATAGTAAAATGTGCTCTTGGCAGCTAGAGAGTGCCGCGTTGACTGCTGCACATGAAGAAATAACCACCCCCAACGTTTGGTTTAGGTTTTGGGTGCATTTTTAATTTTATTGCTTAAATCGCATTTTCTCGACGAGCTGAGCACGTTTTCTGAAATGCGCTCCTCCCGTCACTCTGGTTGGGTGCGCATAGTAAAAAGTGCTCTTGGCAGCTAGAGAGTGCCGCGTTGACCACTGCGCATATAGAAATGACCATCTGCAACGTTTGGTTTAGGTTTTGGGTGCATTTTTAATTTTATTGCTTAAATCGCATTTTCTCGACGAGCTGAGCACATTTTCTGAAACGTGCTCCTCCCGTCACTCTGGTTGGGTGCGCATAGTAAAAAGTGCTCTTGGCAGCTAGAGAGTGCCGCGTTGACCACTGCGCATGAAGAACTGACCATCTGCAACGTTTGGTTTAGGTTTTGGGTGCATTTTTAATTTTATTGCTTAAATCGCATTTTCTCGACGAGCTGAGCACGTTTTCTGAAATGTGCTCCTCCCGTCACTCTGGTTGGGTGCGCATAGTAAAAAGTGCTCTTGGCAGCTAGAGAGTGCCGCGTTGACCACTGCGCATGAAGAACTGACCATCTGCAACGTTTGGTTTAGGTTTTGGGTGCATTTTTAATTTTATTGCTTAAATCGCATTTTCTCGACGAGCTGAGCACGTTTTCTGAAATGTGCTCCTCCCGTCACTCTGGTCGGGTGCGCATAGTAAAAAGTGCTCTTGGCAGCTAGAGAGTGCCGCGTTAAACACTGCGCATGAAGAAATAACCACCTGCAGCGTTTGGTTTAGGTTTTGGGTGCATTTTTAATTTTATTGCTTAAATCCCATTTTCTCGACGAGCTGAGCACGTTTTCTGAAATGTGCTCCTCCCGTCACTCTGGTTGGGTGTGCATAGTAAAAAGTGCTCTTGGCAGCTCGAGAGTGCCGCGTTGACCACTGCGCATGAAGAAATGACCATCTGCAACGTTTGGTTTAGGTTTTATGTGTATTTTTAATTTTATTGCTTAAATCGCATTTTCTCGATGAGCCGAGCACGTTTTCTGAAATGTGCTCCTCCCGTCACTCTGGTTGGGTGCGCATAGTAAAAAGTGCTCTTGGCAGCTAGAGAGTGCCGCGTTGACCATTGCGCATGAAGAACTGACCATCTGCAACGTTTGGTTTAGGTTTTGGGTGCATTTTTAATTTTATTGCTTAAATCGCATTTTCTCGACGAGCTGAGCACGTTTTCTGAAATGTGCTCCTCCCGTCACTCTGGTCGGGTGCGCATAGTAAAAAGTGCTCTTGGCAGCTAGAGAGTGCCGCGTTAAACACTGCGCATGAAGAAATAACCACCTGCAGCGTTTGGTTTAGGTTTTGGGTGCATTTTTAATTTTATTGCTTAAATCGCATTTTCTCGACGAGCTGAGCACGTTTTCTGAAATGTGCTCCTCCCGTCACTCTGGTTGGGTGTGCATAGTAAAAAGTGCTCTTGGCAGCTCGAGAGTGCCGCGTTGACCACTGCGCATGAAGAAATGACCATCTGCAACGTTTGGTTTAGGTTTTAGGTGCATTTTTAATTTTATTGCTTAAATCGCATTTTCTCGATTAGCCGAGCACGTTTTCTGAAATGTGCTCCTCCCGTCACTCTGGTTGGGTGCGCATAGTAAAAAGTGCTCTTGGCAGCTAGAGAGTGCCGCGTTGACCACTGCTCATGAAGAAATGACCATCTGCAACGTTTGGTTTAGGTTTTAGGTGCATTTTTAATTTTATTGCTTACATCGCATTTTCTCGACGAGCTGAGCACGTTTTCTGAAATGTGCTCCTCCCGTCACTCTGGTCGGGTGCGCATAGTAAAAAGTGCTCTTGGCAGCTAGAGAGTGCCGCGTTGACTGCTGCACATGAAGAAATAACCACCCCCAACGTTTGGTTTAGGTTTTAGGTGCATTTTTAATTTTATTGCTTAAATCGCATTTTCTCGACGAGCTGAGCACGTTTTCTGAAATGTGCTCCTCCCGTCACTCTGGTTGGGTGCGCATAGTAAAAAGTGCTCTTGGCAGCTAGAGAGTGCCACGTTGACCACTGCGCATGAAGAAATGAGCATCTGCAACGTTTGGTTTAGGTTTTAGGTGCATTTTTAATTTTATTGCGTAAATCGCATTTTCTCGACGAGCTGAGCACGTTTTCTGAAATGTGCTCCTCCCGTCACTCTGGTTGGGTGCGCATAGTAAAACGTGCTCTTGGCAGCTAGAGAGTGCCGCGTTGACCATTGCGCATAAAGAAATAACCACCTGCAACATTTGGTTTAGGTTTTAGGTGCATTTTTAATTTTATTGCTTAAATCGCATTTTCTCGACGAGCAGAGCACGTTTTCTGAAATGTGCTCCTCCCGTCACTCTGGTTGGGTGCGCATAGTAAAAAGTGCTCTTAGCAGCTAGAGAGTGCCGCGTTGACCACTGCGCATGAAGAAATAACCACCTGCAACGTTTGGTTTAGGTTTTGGGTGCATTTTTAATTTTATTGCTTAAATCGCATTTTCTCGACGAGCTGAGCACGTTTTCTGAAATGTGCTCCTCCCGTCACTCTGGTCGGGTGCGCATAGTAAAAAGTGCTCTTGGCAGCTAGAGAGTGCCGCGTTAAACACTGCGCATGAAGAAATAACCACCTGCAGCGTTTGGTTTAGGTTTTGGGTGCATTTTTAATTTTATTGCTTAAATCGCATTTTCTCGACGAGCTGAGCACGTTTTCTGAAATGTGCTCCTCCCGTCACTCTGGTTGGGTGTGCATAGTAAAAAGTGCTCTTGGCAGCTCGAGAGTGCCGCGTTGACCACTGCGCATGAAGAAATGACCATCTGCAACGTTTGGTTTAGGTTTTATGTGCATTTTTAATTTTATTGCTTAAATCGCATTTTCTCGATGAGCCGAGCACGTTTTCTGAAATGTGCTCCTCCCGTCACTCTGGTTGGGTGCGCATAGTAAAAAGTGCTCTTGGCAGCTAGAGAGTGCCGCGTTGACCACTGCGCATGAAGAACTGACCATCTGCATTTTTAATTGTATTGCTTAAATCGCATTTTCTCGTTGAGCTGAGCACGTTTTCTGAAATGTGCTCCTCCCGTCACTCTGGTTGGGTGCGCATAGTAAAAAGTGCTCTTGGCAGCTAGAGAGTGCCGCGTTGACCACTGCGCATGAAGAAATAACCGCCTGCAACGTTTGGTTTAGGTTTTAGGTGCATTTTTAATTTTATTGCTTAAATCGCATTTTCTCGTCGAGCTGAGCACGTTTTCTGAAATGTGCTCCTCCCGTCACTCTGGTTGGGTGCGCATAGTAAAAAGTGCTCTTGGCAGCGAGAGAGTGCCGCGTTGACCACTGCGCATGAAGAAATGACCATCTGCAACGTTTGGTTTAGGTTTTGGGTGCATTTTTAATTTTATTGCTTAAATCGCATTTTCTCGACGAGCTGAGCACGTTTTCTGAAATGTGCTCCTCCCGTCACTCTGGTTGGGTGCGCATAGTAAAAAGTGCTCTTGGCAGCTAGAGAATGCCGCGTTGACCACTGCACATGAAGAAATAACCACCTGCAACGTTTGGTTTAGGTTTTAGGTGCATTTTTAATTTTATTGCTTAAATCGCATTTTCTCGACGAGCTGAGCACGTTTTCTGAAATGTGCTCCTCCCGTCACTCTGGTTGGGTGCGCATAGTAAAAAGTGCTCTTGGCAGCTAGAGAGTGCCGCGTTGACCACTGCGCATGAAGAAATAACCACCTGCAACGTTTAGTTTAGGTTTTAGGTGCATTTTTAATTTTATTGCTTAAATCGCATTTTCTCGACGAGCTGAGCACGTTTTCTGAAATGTGCTCCTCCCGTCACTCTGGTTGGGTGCGCATAGTAAAAAGTGCTCTTGGCAGCTAGAGAGTGCCGCGTTGACCACTGCGCATGAAGAAATAACCACCTGCAACGTTTGGTTTAGGTTTTGGGTGCATTTTTAATTTTATTGCTTAAATCGCATTTTCTCGTCGAGCTGAGCACGTTTTCTGAAATGTGCTCCTCCCGTCACTCTGGTTGGGTGCGCATAGTAAAAAGTGCTCTTGGCAGCTAGAGAGTGCCGCGTTGACCACTGCGCATGAAGAAATGACCATCTGCAACGTTTGGTTTAGGTTTTAGGTGCATTCTTAATTTTATTGCTTAAATCGCATTTTCTCGACGAGCTGAGCACGTTTTCTGAAATGTGCTCCTCCCGTCACTCTGGTTGGGTGTGCATAGTAAAAAGTGCTCTTGGCAGCTCGAGAGTGCCGCGTTGACCACTGCGCATGAAGAAATGACCATCTGCAACGTTTGGTTTAGGTTTTAGGTGCATTTTTAATTTTATTGCTTAAATCGCATTTTCTCGTCGAGCTGAGCACGTTTTCTGAAATGTGCTCCTCCCGTCACTCTGGTTGGGTGCGCATAGTAAAAAGTGCTCTTGGCAGCTAGAGAGTGCCGCGTTGACCATTGCGCATGAAGAAATAACCACCTGCAACGTTTGATTTAGGTTTTAGGTGCATTTTTAATTTTATTGCTTAAATCGCATTTTCTCGACGAGCTGAGCACGTTTTCTGAAATGTGCTCCTCCCGTCACTCCGGTTGGGTGCGCATAGTAAAAAGTGCTCTTGGCAGCTAGAGAGTGCCGCGTTGACTGCTGCACATGAAGAAATAACCACCCCCAACGTTTGGTTTAGGTTTTAGGTGCATTTTTAATTTTATTGCTTAAATCGCATTTTCTCGACGAGCTGAGCACGTTTTCTGAAATGTGCTCCTCCCGTCACTCTGGTTGGGTGCGCATATTAAAAAGTGCTCTTGGCAGCTAGAGAGTGCCGCGTTGACCACTGCGCATGAAGAAATGACCATCTGCAACGTTTGGTTTAGGTTTTAGGTGCATTTTTAATTCTATTGCTTAAATCGCATTTTCTCGACGAGCTGAGCACGTTTTCTGAAATGTGCTCCTCCCGTCACTCTGGTTGGGTGCGCATTGTAAAAAGTGCTCTTGGCAGCTAGAGAGTGCCGCGTTGCCCACTGCGCATGAATAAATAACCACCTGCAACGTTTGGTTTAGGTTTTAGGTGCATTTTTAATTTTATTGCTTAAATCGCATTTTCTCGACGAGCTGAACACGTTTTCTGAAATGCGCTCCTCCCGTCACTCTGGTTGGGTGCGCATAGTAAAAAGTGCTCTTGGCAGCTAGAGAGTGCCGCGTTGACCACTGCGCATGAAGAACTGACCATCTGCAACGTTTGGTTTAGGTTTTGGGTGCATTTTTAATTTTATTGCTTAAATCGCATTTTCTCGACGAGCTGAGCACATTTTCTGAAATGTGCTCCTCCCGTCACTCTGGTTGGGTGCGCATAGTAAAAAGTGCTCTTGGCAGCTAGAGAGTCCCGCGTTGACCACTGCGCATGAAGAACTGACCATCTGCAACGTTTGGTTTAGGTTTTGGGTGCATTTTTAATTTTATTGCTTAAATCGCATTTTCTCGTCGAGCTGAGCACGTTTTCTGAAATGTGCTCCTCCCGTCACTCTGGTTGGGTGCGCATAGTAAAAAGTGCTCTTGGCAGCTAGAGAGTGCCGCGTTGACCACTGCGCATGAAGAAATAACCACCTGCAACGTTTGGTTTAGGTTTTGGGTGCATTTTTAATTTTATTGCTTAAATCGCATTTTCTCGACGAGCTGAGCACGTTTTCTGAAATGTGCTCCTCCCGTCACTCTGGTCGGGTGCGCATAGTAAAAAGTGCTCTTGGCAGCTAGAGAGTGCCGCGTTGACTGCTGCACACGAAGAAATAACCACCCCCAACGTTTGGTTTAGGTTTTAGGTGCATTTTTAATTTTATTGCTTAAATCGCATTTTCTCGACGAGCTGAGCTCGTTTTCTGAAATGTGCTCCTCCCGTCACTCTGGTTGGGTGCGCATAGTAAAAAGTGCTCTTGGCAGCGAGAGAGTGCCGCGTTGACCACTGCACATGAAGAAATAACCACCTGCAACGTTTGGTTTAGGTTTTAGGTGCATTTTTAATTTTATTGCTTAAATCGCATTTTCTCGACGAGCTGAGCACGTTTTCTGAAATGTGCTCCTCCCGTCACTCTGGTTGGGTGCGCATAGTAAAAAGTGCTCTTGGCAGCTAGAGAGTGCCGCGTTGACCACTGCGCATGAAGAAATGACCATCTGCAACGTTTGGTTTAGGTTTTGGGTGCATTTTTAATTTTATTGCTTAAATCGCATTTTCTCGTCGAGCTGAGCACGTTTTCTGAAATGTGCTCCTCCCGTCACTCTGGTTGGGTGCGCATAGTAAAAAGTGCTCTTGGCAGCTAGAGAGTGCCGCGTTGACCATTGCGCATGAAGAAATAACCACCTGCAACGTTTGGTTTAGGTTTTAGGTGCATTTTTAATTTTATTGCTTAAATCGCATTTTCTCGACGAGCTGAGCACGTTTTCTGAAATGTGCTCCTCCCGTCACTCTGGTTGGGTGCGCATAGTAAAAAGTGCTCTTGGCAGCTAGAGAGTGCCGCGTTGACCACTGCGCATGAAGAAATGACCATCTGCAACGTTTGGTTTAGGTTTTAGGTGCATTTTTAATTTTATTGCTTAAATCGCATTTTCTCGACGAGCTGAGCACGTTTTCTGAAATGTGCTCCTCCCGTCACTCTTGTTGGGTGCGCATAGTAAAAAGTGCTCTTGGCAGCTAGAGAGTGCCGCGTTGACCACTGCGCATGAAGAAATGACCACCTGCAACGTTATGTTTAGGTTTTAGGTGCATTTTTAATTTTATTGCTTAAATAGCATTTTCTCGACGAGCTGAGCACGTTTTCTGAAATGTGCTCCTCCCGTCACTCTGGTTGGGTGCGCATAGTAAAAAGTGCTCTTGGCAGCTAGAGAGTGCCGCGTTGACCACTGCGCATGAAGAAATAACCACCTGCAACGTTTGATTTAGGTTGTGGGTGCATTTTTAATTTTATTGCTTAAATCGCATTTTCTCGACGAGCTGAGCACGTTTTCTGAAATGTGCTCCTCCCGTCACTCCGGTTGGGTGCGCATAGTAAAAAGTGCTCTTGGCAGCTAGAGAGTGCCGCGTTAAACACTGCGCATGAAGAAATGACCATCTGCAACGTTTGGTTTAGGTTTTGGGTGCATTTTTAATTTTATTGCTTAAATCGCATTTTCTCGACGAGCTGAGCACGTTTTCTGAAATGTGCTCCTCCCGTCACTCTGGTTGGGTGCGCATAGTAAAAAGTGCTCTTGGCAGCTAGAGAGTGCCGCGTTGACCACTGCGCATGAAGAAATAACCACCTGCAACGTTTGATTTAGGTTGTGGGTGCATTTTTAATTTTATTGCTTAAATCGCATTTTCTCGACGAGCTGAGCACGTTTTCTGAAATGTGCTCCTCCCGTCACTCCGGTTGGGTGCGCATAGTAAAAAGTGCTCTTGGCAGCTAGAGAGTGCCGCGTTAAACACTGCGCATGAAGAAATAACCACCTGCAACGTTTGGTTTAGGTTTTGGGTGCATTTTTAATTTAATTGCTTAAATCGCATTTTCTCGACGAGCTGAGCACGTTTTCTGAAATGTGCTCCTCCCGTCACTCTGGTTGGGTGCGCATAGTAAAAAGTGCTCTTGGCAGCTAGAGAGTGCAGCGTTGACCATTGCGCATGAAGAAATAACCACCTGCAACGTTTGGTTTAGGTTTTAGGTGCATTTTTAATTTTATTGCTTAAATCGCATTTTCTCGACGAGCTGAGCACGTTTTCTGAAATGTGCTCCTCCCGTCACTCTGGTTGGGTGCGCATAGTAAAAAGTGCTCTTGGCAGCTAGAGAGTGCCGCGTTGACCACTGCGCATGAAGAAATGACCATCTGCAACGTTTGGTTTAGGTTTTGGGTGCATTTTTAATTTTATTGCTTAAATCGCATTTTCTCGTCGAGCTGAGCACGTTTTCTGAAATGTGCTCCTCCCGTCACTCTGGTTGGGTGCGCATAGTAAAAAGTGCTCTTGGCAGCTAGAGAGTGCCGCGTTGACCATTGCGCATGAAGAAATAACCACCTGCAACGTTTGGTTTAGGTTTTAGGTGCATTTTTAATTTTATTGCTTAAATCGCATTTTCTCGACGAGCTGAGCACGTTTTCTGAAATGTGCTCCTCCCGTCACTCTGGTTGGGTGCGCATAGTAAAAAGTGCTCTTGGCAGCTAGAGAGTGCCGCGTTGACCACTGCGCATGAAGAAATGACCATCTGCAACGTTTGGTTTAGGTTTTAGGTGCATTTTTAATTTTATTGCTTAAATCGCATTATCTCGACGAGCTGAGCACGTTTTCTGAAATGTGCTCCTCCCGTCACTCTGGTTGGGTGCGCATAGTAAAAAGTGCTCTTGGCAGCTAGAGAGTGCCGCGTTGACCACTGCGCATGAAGAAATAACCACCTGCAACGTTTGGTTTAGGTTTTGGGTGCATTTTTAATTTTATTGCTTAAATCGCATTTTCTCGACGAGCTGAGCACATTTTCTGAAATGTGCTTCTCCCGTCACTCTGGTTGGGTGCGCATAGTAAAAAGTGCTCTTGGCAGCTAGAGAGTGCCGCGTTGACCACTGCGCATGAAGAACTGACCATCTGCATTTTTAATTTTATTGCTTAAATCGCATTTTCTCGTCGAGCTGAGCACGTTTTCTGAAATGTGCTCCTCCCGTCACTCTGGTTGGGTGCGCATAGTAAAAAGTGCTCTTGGCAGCTAGAGAGTGCCGCGTTGACCACTGCGCATGAAGAAATGACCATCTGCAACGTTTGGTTTAGATTTTAGGTGCATTTTTAATTTTATTGCTTAAATCGCATTTTCTCGACGAGCTGAGCACGTTTTCTGAAATGTGCTCCTCCCGTCACTCTGGTTGGGTGTGCATAGTAAAAAGTGCTCTTGGCAGCTCGAGAGTGCCGCGTTGACCACTGCGCATGAAGAAATGACCATCTGCAACGTTTGGTTTAGGTTTTGGGTGCATTTTTAATTTTATTGCTTAAATCGCATTTTCTCGTCGAGCTGAGCACGTTTTCTGAAATGTGCTCCTCCCGTCACTCTGGTTGGGTGCGCATAGTAAAAAGTGCTCTTGGCAGCTAGAGAGTGCCGCGTTGCCCACTGCGCATGAATAAATAACCACCTGCAACGTTTGGTTTAGGTTTTAGGTGCATTTTTAATTTTATTGCTTAAATCGCATTTTCTCGACGAGCTGAGCACGTTTTCTGAAATGCGCTCCTCCCGTCACTCTGGTTGGGTGCGCATAGTAAAAAGTGCTCTTGGCAGCTAGATAGTGCCGCGTTGACCACTGCGCATGAAGAAATGACCATCTGCAACGTTTGGTTTAGGTTTTGGGTGCATTTTTAATTTTATTACTTAAATCGCATTTTCTCGACGAGCTGAGCACATTTTCTGAAATGTGCTCCTCCCGTCACTCTGGTTGGGTGTGCATAGTAAAAAGTGCTCTTGGCAGCTAGAGAGTGCCGCGTTGACCACTGCGCATGAAGAACTGACCATCTGCAACGTTTGGTTTAGGTTTTGGGTGCATTTTTAATTTTATTGCTTAAATCGCATTTTCTCGTCGAGCTGAGCACGTTTTCTGAAATGTGCTCCTCCCGTCACTCTGGTTGGGTGCGCATAGTAAAAAGTGCTCTTGGCAGCTAGAGAGTGCCGTGTTGACCACTGCGCATGAAGAAATAACCACCTGCAACGTTTGGTTTAGGTTTTGGGTGCATTTTTAATTTTATTGCTTAAATCGCATTTTCTCGACGAGCTGAGCACATTTTCTGAAATGTGCTCCTCCCGTCACTCTGGTTGGGTGCGCATAGTAAAAAGTGCTCTTGGCAGCTAGAGAGTGCCGCGTTGACCACTGCGCATGAAGAACTGACCATCTGCAACGTTTGGTTTAGGTTTTGGGTGCATTTTTAATTTTATTGCTTAAATCGCATTTTCTCGACGAGCTGAGCACGTTTTCTGAAATGTGCTCCTCCCGTCACTCTGGTCGGGTGCGCATAGTAAAAAGTGCTCTTGGCAGCTAGAGAGTGCCGCGTTGACTGCTGCACATGAAGAAATAACCACCCCCAACGTTTGGTTTAGGTTTTAGGTGCATTTTTAATTTTATTGCTTAAATCGCATTTTCTCGACGAGCTGAGCACGTTTTCTGAAATGTGCTCCTCCCGTCACTCTGGTTGGGTGCGCATAGTAAAAAGTGCTCTTGGCAGCTAGAGAGTGCTGCGTTGACCACTGCGCATGAAGAAATAACCACCTGCAACGTTTGATTTAGGTTGTGGGTGCATTTTTAATTTTATTGCTTAAATCGCATTTTCTCGACGAGCTGAGCACGTTTTCTGAAATGTGCTCCTCCCGTCACTCTGGTTGGGTGCGCATAGTAAAAAGTGCTCTTGGCAGCTAGAGACTGCCGCGTTAAACACTGCGCATGAAGAAATAACCACCTGCAACGTTTGGTTTAGGTTTTGGGTGCATTTTTAATTTTATTGCTTAAATCGCATTTTCTCGACGAGCTGAGCACGTTTTCTGAAATGTGCTCCTCCCGTCACTCTGGTTGGGTGTGCATAGTAAAAAGTGCTCTTGGGAGCTCGAGAGTGCCGCGTTGACCACTGCGCATGAAGAAATGACCATCTGCAACGTTTGGTTTAGGTTTTATGTGCATTTTTAATTTTATTGCTTAAATCGCATTTTCTCGACGAGCCGAGCACGTTTTCTGAAATGTGCTCCTCCCGTCACTCTGGTTGGGTGCGCATAGTAAAAAGTGCTCTTGGCAGCTAGAGAGTGCCGCGTTGACCACTGCTCATGAAGAAATGACCATCTGCAACGTTTGGTTTAGGTTTTAGGTGCATTTTTAATTTTATTGCTTAAATCGCATTTTCTCGACGAGCTGAGCACGTTTTCTGAAATGTGCTCCTCCCGTCACTCTGGTCGGGTGCGCATAGTAAAAAGTGCTCTTGGCAGCTAGAGAGTGCCGCGTTGACTGCTGCACATGAAGAAATAACCACCCCCAACGTTTGGTTTAGGTTTTAGGTGCATTTTTAATTTTATTGCTTAAATCGCATTTTCTCGACGAGCTGAGCACGTTTTCTGAAATGTGCTCCTCCCGTCACTCTGGTTGGGTGCGCATAGTAAAAAGTGCTCTTGGCAGCTAGAGAGTGCCACGTTGACCACTGCGCATGAAGAAATGACCATCTGCAACGTTTGGTTTAGGTTTTAGGTGCATTTTTAATTTTATTGCGTAAATCGCATTTTCTCGACGAGCTAAACACGTTTTCTGAAATGTGCTCCTCCCGTCACTCTGGTTGGGTGCGCATAGTAAAACGTGCTCTTGGCAGCTAGAGAGTTCCGCGTTGACCATTGCGCATAAAGAAATAACCACCTGCAACGTTATGTTTAGGTTTTATGTGCATTTTTAATTTTATTGCTTAAATCGCATTTTCTCGACGAGCCGAGCACGTTTTCTGAAATGTGCTCCTCCCGTCACTCTGGTTGGGTGCGCATAGTAAAAAGTGCTCTTGGCAGCTAGAGAGTGCCGCGTTGACCACTGCGCATGAAGAAATAACCACCTGCAACGTTTGGTTTAGGTTTTGGGTGCATTTTTAATTTTATTGCTTAAATCGCATTTTCTCGACGAGCTGAGCACATTTTCTGAAATGTGCTCCTCCCGTCACTCTGGTTGGGTGCGCATAGTAAAAAGTGCTCTTGGCAGCTAGAGAGTGCCGCGTTGACCACTGCGCATGAAGAAATAACCACCTGCAACGTTATGTTTAGGTTTTAGGTGCATTTTTAATTTTATTGCTTAAATAGCATTTTCTCGACGAGCTGAGCACGTTTTCTGAAATGTGCTCCTCCCGTCACTCTGGTTGGGTGCTCATAGTAAAAAGTGCTCTTGGCAGCTAGAGAGTGCCGCGTTGACCACTGCACATGAAGAAATAACCACATGCAAGTTTGGTTTAGGTTTTAGGTGCATTTTTAATTTTATTGCTTAAATCGCATTTTCTCGACGAGCTGAGCACGTTTTCTGAAATGTGCTCCTCCCGTCACTCTGGTTGGGTGTGCATAGTAAAAAGTGCTCTTGGCAGCTAGAGAGTGCCGCGTTGACCACTGCGCATGAAGAAATGACCACCTGCAACGTTTGGTTTAGGTTTTAGGTGCATTTTTAATTTTATTGCTTAAATCGCATTTTCTCGACGAGCTGAGCACGTTTTCTGAAATGTGCTCCTCCCGTCACTCTGGTTGGGTGTGCATAGTAAAAAGTGCTCTTGGCAGCTCGAGAGTGCCGCGTTGACCACTGCGCATGAAGAAATGACCATCTGCAACGTTTGGTTTAGGTTTTAGGTGCATTTTTAATTTTATTGCTTAAATCGCATTTTCTCGTCGAGCTGAGCACGTTTTCTGAAATGTGCTCCTCCCGTCACTCTGGTTGGGTGCGCATAGTAAAAACTGCTCTTGGCAGCTAGAGAGTCCCGCGTTGACCATTGCGCATGAAGAAATAAACACCTGCAACGTTTGGTTTAGGTTTTAGGTGCATTTTTAATTTTATTGCTTAAATCGCATTTTCTCGACGAGCTGAGCACGTTTTCTGAAATGTGCTCCTCCCGTCACTCTGGTTGGGTGCGCATAGTAAAAAGTGTTCTTGGCAGCTAGAGAGTGCCGCGTTGACCACTGCGCATGAAGAAATGACCACCTGCAACGTTTGGTTTAGGTTTTAGGTGCATTTTTAATTTTATTGCTTAAATCGCATTTTCTCGACGAGCTGAGCACGTTTTCTGAAATGTGCTCCTCCCGTCACTCTGGTTGGGTGCGCATAGTAAAAAGTGCTCTTGGCAGCTAGAGAGTGCCGCGTTGACCACTGCGCATGAAGAAATAACCACCTGCAACGTTTGGTTTAGGTTTTGGGTGCATTATTAATTTTATTGCTTAAATCGCATTTTCTCGTCGAGCTGAGCACGTTTTCTGAAATGTGCTCCTCCCGTCACTCTGGTTGGGTGCGCATAGTAATAAGTGCTCTTGGCAGCGAGAGAGTGCCGCGTTGAC
Organism: Syngnathus scovelli; assembly: GCF_024217435.2. Taxonomy (NCBI): domain Eukaryota; kingdom Metazoa; phylum Chordata; class Actinopteri; order Syngnathiformes; family Syngnathidae; genus Syngnathus; species Syngnathus scovelli. Next base: position 1,143,819 of record NC_090863.1, read on the forward strand.
CACTGCGCATGAAGAAATGACCATCTGCAACGTTTGGTTTAGGTTTTGGGTGCATTTTTAATTTTATTGCTTAAATCGCATTTTCTCGACGAGCTGAGCACGTTTTCTGAAATGTGCTCCTCCCGTCACTCTGGTTGGGTGCGCATAGTAAAAAGTGCTCTTGGCAGCTAGAGAATGCCGCGTTGACCACTGCGCATGAAGAAATGACCATCTGCAACGTTTGTTTTAGGTTTTAGGTGCATTTTTAATTTTATTGCTTAAATCGCATTTTCTCGACGAGCTGAGCACGTTTTCTGAAATGTGCTCCTCCCGTCACTCTGGTTGGGTGTGCATAGTAAAAAGTGCTCTTGGCAGCTAGAGAGTGCCGCGTTGACTGCTGCACATGAAGAAATAACCACCCCCAACGTTTGGTTTAGGTTTTAGGTGCATTTTTAATTTTATTGCTTAAATCGCATTATCTCGACGAGCTGAGCACGTTTTCTGAAATGTGCTCCTCCCGTCACTCTGGTTGGGTGCGCATAGTAAAAAGTGCTCTTGGCAGCTAGAGAGTGCCGCCTTAACCGCTGCGCATGAAGAAATAACCCCCTGCAACGTTTGGTTTAGGTTTTGGGTGCATTTTTAATTTTATTGCTTAAATCGCATTTTCTCGACGAGCTGAGCACGTTTTCTGAAATGTGCTCCTCCCGTCACTCTGGTTGGGTGCGCATAGTAAAAAGTGCTCTTGGCAGCTAGAGAGTGCCGCGTTGACCACTGCGCATGAAGAAATAACCACCCGCAACGTTTGGTTTAGGTTTTAGGTGCATTTTTAATTTTATTGCTTAAATCGCATTTTCTCGACGAGCTGAGCACGTTTTCTGAAATGTGCTCCTCCCGTCACTCTGGTTGGGTGTGCATAGTAAAAAGTGCTCTTGGCAGCTAGAGAGTGCCGCGTTGACCACTGCCCATGAAGAAATGACCATCTGCAACGTTTGGTTTAGGTTTTGGGTGCATTTTTAATTTTATTGCTTAAATCGCATTTTCTCGACGAGCTGAGCACGTTTTCTGAAATGTGCTCCTTCCGTCACTCTGGTTGGGTGCGCATAGTAAAAAGAGCTCTTGCCAGCTAGAGAGTGTCGCGTTGACCATTGCGCATGAAGAAATAACCACCTGCAACGTTTGGTTTAGGTTTTAGGTGCATTTTTAATTTTATTGCTTAAATCGCATTTTCTCGACGAGCTGAGCACGTTTTCTGAAATGTGCTCCTCCCGTCACTCTGGTTGGGTGCGCATAGTAAAAAGTGCTCTTGGCAGCTAGAGAGTGCGGCGTTAAACACTGCGCATGAAGAAATAACCACCTGCAACGTTTGGTTTAGGTTTTAGGTGCATTTATAATTTGATTGCTTAAATCGCATTTTCTCGACGAGCTGAGCACGTTTTCTGAAATGTGCTCCTCCCGTCACTCTGGTTGGGTGCGCAGAGTAAAAAGTGCTCTTGGCAGATAGAGAGTGCCGCGTTGACTGCTGCGCATGAAGAAATAACCACCTGCAACGTTTGGTTCAGGTTTTAGGTGCATTTTTAATTTTATTGCTTAAATCGCATTTTCTCGACGAGCTGAGCACGTTTTCTGAAATGTGCTCCCCCCGTCACTCTGGTTGGGTGCGCATAGTAAAAAGTGCTCTTGGCAGCTAGAGAGTGCCGCGTTGACCACTGCGCATGAAGAAATAACCGCCTGCAACGTTTGGTTTAGGTTTTGGGTGCATTTTTAATTTTATTGCTTAAATCGCATTTTCTCGTCGAGCTGAGCACGTTTTCTGAAATGTGCTCCTCCCGTCACTCTGGTTGGGTGCGCATAGTAAAAAGTGCTCTTGGCAGCTAGAGAGTGCCGCCTTGACCACTGCGCATGAAGAAATGACGATCTGCAACGTTTGGTTTAGGTTTTGGGTGCATTTTTAGTTTTATTGCTTAAATCGCATTTTCTCGTCGAGCTGAGCACGTTTTCTGAAATGTGCTCCTCCCGTCACTCTGGTTGGATGCGCATAGTAAAAAGTGCTCTTGGCAGCTAGAGAGTGCCGCGTTGACCACTGCGCATGAAGAAATAACCACCTGCAACGTTTGGTTTAGGTTTTGGGTGCATTTTTAATTTTATTGCTTAAATCGCATTTTCTGGACGAGCTGAGCACGTTTTCTGAAATGTGCTCCTCCCGTCACTCTGGTTGGGTGCGCATTGTAAAAAGTGCTCTTGGCAGCTAGAGAGTGCCGCGTTGACCACTGCACATGAAGAAATAACCACATGCAAGTTTGGTTTAGGTTTTAGGTGCATTTTTAATTTTATTGCTTAAATCGCATTTTCTCGACGAGCTGAGCACGTTTTCTGAAATGTGCTCCTCCCGTCACTCTGGTTGGGTGTGCATAGTAAAAAGTGCTCTTGGCAGCTCGAGAGTGCCACGTTGACCACTGCGCATGAAGAAATGACCATCTGCAACGTTTGGTTTAGGTTTTAGGTGCATTTTTAATTTTATTGCGTAAATCGCATTTTCTCGACGAGCTAAACACGTTTTCTGAAATGTGCTCCTCCCGTCACTCTGGTTGGGTGCGCATAGTAAAACGTGCTCTTGGCAGCTAGAGAGTTCCGCGTTGACCATTGCGCATAAAGAAATAACCACCTGCAACGTTATGTTTAGGTTTTATGTGCATTTTTAATTTTATTGCTTAAATCGCATTTTCTCGACGAGCCGAGCACGTTTTCTGAAATGTGCTCCTCCCGTCACTCTGGTTGGGTGCGCATAGTAAAAAGTGCTCTTGGCAGCTAGAGAGTGCCGCGTTGACCACTGCGCATGAAGAAATAACCACCTGCAACGTTTGGTTTAGGTTTTGGGTGCATTTTTAATTTTATTGCTTAAATCGCATTTTCTCGACGAGCTGAGCACATTTTCTGAAATGTGCTCCTCCCGTCACTCTGGTTGGGTGCGCATAGTAAAAAGTGCTCTTGGCAGCTAGAGAGTGCCGCGTTGACCACTGCGCATGAAGAAATAACCACCTGCAACGTTATGTTTAGGTTTTAGGTGCATTTTTAATTTTATTGCTTAAATAGCATTTTCTCGACGAGCTGAGCACGTTTTCTGAAATGTGCTCCTCCCGTCACTCTGGTTGGGTGCTCATAGTAAAAAGTGCTCTTGGCAGCTAGAGAGTGCCGCGTTGACCACTGCACATGAAGAAATAACCACATGCAAGTTTGGTTTAGGTTTTAGGTGCATTTTTAATTTTATTGCTTAAATCGCATTTTCTCGACGAGCTGAGCACGTTTTCTGAAATGTGCTCCTCCCGTCACTCTGGTTGGGTGTGCATAGTAAAAAGTGCTCTTGGCAGCTAGAGAGTGCCGCGTTGACCACTGCGCATGAAGAAATGACCACCTGCAACGTTTGGTTTAGGTTTTAGGTGCATTTTTAATTTTATTGCTTAAATCGCATTTTCTCGACGAGCTGAGCACGTTTTCTGAAATGTGCTCCTCCCGTCACTCTGGTTGGGTGTGCATAGTAAAAAGTGCTCTTGGCAGCTCGAGAGTGCCGCGTTGACCACTGCGCATGAAGAAATGACCATCTGCAACGTTTGGTTTAGGTTTTAGGTGCATTTTTAATTTTATTGCTTAAATCGCATTTTCTCGTCGAGCTGAGCACGTTTTCTGAAATGTGCTCCTCCCGTCACTCTGGTTGGGTGCGCATAGTAAAAACTGCTCTTGGCAGCTAGAGAGTCCCGCGTTGACCATTGCGCATGAAGAAATAAACACCTGCAACGTTTGGTTTAGGTTTTAGGTGCATTTTTAATTTTATTGCTTAAATCGCATTTTCTCGACGAGCTGAGCACGTTTTCTGAAATGTGCTCCTCCCGTCACTCTGGTTGGGTGCGCATAGTAAAAAGTGTTCTTGGCAGCTAGAGAGTGCCGCGTTGACCACTGCGCATGAAGAAATGACCACCTGCAACGTTTGGTTTAGGTTTTAGGTGCATTTTTAATTTTATTGCTTAAATCGCATTTTCTCGACGAGCTGAGCACGTTTTCTGAAATGTGCTCCTCCCGTCACTCTGGTTGGGTGCGCATAGTAAAAAGTGCTCTTGGCAGCTAGAGAGTGCCGCGTTGACCACTGCGCATGAAGAAATAACCACCTGCAACGTTTGGTTTAGGTTTTGGGTGCATTATTAATTTTATTGCTTAAATCGCATTTTCTCGTCGAGCTGAGCACGTTTTCTGAAATGTGCTCCTCCCGTCACTCTGGTTGGGTGCGCATAGTAATAAGTGCTCTTGGCAGCGAGAGAGTGCCGCGTTGACCACTGCGCATGAAGAAATGACCATCTGCAACGTTTGGTTTAGGTTTTGGGTGCATTTTTAATTTTATTGCTTAAATCGCATTTTCTCGACGAGCTGAGCACGTTTTCTGAAATGTGCTCCTCCCGTCACTCTGGTTGGGTGCGCATAGTAAAAAGTGCTCTTGGCAGCTAGAGAATGCCGCGTTGACCACTGCGCATGAAGAAATGACCATCTGCAACGTTTGTTTTAGGTTTTAGGTGCATTTTTAATTTTATTGCTTAAATCGCATTTTCTCGACGAGCTGAGCACGTTTTCTGAAATGTGCTCCTCCCGTCACTCTGGTTGGGTGTGCATAGTAAAAAGTGCTCTTGGCAGCTAGAGAGTGCCGCGTTGACTGCTGCACATGAAGAAATAACCACCCCCAACGTTTGGTTTAGGTTTTAGGTGCATTTTTAATTTTATTGCTTAAATCGCATTATCTCGACGAGCTGAGCACGTTTTCTGAAATGTGCTCCTCCCGTCACTCTGGTTGGGTGCGCATAGTAAAAAGTGCTCTTGGCAGCTAGAGAGTGCCGCCTTAACCGCTGCGCATGAAGAAATAACCCCCTGCAACGTTTGGTTTAGGTTTTGGGTGCATTTTTAATTTTATTGCTTAAATCGCATTTTCTCGACGAGCTGAGCACGTTTTCTGAAATGTGCTCCTCCCGTCACTCTGGTTGGGTGCGCATAGTAAAAAGTGCTCTTGGCAGCTAGAGAGTGCCGCGTTGACCACTGCGCATGAAGAAATAACCACCCGCAACGTTTGGTTTAGGTTTTAGGTGCATTTTTAATTTTATTGCTTAAATCGCATTTTCTCGACGAGCTGAGCACGTTTTCTGAAATGTGCTCCTCCCGTCACTCTGGTTGGGTGTGCATAGTAAAAAGTGCTCTTGGCAGCTAGAGAGTGCCGCGTTGACCACTGCCCATGAAGAAATGACCATCTGCAACGTTTGGTTTAGGTTTTGGGTGCATTTTTAATTTTATTGCTTAAATCGCATTTTCTCGACGAGCTGAGCACGTTTTCTGAAATGTGCTCCTTCCGTCACTCTGGTTGGGTGCGCATAGTAAAAAGAGCTCTTGCCAGCTAGAGAGTGTCGCGTTGACCATTGCGCATGAAGAAATAACCACCTGCAACGTTTGGTTTAGGTTTTAGGTGCATTTTTAATTTTATTGCTTAAATCGCATTTTCTCGACGAGCTGAGCACGTTTTCTGAAATGTGCTCCTCCCGTCACTCTGGTTGGGTGCGCATAGTAAAAAGTGCTCTTGGCAGCTAGAGAGTGCGGCGTTAAACACTGCGCATGAAGAAATAACCACCTGCAACGTTTGGTTTAGGTTTTAGGTGCATTTATAATTTGATTGCTTAAATCGCATTTTCTCGACGAGCTGAGCACGTTTTCTGAAATGTGCTCCTCCCGTCACTCTGGTTGGGTGCGCAGAGTAAAAAGTGCTCTTGGCAGATAGAGAGTGCCGCGTTGACTGCTGCGCATGAAGAAATAACCACCTGCAACGTTTGGTTCAGGTTTTAGGTGCATTTTTAATTTTATTGCTTAAATCGCATTTTCTCGACGAGCTGAGCACGTTTTCTGAAATGTGCTCCCCCCGTCACTCTGGTTGGGTGCGCATAGTAAAAAGTGCTCTTGGCAGCTAGAGAGTGCCGCGTTGACCACTGCGCATGAAGAAATAACCGCCTGCAACGTTTGGTTTAGGTTTTGGGTGCATTTTTAATTTTATTGCTTAAATCGCATTTTCTCGTCGAGCTGAGCACGTTTTCTGAAATGTGCTCCTCCCGTCACTCTGGTTGGGTGCGCATAGTAAAAAGTGCTCTTGGCAGCTAGAGAGTGCCGCCTTGACCACTGCGCATGAAGAAATGACGATCTGCAACGTTTGGTTTAGGTTTTGGGTGCATTTTTAGTTTTATTGCTTAAATCGCATTTTCTCGTCGAGCTGAGCACGTTTTCTGAAATGTGCTCCTCCCGTCACTCTGGTTGGATGCGCATAGTAAAAAGTGCTCTTGGCAGCTAGAGAGTGCCGCGTTGACCACTGCGCATGAAGAAATAACCACCTGCAACGTTTGGTTTAGGTTTTGGGTGCATTTTTAATTTTATTGCTTAAATCGCATTTTCTGGACGAGCTGAGCACGTTTTCTGAAATGTGCTCCTCCCGTCACTCTGGTTGGGTGCGCATTGTAAAAAGTGCTCTTGGCAGCTAGAGAGTGCCGCGTTGACCACTGCGCATGAAGAAATGACCATCTGCAACGTTTGGTTTAGGTTTTGGGTGCATTTTTAATTTTATTGCTTAAATCGCATTTTCTCGACGAGCTGAGCACGTTTTCTGAAATGTGCTCCTCCCGTCACTCTGGTTGGGTGCGCATAGTAAAAAGTGCTCTTGGCAGCTAGAGAGTGCCGCGTTGACCACTGCGCATGAAGAAATAACCACCCGCAACGTTTGGTTTAGGTTTTAGGTGCATTTTTAATTTTATTGCTTAAATCGCATTTTCTCGACGAGCTGAGCACGTTTTCTGAAATGTGCTCCTCCCGTCACTCTGGTTGGGTGCGCATAGTAAAAAGTGCTCTTGGCAGCTAGAGAGTGCCGCGTTGAACACTGCGCATGAAGAAATAACCACGTGCAACGTTTGTTTTAGGTTTTGGGTGCATTTTTAATTTTATTGCTTAAATCGCATTTTCTCGTCGAGCTGAGCACGTTTTCAGAAATGTGCTCCTCCCGTCACTCCGGTTGGGTGTGCATAGTAAAAAGTGCTCTTGGCAGCTAGAGAGTGCCGCGATGACCACTGCGCATGAAGAAATGACCATCTGCAACGTTTGGTTTAGGTTTTGGGTGCATTTTTAATTTTATTGCTTAAATCGCATTTTCTCGACGAGCTGAGCACGTTTTCTGAAATGTCCTCCTCCCGTCACTCTGGTTGGGTGCGCATAGTAAAAAGTGCTCTTGGCAGCTAGAGAGTGTCGCGTTGACCACTGCTCATGAAGAAATGACCATCTGCAACGTTTGGTTTAGGTTTTAGGTGCATTTTTAATTTTATTGCTTAAATCGCATTTTCTCGACGAGCTGAGCATGTTTTCTGAAATGTGCTCCTCCCGTCACTCTGGTTGGGTGCGCATAGTAAAAAGTGCTCTTGGCAGCTAGAGAGTGCCGCGTTGACCACTGCGCATGAAGAAATGACCATCTACAACGTTTGGTTTAGGTTTTAGGTGCATTTTTAATTTTATTGCTTTAATCGCATTTTCTCGACGAGCTGAGCACGTTTTCTGAAATGTGCTCCTCCCGTCACTCTGGTTGGGTGCGCATAGTAAAAAGTGCTCTTGGCAGCTAGAGAGTGCCGCGTTGACCACTGCGCATGAAGAAATAACCACCTGCAACGTTTGGTTTAGGTTTTAGGTGCATTTTTAATTTTATTGCTTAAATCGCATTTTCTCGACGAGCTGAGCACGTTTTCTGAAATGTGCTCCTCCCGTCACTCTGGTCGGGTGCGCATAGTAAAAAGTGCTCTTGGCAGCTAGAGAGTGCCGCGTTGACTGCTGCACATGAAGAAATAACCACCCCCAACGTTCGGTTTAGGTTTTAGGTGCATTTTTAATTTTATTGCTTAAATCGCATTTTCTCGACGAGCTGAGCACGTTTTCTGAAATGTGCTCCTCCCGTCACTCTGGTTGGGTGCGCATAGTAAAAAGTGCTCTTGGCAGCTAGAGAGTGCCGCGTTGACTGCTGCGCATGAAGAAATAACCACCTGCAACGTTTGGTTTAGGTTTTAGGTGCATTTTTAATTTTATTGCTTAAATCGCATTTTCTCGACGAGCTGAGCACGTTTTCTGAAATGTGCTCCTCCCGTCACTCTGGTTGGGTGCGCATAGTAAAAAGTGCTCTTGGCAGCTAGAGAGTGCCGCGTTGACCACTGCGCATGAAGAAATAACCACGTGCAACGTTTGTTTTAGGTTTTGGGTGCATTTTTAATTTTATTGCTTAAATCGCATTTTCTCGTCGAGCTGAGCACGTTTTCTGAAATGTGCTCCTCCCGTCACTCTGGTTGGGTGCGCATAGTAAAAAGTGCTCTTGGCAGCTAGAGAGTGCCGCGTTGACCACTGCGCATGAAGAAATGACCATCTGCAACGTTTGGTTAAGGTTTTAGGTGCATTTTTAATTTTATTGCTTAAATCGCATTTTCTCGACGAGCTGAGCACGTTTTCTGAAATGTGCTCCTCCCGTCACTCTGGTTGGGTGCGCATAGTAAAAAGTGCTCTTGGCAGCTAGAGAGTGCCGCGTTGACCACTGCACATGAAGAAATAACCACCTGCAAGTTTGGTTTAGGTTTTAGGTGCATTTTTAATTGTATTGCTTAAATCGCAATTTCTCGACGAGCTGAGCACGTTTTCTGAAATGTGCTCCTCCCGTCACTCTGGTTGGGTGCCCATAGTAAAAAGTGCTCTTGGCAGCTAGAGAGTGCCGCGTTGACCACCTCGCATGAAGAAATAACCACCCGCAACGTTTGGTTTAGGTTTTAGGTGCATTTTTAATTTTATTGCTTAAATCGCATTTTCTCGACGAGCTGAGCACGTTTTGTGAAATGTGCTCCTCCCGTCACTCTGGTTGGGTGCGCATAGTAAAAAGTGCTCTTGGCAGCTAGAGAGTGCCGCGTTGACCACTGCGCATGAAGAAATAACCACCCGCAACGTTTGGTTTAGGTTTTGGGTGCATTTTCAATTTTATTGCTTAAATCGCATTTTCTCGACGAGCTGAGCACATTTTCTGAAATGGGCTCCTCCCGTCACTCTGGTTGGGTGCGCATAGTAAAAAGTGCTCTTGGCAGCTAGAGAGTGCCGCGTTGACCACTGCGCATGAAGAACTGACCATCTGCAACGTTTGGTTTAGGTTTTGGGTGCATTTTTAATTTTATTGCTTAAATCGCATTTTCTCGACGAGCTGAGCACGTGTTCTGAAATGTGCTCCTCCCGTCACTCTGGTCGGGTGCGCATAGTAAAAAGTGCTCTTGGCAGCTAGAGAGTGCCGCGTTGACTGCTGCACATGAAGAAATAACCACCCCCAACGTTTGGTTTAGGTTTTAGGTGCATTTTTAATTTTATTGCTTAAATCGCATTTTCTCGACGAGCCGAGCACGTTTTCTGAAATGTGCTCCTCCCGTCACTCTGGTTGGGTGCGCATAGTAAAAAGTGCTCTTGGCAGCTAGAGAGTGCCGCGTTGACCACTGCGCATGAAGAAATAACCACCTGCAACGTTTACTTTAGGTTTTAGGTGCATTTTTAATTTTATTGCTTAAATCGCATTTTCTCGACGAGCTGAGCACGTTTTCTGAAATGTGCTCCTCCCGTCACTCTGGTTGGGTGCGCATAGTAAAAAGTGCTCTTGGCAGCTAGAGAGTGCCGCGTTGACCTCTGCGCATGAAGAAATGACCATCTGCAACGTTTGGTTTAGGTTTTAGGTGCATTTTTAATTTTATTGCTTAAATCGCATTTTCTCGACGAGCTGAGCACGTTTTCTGAAATGTGCTCCTCCCGTCACTCTGGTTGGGTGTGCATAGTAAAAAGTGCTCTTGGCAGCTCGAGAGTGCCGCGTTGACCACTGCGCATGAAGAAATGACCATCTGCAACGTTTGGTTTAGGTTTTAGGTGCATTTTTAATTTTATTGCTTAAATCGCATTTTCTCGTCGAGCTGAGCACGTTTTCTGAAATGTGCTCCTCCCGTCACTCTGGTTGGGTGCGCATAGTAAAAAGTGCTCTTGGCAGCTAGAGAGTGCCGCGTTGACCATTGCGCATGAAGAAATAAACACCTGCAACGTTTGGTTTAGGTTTTAGGTGCATTTTTAATTTTATTGCTTAAATCGCATTTTCTCGACGAGCTGAGCACGTTTTCTGAAATGTGCTCCTCCCGTCACTCTGGTTGGGTGCGCATAGTAAAAAGTGCTCTTGGCAGCTAGAGAGTGCCGCGTTGACCACTGCGCATGAAGAAATGACCACCTGCAACGTTTGGTTTAGGTTTTAGGTGCATTTTTAATTTTATTGCTTAAATCGCATTTTCTCGACGAGCTGAGCACGTTTTCTGAAATGTGCTCCTCCCGTCACTCTGGTTGGGTGCGCATAGTAAAAAGTGCTCTTGGCAGCTAGAGAGTGCCGCGTTGACCACTGCGCATGAAGAAATAACCACCTGCAACGTTATGTTTAGGTTTTATGTGCATTTTTAATTTTATTGCTTAAATCGCATTTTCTCGACGAGCCGAGCACGTTTTCTGAAATGTGCTCCTCCCGTCACTCTGGTTGGGTGCGCATAGTAAAAAGTGCTCTTGGCAGCTAGAGAGTGCCGCGTTGACCACTGCTCATGAAGAAATGACCATCTGCAACGTTTGGTTTAGGTTTTAGGTGCATTTTTAGTTTTATTGCTTAAATCGCATTTTCTCGACGAGCTGAGCACGTTTTCTGAAATGTGCTCCTCCCGTCACTCTGGTTGGGTGCGCATAGTAAAAAGTGCTCTTGGGAGCTAGAGAGTGCCGCGTTGACCACTGCGCATGAAGAAATAACCACCTGCAACGTTTGGTTTAGGTTTTGGATGCATTTTTAATTTTATTGCTTAAATCGAATTTTCTCGACAGGCTGAGCACGTTTTCTGAAATGTGCTCCTCCCGTCACTCTTGTTGGGTGCGCATAGTAAAAAGTGCTCTTGGCAGCGAGAGAGTGCCGCGTTGACCACTGCGCATGAAGAAATAACCACCTGCAACGTTTGGTTTAGGTTTTAGGTGCATTTTTAATTGTATTGCTTAAATCGCATTTTCTCGACGAGCTGAGCACGTTTTCTGAAATGTGCTCCTCCCGTCACTCTGGTTGGGTGCGCATAGTAAAAAGTGCTCTTGGCAGCTAGAGAGTGCCGCGTTGACCACTGCGCATGAAGAAATAACCACCTGCAACGTTTGATTTAGGTTGTGGGTGCATTTTTAATTTTATTGCTTAAATCGCATTTTCTCGACGAGCTGAGCACGTTTTCTGAAATGTGCTCCTCCCGTCACTCTGGTTGGGTGCGCATAGTAAAAAGTGCTCTTGGCAGCTAGAGAGTGCCGCGTAAAACACTGCGCATGAAGAAATAACCACCTGCAACGTTTGGTTTAGGTTTTGGGTGCATTTTTAATTTTATTGCTTAAATCGCATTTTCTCGACGAGCTGAGCACGTTTTCTGAAATGTGCTCCTCCCGTCACTCTGGTTGGGTGTGCATAGTAAAAAGTGCTCTTGGCAGCTCGAGAGTGCCGCGTTGACCACTGCGCATGAAGAAATGACCATCTGCAACGTTTGGTTTAGGTTTTATGTGCATTTTTAATTTTATTGCTTAAATCGCATTTTCTCGACGAGCCGAGCACGTTTTCTGAAATGTGCTCCTCCCGTCACTCTGGTTGGGTGCGCATAGTAAAAAGTGCTCTTGGCAGCTAGAGAGTGCCGCGTTGACCACTGCTCATGAAGAAATGACCATCTGCAACGTTTGGTTTAGGTTTTAGGTGCATTTTTAGTTTTATTGCTTAAATCGCATTTTCTCGACGAGCTGAGCACGTTTTCTGAAATGTGCTCCTCCCGTCACTCTGGTTGGGTGCGCATAGTAAAAAGTGCTCTTGGGAGCTAAAGAGTGCCGCGTTGACCACTGCGCATGAAGAAATAACCACCTGCAACGTTTGGTTTAGGTTTTGGGTGCATTTTTAATTTTATTGCTTAAATCGAATTTGCTCGACGAGCTGAGCACGTTTTCTGAAATGTGCTCCTCCCGTCACTCTTGTTGGGTGCGCATAGAAAAAAGTGCTCTTGGCAGCTAGAGAGTGCCGTGTTGACCACTGCGCATAAAGAAATAACCACCTGCAACGTTTGGTTTAGGTTTTAGGTGCATTTTTAATTTTATTGCTTAAATCGCATTTTCTGGACGAGCTGAGCACGTTTTCTGAAATGTGCTCCTCCCGTCACTCTGGTTGGGTGCGCATAGTAAAAAGTGCTCTTGGCAGCTAGAGAGTGCCGCGTTGACTGCTGCGCATGAAGAAATAACCACCTGCAACGTTTGGTTTAGGTTTTAGGTGCATTTTTAATTTTATTGCTTAAATCGCATTTTCTCGACGAGCTGAGCACGTTTTCTGAAATGTGCTCCTCCCGTCACTCTGGTTGGGTGCGCATAGTAAAAAGTGCTCTTGGCAGCTAGAGAGTGCCGCGTTGACCACTGCGCATGAAGAAATGACCATCTGCAACGTTTGGTTTAGGTTTTGGGTGCATTTTTAATTTTATTGCTTAAATCGCATTTTCTCGACGAGCTGAGCACGTTTTCTGAAATGTGCTCCTCCCGTCACTCTGGTCGGGTGCGCATAGTAAAAAGTGCTCTTGGCAGCTAGAGAGTGCCGCGTTGACCACTGCGCATGAAGAAATGACCATCTGCAACGTGTGGTTTAGGTTTTAGGTGCATTCTTAATTTTATTGCTTTAATCGCATTTTCTCGACGAGCTGAGCACGTTTTCTGAAATGTGCTCCTCCCGTCACTCTGGTTGGGTGCGCATAGTAAAAAGTGCTCTTGGCAGCTAGAGAGTGCCGCGTTGACCATTGCGCATGAAGAAATAACCACCTGCAACGTTTGGTTTAGGTTTTAGGTGCATTTTTAATTTTATTGCTTAAATCGCATTTTCTCGACGAGCTGAGCACGTTTTCTGAAATGTGCTCCTCCCGTCACTCTGGTTGGGTGCGCATAGTAAAAAGTGCTCTTGGCAGCTAGAGAGTGCCGCGTTGAACACTGCGCATGAAGAAATAACCACGTGCAACGTTTTTTTTAGGTTTTGGGTGCATTTTTAATTTTATTGCTTAAATCGCATTTTCTCGTCGAGCTGAGCACGTTTTCAGAAATGTGCTCCTCCCGTCACTCCGGTTGGGTGTGCATAGTAAAAAGTGCTCTTGGCAGCTAGAGAGTGCCGCGTTGACCACTGCGCATGAAGAAATGACCATCTGCAACGTTTGGTTTAGGTTTTGGGTGCATTTTTAATTTTATTGCTTAAATCGCATTTTCTCGACGAGCTGAGCACGTTTTCTGAAATGTCCTCCTCCCGTCACTCTGGTTGGGTGAGCATAGTAAAAAGTGCTCTTGGCAGCTAGAGAGTGTCGCGTTGACCACTGCTCATGAAGAAATGACCATCTGCAACGTTTGGTTTAGGTTTTAGGTGCATTTTTAATTTTATTGCTTAAATCGCATTTTCTCGACGAGCTGAGCATGTTTTCTGAAATGTGCCCCTCCCGTCACTCTGGTTGGGTGCGCATAGTAAAAAGTGCTCTTGGCAGCTAGAGAGTGCCGCGTTGACCACTGCGCATGAAGAAATGACCATCTCCAACGTTTGGTTTAGGTTTTAGGTGCATTTTTAATTTTATTGCTTTAATCGCATTTTCTCGACGAGCTGAGCACGTTTTCTGAAATCTGCTCCTCCCGTCACTCTGGTTGGGTGCGCATAGTAAAAAGTGCTCTTGGCAGCTAGAGAGTGCCGCGTTGACCACTGCGCATGAAGAAATAACCACCTGCAACGTTTGGTTTAGGTTTTAGGTGCATTTTTAATTTTATTGCTTAAATCGCATTTTCTCGACGAGCTGAGCACGTTTTCTGAAATGTGCTCCTCCCGTCACTCTGGTCGGGTGCGCATAGTAAAAAGTGCTCTTGGCAGCTAGAGAGTGCCGCGTTGACTGCTGCACATGAAGAAATAACCACCCCCAACGTTTGGTTTAGGTTTTAGGTGCATTTTTAATTTTATTGCTTAAATCGCATTTTCTCGACGAGCTGAGTGCGTTTTCTGAAATGTGCTCCTCCCGTCACTCTGGTTGGGTGCGCATATTAAAAAGTGCTCTTGGCAGCTAGAGAGTGCCGCGTTGACCACTGCGCATGAAGAAATGACCATCTGCAACGTTTGGTTTAGGTTTTAGGTGCATTTTTAATTTTATTGCTTAAATCGCATTTTCTCGACGAGCTGAGCACGTTTTCTGAAATGTGCTCCTCCCGTCACTCTGGTTGGGTGCGCATAGTAAAAAGTGCTCTTGGCAGCTAGAAAGTGCCGCGTTGCCCACTGCGCATGAATAAATAACCACCTGCAACGTTTGGTTTAGGTTTTAGGTGCATTTTTAATTTTATTGCTTAAATCGCATTTTCTCGACGAGCTGAACACGTTTTCTGAAATGCGCTCCTCCCGTCACTCTGGTTGGGTGCGCATAGTAAAAAGTGCTCTTGGCAGCTAGAGAGTGCCGCGTTGACCACTGCGCATGAAAAAAAGACCATCTGCAACGTTTGGTTTAGGTTTTGGGTGCATTTTTAATTTTATTGCTTAAATCGCATTTTCTCGACGAGCTGAGCACATTTTCTGAAATGTGCTCCTCCCGTCACTCTGGTTGGGTGCGCATAGTAAAAAGTGCTCTTGGCAGCTAGAGAGTGCCGCGTTGACCACTGTGCATGAAGAACTGACCATCTGCAACGTTTGGTTTAGGTTTTGGGTGCATTTTTAATTTTATTGCTTAAATCGCATTTTCTCGTCGAGCTGAGCACGTTTTCTGAAATGTGCTCCTCCCGTCACTCTGGTTGGGTGCGCATAGTAAAAAGTGCTCTTGGCAGCTAGAGAGTGCCGCGTTGACCACTGCGCATGAAGAAATAACCACCTGCAACGTTTGGTTTAGGTTTTGGGTGCATTTTTAATTTTATTGCTTAAATCGCATTTTCTCGACGAGCTGAGCACATTTTCTGAAATGTGCTCCTCCCGTCACTCTGGTTGGGTGCGCATAGTAAAAAGTGCTCTTGGCAGCTAGAGAGTGCCGCGTTGACCACTGCGCATGAAGAACTGACCATCTGCAACGTTTGGTTTAGGTTTTGGGTGCATTTTTAATTTTATTGCTTAAATCGCATTTTCTCGACGAGCTGAGCACGTTTTCTGAAATGTGCTCCTCCCGTCACTCTTGTTGGGTGCGCATAGTAAAAAGTGCTCTTGGCAGCGAGAGAGTGCCGCGTTGACCACTGCGCATGAAGAAATAACCACCTGCAACGTTTGGTTTAGGTTTTAGGTGCATTTTTAATTGTATTGCTTAAATCGCATTTTCTCGACGAGCTGAGCACGTTTTCTGAAATGTGCTCCTCCCGTCACTCTGGTTGGGTGCGCATAGTAAAAAGTGCTCTTGGCAGCTAGAGAGTGCCGCGTTGACCACTGCGCATGAAGAAATAACCACCTGCAACGTTTGATTTAGGTTGTGGGTGCATTTTTAATTTTATTGCTTAAATCGCATTTTCTCGACGAGCTGAGCACGTTTTCTGAAATGTGCTCCTCCCGTCACTCTGGTTGGGTGCGCATAGTAAAAAGTGCTCTTGGCAGCTAGAGAGTGCCGCGTAAAACACTGCGCATGAAGAAATAACCACCTGCAACGTTTGGTTTAGGTTTTGGGTGCATTTTTAATTTTATTGCTTAAATCGCATTTTCTCGACGAGCTGAGCACGTTTTCTGAAATGTGCTCCTCCCGTCACTCTGGTTGGGTGTGCATAGTAAAAAGTGCTCTTGGCAGCTCGAGAGTGCCGCGTTGACCACTGCGCATGAAGAAATGACCATCTGCAACGTTTGGTTTAGGTTTTATGTGCATTTTTAATTTTATTGCTTAAATCGCATTTTCTCGACGAGCCGAGCACGTTTTCTGAAATGTGCTCCTCCCGTCACTCTGGTTGGGTGCGCATAGTAAAAAGTGCTCTTGGCAGCTAGAGAGTGCCGCGTTGACCACTGCTCATGAAGAAATGACCATCTGCAACGTTTGGTTTAGGTTTTAGGTGCATTTTTAGTTTTATTGCTTAAATCGCATTTTCTCGACGAGCTGAGCACGTTTTCTGAAATGTGCTCCTCCCGTCACTCTGGTTGGGTGCGCATAGTAAAAAGTGCTCTTGGGAGCTAAAGAGTGCCGCGTTGACCACTGCGCATGAAGAAATAACCACCTGCAACGTTTGGTTTAGGTTTTGGGTGCATTTTTAGTTTTATTGCTTAAATCGAATTTGCTCGACGAGCTGAGCACGTTTTCTGAAATGTGCTCCTCCCGTCACTCTTGTTGGGTGCGCATAGAAAAAAGTGCTCTTGGCAGCTAGAGAGTGCCGTGTTGACCACTGCGCATAAAGAAATAACCACCTGCAACGTTTGGTTTAGGTTTTAGGTGCATTTTTAATTTTATTGCTTAAATCGCATTTTCTGGACGAGCTGAGCACGTTTTCTGAAATGTGCTCCTCCCGTCACTCTGGTTGGGTGCGCATAGTAAAAAGTGCTCTTGGCAGCTAGAGAGTGCCGCGTTGACTGCTGCGCATGAAGAAATAACCACCTGCAACGTTTGGTTTAGGTTTTAGGTGCATTTTTAATTTTATTGCTTAAATCGCATTTTCTCGACGAGCTGAGCACGTTTTCTGAAATGTGCTCCTCCCGTCACTCTGGTTGGGTGCGCATAGTAAAAAGTGCTCTTGGCAGCTAGAGAGTGCCGCGTTGACCACTGCGCATGAAGAAATGACCATCTGCAACGTTTGGTTTAGGTTTTGGGTGCATTTTTAATTTTATTGCTTAAATCGCATTTTCTCGTCGAGCTGAGCACGTTTTCTGAAATGTGCTCCTCCCGTCACTCTGGTTGGGTGCGCATAGTAAAAAGTGCTCTTGGCAGCTAGAGAGTGCCGCGTTGACCATTGCGCATGAAGAAATAACCACCTGCAACGTTTGGTTTAGGTTTTAGGTGCATTTTTAATTTTATTGCTTAAATCGCATTTTCTCGACGAGCTGAGCACGTTTTCTGAAATGTGCTCCTCCCGTCACTCTGGTTGGGTGCGCATAGTAAAAAGTGCTCTTGGCAGCTAGAGAGTGCCGCGTTGAACACTGCGCATGAAGAAATAACCACGTGCAACGTTTTTTTTAGGTTTTGGGTGCATTTTTAATTTTATTGCTTAAATCGCATTTTCTCGTCGAGCTGAGCACGTTTTCAGAAATGTGCTCCTCCCGTCACTCCGGTTGGGTGTGCATAGTAAAAAGTGCTCTTGGCAGGTAGAGAGTGCCGCGTTGACCACTGCGCATGAAGAAATGACCATCTGCAACGTTTGGTTTAGGTTTTGGGTGCATTTTTAATTTTATTGCTTAAATCGCATTTTCTCGACGAGCTGAGCACGTTTTCTGAAATGTCCTCCTCCCGTCACTCTGGTTGTGTGCGCATAGTAAAAAGTGCTCTTGGCAGCTAGAGAGTGTCGCGTTGACCACTGCTCATGAAGAAATGACCATCTGCAACGTTTGGTTTAGGTTTTAGGTGCATTTTTAATTTTATTGCTTAAATCGCATTTTCTCGACGAGCTGAGCATGTTTTCTGAAATGTGCTCCTCCCGTCACTCTGGTTGGGTGCGCATAGTAAAAAGTGCTCTTGGCAGCTAGAGAGTGCCGCGTTAACCACTGCGCATGAAGAACTGACCATCTGCAACGTTTGGTTTAGGTTTTGGGTGCATTTTTAATTTTATTGCTTAAATCGCATTTTCTCGACGAGCTGAGCACGTTTTCTGAAATGTGCTCCTCCCGTCACTCTTGTTGGGTGCGCATAGTAAAAAGTGCTCTTGGCAGCGAGAGAGTGCCGCGTTGACCACTGCGCATGAAGAAATAACCACCTGCAACGTTTGGTTTAGGTTTTAGGTGCATTTTTAATTGTATTGCTTAAATCGCATTTTCTCGACGAGCTGAGCACGTTTTCTGAAATGTGCTCCTCCCGTCACTCTGGTTGGGTGCGCATAGTAAAAAGTGCTCTTGGCAGCTAGAGAGTGCCGCGTTGACCACTGCGCATGAAGAAATAACCACCTGCAACGTTTGATTTAGGTTGTGGGTGCATTTTTAATTTTATTGCTTAAATCGCATTTTCTCGACGAGCTGAGCACGTTTTCTGAAATGTGCTCCTCCCGTCACTCTGGTTGGGTGCGCATAGTAAAAAGTGCTCTTGGCAGCTAGAGAGTGCCGCGTAAAACACTGCGCATGAAGAAATAACCACCTGCAACGTTTGGTTTAGGTTTTGGGTGCATTTTTAATTTTATTGCTTAAATCGCATTTTCTCGACGAGCTGAGCACGTTTTCTGAAATGTGCTCCTCCCGTCACTCTGGTTGGGTGTGCATAGTAAAAAGTGCTCTTGGCAGCTCGAGAGTGCCGCGTTGACCACTGCGCATGAAGAAATGACCATCTGCAACGTTTGGTTTAGGTTTTATGTGCATTTTTAATTTTATTGCTTAAATCGCATTTTCTCGACGAGCCGAGCACGTTTTCTGAAATGTGCTCCTCCCGTCACTCTGGTTGGGTGCGCATAGTAAAAAGTGCTCTTGGCAGCTAGAGAGTGCCGCGTTGACCACTGCTCATGAAGAAATGACCATCTGAACGTTTGGTTTAGGTTTTAGGTGCATTTTTAGTTTTATTGCTTAAATCGCATTTTCTCGACGAGCTGAGCACGTTTTCTGAAATGTGCTCCTCCCGTCACTCTGGTTGGGTGCGCATAGTAAAAAGTGCTCTTGGGAGCTAAAGAGTGCCGCGTTGACCACTGCGCATGAAGAAATAACCACCTGCAACGTTTGGTTTAGGTTTTGGGTGCATTTTTAGTTTTATTGCTTAAATCGAATTTGCTCGACGAGCTGAGCACGTTTTCTGAAATGTGCTCCTCCCGTCACTCTTGTTGGGTGCGCATAGAAAAAAGTGCTCTTGGCAGCTAGAGAGTGCCGTGTTGACCACTGCGCATAAAGAAATAACCACCTGCAACGTTTGGTTTAGGTTTTAGGTGCATTTTTAATTTTATTGCTTAAATCGCATTTTCTGGACGAGCTGAGCACGTTTTCTGAAATGTGCTCCTCCCGTCACTCTGGTTGGGTGCGCATAGTAAAAAGTGCTCTTGGCAGCTAGAGAGTGCCGCGTTGACTGCTGCGCATGAAGAAATAACCACCTGCAACGTTTGGTTTAGGTTTTAGGTGCATTTTTAATTTTATTGCTTAAATCGCATTTTCTCGACGAGCTGAGCACGTTTTCTGAAATGTGCTCCTCCCGTCACTCTGGTTGGGTGCGCATAGTAAAAAGTGCTCTTGGCAGCTAGAGAGTGCCGCGTTGACCACTGCGCATGAAGAAATGACCATCTGCAACGTTTGGTTTAGGTTTTGGGTGCATTTTTAATTTTATTGCTTAAATCGCATTTTCTCGTCGAGCTGAGCACGTTTTCTGAAATGTGCTCCTCCCGTCACTCTGGTTGGGTGCGCATAGTAAAAAGTGCTCTTGGCAGCTAGAGAGTGCCGCGTTGACCATTGCGCATGAAGAAATAACCACCTGCAACGTTTGGTTTAGGTTTTAGGTGCATTTTTAATTTTATTGCTTAAATCGCATTTTCTCGACGAGCTGAGCACGTTTTCTGAAATGTGCTCCTCCCGTCACTCTGGTTGGGTGCGCATAGTAAAAAGTGCTCTTGGCAGCTAGAGAGTGCCGCGTTGAACACTGCGCATGAAGAAATAACCACGTGCAACGTTTTTTTTAGGTTTTGGGTGCATTTTTAATTTTATTGCTTAAATCGCATTTTCTCGACGAGCTGAGCACATTTTCTGAAATGTGCTCCTCCCGTCACTCTGGTTGGGTGCGCATAGTAAAAAGTGCTCTTGGCAGCTAGAGAGTGCCGCGTTGACCACTGTGCATGAAGAACTGACCATCTGCAACGTTTGGTTTAGGTTTTGGGTGCATTTTTAATTTTATTGCTTAAATCGCATTTTCTCGTCGAGCTGAGCACGTTTTCTGAAATGTGCTCCTCCCGTCACTCTGGTTGGGTGCGCATAGTAAAAAGTGCTCTTGGCAGCTAGAGAGTGCCGCGTTGACCACTGCGCATGAAGAAATAACCACCTGCAACGTTTGGTTTAGGTTTTGGGTGCATTTTTAATTTTATTGCTTAAATCGCATTTTCTCGACGAGCTGAGCACATTTTCTGAAATGTGCTCCTCCCGTCACTCTGGTTGGGTGCGCATAGTAAAAAGTGCTCTTGGCAGCTAGAGAGTGCCGCGTTGACCACTGCGCATGAAGAACTGACCATCTGCAACGTTTGGTTTAGGTTTTGGGTGCATTTTTAATTTTATTGCTTAAATCGCATTTTCTCGACGAGCTGAGCACGTTTTCTGAAATGTGCTCCTCCCGTCACTCTTGTTGGGTGCGCATAGTAAAAAGTGCTCTTGGCAGCGAGAGAGTGCCGCGTTGACCACTGCGCATGAAGAAATAACCACCTGCAACGTTTGGTTTAGGTTTTAGGTGCATTTTTAATTGTATTGCTTAAATCGCATTTTCTCGACGAGCTGAGCACGTTTTCTGAAATGTGCTCCTCCCGTCACTCTGGTTGGGTGCGCATAGTAAAAAGTGCTCTTGGCAGCTAGAGAGTGCCGCGTTGACCACTGCGCATGAAGAAATAACCACCTGCAACGTTTGATTTAGGTTGTGGGTGCATTTTTAATTTTATTGCTTAAATCGCATTTTCTCGACGAGCTGAGCACGTTTTCTGAAATGTGCTCCTCCCGTCACTCTGGTTGGGTGCGCATAGTAAAAAGTGCTCTTGGCAGCTAGAGAGTGCCGCGTAAAACACTGCGCATGAAGAAATAACCACCTGCAACGTTTGGTTTAGGTTTTGGGTGCATTTTTAATTTTATTGCTTAAATCGCATTTTCTCGACGAGCTGAGCACGTTTTCTGAAATGTGCTCCTCCCGTCACTCTGGTTGGGTGTGCATAGTAAAAAGTGCTCTTGGCAGCTCGAGAGTGCCGCGTTGACCACTGCGCATGAAGAAATGACCATCTGCAACGTTTGGTTTAGGTTTTATGTGCATTTTTAATTTTATTGCTTAAATCGCATTTTCTCGACGAGCCGAGCACGTTTTCTGAAATGTGCTCCTCCCGTCACTCTGGTTGGGTGCGCATAGTAAAAAGTGCTCTTGGCAGCTAGAGAGTGCCGCGTTGACCACTGCTCATGAAGAAATGACCATCTGCAACGTTTGGTTTAGGTTTTAGGTGCATTTTTAGTTTTATTGCTTAAATCGCATTTTCTCGACGAGCTGAGCACGTTTTCTGAAATGTGCTCCTCCCGTCACTCTGGTTGGGTGCGCATAGTAAAAAGTGCTCTTGGGAGCTAAAGAGTGCCGCGTTGACCACTGCGCATGAAGAAATAACCACCTGCAACGTTTGGTTTAGGTTTTGGGTGCATTTTTAGTTTTATTGCTTAAATCGAATTTGCTCGACGAGCTGAGCACGTTTTCTGAAATGTGCTCCTCCCGTCACTCTTGTTGGGTGCGCATAGAAAAAAGTGCTCTTGGCAGCTAGAGAGTGCCGTGTTGACCACTGCGCATAAAGAAATAACCACCTGCAACGTTTGGTTTAGGTTTTAGGTGCATTTTTAATTTTATTGCTTAAATCGCATTTTCTGGACGAGCTGAGCACGTTTTCTGAAATGTGCTCCTCCCGTCACTCTGGTTGGGTGCGCATAGTAAAAAGTGCTCTTGGCAGCTAGAGAGTGCCGCGTTGACTGCTGCGCATGAAGAAATAACCACCTGCAACGTTTGGTTTAGGTTTTAGGTGCATTTTTAATTTTATTGCTTAAATCGCATTTTCTCGACGAGCTGAGCACGTTTTCTGAAATGTGCTCCTCCCGTCACTCTGGTTGGGTGCGCATAGTAAAAAGTGCTCTTGGCAGCTAGAGAGTGCCGCGTTGACCACTGCGCATGAAGAAATGACCATCTGCAACGTTTGGTTTAGGTTTTGGGTGCATTTTTAATTTTATTGCTTAAATCGCATTTTCTCGTCGAGCTGAGCACGTTTTCTGAAATGTGCTCCTCCCGTCACTCTGGTTGGGTGCGCATAGTAAAAAGTGCTCTTGGCAGCTAGAGAGTGCCGCGTTGACCATTGCGCATGAAGAAATAACCACCTGCAACGTTTGGTTTAGGTTTTAGGTGCATTTTTAATTTTATTGCTTAAATCGCATTTTCTCGACGAGCTGAGCACGTTTTCTGAAATGTGCTCCTCCCGTCACTCTGGTTGGGTGCGCATAGTAAAAAGTGCTCTTGGCAGCTAGAGAGTGCCGCGTTGAACACTGCGCATGAAGAAATAACCACGTGCAACGTTTTTTTTAGGTTTTGGGTGCATTTTTAATTTTATTGCTTAAATCGCATTTTCTCGTCGAGCTGAGCACGTTTTCAGAAATGTGCTCCTCCCGTCACTCCGGTTGGGTGTGCATAGTAAAAAGTGCTCTTGGCAGGTAGAGAGTGCCGCGTTGACCACTGCGCATGAAGAAATGACCATCTGCAACGTTTGGTTTAGGTTTTGGGTGCATTTTTAATTTTATTGCTTAAATCGCATTTTCTCGACGAGCTGAGCACGTTTTCTGAAATGTCCTCCTCCCGTCACTCTGGTTGTGTGCGCATAGTAAAAAGTGCTCTTGGCAGCTAGAGAGTGTCGCGTTGACCACTGCTCATGAAGAAATGACCATCTGCAACGTTTGGTTTAGGTTTTAGGTGCATTTTTAATTTTATTGCTTAAATCGCATTTTCTCGACGAGCTGAGCATGTTTTCTGAAATGTGCTCCTCCCGTCACTCTGGTTGGGTGCGCATAGTAAAAAGTGCTCTTGGCAGCTAGAGAGTGCCGCGTTAACCACTGCGCATGAAGAACTGACCATCTGCAACGTTTGGTTTAGGTTTTGGGTGCATTTTTAATTTTATTGCTTAAATCGCATTTTCTCGACGAGCTGAGCACGTTTTCTGAAATGTGCTCCTCCCGTCACTCTTGTTGGGTGCGCATAGTAAAAAGTGCTCTTGGCAGCGAGAGAGTGCCGCGTTGACCACTGCGCATGAAGAAATAACCACCTGCAACGTTTGGTTTAGGTTTTAGGTGCATTTTTAATTGTATTGCTTAAATCGCATTTTCTCGACGAGCTGAGCACGTTTTCTGAAATGTGCTCCTCCCGTCACTCTGGTTGGGTGCGCATAGTAAAAAGTGCTCTTGGCAGCTAGAGAGTGCCGCGTTGACCACTGCGCATGAAGAAATAACCACCTGCAACGTTTGATTTAGGTTGTGGGTGCATTTTTAATTTTATTGCTTAAATCGCATTTTCTCGACGAGCTGAGCACGTTTTCTGAAATGTGCTCCTCCCGTCACTCTGGTTGGGTGCGCATAGTAAAAAGTGCTCTTGGCAGCTAGAGAGTGCCGCGTAAAACACTGCGCATGAAGAAATAACCACCTGCAACGTTTGGTTTAGGTTTTGGGTGCATTTTTAATTTTATTGCTTAAATCGCATTTTCTCGACGAGCTGAGCACGTTTTCTGAAATGTGCTCCTCCCGTCACTCTGGTTGGGTGTGCATAGTAAAAAGTGCTCTTGGCAGCTCGAGAGTGCCGCGTTGACCACTGCGCATGAAGAAATGACCATCTGCAACGTTTGGTTTAGGTTTTATGTGCATTTTTAATTTTATTGCTTAAATCGCATTTTCTCGACGAGCCGAGCACGTTTTCTGAAATGTGCTCCTCCCGTCACTCTGGTTGGGTGCGCATAGTAAAAAGTGCTCTTGGCAGCTAGAGAGTGCCGCGTTGACCACTGCTCATGAAGAAATGACCATCTGAACGTTTGGTTTAGGTTTTAGGTGCATTTTTAGTTTTATTGCTTAAATCGCATTTTCTCGACGAGCTGAGCACGTTTTCTGAAATGTGCTCCTCCCGTCACTCTGGTTGGGTGCGCATAGTAAAAAGTGCTCTTGGGAGCTAAAGAGTGCCGCGTTGACCACTGCGCATGAAGAAATAACCACCTGCAACGTTTGGTTTAGGTTTTGGGTGCATTTTTAGTTTTATTGCTTAAATCGAATTTGCTCGACGAGCTGAGCACGTTTTCTGAAATGTGCTCCTCCCGTCACTCTTGTTGGGTGCGCATAGAAAAAAGTGCTCTTGGCAGCTAGAGAGTGCCGTGTTGACCACTGCGCATAAAGAAATAACCACCTGCAACGTTTGGTTTAGGTTTTAGGTGCATTTTTAATTTTATTGCTTAAATCGCATTTTCTGGACGAGCTGAGCACGTTTTCTGAAATGTGCTCCTCCCGTCACTCTGGTTGGGTGCGCATAGTAAAAAGTGCTCTTGGCAGCTAGAGAGTGCCGCGTTGACTGCTGCGCATGAAGAAATAACCACCTGCAACGTTTGGTTTAGGTTTTAGGTGCATTTTTAATTTTATTGCTTAAATCGCATTTTCTCGACGAGCTGAGCACGTTTTCTGAAATGTGCTCCTCCCGTCACTCTGGTTGGGTGCGCATAGTAAAAAGTGCTCTTGGCAGCTAGAGAGTGCCGCGTTGACCACTGCGCATGAAGAAATGACCATCTGCAACGTTTGGTTTAGGTTTTGGGTGCATTTTTAATTTTATTGCTTAAATCGCATTTTCTCGTCGAGCTGAGCACGTTTTCTGAAATGTGCTCCTCCCGTCACTCTGGTTGGGTGCGCATAGTAAAAAGTGCTCTTGGCAGCTAGAGAGTGCCGCGTTGACCACTGCGCATGAAGAAATAACCACCTGCAACGTTTGGTTTAGGTTTTGGGTGCATTATTAATTTTATTGCTTAAATCGCATTTTCTCGACGAGCTGAGCACGTTTTCTGAAATGTGCTCCTCCCGTCACTCTGGTCGGGTGCGCATAGTAAAAAGTGCTCTTGGCAGCTAGAGAGTGCCGCGTTGACTGCTGCACATGAAGAAATAACCACCCCCAACGTTTGGTTTAGGTTTTAGGTGCATTTTTAATTTTATTGCTTAAATCGCATTTTCTCGACGAGCTGAGCACGTTTTCTGAAATGTGCTCCTCCCGTCACTCTGGTTGGGTGTGCATAGTAAAAAGTGCTCTTGGCAGCTCGAGAGTGCCGCGTTGACCACTGCGCATGAAGAAATGACCATCTGCAACGTTTGGTTTAGGTTTTGGGTGCATTTTTAATTTTATTGCTTAAATCGCATTTTCTCGTCGAGCTGAGCACGTTTTCTGAAATGTGCTCCTCCCGTCACTCTGGTTGGGTGCGCATAGTAAAAAGTGTTCTTGGCAGCTAGAGAGTGCCGCGTTGCCCACTGCGCATGAATAAATAACCACCTGCAACGTTTGGTTTAGGTTTTAGGTGCATTTTTAATTTTATTGCTTAAGTCGCATTTTCTCGACGAGCTGAGCACGTTTTCTGAAATGCGCTCCTCCCGTCACTCTGGTTGGGTGCGCATAGTAAAAAGTGCTCTTGGCAGCTAGAGAGTGCCGCGTTGACCACTGCGCATGAAGAAATGACCATCTGCAACGTTTGGTTTAGGTTTTGGGTGCATTTTTAATTTTATTGCTTAAATCGCATTTTCTCGACGAGCTGAGCACATTTTGTGAAACGTGCTCCTCCCGTCACTCTGGTTGGGTGCGCATAGTAAAAAGTGCTCTTGGCAGCTAGAGAGTGCCGCGTTGACCACTGCGCATGAAGAAATAACCACCTGCAACGTTTGGTTTAGGTTTTAGGTGCATTTTTAATTTTATTGCTTAAATCGCATTTTCTCGACGAGCTGAGCACGTTTTCTGAAATGTGCTCCTCCCGTCACTCTGGTTGGGTGTGCATAGTAAAAAGTGCTCTTGGCAGCTAGAGAGTGCCGCGTTGACCACTGCGCATGAAGAAATGACCACCTGCAACGTTTGGTTTAGGTTTTAGGTGCATTTTTAATTTTATTGCTTAAATCGCATTTTCTCGACGAGCTGAGCACGTTTTCTGAAATGTGCTCCTCCCGTCACTCTGGTTGGGTGCGCATAGTAAAAAGTGCTCTTGGCAGCTAGAGAGTGCCGCGTTTACCACTGCGCATGAAGAACTGACCATCTGCATTTTTAATTGTATTGCTTAAATCGCATTTTCTCGTCGAGCTGAGCACGTTTTCTGAAATGTGCTCCTCCCGTCACTCTGGTTGGGTGCGCATAGTAAAAAGTGCTCTTGGCAGCTAGAGAGTGCCGCGTTGACCACTGCGCATGAAGAAATGACCACCTGCAACGTTTGGTTTAGGTTTTAGGTGCATTTTTAATTTTATTGCTTAAATCGCATTTTCTCGACGAGCTGAGCACGTTTTCTGAAATGTGCTCCTCCCGTCACTCTGGTTGGGTGTGCATAGTAAAAAGTGCTCTTGGCAGCTAGAGAGTGCCGCGTTGACCACTGCGCATGAAGAAATGACCACCTGCAACGTTTGGTTTAGGTTTTAGGTGCATTTTTAATTTTATTGCTTAAATCGCATTTTCTCGACGAGCTGAGCACGTTTTCTGAAATGTGCTCCTCCCGTCACTCTGGTTGGGTGCGCATAGTAAAAAGTGCTCTTGGCAGCTAGAGAGTGCCGCGTTTACCACTGCGCATGAAGAACTGACCATCTGCATTTTTAATTTTATTGCTTAAATCGCATTTTCTCGTCGAGCTGAGCACGTTTTCTGAAATGTGCTCCTCCCGTCACTCTGGTTGGGTGCGCATAGTAAAAAGTGCTCTTGGCAGCTAGAGAGTGCCGCGTTGACCACTGCGCATGAAGAAATGACCATCTGCAACGTTTGGTTTAGGTTTTAGGTGCATTTTTAATTTTATTGCTTAAATCGCATTTTCTCGACGAGCTGAGCACGTTTTCTGAAATGTGCTCCTCCCGTCACTCTGGTTGGGTGTGCATAGTAAAAAGTGCTCTTGGCAGGTCGAGAGTGCCGCGTTGACCACTGCGCATGAAGAAATGACCATCTGCAACGTTTGGTTTAGGTTTTGGGTGCATTTTTAATTTTATTGCTTAAATCGCATTTTCTCGTCGAGCTGAGCACGTTTTCTGAAATGTGCTCCTCCCGTCACTCTGGTTGGAGGCGCATAGTAAAAAGTGCTCTTGGCAGCTAGAGAGTGCCGCGTTGACCACTGCGCATGAAGAAATGACCATCTGCAACGTTTGGTTTAGGTTTTGGGTGCATTTTTAATTTTATTGCTTAAATCGCATTTTCTCGACGAGCTGAGCACGTTTTCTGAAATGTGCTCCTCCCGTCACTCTGGTTGGGTGCGCATAGTAAAAAGTGCTCTTGGCAGCTAGAGAGTGCCGCGTTGACCACTGCGCATGAAGAAATAACCACCTGCAACGTTTGGTTTAGGTTTTGGGTGCATTTTTAATTTTATTGCTTAAATCGCATTTTCTGGACGAGCTGAGCACGTTTTCTGAAATGTGCTCCTCCCGTCACTCTGGTTGGGTGCGCATAGTAAAAAGTGCTCTTGGCAGCTAGAGAGTGCCGCGTTGACCACTGCGCATGAAGAAATGACCATCTGCAACGTTTGGTTTAGGTTTTCGGTGCATTTTTATTTTATTGCTTGAATCGCATTTTCTCGACGAGCTGAGCACATTTTCTGAAATGTGCTCCTCCCGTCACTCTGGTTGGGTGCGCATAGTAAAAAGTGCTCTTGGCAGCTAGAGAGTGCCGCGTTGACCACTGCGCATGAAGAACTGACCATCTGCAACGTTTGGTTTATGTTTTGGGTGCATTTTTAATTTTATTGCTTAAATCGCATTTTCTCGACGAGCTGAGCACGTTTTCTGAAATGTGCTCCTCCCGTCACTCTGGTCGGGTGCGCATAGTAAAAAGTGCTCTTGGCAGCTAGAGAGTGCCGCGTTGACTGCTGCACATGAAGAAATAACCACCCCCAACGTTTGGTTTAGGTTTTAGGTGCATTTTTAATTTTATTGCTTAAATCGCATTTTCTCGACGAGCCGAGCACGTTTTCTGAAATGTGCTCCTCCCGTCACTCTGGTTGGGTGCGCATAGTAAAAAGTGCTCTTGGCAGCTAGAGAGTGCCGCGTTGACCACTGCGCATGAAGAAATAACCACCTGCAACGTTTAGTTTAGGTTTTAGGTGCATTTTTAATTTTATTGCTTAAATCGCATTTTCTCGACGAGCTGAGCACGTTTTCTGAAATGTGCTCCTCCCGTCACTCTGGTTGGGTGCGCATAGTTAAAAGTGCTCTTGGCAGCTAGAGAGTGCCGCGTTGACCACTGCGCATGAAGAAATAACCACCTGCAACGTTTGGTTTAGGTTTTAGGTGCATTTTTAATTTTATTGCTTAAATCGCATTTTCTCGACGAGCTGAGCACGTTTTCTGAAATGTGCTCCTCCCGTCACTCTGGTTGGGTGCGCATAGTAAAAAGTGCTCTTGGCAGCTAGAGAGTGCCGCGTTGACCACTGCGCATGAAGAAATGACCATCTGAAACGTTTGGTTTAGGTTTTAGGTGCATTTTTAATTTTATTGCTTAAATCGCATTTTCTCGACGAGCTGAGCACGTTTTCTGAAATGTGCTCCTCCCGTCACTCTGGTTGGGTGCGCATAGTAAAAAGTGCTCTTGGCAGCTAGAGAGTGCCGCGTTGACCACTGCGCATGAAGAAATGACCACCTGCAACGTTATGTTTAGGTTTTAGGTGCATTTTTAATTTTATTGCTTAAATCGCATTTTCTCGACGAGCTGAGCACGTTTTCTGAAATGTGGTCCTCCCGTCACTCTGGTTGGGTGCGCATAGTAAAAAGTGCTCTTGGCAGCTAGAGAGTGCAGCGTTGACCACTGCGCATGAAGAAATGACCATCTGCAACGTTTGGTTTAGGTTTTGAGTGCATTTTTAATTTTATTGCTTAAATCGCATTTTCTCGACGAGCTGAGCACATTTTCTGAAATGTGCTCCTCCCGTCACTCTGGTTGGGTGCGCATAGTAAAAAGTGCTCTTGGCAGCTAGAGAGTGCCGCGTTGACCACTGCGCATGAAGAACTGACCATCTGCAACGTTTGGTTTAGGTTTTGGGTGCATTTTTAATTTTATTGCTTAAATCGCATTTTCTCGTCGAGCTGAGCACGTTTTCTGAAATGTGCTCCTCCCGTCACTCTGGTTGGGTGCGCATAGTAAAAAGTGCTCTTGGCAGCTAGAGAGTGCCGCGTTGACCACTGCGCATGAAGAAATAACCACCTGCAACGTTTGGTTTAGGTTTTGGGTGCATTTTTAATTTTATTGCTTAAATCGCATTTTCTCGACGAGCTGAGCACATTTTCTGAAATGTGCTCCTCCCGTCACTCTGGTTGGGTGCGCATAGTAAAAAGTGCTCTTGGCAGCTAGAGAGTGCCGCGTTGACCACTGCGCATGAAGAACTGACCATCTGCATTTTTAATTTTATTGCTTAAATCGCATTTTCTCGTCGAGCTGAGCACGTTTTCTGAAATGTGCTCCTCCCGTCACTCTGGTTGGGTGCGCATAGTAAAAAGTGCTCTTGGCAGCTAGAGAGTGCCGGGTTGACCACTGCGCATGAAGAAATGACCATCTGCAACGTTTGGTTTAGGTTTTAGGTGCATTTTTAATTTTATTGCTTAAATCGCATTTTCTCGACGAGCTGAGCACGTTTTCTGAAATGTGCTCCTCCCGTCACTCTGGTTGGGTGTGCATAGTAAAAAGTGCTCTTGGCAGCTCGAGAGTGCCGCGTTGACCACTGCACATGAAGAAATGACCATCTGCAACGTTTGGTTTAGGTTTTGGGTGCATTTTTAATTTTATTGCTTAAATCGCATTTTCTCGTCGAGCTGAGCACGTTTTCTGAAATGTGCTCCTCCCGTCACTCTGGTTGGGTGCGCATAGTAAAAAGTGCTCTTGGCAGCTAGAGAGTGCCGCGTTGCCCACTGCGCATGAATAAATAACCACCTGCAACGTTTGGTTTAGGTTTTAGGTGCATTTTTAATTTTATTGCTTAAATCGCATTTTCTCGACGAGCTGAGCACGTTTTCTGAAATGCGCTCCTCCCGTCACTCTGGTTGGGTGCGCATAGTAAAAAGTGCTCTTGGCAGCTAGAGAGTGCCGCGTTGACCACTGCGCATGAAGAAATGACCATCTGCAACGTTTGGTTTAGGTTTTGGGTGCATTTTTAATTTTATTGCTTAAATCGCATTTTCTCGACGAGCTGAGCACATTTTCTGAAACGTGCTCCTCCCGTCACTCTGGTTGGGTGCGCATAGTAAAAAGTGCTCTTGGCAGCTAGAGAGTGCCGCGTTGACCACTGCGCATGAAGAACTGACCATCTGCAACGTTTGGTTTAGGTTTTGGGTGCATTTTTAATTTTATTGCTTAAATCGCATTTTCTCGTCGAGCTGAGCACGTTTTCTGAAATGTGCTCCTCCCGTCACTCTGGTCGGGTGCGCATAGTAAAAAGTGCTCTTGGCAGCTAGAGAGTGCCGCGTTGACCACTGCGCATGAAGAACTGACCATCTGCATTTTTAATTTTATTGCTTAAATCGCATTTTCTCGTCGAGCTGAGCACGTTTTCTGAAATGTGCTCCTCCCGTCACTCTGGTTGGGTGCGCATAGTAAAAAGTGCTCTTGGCAGCTAGAGAGTGCCGGGTTGACCACTGCGCATGAAGAAATGACCATCTGCAACGTTTGGTTTAGGTTTTAGGTGCATTTTTAATTTTATTGCTTAAATCGCATTTTCTCGACGAGCTGAGCACGTTTTCTGAAATGTGCTCCTCCCGTCACTCTGGTTGGGTGTGCATAGTAAAAAGTGCTCTTGGCAGCTCGAGAGTGCCGCGTTGACCACTGCGCATGAAGAAATGACCATCTGCAACGTTTGGTTTAGGTTTTGGGTGCATTTTTAATTTTATTGCTTAAATCGCATTTTCTCGTCGAGCTGAGCACGTTTTCTGAAATGTGCTCCTCCCGTCACTCTGGTTGGGTGCGCATAGTAAAAAGTGCTCTTGGCAGCTAGAGAGTGCCGCGTTGCCCACTGCGCATGAATAAATAACCACCTGCAACGTTTGGTTTAGGTTTTAGGTGCATTTTTAATTTTATTGCTTAAATCGCATTTTCTCGACGAGCTGAGCACGTTTTCTGAAATGCGCTCCTCCCGTCACTCTGGTTGGGTGCGCATAGTAAAAAGTGCTCTTGGCAGCTAGAGAGTGCCGCGTTGACCACTGCGCATGAAGAAATGACCATCTGCAACGTTTGGTTTAGGTTTTGGGTGCATTTTTAATTTTATTGCTTAAATCGCATTTTCTCGACGAGCTGAGCACATTTTCTGAAACGTGCTCCTCCCGTCACTCTGGTTGGGTGCGCATAGTAAAAAGTGCTCTTGGCAGCTAGAGAGTGCCGCGTTGACCACTGCGCATGAAGAACTGACCATCTGCAACGTTTGGTTTAGGTTTTGGGTGCATTTTTAATTTTATTGCTTAAATCGCATTTTCTCGTCGAGCTGAGCACGTTTTCTGAAATGTGCTCCTCCCGTCACTCTGGTTGGGTGCGCATAGTAAAAAGTGCTCTTGGCAGCTAGAGAGTGCCGCGTTGACCACTGCGCATGAAGAACTGACCATCTGCAACGTTTGGTTTAGGTTTTGGGTGCATTTTTAATTTTATTGCTTAAATCGCATTTTCTCGACGAGCTGAGCACGTTTTCTGAAATGTGCTCCTCCCGTCACTCTGGTCGGGTGCGCATAGTAAAAAGTGCTCTTGGCAGCTAGAGAGTGCCGCGTTAAACACTGCGCATGAAGAAATAACCACCTGCAGCGTTTGGTTTAGGTTTTGGGTGCATTTTTAATTTTATTGCTTAAATCGCATTTTCTCGACGAGCTGAGCACGTTTTCTGAAATGTGCTCCTCCCGTCACTCTGGTTGGGTGTGCATAGTAAAAAGTGCTCTTGGCAGCTCGAGAGTGCCGCGTTGACCACTGCACATGAAGAAATGACCATCTGCAACGTTTGGTTTAGGTTTTATGTGCATTTTTAATTTCATTGCTTAAATCGCATTTTCTCGATGAGCCGAGCACGTTTTCTGAAATGTGCTCCTCCCGTCACTCTGGTTGGGTGCGCATAGTAAAAAGTGCTCTTGGCAGCTAGAGAGTGCCGCGTTGACCATTGCGCATGAAGAACTGACCATCTGCAACGTTTGGTTTAGGTTTTGGGTGCATTTTTAATTTTATTGCTTAAATCGCATTTTCTCGACGAGCTGAGCACGTTTTCTGAAATGTGCTCCTCCCGTCACTCTGGTCGGGTGCGCATAGTAAAAAGTGCTCTTGGCAGCTAGAGAGTGCCGCGTTAAACACTGCGCATGAAGAAATAACCACCTGCAGCGTTTGGTTTAGGTTTTGGGTGCATTTTTAATTTTATTGCTTAAATCGCATTTTCTCGACGAGCTGAGCACGTTTTCTGAAATGTGCTCCTCCCGTCACTCTGGTTGGGTGTGCATAGTAAAAAGTGCTCTTGGCAGCTCGAGAGTGCCGCGTTGACCACTGCGCATGAAGAAATGACCATCTGCAACGTTTGGTTTAGGTTTTAGGTGCATTTTTAATTTTATTGCTTAAATCGCATTTTCTCGATGAGCCGAGCACGTTTTCTGAAATGTGCTCCTCCCGTCACTCTGGTTGGGTGCGCATAGTAAAAAGTGCTCTTGGCAGCTAGAGAGTGCCGCGTTGACCACTGCTCATGAAGAAATGACCATCTGCAACGTTTGGTTTAGGTTTTAGGTGCATTTTTAATTTTATTGCTTAAATCGCATTTTCTCGACGAGCTGAGCACGTTTTCTGAAATGTGCTCCTCCCGTCACTCTGGTCGGGTGCGCATAGTAAAAAGTGCTCTTGGCAGCTAGAGAGTGCCGCGTTGACTGCTGCACATGAAGAAATAACCACCCCCAACGTTTGGTTTAGGTTTTAGGTGCATTTTTAATTTTATTGCTTAAATCGCATTTTCTCGACGAGCTGAGCACGTTTTCTGAAATGTGCTCCTCCCGTCACTCTGGTTGGGTGCGCATAGTAAAAAGTGCTCTTGGCAGCTAGAGAGTGCCACGTTGACCACTGCGCATGAAGAAATGAGCATCTGCAACGTTTGGTTTAGGTTTTGGGTGCATTTTTAATTTTATTGCTTAAATCGCATTTTCTCGACGAGCTGAGCACATTTTCTGAAATGTCCTCCTCCCGTCACTCTGGTTGGGTGCGCATAGTAAAAAGTGCTCTTGGCAGCTAGAGAGTCCCGCGTTGACCACTGCGCATGAAGAACTGACCATCTGCAACGTTTGGTTTAGGTTTTGGGTGCATTTTTAATTTTATTGCTTAAATCGCATTTTCTCGTCGAGCTGAGCACGTTTTCTGAAATGTGCTCCTCCCGTCACTCTGGTTGGGTGCGCATAGTAAAAAGTGCTCTTGGCAGCTAGAGAGTGCCGCGTTGACCACTGCGCATGAAGAAATAACCACCTGCAACGTTTGGTTTAGGTTTTGGGTGCATTTTTAATTTTATTGCTTAAATCGCATTTTCTCGACGAGCTGAGCACGTTTTCTGAAATGTGCTCCTCCCGTCACTCTGGTCGGGTGCGCATAGTAAAAAGTGCTCTTGGCAGCTAGAGAGTGCCGCGTTGACTGCTGCACACGAAGAAATAACCACCCCCAACGTTTGGTTTAGGTTTTAGGTGCATTTTTAATTTTATTGCTTAAATCGCATTTTCTCGACGAGCTGAGCTCGTTTTCTGAAATGTGCTCCTCCCGTCACTCTGGTTGGGTGCGCATAGTAAAAAGTGCTCTTGGCAGCTAGAGAGTGCCGCGTTGACCACTGCGCATGAAGAAATAACCACCTGCAACGTTTAGTTTAGGTTTTAGGTGCATTTTTAATTTTATTGCTTAAATCGCATTTTCTCGACGAGCTGAGCACGTTTTCTGAAATGTGCTCCTCCCGTCACTCTGGTTGGGTGCGCATAGTAAAAAGTGCTCTTGGCAGCTAGAGAGTGCCGCGTTGACCACTGCGCATGAAGAAATAACCACCTGCAACGTTTAGTTTAGGTTTTAGGTGCATTTTTAATTTTATTGCTTAAATCGCATTTTCTCGACGAGCTGAGCACGTTTTCTGAAATGTGCTCCTCCCGTCACTCTGGTTGGGTGCGCATAGTAAAAAGTGCTCTTGGCAGCTAGAGAGTGCCGCGTTGACCACTGCGCATGAAGAAATAACCACCTGCAACGTTTGGTTTAGGTTTTGGGTGCATTTTTAATTTTATTGCTTAAATCGCATTTTCTCGACGAGCTGAGCACGTTTTCTGAAATGTGCTCCTCCCGTCACTCTGGTTGGGTGCGCATTGTAAAAAGTGCTCTTGGCAGCTAGAGAGTGCCGCGTTGCCCACTGCGCATGAATAAATAACCACCTGCAACGTTTGGTTTAGGTTTTAGGTGCATTTTTAATTTTATTGCTTAAATCGCATTTTCTCGACGAGCTGAACACGTTTTCTGAAATGCGCTCCTCCCGTCACTCTGGTTGGGTGCGCATAGTAAAAAGTGCTCTTGGCAGCTAGAGAGTGCCGCGTTGACCACTGCGCATGAAGAACTGACCATCTGCAACGTTTGTTTTAGGTTTTGGGTGCATTTTTAATTTTATTGCTTAAATCGCATTTTCTCGACGAGCTGAGCACATTTTCTGAAATGTGCTCCTCCCGTCACTCTGGTTGGGTGCGCATAGTAAAAAGTGCTCTTGGCAGCTAGAGAGTCCCGCGTTGACCACTGCGCATGAAGAACTGACCATCTGCAACGTTTGGTTTAGGTTTTGGGTGCATTTTTAATTTTATTGCTTAAATCGCATTTTCTCGTCGAGCTGAGCACGTTTTCTGAAATGTGCTCCTCCCGTCACTCTGGTTGGGTGCGCATAGTAAAAAGTGCTCTTGGCAGCTAGAGAGTGCCGCGTTGACCACTGCGCATGAAGAAATAACCACCTGCAACGTTTGGTTTAGGTTTTGGGTGCATTTTTAATTTTATTGCTTAAATCGCATTTTCTCGACGAGCTGAGCACGTTTTCTGAAATGTGCTCCTCCCGTCACTCTGGTCGGGTGCGCATAGTAAAAAGTGCTCTTGGCAGCTAGAGAGTGCCGCGTTGACTGCTGCACACGAAGAAATAACCACCCCCAACGTTTGGTTTAGGTTTTAGGTGCATTTTTAATTTTATTGCTTAAATCGCATTTTCTCGACGAGCTGAGCTCGTTTTCTGAAATGTGCTCCTCCCGTCACTCTGGTTGGGTGCGCATAGTAAAAAGTGCTCTTGGCAGCTAGAGAGTGCCGCGTTGACCATTGCGCATGAAGAAATAAACACCTGCAACGTTTGGTTTAGGTTTTAGGTGCATTTTTAATTTTATTGCTTAAATCGCATTTTCTCGACGAGCTGAGCTCGTTTTCTGAAATGTGCTCCTCCCGTCACTCTGGTTGGGTGCGCATAGTAAAAAGTGCTCTTGGCAGCTAGAGAGTGCTGCGTTGACCACTGCGCATGAAGAAATAACCACCTGCAACGTTTGATTTAGGTTGTGGGTGCATTTTTAATTTTATTGCTTAAATCGCATTTTCTCGACGAGCTGAGCACGTTTTCTGAAATGTGCTCCTCCCGTCACTCTGGTTGGGTGCGCATAGTAAAAAGTGCTCTTGGCAGCTAGAGAGTGCCGCGTTAAACACTGCGCATGAAGAAATAACCACCTGCAACGTTTGGTTTAGGTTTTGGGTGCATTTTTAATTTTATTGCTTAAATCGCATTTTCTCGACGAGCTGAGCACGTTTTCTGAAATGTGCTCCTCCCGTCACTCTGGTTGGGTGTGCATAGTAAAAAGTGCTCTTGGCAGCTCGAGAGTGCCGCGTTGACCACTGCGCATGAAGAAATGACTATCTGCAACGTTTGGTTTAGGTTTTATGTGCATTTTTAATTTTATTGCTTAAATCGCATTTTCTCGACGAGCCGAGCACGTTTTCTGAAATGTGCTCCTCCCGTCACTCTGGTTGGGTGCGCATAGTAAAAAGTGCTCTTGGCAGCTAGAGAGTGCCGCGTTGACCACTGCTCATGAAGAAATGACCATCTGCAACGTTTGGTTTAGGTTTTAGGTGCATTTTTAGTTTTATTGCTTAAATCGCATTTTCTCGACGAGCTGAGCCCGTTTTCTGAAATGTGCTCCTCCCGTCACTCTGGTTGGGTGCGCATAGTAAAAAGTGCTCTTGGGAGCTAAAGAGTGCCGCGTTGACCACTGCGCATGAAGAAATAACCACCTGCAACGTTTGGTTTAGGATTTGGGTGCATTTTTAATTTTATTGCTTAAATCGAA
Source organism: Syngnathus scovelli (assembly GCF_024217435.2). Taxonomy (NCBI): domain Eukaryota; kingdom Metazoa; phylum Chordata; class Actinopteri; order Syngnathiformes; family Syngnathidae; genus Syngnathus; species Syngnathus scovelli. Next base: position 1,180,258 of record NC_090863.1, read on the forward strand.
TTTGCTCGACGAGCTGAGCACGTTTTCTGAAATGTGCTCCTCCCGTCACTCTTGTTGGGTGCGCATAGTAAAAAGTGCTCTTGGCAGCTAGAAAGTGCCGCGTTGACCACTGCGCATGAAGAAATGACCATCTGCAACGTTTGGTTTAGGTTTTGGGTGCATTTTTAATTTTATTGCTTAAATCGCATTTTCTCGACGAGCTGAGCACGTTTTCCTAAATGTGCTCCTCCCGTCACTCTGGTTGGGTGCGCATAGTAAAAAGTGCTCTTGGCAGCTAGAGAGTGCCGCGTTGACCACTGCGCATGAAGAAATAACCACCTGCAACGTTTGGTTTAGGTTTTGGGTGCATTTTTAATTTTATTGCTTAAATCGCATTTTCTCGACGAGCTGAGCACGTTTTCTGAAATGTGCTCCTCCCGTCACTCTGGTCGGGTGCGCATAGTAAAAAGTGCTCTTGGCAGCTAGAGAGTGCCGCGTTGACTGCTGCACACTAAGAAATAACCACCCCCAACGTTTGGTTTAGGTTTTAGGTGCATTTTTAATTTTATTGCTTAAATCGCATTTTCTCGACGAGCTGAGCTCGTTTTCTGAAATGTGCTCCTCCCGTCACTCTGGTTGGGTGCGCATAGTAAAAAGTGCTCTTGGCAGCTAGAGAGTGCCGCGTTGACCATTGCGCATGAAGAAATAAACACCTGCAACGTTTGGTTTAGGTTTTAGGTGCATTTTTAATTTTATTGCTTAAATCGCATTTTCTCGACGAGCTGAGCTCGTTTTCTGAAATGTGCTCCTCCCGTCACTCTGGTTGGGTGCGCATAGTAAAAAGTGCTCTTGGCAGCTAGAGAGTGCTGCGTTGACCACTGCTCATGAAGAAATGACCATCTGCAACGTTTGGTTTAGGTTTTAGGTGCATTTTTAGTTTTATTGCTTAAATCGCATTTTCTCGACGAGCTGAGCCCGTTTTCTGAAATGTGCTCCTCCCGTCACTCTGGTTGGGTGCGCATAGTAAAAAGTGCTCTTGGGAGCTAAAGAGTGCCGCGTTGACCACTGCGCATGAAGAAATAACCACCTGCAACGTTTGGTTTAGGATTTGGGTGCATTTTTAATTTTATTGCTTAAATCGAATTTGCTCGACGAGCTGAGCACGTTTTCTGAAATGTGCTCCTCCCGTCACTCTTGTTGGGTGCGCATAGTAAAAAGTGCTCTTGGCAGCTAGAAAGTGCCGCGTTGACCACTGCGCATGAAGAAATGACCATCTGCAACGTTTGGTTTAGGTTTTGGGTGCATTTTTAATTTTATTGCTTAAATCGCATTTTCTCGACGAGCTGAGCACGTTTTCCTAAATGTGCTCCTCCCGTCACTCTGGTTGGGTGCGCATAGTAAAAAGTGCTCTTGGCAGCTAGAGAGTGCCGCGTTGACCATTGCGCATGAAGAAATAACCACCTGCAACGTTTGGTTTAGGTTTTAGGTGCATTTTTAATTTTATTGCTTAAATCGCATTTTCTCGACGAGCTGAGCACGTTTTCTGAAATGTGCTCCTCCCGTCACTCTGGTTGGGTCCGCATAGTAAAAAGTGCTCTTGGCAGCTAGAGAGTGCCGCGTTGACCACTGCGCATGAAGAAATAACCACCTGCAACGTTTGGTTTAGGTTTTGGGTGCATTTTTAATTTTATTGCTTAAATCGCATTTTCTCGTCGAGCTGAGCACGTTTTCTGAAATGTGCTCCTCCCGTCACTCTGGTTGGTTGCGCATAGTAAAAAGTGCTCTTGGCAGCTAGAGAGTGCCGCGTTGACCACTGCGCATGAATAAATGACCATCTGCAACGTTTGGTTTAGGTTTTTGGTGCATTTTTAATTTTATTGCTTAAATCGCATTTTCTCGACGAGCTGAGCACGTTTTCTGAAATGTGCTCCTCCCGTCACTCTGGTTGGGTGCGCATAGTAAAAAGTGCTCTTGGCAGCTAGAGAGTGCCGCGTTGACCACTGCGCATGAAGAAATAACCACCTGCAACGTTTGATTTAGGTTGTGGGTGCATTTTTAATTTTATTGCTTAAATCGCATTTTCTCGACGAGCTGAGCACGTTTTCTGAAATGTGCTCCTCCCGTCACTCCGGTTGGGTGCGCATAGTAAAAAGTGCTCTTGGCAGCTAGAGAGTGCCGCGTTAAACACTGCGCATGAAGAAATAACCACCTGCAACGTTTGGTTTAGGTTTTGGGTGCATTTTTAATTTAATTGCTTAAATCGCATTTTCTCGACGAGCTGAGCACGTTTTCTGAAATGTGCTCCTCCCGTCACTCTGGTTGGGTGCGCATAGTAAAAAGTGCTCTTGGCAGCTAGAGAGTGCCGCGTTGCCCACTGCGCATGAATAAATAACCACCTGCAACGTTTGGTTTAGGTTTTAGGTGCATTTTTAATTTTATTGCTTAAATTGCATTTTCTCGACGAGCTGAACACGTTTTCTGAAATGCGCTCCTCCCGTCACTCTGGTTGGGTGCGCATAGTAAAAAGTGCTCTTGGCAGCTAGAGAGTGCCGCGTTGACCACTGCGCATGAAGAAATGACCATCTGCAACGTTTGGTTTAAGTTTTGGGTGCATTTTTAATTTTATTGCTTAAATCGCATTTTCTCGACGAGCTGAGCACATTTTCTGAAATGTGCTCCTCCCGTCACTCTGGTTGGGTGCGCATAGTAAAAAGTGCTCTTGGCAGCTAGAGAGTGCCGCGTTGACCACTGCGCATGAAGAACTGACCATCTGCAACGTTTGGTTTAGGTTTTGGGTGCATTTTTAATTTTATTGCTTAAATCGCATTTTCTCGACGAGCTGAGCACATTTTCTGAAATGTGCTCCTCCCGTCACTCTGGTTGGGTGCGCATAGTAAAAAGTGCTCTTGGCAGCTAGAGAGTGCCGCGTTGACCACTGCGCATGAAGAACTGACCATCTGCAACGTTTGGTTTAGGTTTTGGGTGCATTTTTAATTTTATTGCTTAAATCGCATTTTCTCGACGAGCTGAGCACGTTTTCTGAAATGTGCTCCTCCCGTCACTCTGGTCGGGTGCGCATAGTAAAAAGTGCTCTTGGCAGCTAGAGAGTGCCGCGTTGACTGCTGCACATGAAGAAATAACCACCCCCAACGTTTGGTTTAGGTTTTAGGTGCATTTTTAATTTTATTGCTTAAATCGCATTTTCTCGACGAGCCGAGCACGTTTTCTGAAATGTGCTCCTCCCGTCACTCTGGTTGGGTGCGCATAGTAAAAAGTGCTCTTGGCAGCTAGAGAGTGCCGCGTTGACCACTGCGCATGAAGAAATAACCACCTGCAACGTTTAGTTTAGGTTTTAGGTGCATTTTTAATTTTATTGCTTAAATCGCATTTTCTCGACGAGCTGAGCACGTTTTCTGAAATGTGCTCCTCCCGTCACTCTGGTTGGGTGCGCATAGTAAAAAGTGCTCTTGGCAGCTAGAGAGTGCCGCGTTGACCACTGCGCATGAAGAAATAACCACCTGCAACGTTTGGTTTAGGTTTTGGATGCATTTTTAATTTTATTGCTTAAATCGCATTTTCTCGTCGAGCTGAGCACGTTTTCTGAAATGTGCTCCTCCCGTCACTCTGGTTGGGTGCGCATAGTAAAAAGTGCTCTTGGCAGCTAGAGAGTGCCGCGTTGACCACTGCGCATGAAGAAATCACCATCTGCAACGTTTGGTTTAGGTTTTAGGTGCATTTTTAATTTTATTGCTTAAATCGCATTTTCTCGACGAGCTGAGCACGTTTTCTGAAATGTGCTCCTCCCGTCACTCTGGTTGGGTGTGCATAGTAAAAAGTGCTCTTGGCAGCTCGAGAGTGCCGCGTTGACCACTGCGCATGAAGAAATAACCACCTGCAACGTTTGGTTTAGGTTTTGGGTGCATTTTTAATTTTATTGCTTAAATCGCATTTTCTCGTCGAGCTGAGCACGTTTTCTGAAATGTGCTCCTCCCGTCACTCTGGTTGGGTGCGCATAGTAAAAAGTGCTCTTGGCAGCTAGAGAGTGCCGCGTTGACCATTGCGCATGAAGAAATAACCACCTGCAACGTTTGGTTTAGGTTTTAGGTGCATTTTTAATTTTATTGCTTAAATCGCATTTTCTCGACGAGCTGAGCACGTTTTCTGAAATGTGCTCCTCCCGTCACTCTGGTTGGGTGCGCATAGTAAAAAGTGCTCTTGGCAGCTAGAAAGTGCCGCGTTGACCACTGCGCATGAAGAAATGACCATCTGCAACGTTTGGTTTAGGTTTTAGGTGCATTTTTAATTTTATTGCTTAAATCGCATTTTCTCGACGAGCTGAGCACGTTTTCTGAAATGTGCTCCTCCCGTCACTCTGGTTGGGTGCGCATAGTAAAAAGTGCTCTTGGCAGCTAGAGAGTGCCGCGTTGACCACTGCGCATGAAGAAATGACCACCTGCAACGTTATGTTTAGGTTTTAGGTGCATTTTTAATTTTATTGCTTAAATAGCATTTTCTCGACGAGCTGAGCACGTTTTCTGAAATGTGCTCCTCCCGTCACTCTGGTTGGGTGCGCATAGTAAAAAGTGCTCTTGGCAGCTAGAGAGTGCCGCGTTGACCACTGCGCATGAAGAAATAACCACCTGCAACGTTTGATTTAGGTTGTGGGTGCATTTTTAATTTTATTGCTTAAATCGCATTTTCTCGACGAGCTGAGCACGTTTTCTGAAATGTGCTCCTCCCGTCACTCCGGTTGGGTGCGCATAGTAAAAAGTGCTCTTGGCAGCTAGAGAGTGCCGCGTTAAACACTGCGCATGAAGAAATGACCATCTGCAACGTTTGGTTTAGGTTTTGGGTGCATTTTTAATTTTATTGCTTAAATCGCATTTTCTCGACGAGCTGAGCACGTTTTCTGAAATGTGCTCCTCCCGTCACTCTGGTTGGGTGCGCATAGTAAAAAGTGCTCTTGGCAGCTAGAGAGTGCCGCGTTGACCACTGCGCATGAAGAAATAACCACCTGCAACGTTTGATTTAGGTTGTGGGTGCATTTTTAATTTTATTGCTTAAATCGCATTTTCTCGACGAGCTGAGCACGTTTTCTTAAATGTGCTCCTCCCGTCACTCCGGTTGGGTGCGCATAGTAAAAAGTGCTCTTGGCAGCTAGAGAGTGCCGCGTTAAACACTGCGCATGAAGAAATAACCACCTGCAACGTTTGGTTTAGGTTTTGGGTGCATTTTTAATTTAATTGCTTAAATCGCATTTTGTCGACGAGCTGAGCACGTTTTCTGAAATGTGCTCCTCCCGTCACTCTGGTTGGGTGCGCATAGTAAAAAGTGCTCTTGGCAGCTAGAGAGTGCAGCGTTGACCATTGCGCATGAAGAAATAACCACCTGCAACGTTTGGTTTAGGTTTTAGGTGCATTTTTAATTTTATTGCTTAAATCGCATTTTCTCGACGAGCTGAGCACGTTTTCTGAAATGTGCTCCTCCCGTCACTCTGGTTGGGTGCGCATAGTAAAAAGTGCTCTTGGCAGCTAGAGAGTGCCGCGTTGACCACTGCGCATGAAGAAATGACCATCTGCAACGTTTGGTTTAGGTTTTGGGTGCATTTTTAATTTTATTGCTTAAATCGCATTTTCTCGTCGAGCTGAGCACGTTTTCTGAAATGTGCTCCTCCCGTCACTCTGGTTGGGTGCGCATAGTAAAAAGTGCTCTTGGCAGCTAGAGAGTGCCGCGTTGACCATTGCGCATGAAGAAATAACCACCTGCAACGTTTGGTTTAGGTTTTAGGTGCATTTTTAATTTTATTGCTTAAATCGCATTTTCTCGACGAGCTGAGCACGTTTTCTGAAATGTGCTCCTCCCGTCACTCTGGTTGGGTGCGCATAGTAAAAAGTGCTCTTGGCAGCTAGAGAGTGCCGCGTTGACCACTGCGCATGAAGAAATGACCATCTGCAACGTTTGGTTTAGGTTTTAGGTGCATTTTTAATTTTATTGCTTAAATCGCATTTTCTCGACGAGCTGAGCACGTTTTCTGAAATGTGCTCCTCCCGTCACTCTGGTTGGGTGCGCATAGTAAAAAGTGCTCTTGGCAGCTAGAGAGTGCCGCGTTGACCACTGCGCATGAAGAAATGACCACCTGCAACGTTATGTTTAGGTTTTAGGTGCATTTTTAATTTTATTGCTTAAATAGCATTTTCTCGACGAGCTGAGCACGTTTTCTGAAATGTGCTCCTCCCGTCACTCTGGTTGGGTGCTCATAGTAAAAAGTGCTCTTGGCAGCTAGAGAGTGCCGCGTTAACCACTGCACATGAAGAAATAACCACCTGCAAGTTTGGTTTAGGTTTTAGGTGCATTTTTAATTTTATTGCTTAAATCGCATTTTCTCGACGAGCTGAGCACGTTTTCTGAAATGTGCTCCTCCCGTCACTCTGGTTGGGTGCGCATAGTAAAAAGTGCTCTTGGCAGCTAGAGAGTGCCGCGTTGACCACTGCGCATGAAGAAATAACCACCTGCAACGTTTGATTTAGGTTGTGGGTGCATTTTTAATTTTATTGCTTAAATCGCATTTTCTCGACGAGCTGAGCACGTTTTCTGAAATGTGCTCCTCCCGTCACTCTGGTTGGGTGCGCATAGTAAAAAGTGCTCTTGGCAGCTAGAGAGTGCCGCGTTAAACACTGCGCATGAAGAAATAACCACCTGCAACGTTTGGTTTAGGTTTTGGGTGCATTTTTAATTTTATTGCTTAAATCGCATTTTCTCGACGAGCTGAGCACGTTTTCTGAAATGTGCTCCTCCCGTCACTCTGGTTGGGTGTGCATAGTAAAAAGTGCTCTTGGCAGCTAGAGAGTGCCGCGTTGACCACTGTGCATGAAGAAATGACTATCTGCAACGTTTGGTTTAGGTTTTATGTGCATTTTTAATTTTATTGCTTAAATCGCATTTTCTCGACGAGCCGAGCACGTTTTCTGAAATGTGCTCCTCCCGTCACTCTGGTTGGGTGCGCATAGTAAAAAGTGCTCTTGGCAGCTAGAGAGTGCCGCGTTGACCACAGCTCATGAAGAAATGACCATCTGCAACGTTTGGTTTAGGTTTTAGGTGCATTTTTAGTTTTATTGCTTAAATCGCATTTTCTCGACGAGCTGAGCACGTTTTCTGAAATGTGCTCCTCCCGTCACTCTGGTTGGGTGCGCATAGTAAAAAGTGCTCTTGGGAGCTAAAGAGTGCCGCGTTGACCACTGCGCATGAAGAAATAACCACCTGCAACGTTTGGTTTAGGTTTTGGGTGCATTTTTAATTTTATTGCTTAAATCGAATTTGCTCGACGAGCTGAGCACGTTTTCTGAAATGTGCTCCTCCCGTCACTCTTGTTGGGTGCGCATAGAAAAAAGTGCTCTTGGCAGCTAGAGAGTGCCGCGTTGACCACTGCGCATGAAGAAATAACCACCTGCAACGTTTGGTTTAGGTTTTAGGTACATTTTTAATTTTATTGCTTAAATCGCATTTTCTGGACGAGCTGAGCACGTTTTCTGAAATGTGCTCCTCCCGTCACTCTGGTTGGGTGCGCATAGTAAAAAGTGCTCTTGGCAGCTAGAGAGTGCCGCGTTGACCACTGCACATGAAGAAATAACCACCTGCGACGTTTGGTTTAGGTTTTAGGTGCATTTTTAATTTTATTGCTTAAATCGCATTTTCTCGACGAGCTGAGCACGTTTTCTGAAATGTGCTCCTCCCGTCACTCTGGTTGGGTGTGCATAGTAAAAAGTGCTCTTGGCAGCTAGAGAGTGCCGCGTTGACCACTGCGCATGAAGAAATGACCATCTGCAACGTTTGGTTTAGGTTTTGGGTGCATTTTTAATTTTACTGCTTAAATCGCATTTTCTCGACGAGCTGAGCACGTTTTCTGAAATGTGCTCCTCCCGTCACTCTGGTTGGGTGCGCATAGTAAAAAGTGCTCTTGGCAACTAGAGAGTGCCGCGTTGACCACTGCGCATGAAGAAATAACCACCTGCAACGTTTGATTTAGGTTGTGGGTGCATTTTTAATTTTATTGCTTAAATCGCATTTTCTCGACGAGCTGGGCACGTTTTCTGAAATGTGCTCCTCCCGTCACTCCGGTTGGGTGCGCATAGTAAAAAGTGCTCTTGGCAGCTAGAGAGTGCCGCGTTAAACACTGCGCATGAAGAAATAACCACCTGCAACGTTTGGTTTAGGTTTTGGGTGCATTTTTAATTTAATTGCTTAAATCGCATTTTCTCGACGAGCTGAGCACGTTTTCTGAAATGTGCTCCTCCCGTCACTCTGGTTGGGTGCGCATAGTAAAAAGTGCTCTTGGCAGCTAGAGAGTGCAGCGTTGACCATTGCGCATGAAGAAATAACCACCTGCAACGTTTGGTTTAGGTTTTAGGTGCATTTTTAATTTTATTGCTTAAATCGCATTTTCTCGACGAGCTGAGCACGTTTTCTGAAATGTGCTCCTCCCGTCACTCTGGTTGGGTGCGCATAGTAAAAAGTGCTCTTGGCAGCTAGAGAGTGCCGCGTTGACCACTGCGCATGAAGAAATGACCATCTGCAACGTTTGGTTTAGGTTTTGGGTGCATTTTTAATTTTATTGCTTAAATCGCATTTTCTCGTCGAGCTGAGCACGTTTTCTGAAATGTGCTCCTCCCGTCACTCTGGTTGGGTGCGCATAGTAAAAAGTGCTCTTGGCAGCTAGAGAGTGCCGCGTTGACCATTGCGCATGAAGAAATAACCACCTGCAACGTTTGGTTTAGGTTTTAGGTGCATTTTTAATTTTATTGCTTAAATCGCATTTTCTCGACGAGCTGAGCACGTTTTCTGAAATGTGCTCCTCCCGTCACTCTGGTTGGGTGCGCATAGTAAAAAGTGCTCTTGGCAGCTAGAGAGTGCCGCGTTGACCACTGCGCATGAAGAAATGACCATCTGCAACGTTTGGTTTAGGTTTTAGGTGCATTTTTAATTTTATTGCTTAAATCGCATTTTCTCGACGAGCTGAGCACGTTGTCTGAAATGTGCTCCTCCCGTCACTCTGGTTGGGTGCGCATAGTAAAAAGTGCTCTTGGCAGCTAGAGAGTGCCGCGTTGACCACTGCGCATGAAGAAATGACCACCTGCAACGTTATGTTTAGGTTTTAGGTGCATTTTTAATTTTATTGCTTAAATAGCATTTTCTCGACGAGCTGAGCACGTTTTCTGAAATGTGCTCCTCCCGTCACTCTGGTTGGGTGTGCATAGTAAAAAGTGCTCTTGGCAGTTCGAGAGTGCCGCGTTGACCACTGCGCATGAAGAAATGACCATCTGCAACGTTTGGTTTAGGTTTTAGGTGCATTTTTAATTTTATTGCTTAAATCGCATTTTCTCGTCGAGCTGAGCACGATTTCTGAAATGTGCTCCTCCCGTCACTCTGGTTGGGTGCGCATAGTAAAAAGTGCTCTTGGCAGCTAGAGAGTGCCGCGTTGACCATTGCGCATGAAGAAATAACCACCTGCAACGTTTGATTTAGGTTTTAGGTGCATTTTTAATTTTATTGCTTAAATCGCATTTTCTCGACGAGCTGAGCACGTTTTCTGAAATGTGCTCCTCCCGTCACTCCGGTTGGGTGCGCATAGTAAAAAGTGCTCTTGGCAGCTAGAGAGTGCCGCGTTAAACACTGCGCATGAAGAAATAACCACCTGCAACGTTTGGTTTAGGTTTTGGGTGCATTTTTAATTTTATTGCTTAAATCGCATTTTCTCGACGAGCTGAGCACGTTTTCTGAAATGTGCTCCTCCCGTCACTCTGGTTGGGTGCGCATAGTAAAAAGTGCTCTTGGCAGCTAGAGAGTGCCGCGTTGACCACTGCGCATGAAGAAATAACCACCTGGAACGTTTGATTTAGGTTGTGGGTGCATTTTTAATTTTATTGCTTAAATCGCATTTTCTCGACGAGCTGAGCACGTTTTCTGAAATGTGCTCCTCCCGTCACTCTGGTTGGGTGCGCATAGTAAAAAGTGCTCTTGGCAGCTAGAGAGTGCCGCGTTAAACACTGCGCATGAAGAAATAACCACCTGCAACGTTTGGTTTAGGTTTTGGGTGCATTTTTAATTTTATTGCTTAAATCGCATTTTCTCGACGAGCTAAACACGTTTTCTGAAATGTGCTCCTCCCGTCACTCTGGTTGGGTGTGCATAGTAAAAAGTGCTCTTGGCAGCTAGAGAGTGCCGCGTTGACCACTGCGCATGAAGAAATGACTATCTGCAACGTTTGGTTTAGGTTTTATGTGCATTTTTAATTTTATTGCTTAAATCGCATTTTCTCGACGAGCCGAGCACGTTTTCTGAAATGTGCTCCTCCCGTCACTCTGGTTGGGTGCGCATAGTAAAAAGTGCTCTTGGCAGCTAGAGAGTGCCGCGTTGACCACAGCTCATGAAGAAATGACCATCTGCAACGTTTGGTTTAGGTTTTAGGTGCATTTTTAGTTTTATTGCTTAAATCGCATTTTCTCGACGAGCTGAGCACGTTTTCTGAAATGTGCTCCTCCCGTCACTCTGGTTGGGTGCGCATAGTAAAAAGTGCTCTTGGGAGCTAAAGAGTGCCGCGTTGACAACTGCGCATGAAGAAATAACCACCTGCAACGTTTGGTTTAGGTTTTGGGTGCATTTTTAATTTTATTGCTTAAATCGAATTTGCTCGACGAGCTGAGCACGTTTTCTGAAATGTGCTTCTCCCGTCACTCTTGTTGGGTGCGCATAGAAAAAAGTGCTCTTGGCAGCTAGAGAGTGCCGCGTTGACCACTGCGCATGAAGAAATAACCACCTGCAACGTTTGGTTTAGGTTTTAGGTACATTTTTAATTTTATTGCTTAAATCGCATTTTCTGGACGAGCTGAGCACGTTTTCTGAAATGTGCTCCTCCCGTCACTCTGGTTGGGTGCGCATAGTAAAAAGTGCTCTTGGCAGCTAGAGAGTGCCGCGTTGACCACTGCACATGAAGAAATAACCACCTGCGACGTTTGGTTTAGGTTTTAGGTGCATTTTTAATTTTATTGCTTAAATCGCATTTTCTCGACGAGCTGAACACGTTTTCTGAAATGCGCTCCTCCCGTCACTCTGGTTGGGTGCGCATAGTAAAAAGTGCTCTTGGCAGCTAGAGAGTGCCGCGTTGACCACTGCGCATGAAGAAATGACCATCTGCAACGTTTGGTTTAGGTTTTGGGTGCATTTTTAATTTTATTGCTTAAATCGCATTTTCTCGACGAGCTGAGCACATTTTCTGAAATGTGCTCCTCCCGTCACTCTGGTTGGGTGCACATAGTAAAAAGTGCTCTTGGCAGCTAGAGAGTGCCGCGTTGACCACTGCGCATGAAGAACTGACCATCTGCAACGTTTGGTTTAGGTTTTGGGTGCATTTTTAATTTTATTGCTTAAATCGCATTTTCTCGTCGAGCTGAGCACGTTTTCTGAAATGTGCTCCTCCCGTCACTCTGGTTGGGTGCGCATAGTAAAAAGTGCTCTTGGCAGCTAGAGAGTGCCGCGTTGACCACTGCGCATGAAGAAATAACCACCTGCAACGTTTGGTTTAGGTTTTGGGTGCATTTTTAATTTTATTGCTTAAATCGCATTTTCTCGACGAGCTGAGCACATTTTCTGAAATGTGCTCCTCCCGTCACTCTGGTTGGGTGCGCATAGTAAAAAGTGCTCTTGGCAGCTAGAGAGTGCCGCGTTGACCACTGCGCATGAAAAACTGACCATCTGCAACGTTTGGTTTAGGTTTTGGGTGCATTTTTAATTTTATTGCTTAAATCGCATTTTCTCGACGAGCTGAGCACGTTTTCTGAAATGTGCTCCTCCCGTCACTCTGGTCGGGTGCGCATAGTAAAAAGTGCTCTTGGCAGCTAGAGAGTGCCGCGTTGACTGCTGCACATGAAGAAATAACCACCTGCAACGTTTGGTTTAGGTTTTAGGTGCATTTTTAATTTTATTGCTTAAATCGCATTTTCTCGACGAGCTGAGCACGTTTTCTGAAATGTGCTCCTCCCGTCACTCTGGTTGGGTGCGCATAGTAAAAAGTGCTCTTGGCAGCTAGAGAGTGCCGCGTTGACCACTGCGCATGAAGAAATAACCACCTGCAACGTTTGGTTTAGGTTTTGGGTGCATTATTAATTTTATTGCTTAAATCGCATTTTCTCGACGAGCTGAGCACGTTTTCTGAAATGTGCTCCTCCCGTCACTCTGGTCGGGTGCGCATAGTAAAAAGTGCTCTTGGCAGCTAGAGAGTGCCGCGTTGACTGCTGCACATGAAGAAATAACCACCCCCAACGTTTGGTTTAGGTTTTAGGTGCATTTTTCATTTTATTGCTTAAATCGCATTTTCTCGACGAGCTGAGCACGTTTTCTGAAATGTGCTCCTCCCGTCACTCTGGTTGGGTGCGCATATTAAAAAGTGCTCTTGGCAGCTAGAGAGTGCCGCGTTGACCACTGCGCATGAAGAAATGACCATCTGCAACGTTTGGTTTAGGTTTTAGGTGCATTTTTAATTTTATTGCTTAAATCGCATTTTCTCGACGAGCTGAGCACGTTTTCTGAAATGTGCTCCTCCCGTGACTCTGGTTGGGTGCGCATAGTAAAAACTGCTCTTGGCAGCTAGAGAGTGCCGCGTTGCCCACTGCGCATGAATAAATAACCACCTGCAACGTTTGGTTTAGGTTTTAGGTGCATTTTTAATTTTATTGCTTAAATCGCATTTTCTCGACGAGCTGAACACGTTTTCTGAAATGCGCTCCTCCCGTCACTCTGGTTGGGTGCGCATAGTAAAAAGTGCTCTTGGCAGCTAGAGAGTGCCGCGTTGACCACTGCGCATGAAGAAATGACCATCTGCAACGTTTGGTTTAGGTTTTGGGTGCATTTTTAATTTTATTGCTTAAATCGCATTTTCTCGACGAGCTGAGCACATTTTCTGAAATGTGCTCCTCCCGTCACTCTGGTTGGGTGCACATAGTAAAAAGTGCTCTTGGCAGCTAGAGAGTGCCGCGTTGACCACTGCGCATGAAGAACTGACCATCTGCAACGTTTGGTTTAGGTTTTGGGTGCATTTTTAATTTTATTGCTTAAATCGCATTTTCTCGTCGAGCTGAGCACGTTTTCTGAAATGTGCTCCTCCCGTCACTCTGGTTGGGTGCGCATAGTAAAAAGTGCTCTTGGCAGGTAGAGAGTGCCGCGTTGACCACTGCGCATGAAGAAATAACCACCTGCAACGTTTGGTTTAGGTTTTGGGTGCATTTTTAATTTTATTGCTTAAATCGCATTTTCTCGACGAGCTGAGCACATTTTCTGAAATGTGCTCCTCCCGTCACTCTGGTTGGGTGCGCATAGTAAAAAGTGCTCTTGGCAGCTAGAGGGTGCCGCGTTGACCACTGCGCATGAAGAACTGACCATCTGCAACGTTTGGTTTAGGTTTTGGGTGCATTTTTAATTTTATTGCTTAAATCGCATTTTCTCGACGAGCTGAGCACGTTTTCTGAAATGTGCTCCTCCCGTCACTCTGGTCGGGTGCGCATAGTAAAAAGTGCTCTTGGCAGCTAGATAGTGCCGCGTTGACTGCTGCACATGAAGAAATAACCACCCCCAACGTTTGGTTTAGGTTTTAGGTGCATTTTTAATTTTATTGCTTAAATCGCATTTTCTCGACGAGCCGAGCACGTTTTCTGAAATGTGCTCCTCCCGTCACTCTGGTTGTGTGCGCATAGTAAAAAGTGCTCTTGGCAGCTAGAGAGTGCCGCGTTGACCACTGCGCATGAAGAAATAACCACCTGCAACGTTTAGTTTAGGTTTTAGGTGCATTTTTAATTTTATTGCTTAAATCGCATTTTCTCGACGAGCTGAGCACGTTTTCTGAAATGTGCTCCTCCCGTCACTCTGGTTGGGTGCGCATAGTAAAAAGTGCTCTTGGCAGCTAGAGAGTGCCGCGTTGACCACTGCGCATGAAGAAATAACCACCTGCAACGTTTGGTTTAGGTTTTGGGTGCATTTTTAATTTTATTGCTTAAATCGCATTTTCTCGTCGAGCTGAGCACGTTTTCTGAAATGTGCTCCTCCCGTCACTCTGGTTGGGTGCGCATAGTAAAAAGTGCTCTTGGCAGCTAGAGAGTGCCGCGTTGACCATTGCGCATGAAGAAATAACCACCTGCAACGTTTGGTTTAGGTTTTAGGTGCATTTTTAATTTTATTGCTTAAATCGCATTTTCTCGACGAGCTGAGCACGTTTTCTGAAATGTGCTCCTCCCGTCACTCTGGTTGGGTGCGCATAGTAAAAAGTGCTCTTGGCAGCTAGAGAGTGCCGCGTTGACCACTGCGCATGAAGAAATGACCATCTGCAACGTTTGGTTTAGGTTTTAGGTGCATTTTTAATTTTATTGCTTAAATCGCATTTTCTCGACGAGCTGAGCACGTTTTCTGAAATGTGCTCCTCCCGTCACTCTGGTTGGGTGCGCATAGTAAAAAGTGCTCTTGGCAGCTAGAGAGTGCCGCGTTGACCACTGCGCATGAAGAAATGACCATCTGCAACGTTTGGTTTAGGTTTTAGGTGCATTTTTAATTTTATTGCTTAAATCGCATTTTCTCGACGAGCTGAGCACGTTTTCTGAAATGTGCTCCTCCCGTCACTCTGGTTGGGTGCGCATAGTAAAAAGTGCTCTTGGCAGCTAGAGAGTGCCGCGTTGACCACTGCGCATGAAGAAATGACCACCTGCAACGTTATGTTTAGGTTTTAGGTGCATTTTTAATTTTATTGCTTAAATAGCATTTTTTCGACGAGCTGAGCACGTTTTCTGAAATGTGCTCCTCCCGTCACTCTGGTTGGGTGCTCATAGTAAAAAGTGCTCTTGGCAGCTAGAGAGTGCCGCGTTAACCACTGCACATGAAGAAATAACCACCTGCAAGTTTGGTTTAGGTTTTAGGTGCATTTTTAATTTTATTGCTTAAATCGCATTTTCTCGACGAGCTGAGCACGTTTTCTGAAATGTGCTCCTCCCGTCACTCTGGTTGGGTGCGCATAGTAAAAAGTGCTCTTGGCAGCTAGAGAGTGCCGCGTTGACCACTGCGCATGAAGAAATAACCACCTGCAACGTTTGATTTAGGTTGTGGGTGCATTTTTAATTTTATTGCTTAAATCGCATTTTCTCGACGAGCTGAGCACGTTTTCTGAAATGTGCTCCTCCCGTCACTCTGGTTGGGTGCGCATAGTAAAAAGTGCTCTTGGCAGCTAGAGAGTGCCGCGTTAAACACTGCGCATGAAGAAATAACCACCTGCAACGTTTGGTTTAGGTTTTGGGTGCATTTTTAATTTTATTGCTTAAATCGCATTTTCTCGACGAGCTGAGCACGTTTTCTGAAATGTGCTCCTCCCGTCACTCTGGTTGGGTGTGCATAGTAAAAAGTGCTCTTGGCAGCTCGAGAGTGCCGCGTTGACCACTGCGCATGAAGAAATGACTATCTGCAACGTTTGGTTTAGGTTTTATGTGCATTTTTAATTTTATTGCTTAAATCGCATTTTCTCGACGAGCCGAGCACGTTTTCTGAAATGTGCTCCTCCCGTCACTCTGGTTGGGTGCGCATAGTAAAAAGTGCTCTTGGCAGCTAGAGAGTGCCGCGTTGACCACTGCTCATGAAGAAATGACCATCTGCAACGTTTGGTTTAGGTTTTAGGTGCATTTTTAGTTTTATTGCTTAAATCGCATTTTCTCGACGAGCTGAGCACGTTTTCTGAAATGTGCTCCTCCCGTCACTCTGGATGGGTGCGCATAGTAAAAAGTGCTCTTGGGAGCTAAAGAGTGCCGCGTTGACCACTGCGCATGAAGAAATAACCACCTGTAACGTTTGGTTTAGGTTTTGGGTGCATTTTTAATTTTATTGCTTAAATCGAATTTGCTCGACGAGCTGAGCACGTTTTCTGAAATGTGCTCCTCCCGTCACTCTTGTTGGGTGCGCATAGAAAAAAGTGCTCTTGGCAGCTAGAGAGTGCCGCGTTGACCACTGCGCATGAAGAAATAACCACCTGCAACGTTTGGTTTAGGTTTTAGGTACATTTTTAATTTTATTGCTTAAATCGCATTTTCTGGACGAGCTGAGCACGTTTTCTGAAATGTGCTCCTCCCGTCACTCTGGTTGGGTGCGCATAGTAAAAAGTGCTCTTGGCAGCTAGAGAGTGCCGCGTTGACCACTGCACATGAAGAAATAACCACCTGCGACGTTTGGTTTAGGTTTTAGGTGCATTTTTAATTTTATTGCTTAAATCGCATTTTCTCGACGAGCTGAGCACGTTTTCTGAAATGTGCTCCTCCCGTCACTCTGGTTGGGTGTGCATAGTAAAAAGTGCTCTTGGCAGCTAGAGAGTGCCGCGTTGACCACTGCGCATGAAGAAATGACCATCTGCAACGTTTGGTTTAGGTTGTGGGTGCATTTTTAATTTTATTGCTTAAATCGCATTTTCTCGACGAGCTGAGCACGTTTTCTGAAATGTGCTCCTCCCGTCACTCCGGTTGGGTGCGCATAGTAAAAAGTGCTCTTGGCAGCTAGAGAGTGCCGCGTTAAACACTGCGCATGAAGAAATAACCACCTGCAACGTTTGGTTTAGGTTTTGGGTGCATTTTTAATTTAATTGCTTAAATCGCATTTTCTCGACGAGCTGAGCACGTTTTCTGAAATGTGCTCCTCCCGTCACTCTGGTTGGGTGCGCATAGTAAAACGTGCTCTTGGCAGCTAGAGAGTGCCGCGTTGACCATTGCGCATGAAGAAATAACCACCTGCAACGTTTGGTTTAGGTTTTAGGTGCATTTTTAATTTTATTGCTTAAATCGCATTTTCTCGACGAGCTGAGCACGTTTTCTGAAATGTGCTCCTCCCGTCACTCTGGTTGGGTGTGCATAGTAAAAAGTGCTCTTGGCAGCTAGAGAGTGCCGCGTTGACCACTGCGCATGAAGAAATAACCACCTGCAACGTTTGGTTTAGGTTTTGGGTGCATTATTAATTTTATTGCTTAAATCGCATTTTCTCGACGAGCTGAGCACGTTTTCTGAAATGTGCTCCTCCCGTCACTCTGGTTGGGTGCGCATAGTAAAAAGTGCTCTTGGCAGCTAGAGAGTGCCGCGTTGCCCACTGCGCATGAATAAATAACCACCTGCAACGTTTGGTTTAGGTTTTAGGTGCATTTTTAATTTTATTGCTTAAATCGCATTTTCTCGACGAGCTGAACACGTTTTCTGAAATGCGCTCCTCCCGTCACTCTGGTTGGGTGCGCATAGTAAAAAGTGCTCTTGGCAGCTAGAGAGTGCCGCGTTGACCACTGCGCATGAAGAAATGACCATCTGCAACGTTTGGTTTAGGTTTTGGGTGCATTTTTAATTTTATTGCTTAAATCGCATTTTCTCGACGAGCTGAGCACATTTTCTGAAATGTGCTCCTCCCGTCACTCAGGTTGGGTGCGCATAGTAAAAAGTGCTCTTGGCAGCTAGAGAGTGCCGCGTTGACCACTGCGCATGAAGAACTGACCATCTGCAACGTTTGGTTTAGGTTTTGGGTGCATTTTTAATTTTATTGCTTAAATCGCATTTTCTCGTCGAGCTGAGCACCTTTTCTGAAATGTGCTCCTCCCGTCACTCTGGTTGGGTGCGCATAGTAAAAAGTGCTCTTGGCAGCTAGAGAGTGCCGCGTTGACCACTGCGCATGAAGAAATAACCACCTGCAACGTTTGGTTTAGGTTTTGGGTGCATTTTTAATTTTATTGCTTAAATCGCATTTTCTCGACGAGCTGAGCACATTTTCTGAAATGTGCTCCTCCCGTCACTCTGGTTGGGTGCGCATAGTAAAAAGTGCTCTTGGCAGCTAGAGAGTGCCGCGTTGACCACTGCGCATGAAGAACTGACCATCTGCAAAGTTTGGTTTAGGTTTTGGGTGCATTTTTAATTTTATTGCTTGAATCGCATTTTCTCGACGAGCTGAGCACGTTTTCTGAAATGTGCTCCTCCCGTCACTCTGGTCGGGTGCGCATAGTAAAAAGTGCTCTTGGCAGCTAGAGAGTGCCGCGTTGACTGCTGCACATGAAGAAATAACCACCCCCAACGTTTGGTTTAGGTTTTAGGTGCATTTTTAATTTTATTGCTTAAATCGCATATTCTCGACGAGCCGAGCACGTTTTCTGAAATGTGCTCCTCCCGTCACTCTGGTTGGGTGCGCATAGTAAAAAGTGCACTTGGCAGCTAGAGAGTGCCGCGTTGACCACTGCGCATGAAGAAATAACCACCTGCAACGTTTAGTTTAGGTTTTAGGTGCATTTTTAATTTTATTGCTTAAATCGCATTTTCTCGACGAGCTGAGCACGTTTTCTAAAATGTGCTCCTCCCGTCACTCTGGTTGGGTGCGCATAGTAAAAAGTGCTCTTGGCAGCTAGAGAGTGCCGCGTTGACCACTGCGCATGAAGAAATAACCACCTGCAACGTTTGGTTTAGGTTTTGGGTGCATTTTTAATTTTATTGCTTAAATCGCATTTTCGCGTCGAGCTGAGCACGTTTTCTGAAATGTGCTCCTCCCGTCACTCTGGTTGGGTGCGCATAGTAAAAAGTGCTCTTGGCAGCTAGAGAGTGCCGCGTTGACCACTGCGCATGAAGAAATGACCATCTGCAACGTTTGGTTTAGGTTTTAGGTGCATTTTTAATTTTATTGCTTAAATCGCATTTTCTCGACGAGCTGAGCACGTTTTCTGAAATGTGCTCCTCCCGTCACTCTGGTTGGGTGCGCATAGTAAAAAGTGCTCTTGGCAGCTAGAGAGTGCCGCGTTGACCACTGCGCATGAAGAAATGACCACCTGCAACGTTATGTTTAGGTTTTAGGTGCATTTTTAATTTTATTGCTTAAATCGCATTTTCTCGACGAGCTGAGCACGTTTTCTGAAATGTGCTCCTCCCGTCACTCTGGTTGGGTGCGCATAGTAAAAAGTGCTCTTGGCAGCTAGAGAGTGCAGCGTTGACCACTGCGCATGAAGAAATGACCATCTGCAACGTTTGGTTTAGGTTTTGAGTGCATTTTTAATTTTATTGCTTAAATCGCATTTTCTCGACGAGCTGAGCACATTTTCTGAAATGTGCTCCTCCCGTCACTCTGGTTGGGTGCGCATAGTAAAAGGTGCTCTTGGCAGCTAGAGAGTGCCGCGTTGACCACTGCGCATGAAGAACTGACCATCTGCAACGTTTGGTTTAGGTTTTGGGTGCATTTTTAATTTTATTGCTTAAATCGCATTTTCTCGTCGAGCTGAGCACGTTTTCTGAAATGTGCTCCTCCCGTCACTCTGGTTGGGTGCGCATAGTAAAAAGTGCTCTTGGCAGCTAGAGAGTGCCGCGTTGACCACTGCGCATGAAGAAATAACCACCTGCAACGTTTGGTTTAGGTTTTGGGTGCATTTTTAATTTTATTGCTTAAATCGCATTTTCTCGACGAGCTGAGCACATTTTCTGAAATGTGCTCCTCCCGTCACTCTGGTTGGGTGCGCATAGTAAAAAGTGCTCTTGGCAGCTAGAGAGTGCCGCGTTGACCACTGCGCATGAAGAACTGACCATCTGCATTTTTAATTTTATTGCTTAAATCGCATTTTCTCGTCGAGCTGAGCACGTTTTCTGAAATGTGCTCCTCCCGTCACTCTGGTTGGGTGCGCATAGTAAAAAGTGCTCTTGGCAGCTAGAGAGTGCCGCGTTGACCACTGCGCATGAAGAAATGACCATCTGCAACGTTTGGTTTAGGTTTTAGGTGCATTTTTAATTTTATTGCTTAAATCGCATTTTCTCGACGAGCTGAGCACGTTTTCTGAAATGTGCTCCTCCCGTCACTCTGGTTGGGTGTGCATAGTAAAAAGTGCTCTTGGCAGCTCGAGAGTGCCGCGTTGACCACTGCGCATGAAGAAATGACCATCTGCAACGTTTGGTTTAGGTTTTGGGTGCATTTTTAATTTTATTGCTTAAATCGCATTTTCTCGTCGAGCTGAGCACGTTTTCTGAAATGTGCTCCTCCCGTCACTCTGGTTGGGTGCGCATAGTAAAAAGTGCTCTTGGCAGCTAGAGAGTGCCGCGTTGCCCACTGCGCATGAATAAATAACCACCTGCAACGTTTGGTTTAGGTTTTAGGTGCATTTTTAATTTTATTGCTTAAGTCGCATTTTCTCGACGAGCTGAGCACGTTTTCTGAAATGCGCTCCTCCCGTCACTCTGGTTGGGTGCGCATAGTAAAAAGTGCTCTTGGCAGCTAGAGAGTGCCGCGTTGACCACTGCGCATGAAGAAATGACCATCTGCAACGTTTGGTTTAGGTTTTGGGTGCATTTTTAATTTTATTGCTTAAATCGCATTTTCTCGACGAGCTGAGCACATTTTGTGAAACGTGCTCCTCCCGTCACTCTGGTTGGGTGCGCATAGTAAAAAGTGCTCTTGGCAGCTAGAGAGTGCCGCGTTGACCACTGCGCATGAAGAACTGACCATCTGCAACGTTTGGTTTAGGTTTTGGGTGCATTTTTAATTTTATTGCTTAAATCGCATTTTCTCGTCGAGCTGAGCACGTTTTCTGAAATGTGCTCCTCCCGTCACTCTGGTTGGGTGCGCATAGTAAAAAGTGCTCTTGGCAGCTAGAGAGTGCCGCGTTGACCACTGCGCATGAAGAAATAACCACCTGCAACGTTTGGTTTAGGTTTTGGGTGCATTTTTAATTTTATTGCTTAAATCGCATTTTCTCGACGAGCCGAGCACGTTTTCTGAAATGTGCTCCTCCCGTCACTCTGGTTGGGTGCGCATAGTAAAAAGTGCTCTTGGCAGCTAGAGAGTGCCGCGTTGACCACTGCTCATGAAGAAATGACCATCTGCAACGTTTGGTTTAGGTTTTAGGTGCATTTTTAGTTTTATTGCTTAAATCGCATTTTCTCGACGAGCTGAGCACGTTTTCTGAAATGTGCTCCTCCCGTCACTCTGGTTGGGTGCGCACAGTAAAAAGTGCTCTTGGGAGCTAGAGAGTGCCGCGTTGACCACTGCGCATGAAGAAATAACCACCTGCAACGTTTGGTTTAGGTTTTGGGTGCATTTTTAATTTTATTGCTTAAATCGAATTTTCTCGACGAGCTGAGCACGTTTTCTGAAATGTGCTCCTCCCGTCACTCTTGTTGGGTGCGCATAGTAAAAAGTGCTCTTGGCAGCGAGAGAGTGCCGCGTTGACCACTGCGCATGAAGAAATAACCACCTGCAACGTTTGGTTTAGGTTTTAGGTGCATTTTTAATTTTATTGCTTAAATCGCATTTTCTCGACGAGCTGAGCACGTTTTCTGAAATGTGCTCCTCCCGTCACTCTGGTTGGGTGCGCATAGTAAAAAGTGCTCTTGGCAGCTAGAGAGTGCCGCGTTGACCACTGCGCATGAAGAAATAACCACCTGCAACGTTTGATTTAGGTTGTGGGTGCATTTTTAATTTTATTGCTTAAATCGCATTTTCTCGACGAGCTGAGCACGTTTTCTGAAATGTGCTCCTCCAGTCACTCTGGTTGGGTGCGCATAGTAAAAAGTGCTCTTGGCAGCTAGAGAGTGCCGCGTTGACCACTGCGCATGAAGAAATGACCATCTGCAACGTTTGGTTTAGGTTTTAGGTGCATTTTTAATTTTATTGCTTAAATCGCATTTTCTCGACGAGCTGAGCACGTTTTCTGAAATGTGCTCCTCCCGTCACTCTGGTTGGGTGTGCATAGTAAAAAGTGCTCTTGGCAGCTCGAGAGTGCCGCGTTGACCACTGCGCATGAAGAAATGACCATCTGCAACGTTTGGTTTAGGTTTTAGGTGCATTTTTAATTGTATTGCTTAAATCGCATTTTCTCGTCGAGCTGAGCACGTTTTCTGAAATGTGCTCCTCCCGTCACTCTGGTTGGGTGCGCATAGTAAAAAGTGCTCTTGGCAGCTAGAGAGTGCCGCGTTGACCATTGCGCATTAAGAAATAAACACCTGCAACGTTTGGTTTAGGTTTTAGGTGCATTTTTAATTTTATTGCTTAAATCGCATTTTCTCGACGAGCTGAGCACGTTTTCTGAAATGTGCTCCTCCCGTCACTCTGGTTGGGTGCGCATAGTAAAAAGTGCTCTTGGCAGCTAGAGAGTGCCGCGTTGACCACTGCGCATGAAGAAATGACCACCTGCAACGTTTGGTTTAGGTTTTAGGTGCATTTTTAATTTTATTGCTTAAATCGCATTTTCTCGACGAGCTGAGCACGTTTTCTGAAATGTGCTCCTCCCGTCACTCTGGTTGGGTGCGCATAGTAAAAAGTGCTCTTGGCAGCTAGAGAGTGCCGCGTTGACCACTGCGCATGAAGAAATAACCACCTGCAACGTTATGTTTAGGTTTTATGTGCATTTTTAATTTTATTGCTTAAATCGCATTTTCTCGACGAGCCGAGCACGTTTTCTGAAATGTGCTCCTCCCGTCACTCTGGTTGGGTGCGCATAGTAAAAAGTGCTCTTGGCAGCTAGAGAGTGCCGCGTTGACCACTGCGCATGAAGAAATAACCACCTGCAACGTTTGATTTAGGTTGTGGGTGCATTTTTAATTTTATTGCTTAAATCGCATTTTCTCGACGAGCTGAGCACGTTTTCTGAAATGTGCTCCTCCCGTCACTCTGGTTGGGTGCGCATAGTAAAAAGTGCTCTTGGCAGCTCGAGAGTGCCGCGTTGACCACTGCGCATGAAGAAATGACCATCTGCAACGTTTGGTTTAGGTTTTATGTGCATTTTTAATTTTATTGCTTAAATCGCATTTTCTCGACGAGCCGAGCACGTTTTCTGAAATGTGCTCCTCCCGTCACTCTGGTTGGGTGCGCATAGTAAAAAGTGCTCTTGGCAGCTAGAGAGTGCCGCGTTGACCACTGCTCATGAAGAAATTACCATCTGCAACGTTTGGTTTAGGTTTTAGGTGCATTTTTAGTTTTATTGCTTAAATCGCATTTTCTCGACGAGCTGAGCACGTTTTCTGAAATGTGCTCCTCCCGTCACTCTGGTTGGGTGCGCATAGTAAAAAGTGCTCTTGGGAGCTAAAGAGTGCCGCGTTGACCACTGCGCATGAAGAAATGACCACCTGCAACGTTTGGTTTAGGTTTTGGGTGCATTTTTAATTTTATTGCTTAAATCGAATTTTCTCGACGAGCTGAGCACGTTTTCTGAAATGTGCTCCTCCCGTCACTCTGGTTGGGTGTGCATAGTAAAAAGTGCTCTTGGCAGCTAGAGAGTGCCGCGTTGACCACTGCGCATGAAGAAATGACCATCTGCAACGTTTGGTTTAGGTTTTGGGTGCATTTTTAATTTTATTGCTTAAATCGCATTTTCTCGACGAGCTGAGCACGTTTTCCTAAATGTGCTCCTCCCGTCACTCTGGTTGGGTGCGCATAGTAAAAAGTGCTCTTGGCAGCTAGAGAGTGCCGCGTTGACCATTGCGCATGAAGAAATAACCACCTGCAACGTTTGGTTTAGGTTTTAGGTGCATTTTTAATTTTATTGCTTAAATCGCATTTTCTCGACGAGCTGAGCACGTTTTCTGAAATGTGCTCCTCCCGTCACTCTGGTTGGGTGCGCATAGTAAAAAGTGCTCTTGGCAGCTAGAGAGTGCCGCGTTGACCACTGCGCATGAAGAAATAACCACCTGCAACGTTTGGTTTAGGTTTTGGGTGCATTTTTAATTTTATTGCTTAAATCGCATTTTCTCGTTGAGCTGAGCACGTTTTCTGAAATGTGCTCCTCCCGTCACTCTGGTTGGGTGCGCATAGTAAAAAGTGCTCTTGGCAGCTAGAGAGTGCCGCGTTGACCACTGCGCATGAATAAATGACCATCTGCAACGTTTGGTTTAGGTTTTAGGTGCATTTTTAGTTTTATTGCTTAAATCGCATTTTCTCGACGAGCTGAGCACGTTTTCTGAAATGTGCTCCTCCCGTCACTCTGGTTGGGTGCGCATAGTAAAAAGTGCTCTTGGGAGCTAAAGAGTGCCGCGTTGACCACTGCGCATGAAGAAATGACCACCTGCAACGTTTGGTTTAGGTTTTGGGTGCATTTTTAATTTTATTGCTTAAATCGCATTTGCTCGACGAGCTGAGCACGTTTTCTGAAATGTGCTCCTCCCGTCACTCTTGTTGGGTGCGCATAGAAAAAAGTGCTCTTGGCAGCTAGAGAGTGCCGTGTTGACCACTGCGCATGAAGAAATAACCACCTGCAACGTTTGGTTTAGGTTTTAGGTGCATTTTTAATTTTATTGCTTAAATCGCATTTTCTGGACGAGCTGAGCACGTTTTCTGAAATGTGCTCCTCCCGTCACTCTGGTTGGGTGCGCATAGTAAAAAGTGCTCTTGGCAGCTAGAGAGTGCCGCGTTGACCACTGCACATGAAGAAATAACCACCTGCGACGTTTGGTTTAGGTTTTAGGTGCATTTTTAATTTTATTGCTTAAATCGCATTTTCTCGACGAGCTGAGCACGTTTTCTGAAATGTGCTCCTCCCGTCACTCTGGTTGGGTGTGCATAGTAAAAAGTGCTCTTGGCAGCTAGAGAGTGCCGCGTTGACCACTGCGCATGAAGAAATGACCATCTGCAACGTTTGGTTTAGGTTTTGGGTGCATTTTTAATTTTATTGCTTAAATCGCATTTTCTCGACGAGCTGAGCACGTTTTCCTAAATGTGCTCCTCCCGTCACTCTGGTTGGGTGCGCATAGTAAAAAGTGCTCTTGGCAGCTAGTGAGTGCCGCGTTGACCACTGCGCATGAAGAAATGACCATCTGCAACGTTTGGTTTAGGTTTTGGGTGCATTTTTAATTTTATTGCTTAAATCGCATTTTCTCGACGAGCTGAGCACGTTTTCTGAAATGTGCTCCTCCCGTCACTCTGGTTGGGTGTGCATAGTAAAAAGTGCTCTTGGCAGCTAGAGAGTGCCGCGTTGACCACTGCGCATGAAGAAATGACCATCTGCAACGTTTGGTTTAGGTTTTGGGTGCATTTTTAATTTTATTGCTTAAATCGCATTTTCTCGACGAGCTGAGCACGTTTTCCTAAATGTGCTCCTCCCGTCACTCTGGTTGGGTGCGCATAGTAAAAAGTGCTCTTGGCAGCTAGAGAGTGCCGCGTTGACCATTGCGCATGAAGAAATAACCACCTGCAACGTTTGGTTTAGGTTTTAGGTGCATTTTTAATTTTATTGCTTAAATCGCATTTTCTCGACGAGCTGAGCACGTTTTCTGAAATGTGCTCCTCCCGTCACTCTGGTTGGGTGCGCATAGTAAAAAGTGCTCTTGGCAGCTAGAGAGTGCCGCGTTGACCACTGCGCATGAAGAACTGACCATCTGCAACGTTTGGTTTAGGTTTTGGGTGCATTTTTAATTTTATTGCTTAAATCGCATTTTCTCGACGAGCTGAGCACGTTTTCTGAAATGTGCTCCTCCCGTCACTCTGGTCGGATGCGCATAGTAAAAAGTGCTCTTGGCAGCTAGAGAGTGCCGCGTTGACTGCTGCACATGAAGAAATAACCACCCCCAACGTTTGGTTTAGGTTTTAGGTGCATTTTTAATTTTATTGCTTAAATCGCATTTTCTCGACGAGCTGAGCACGTTTTCTGAAATGTGCTCCTCCCGTCACTCTGGTTGGGTGCGCATAGTAAAAAGTGCTCTTGGCAGCTAGAGAGTGCCGCGTTGACCACTGCGCATGAAGAAAGAACCACCTGCAACGTTTGGTTTAGGTTTTAGGTGCATTTTTAATTTTATTGCTTAAATCGCATTTTCTCGACGAGCTGAGCACGTTTTCTGAAATGTGCTCCTCCCGTCACTCTGGTTGGGTGCGCATAGTAAAAAGTGCTCTTGGCAGCTAGAGAGTGCCGCGTTGACCACTGCGCATGAAGAAATAACCACGTGCAACGTTTGTTTTAGGTTTTAGGTGCATTTTTAATTTTATTGCTTAAATCGCATTTTCTCGACGAGCTGAGCACGTTTTCTGAAATGTGCTCCTCCCGTCACTCTGGTTGGGTGCGCATAGTAAAAAGTGCTCTTGGCAGCTAGAGAGTGCCGCGTTGACTGCTGCGCATGAAGAAATGACCATCTGCAACGTTTGGTTTAGGTTTTGGGTGCATTTTTAATTTTATTGCTTAAATCGCATTTTCTCGACGAGCTGAGCACGTTTTCTGAAATGTGCTCCTCCCGTCACTCTGGTTGGGTGCGCATAGTAAAAAGTGCTCTTGGCAGCTAGAGAGTGCCGCGTTGACCACTGCGCATGAAGAAATAACCACCTGCAACGTTATGTTTAGGTTTTAGGTGCATTTTTCATTTTATTGCTTAAATCGCATTTTCTCGACGAGCTGAGCACGTTTTCTGAAATGTGCTCCTCCCGTCACTCTGGTCGGATGCGCATAGTAAAAAGTGCTCTTGGCAGCTAGAGAGTGCCGCGTTGACTGCTGCACATGAAGAAATAACCACCCCCAACGTTTGGTTTAGGTTTTAGGTGCATTTTTAATTTTATTGCTTAAATCGCATTTTCTCGACGAGCTGAGCACGTTTTCTGAAATGTGCTCCTCCCGTCACTCTGGTTGGGTGCGCATAGTAAAAAGTGCTCTTGGCAGCTAGAGAGTGCCGCGTTGACCACTGCGCATGAAGAAAGAACCACCTGCAACGTTTGGTTTAGGTTTTAGGTGCATTTTTAATTTTATTGCTTAAATCGCATTTTCTCGACGAGCTGAGCACGTTTTCTGAAATGTGCTCCTCCCGTCACTCTGGTTGGGTGCGCACAGTAAAAAGTGCTCTTGGCAGCTAGAGAGTGCCGCGTTGACCACTGCGCATGAAGAAATGACCATCTGCAACGTTTGGTTTAGGTTTTAGGTGCATTTTTAATTTTATTGCTTAAATCGCATTTTCTCGACGAGCTGAGCACGTTTTCTGAAATGTGCTCCTCCCGTCACTCTGGTTGGGTGCGCATAGTAAAAAGGGCTCTTGGCAGCTAGAGAGTGCCGCGTTGACCACTGCCCAAGAAGAAATAACCACCTGCAACGTTTGGTTTAGGTTTTAGGTGCATTTTTAATTTTATTGCTTAAATCGCATTTTCTCGACGAGCTGAGCACGTTTTCTGAAATGTGCTCCTCCCGTCACTCTGGTTGGGTGCGCATAGTAAAAAGTGCTCTTGGCAGCTAGAGAGTGCCGCGTTAACCATTGCGCATGAAGAAATAACCACCTGCAACGTTTGGTTTAGGTTTTAGGTGCATTTTTAATTTTATTGCTTAAATCGCATTTTCTCGACGAGCTGAGCACGTTTTCTGAAATGTGCTCCTCCCGTCACTCTGGTTGGGTGCGCATAGTAAAAACTGCTCTTGGCAGCTAGAGAGTGCCGCGTTGACCACTGCGCATGAAGAAATAACCACGTGCAACGTTTGTTTTAGGTTTTAGGTGCATTTTTATTTTTATTGCTTAAATCGCATTTTCTCGACGAGCTGAGCACGTTTTCTGAAACGTGCTCCTCCCGTCACTCTGGTTGGGTGCGCATAGTAAAAAGTGCTCTTGGCAGCTAGAGAGTGCTGCGTTGACTGCTGCGCATGAAGAAATAACCACCTGCAACGTTTGGTTTAGGCTTTAGGTGCATTTTTAATTTTATTGCTTGAATCGCATTTTCTCGACGAGCTGAGCACGTTTTCTGAAATGTGCTCCTCCCGTCACTCTGGTTGGGTGCGCATGGTAAAAAGTGCTCTTGGCAGCTAGAAAGTGCCGCGTTGACCACTGCGCATGAAGAAATAACCGCCTGCAACGTTTGGTTTAGGTTTTGGGTGCATTTTTAATTTTATTGCTTAAATCGCATTTTCTCGTCGAGCTGAGCACATTTTCTGAAATGTGCTCCTCCCGTCACTCTGGTTGGGTGCGCATAGTAAAAAGTGCTCTTGGCAGCTAGAGAGTGCCGCGTTGACCACTGCGCATTTAGAAATGACCATCTGCAACGTTTGGTTTAGGTTTTGGGTGCATTTTTAATTTTATTGCTTGAATCGCATGTTCTCGACGAGCTGAGCACGTTTTCTGAAATGTGCTCCTCCCGTCACTCTGGTTGGGTGCGCATAGTAAAAAGTGCTCTTGGCAGCTAGAGAGTGCCGTGTTGACCACTGCGCATGAAGAAATAACCACCTGCAACGTTTGGTTTAGGTTTTAGGTGCATTTTTAATTTTATTGCTTAAATTGCATTTTCTCGACGAGCTGAGCACGTTTTCTGAAATGTGCTCCTCCCGTCACTCTGGTTGGGTGCGCATAGTAAAAAGTGCTCTTGGCAGCTAGAGAGTGCCGCGTTAAACACTGCGCATGAAGAAATAACTACCTGCAACGTTTGGTTTAGGTTTTGGGTGCATTTTTAATTTTATTGCTTAAATCGCATTTTCTCGACGAGCTGAGCACGTTTTCTGAGATTTGCTTCTCCCGTCACTCTGGTTGGGTGTGCATAGTAAAAAGTGCTCTTGGCAGATCGAGAGTGCCGCGTTGACCACTGCGCATGAAGAAATGACCATCTGCAACGTTTGGTTTAGGTTGTATGTGCATTTTTAATTTTATTGCTTAAATCGCATTTTCTCGACGAGCTGAGCACGTTTTCTGAAATGTGCTCCTCCCGTCACTCTGGTTGGGTGCGCATAGTAAAAAGTGCTCTTGGCAGCTAGAGAGTGCCGCGTTGACCACTGCGCATGAAGAAATGACCATCTGCAACGTTTGGTTTAGGTTTTGGGTGCATTTTTAATTTTATTGCTTAAATCGCATTTTCTCGACCAGCTGAGCACGTTTTCTGAAATGTGCTCCTCCCGTCACTCTGGTTGGGTGCGCATAGTAAAAACTGCTCTTGGCAGCTAGAGAGTGCCGCGTTGACCACTGCGCGTGAAGAAATAACCACCTGCAACGTTTGTTTTAGGTTTTAGGTGCATTTTTAATTTGATTGCTTAAATCGCATTTTCTCGACGAGCTGAGCACGTTTTCTGAAATGTGCTCCTCCCGTCACTCTGGTTGGGTGCGCATAGTAAAAAGTGCTCTTGGCAGCTAGAGAGTACCGCGTTGACCACTGCGCATGAAGACATAACCACCTGCAAGTTTGGTTTAGGTTTTAGGTGCATTTTTAATTTTATTGCTTAAATCGCATTTTCTCGACGAGCTGAGCACGTTTTCTGAAATGTGCTCCTCCCGTCACTCTGGTTGGGTGCGCATAGTAAAAAGTGCTCTTGGCAGCTAGAAAGTTCCGCGTTGCCCACTGCGCATGAATAACTAACCACCTGCAACGTTTGGTTTAGGTTTTAGGTGCATTTTTAATTTTATTGCTTAAATCGCATTTTCTCGACGAGCTGAACACGTTTTCTAAAATGCGCTCCTCCCGTCACTCTGGTTGGGTGCGCATAGTAAAAAGTGCTCTTGGCAGCTAGAGAGTGCCGCGTTGACCACTGCGCATGAAGAACTGACCATCTGCAACGTTTGGTTTAGGTTTTGGGTGCATTTTTAATTTTATTGCTTAAATCGCATTTTCTCGTCGAGCTGAGCACGTTTTCTGAAATGTGCTCCTCCCGTCACTCTGGTTGGGTGCGCATAGTAAAAAGTGCTCTTGGCAGCTAGAGAGTGCCGCGTTGACCACTGCGCATGAAGAAATAACCACCTGCAACGTTTGGTTTAGGTTTTGGGTGCATTTTTAATTTTATTGCTTAAATCGCATTTTCTCGACGAGCTGAGCACATTTTCTGAAATGTGCTCCTCCCGTCACTCTGGTTGGGTGCGCATAGTAAAAAGTGCTCTTGGCAGCTAGAGAGTGCCGCGTTGACCACTGCGCATGAAGAACTGACCATCTGCAACGTTTGGTTTAGGTTTAGGTTTTGGGTGCATTTTTAATTTTATTGCTTAAATCGCATTTTCTCGACGAGCTGAGCACGTTTTCTGAAATGTGCTCCTCCCGTCACTCTGGTGGGGTGCGCATAGTAAAAAGTGCTCTTGGCAGCTAGAGAGTGCCGCGTTGACTGCTGCACATGAAGAAATAACCACCCCCAACGTTTGGTTTAGGTTTTAGGTGCATTTTTAATTTTATTGCTTAAATCGCATTTTCTCGACGAGCCGAGCACGTTTTCTGAAATGTGCTCCTCCCGTCACTCTGGTTGGGTGCGCATAGTAAAAAGTGCTCTTGGCAGCTAGAGAGTGCCGCGTTGACCACTGCGCATGAAGAAATAAACACCTGCAACGTTTGGTTTAGGTTTTAGGTGCATTTTTAATTGTATTGCTTAAATCGCATTTTCTCGACGAGCTGAGCACGTTTTCTGAAATGTGCTCCTCCCGTCACTCTGGTTGGGTGCGCATAGTAAAAAGTGCTCTTGGCAGCTAGAGAGTGCCGCGTTGACCACTGCGCATGAAGAAATGACCACCTGCAACGTTTGGTTTAGGTTTTAGGTGCATTTTTAATTTTATTGCTTAAATCGCATTTTCTCGACGAGCTGAGCACGTTTTCTGAAATGTGCTCCTCCCGTCACTCTGGTTGGGTGCGCATAGTAAAAAGTGCTCTTGGCAGCTAGAGAGTGCCGCGTTGACCACTGCGCATGAAGAAATAACCACCTGCAACGTTTGGTTTAGGTTTTGGGTGCATTTTTAATTTTATTGCTTAAATCGCATTTTCTCGACGAGCTGAGCACGTTTTCTGAAATGTGCTCCTCCCGTCACTCTGGTTGGGTGTGCATAGTAAAAAGTGCTCTTGGCAGCTCGAGAGTGCCGCGTTGACCACTGCGCATGAAGAAATGACCATCTGCAACGTTTGGTTTAGGTTTTATGTGCATTTTTAATTTTATTGCTTAAATCGCATTTTCTCGACGAGCCGAGCACGTTTTCTGAAATGTGCTCCTCCCGTCACTCTGGTTGGGTGCGCATAGTAAAAAGTGCTCTTGGCAGCTAGAGAGTGCCGCGTTGACCACTGCTCATGAAGAAATGACCATCTGCAACGTTTGGTTTAGGTTTTAGGTGCATTTTTAGTTTTATTGCTTAAATCGCATTTTCTCGACGAGCTGAGCACGTTTTCTGAAATGTGCTCCTCCCGTCACTCTGGTTGGGTGCGCATAGTAAAAAGTGCTCTTGGGAGCTAAAGAGTGCCGCGTTGACCACTGCGCATGAAGAAATAACCACCTGCAACGTTTGGTTTAGGTTTTGGGTGCATTATTTAATTTTATTGCTTAAATCGAATTTGCTCGACGAGCTGAGCACGTTTTCTGAAATGTGCTCCTCCCGTCACTCTTGTTGGGTGCGCATAGAAAAAAGTGCTCTTGGCAGCTAGAGAGTGCCGCGTTGACCACTGCGCATGAAGAAATAACCACCTGCAACGTTACGTTTAGGTTTTAGGTGCATGTTTAATTTTATTGCTTAAATCGCATTTTCTGGACGAGCTGAGCACGTTTTCTGAAATGTGCTCCTCCCGTCACTCTGGTTGGGTGCGCATAGTAAAAAGTGCTCTTGGCAGCTAGAGAGTGCCGCGTTGACCACTGCACATGAAGAAATAACCACCTGCGACGTTTGGTTTAGGTTTTAGGTGCATTTTTAATTTTATTGCTTAAATCGCATTTTCTCGACGAGCTGAGCACGTTTTCTGAAATGTGCTCCTCCCGTCACTCTGGTTGGGTGTGCATAGTAAAAAGTGCTCTTGGCAGCTAGAGAGTGCCGCGTTGACCACTGCGCATGAAGAAATGACCATCTGCAACGTTTGGTTTAGGTTTTGGGTGCATTTTTAATTTTATTGCTTAAATCGCATTTTCTCGTCGAGCTGAGCACGTTTTCTGAAATGTGCTCCTCCCGTCACTCTGGTTGGGTGCGCATAGTAAAAAGTGCTCTTGGCAGCTAGAGAGTGCCGCGTTGACCACTGCGCATGAAGAAATAACCACCTGCAACGTTTGGTTTAGGTTTTGGGTGCATTTTTAATTTTATTGCTTAAATCGCATTTTCTCGACGAGCTGAGCACATTTTCTGAAATGTGCTCCTCCCGTCACTCTGGTTGGGTGCGCATAGTAAAAAGTGCTCTTGGCAGCTAGAGAGTGCCGCGTTCACCACTGCGCATGAAGAACTGACCATCTGCAACGTTTGGTTTAGGTATTGGGTGCATTTTTAATTTTATTGCTTAAATCGCATTTTCTCGACGAGCTGAGCACGTTTTCTGAAATGTGCTCCTCCCGTCACTCTGGTTGGGTGTGCATAGTAAAAAGTGCTCTTGGCAGCTAGAGAGTGCCGCGTTGACTGCTGCACATGAAGAAATAACCACCCCCAACGTTTGGTTTAGGTTTTAGGTGCATTTTTAATTTTATTGCTTAAATCGCATTATCTCGACGAGCTGAGCACGTTTTCTGAAATGTGCTCCTCCCGTCACTCTGGTTGGGTGCGCATAGTAAAAAGTGCTCTTGGCAGCTAGAGAGTGCCGCCTTAACCGCTGCGCATGAAGAAATAACCCCCTGCAACGTTTGGTTTAGGTTTTGGGTGCATTTTTAATTTTATTGCTTAAATCGCATTTTCTCGACGAGCTGAGCACGTTTTCTGAAATGTGCTCCTCCCGTCACTCTGGTTGGGTGCGCATAGTAAAAAGTGCTCTTGGCAGCTAGAGAGTGCCGCGTTGACCACTGCGCATGAAGAAATAACCACCCGCAACGTTTGGTTTAGGTTTTAGGTGCATTTTTAGTTTTATTGCTTAAATCGCATTTTCTCGTCGAGCTGAGCACGTTTTCTGAAATGTGCTCCTCCCGTCACTCTGGTTGGGTGCGCAGAGTAAAAAGTGCTCTTGGCAGCTAGAGAGTGCCGCGTTGACCACTGCCCATGAAGAAATGACCATCTGCAACGTTTGGTTTAGGTTTTGGGTGCATTTTTAATTTTATTGCTTAAATCGCATTTTCTCGACGAGCTGAGCACGTTTTCTGAAATGTGCTCCTTCCGTCACTCTGGTTGGGTGCGCATAGTAAAAAGAGCTCTTGCCAGCTAGAGAGTGTCGCGTTGACCATTGCGCATGAAGAAATAACCACCTGCAACGTTTGGTTTAGGTTTTAGGTGCATTTTTAATTTTATTGCTTAAATCGCATTTTCTCGACGAGCTGAGCACGTTTTCTGAAATGTGCTCCTCCCGTCACTCTGGTTGGGTGCGCATAGTAAAAAGTGCTCTTGGCAGCTAGAGAGTGCGGCGTTAAACACTGCGCATGAAGAAATAACCACCTGCAACGTTTGGTTTAGGTTTTAGGTGCATTTATAATTTGATTGCTTAAATCGCATTTTCTCGACGAGCTGAGCACGTTTTCTGAAATGTGCTCCTCCCGTCACTCTGGTTGGGTGCGCAGAGTAAAAAGTGCTCTTGGCAGATAGAGAGTGCCGCGTTGACTGCTGCGCATGAAGAAATAACCACCTGCAACGTTTGGTTTAGGTTTTAGGTGCATTTTTAATTTTATTGCTTAAATCGCATTTTCTCGACGAGCTGAGCACGTTTTCTGAAATGTGCTCCCCCCGTCACTCTGGTTGGGTGCGCATAGTAAAAAGTGCTCTTGGCAGCTAGAGAGTGCCGCGTTGACCACTGCGCATGAAGAAATAACCGCCTGCAACGTTTGGTTTAGGTTTTGGGTGCATTTTTAATTTTATTGCTTAAATCGCATTTTCTCGTCGAGCTGAGCACGTTTTCTGAAATGTGCTCCTCCCGTCACTCTGGTTGGGTGCGCATAGTAAAAAGTGCTCTTGGCAGCTAGAGAGTGCCGCCTTGACCACTGCGCATGAAGAAATGACGATCTGCAACGTTTGGTTTAGGTTTTGGGTGCATTTTTAGTTTTATTGCTTAAATCGCATTTTCTCGTCGAGCTGAGCACGTTTTCTGAAATGTGCTCCTCCCGTCACTCTGGTTGGATGCGCATAGTAAAAAGTGCTCTTGGCAGCTAGAGAGTGCCGCGTTGACCACTGCGCATGAAGAAATAACCACCTGCAACGTTTGGTTTAGGTTTTGGGTGCATTTTTAATTTTATTGCTTAAATCGCATTTTCTGGACGAGCTGAGCACGTTT
Organism: Syngnathus scovelli; assembly: GCF_024217435.2. Lineage (NCBI taxonomy): Eukaryota > Metazoa > Chordata > Actinopteri > Syngnathiformes > Syngnathidae > Syngnathus > Syngnathus scovelli. The sequence goes on from NC_090863.1 coordinate 1,214,296, forward strand.
TCTGAAATGTGCTCCTCCCGTCACTCTGGTTGGGTGCGCATTGTAAAAAGTGCTCTTGGCAGCTAGAGAGTGCCGCGTTGACCACTGCGCATGAAGAAATGACCATCTGCAACGTTTGGTTTAGGTTTTGGGTGCATTTTTAATTTTATTGCTTAAATCGCATTTTCTCGACGAGCTGAGCACGTTTTCTGAAATGTGCTCCTCCCGTCACTCTGGTTGGGTGCGCATAGTAAAAAGTGCTCTTGGCAGCTAGAGAGTGCCGCGTTGACCACTGCGCATGAAGAAATAACCACCCGCAACGTTTGGTTTAGGTTTTAGGTGCATTTTTAATTTTATTGCTTAAATCGCATTTTCTCGACGAGCTGAGCACGTTTTCTGAAATGTGCTCCTCCCGTCACTCTGGTTGGGTGCGCATAGTAAAAAGTGCTCTTGGCAGCTAGAGAGTGCCGCGTTGAACACTGCGCATGAAGAAATAACCACGTGCAACGTTTGTTTTAGGTTTTGGGTGCATTTTTAATTTTATTGCTTAAATCGCATTTTCTCGTCGAGCTGAGCACGTTTTCAGAAATGTGCTCCTCCCGTCACTCCGGTTGGGTGTGCATAGTAAAAAGTGCTCTTGGCAGCTAGAGAGTGCCGCGATGACCACTGCGCATGAAGAAATGACCATCTGCAACGTTTGGTTTAGGTTTTAGGTGCATTTTTAATTTTATTGCTTAAATCGCATTTTCTCGACGAGCTGAGCATGTTTTCTGAAATGTGCTCCTCCCGTCACTCTGGTTGGGTGCGCATAGTAAAAAGTGCTCTTGGCAGCTAGAGAGTGCCGCGTTGACCACTGCGCATGAAGAAATGACCATCTACAACGTTTGGTTTAGGTTTTAGGTGCATTTTTAATTTTATTGCTTTAATCGCATTTTCTCGACGAGCTGAGCACGTTTTCTGAAATGTGCTCCTCCCGTCACTCTGGTTGGGTGCGCATAGTAAAAAGTGCTCTTGGCAGCTAGAGAGTGCCGCGTTGACCACTGCGCATGAAGAAATAACCACCTGCAACGTTTGGTTTAGGTTTTAGGTGCATTTTTAATTTTATTGCTTAAATCGCATTTTCTCGACGAGCTGAGCACGTTTTCTGAAATGTGCTCCTCCCGTCACTCTGGTCGGGTGCGCATAGTAAAAAGTGCTCTTGGCAGCTAGAGAGTGCCGCGTTGACTGCTGCACATGAAGAAATAACCACCCCCAACGTTCGGTTTAGGTTTTAGGTGCATTTTTAATTTTATTGCTTAAATCGCATTTTCTCGACGAGCTGAGCACGTTTTCTGAAATGTGCTCCTCCCGTCACTCTGGTTGGGTGCGCATAGTAAAAAGTGCTCTTGGCAGCTAGAGAGTGCCGCGTTGACTGCTGCGCATGAAGAAATAACCACCTGCAACGTTTGGTTTAGGTTTTAGGTGCATTTTTAATTTTATTGCTTAAATCGCATTTTCTCGACGAGCTGAGCACGTTTTCTGAAATGTGCTCCTCCCGTCACTCTGGTTGGGTGCGCATAGTAAAAAGTGCTCTTGGCAGCTAGAGAGTGCCGCGTTGACCACTGCGCATGAAGAAATAACCACGTGCAACGTTTGTTTTAGGTTTTGGGTGCATTTTTAATTTTATTGCTTAAATCGCATTTTCTCGTCGAGCTGAGCACGTTTTCTGAAATGTGCTCCTCCCGTCACTCTGGTTGGGTGCGCATAGTAAAAAGTGCTCTTGGCAGCTAGAGAGTGCCGCGTTGACCACTGCGCATGAAGAAATAACCACCTGCAACGTTTGGTTTAGGTTTTGGGTGCATTTTTAATTTTATTGCTTAAATCGCATTTTCTCGACGAGCTGAGCACATTTTCTGAAATGTGCTCCTCCCGTCACTCTGGTTGGGTGCGCATAGTAAAAAGTGCTCTTGGCAGCTAGAGAGTGCCGCGTTGACCACTGCGCATGAAGAACTGACCATCTGCAACGTTTGGTTTAGGTTTTGTGTGCATTTTTAATTTTATTGCTTAAATCGCATTTTCTCGACGAGCTGAGCACGTTTTCTGAAATGTGCTCCTCCCGTCACTCTTGTTGGGTGCGCATAGTAAAAAGTGCTCTTGGCAGCGAGAGAGTGCCGCGTTGACCACTGCGCATGAAGAAATAACCACCTGCAACGTTTGGTTTAGGTTTTAGGTGCATTTTTAATTGTATTGCTTAAATCGCATTTTCTCGACGAGCTGAGCACGTTTTCTGAAATGTGCTCCTCCCGTCACTCTGGTTGGGTGCGCATAGTAAAAAGTGCTCTTGGCAGCTAGAGAGTGCCGCGTTGACCACTGCGCATGAAGAAATAACCACCTGCAACGTTTGATTTAGGTTGTGGGTGCATTTTTAATTTTATTGCTTAAATCGCATTTTCTCGACGAGCTGAGCACGTTTTCTGAAATGTGCTCCTCCCGTCACTCTGGTTGGGTGCGCATAGTAAAAAGTGCTCTTGGCAGCTAGAGAGTGCCGCGTAAAACACTGCGCATGAAGAAATAACCACCTGCAACGTTTGGTTTAGGTTTTGGGTGCATTTTTAATTTTATTGCTTAAATCGCATTTTCTCGACGAGCTGAGCACGTTTTCTGAAATGTGCTCCTCCCGTCACTCTGGTTGGGTGTGCATAGTAAAAAGTGCTCTTGGCAGCTCGAGAGTGCCGCGTTGACCACTGCGCATGAAGAAATGACCATCTGCAACGTTTGGTTTAGGTTTTATGTGCATTTTTAATTTTATTGCTTAAATCGCATTTTCTCGACGAGCCGAGCACGTTTTCTGAAATGTGCTCCTCCCGTCACTCTGGTTGGGTGCGCATAGTAAAAAGTGCTCTTGGCAGCTAGAGAGTGCCGCGTTGACCACTGCTCATGAAGAAATGACCATCTGCAACGTTTGGTTTAGGTTTTAGGTGCATTTTTAGTTTTATTGCTTAAATCGCATTTTCTCGACGAGCTGAGCACGTTTTCTGAAATGTGCTCCTCCCGTCACTCTGGTTGGGTGCGCATAGTAAAAAGTGCTCTTGGGAGCTAAAGAGTGCCGCGTTGACCAATGCGCATGAAGAAATAACCACCTGCAACGTTTGGTTTAGGTTTTGGGTGCATTTTTAGTTTTATTGCTTAAATCGAATTTGCTCGACGAGCTGAGCACGTTTTCTGAAATGTGCTCCTCCCGTCACTCTTGTTGGGTGCGCATAGAAAAAAGTGCTCTTGGCAGCTAGAGAGTGCCGTGTTGACCACTGCGCATAAAGAAATAACCACCTGCAACGTTTGGTTTAGGTTTTAGGTGCATTTTTAATTTTATTGCTTAAATCGCATTTTCTGGACGAGCTGAGCACGTTTTCTGAAATGTGCTCCTCCCGTCACTCTGGTTGGGTGCGCATAGTAAAAAGTGCTCTTGGCAGCTAGAGAGTGCCGCGTTGACTGCTGCGCATGAAGAAATAACCACCTGCAACGTTTGGTTTAGGTTTTAGGTGCATTTTTAATTTTATTGCTTAAATCGCATTTTCTCGACGAGCTGAGCACGTTTTCTGAAATGTGCTCCTCCCGTCACTCTGGTTGGGTGCGCATAGTAAAAAGTGCTCTTGGCAGCTAGAGAGTGCCGCGTTGACCACTGCGCATGAAGAAATGACCATCTGCAACGTTTGGTTTAGGTTTTGGGTGCATTTTTAATTTTATTGCTTAAATCGCATTTTCTCGTCGAGCTGAGCACGTTTTCTGAAATGTGCTCCTCCCGTCACTCTGGTTGGGTGCGCATAGTAAAAAGTGCTCTTGGCAGCTAGAGAGTGCCGCGTTGACCATTGCGCATGAAGAAATAACCACCTGCAACGTTTGGTTTAGGTTTTAGGTGCATTTTTAATTTTATTGCTTAAATCGCATTTTCTCGACGAGCTGAGCACGTTTTCTGAAATGTGCTCCTCCCGTCACTCTGGTTGGGTGCGCATAGTAAAAAGTGCTCTTGGCAGCTAGAGAGTGCCGCTTTGAACACTGCGCATGAAGAAATAACCACGTGCAACGTTTTTTTTAGGTTTTGGGTGCATTTTTAATTTTATTGCTTAAATCGCATTTTCTCGTCGAGCTGAGCACGTTTTCAGAAATGTGCTCCTCCCGTCACTCCGGTTGGGTGTGCATAGTAAAAAGTGCTCTTGGCAGCTAGAGAGTGCCGCGTTGACCACTGCGCATGAAGAAATGACCATCTGCAACGTTTGGTTTAGGTTTTGGGTGCATTTTTAATTTTATTGCTTAAATCGCATTTTCTCGACGAGCTGAGCACGTTTTCTGAAATGTCCTCCTCCCGTCACTCTGGTTGGGTGCGCATAGTAAAAAGTGCTCTTGGCAGCTAGAGAGTGTCGCGTTGACCACTGCTCATGAAGAAATGACCATCTGCAACGTTTGGTTTAGGTTTTAGGTGCATTTTTAATTTTATTGCTTAAATCGCATTTTCTCGACGAGCTGAGCATGTTTTCTGAAATGTGCTCCTCCCGTCACTCTGGTTGGGTGCGCATAGTAAAAAGTGCTCTTGGCAGCTAGAGAGTGCCGCGTTGACCACTGCGCATGAAGAACTGACCATCTGCAACGTTTGGTTTAGGTTTTGGGTGCATTTTTAATTTTATTGCTTAAATCGCATTTTCTCGACGAGCTGAGCACGTTTTCTGAAATGTGCTCCTCCCGTCACTCTTGTTGGGTGCGCATAGTAAAAAGTGCTCTTGGCAGCGAGAGAGTGCCGCGTTGACCACTGCGCATGAAGAAATAACCACCTGCAACGTTTGGTTTAGGTTTTAGGTGCATTTTTAATTGTATTGCTTAAATCGCATTTTCTCGACGAGCTGAGCACGTTTTCTGAAATGTGCTCCTCCCGTCACTCTGGTTGGGTGCGCATAGTAAAAAGTGCTCTTGGCAGCTAGAGAGTGCCGCGTTGACCACTGCGCATGAAGAAATAACCACCTGCAACGTTTGATTTAGGTTGTGGGTGCATTTTTAATTTTATTGCTTAAATCGCATTTTCTCGACGAGCTGAGCACGTTTTCTGAAATGTGCTCCTCCCGTCACTCTGGTTGGGTGCGCATAGTAAAAAGTGCTCTTGGCAGCTAGAGAGTGCCGCGTAAAACACTGCGCATGAAGAAATAACCACCTGCAACGTTTGGTTTAGGTTTTGGGTGCATTTTTAATTTTATTGCTTAAATCGCATTTTCTCGACGAGCTGAGCACGTTTTCTGAAATGTGCTCCTCCCGTCACTCTGGTTGGGTGTGCATAGTAAAAAGTGGTCTTGGCAGCTCGAGAGTGCCGCGTTGACCACTGCGCATGAAGAAATGACCATCTGCAACGTTTGGTTTAGGTTTTATGTGCATTTTTAATTTTATTGCTTAAATCGCATTTTCTCGACGAGCCGAGCACGTTTTCTGAAATGTGCTCCTCCCGTCACTCTGGTTGGGTGCGCATAGTAAAAAGTGCTCTTGGCAGCTAGAGAGTGCCGCGTTGACCACTGCTCATGAAGAAATGACCATCTGCAACGTTTGGTTTAGGTTTTAGGTGCATTTTTAGTTTTATTGCTTAAATCGCATTTTCTCGACGAGCTGAGCACGTTTTCTGAAATGTGCTCCTCCCGTCACTCTGGTTGGGTGCGCATAGTAAAAAGTGCTCTTGGGAGCTAAAGAGTGCCGCGTTGACCACTGCGCATGAAGAAATAACCACCTGCAACGTTTGGTTTAGGTTTTGGGTGCATTTTTAGTTTTATTGCTTAAATCGAATTTGCTCGACGAGCTGAGCACGTTTTCTGAAATGTGCTCCTCCCGTCACTCTTGTTGGGTGCGCATAGAAAAAAGTGCTCTTGGCAGCTAGAGAGCGCCGTGTTGACCACTGCGCATAAAGAAATAACCACCTGCAACGTTTGGTTTAGGTTTTAGGTGCATTTTTAATTTTATTGCTTAAATCGCATTTTCTGGACGAGCTGAGCACGTTTTCTGAAATGTGCTCCTCCCGTCACTCTGGTTGGGTGCGCATAGTAAAAAGTGCTCTTGGCAGCTAGAGAGTGCCGCGTTGACTGCTGCGCATGAAGAAATAACCACCTGCAACGTTTGGTTTAGGTTTTAGGTGCATTTTTAATTTTATTGCTTAAATCGCATTTTCTCGACGAGCTGAGCACGTTTTCTGAAATGTGCTCCTCCCGTCACTCTGGTTGGGTGCGCATAGTAAAAAGTGCTCTTGGCAGCTAGAGAGTGCCGCGTTGACCACTGCGCATGAAGAAATGACCATCTGCAACGTTTGGTTTAGGTTTTGGGTGCATTTTTAATTTTATTGCTTAAATCGCATTTTCTCGTCGAGCTGAGCACGTTTTCTGAAATGTGCTCCTCCCGTCACTCTGGTTGGGTGCGCATAGTAAAAAGTGCTCTTGGCAGCTAGAGAGTGCCGCGTTGACCATTGCGCATGAAGAAATAACCACCTGCAACGTTTGGTTTAGGTTTTAGGTGCATTTTTAATTTTATTGCTTAAATCGCATTTTCTCGACGAGCTGAGCACGTTTTCTGAAATGTGCTCCTCCCGTCACTCTGGTTGGGTGCGCATAGTAAAAAGTGCTCTTGGCAGCTAGAGAGTGCCGCGTTGAACACTGCGCATGAAGAAATAACCACGTGCAACGTTTTTTTTAGGTTTTGGGTGCATTTTTAATTTTATTGCTTAAATCGCATTTTCTCGTCGAGCTGAGCACGTTTTCAGAAATGTGCTCCTCCCGTCACTCCGGTTGGGTGTGCATAGTAAAAAGTGCTCTTGGCAGCTAGAGAGTGCCGCGTTGACCACTGCGCATGAAGAAATGACCATCTGCAACGTTTGGTTTAGGTTTTGGGTGCATTTTTAATTTTATTGCTTAAATCGCATTTTCTCGACGAGCTGAGCACGTTTTCTGAAATGTCCTCCTCCCGTCACTCTGGTTGGGTGCGCATAGTAAAAAGTGCTCTTGGCAGCTAGAGAGTGTCGCGTTGACCACTGCTCATGAAGAAATGACCATCTGCAACGTTTGGTTTAGGTTTTAGGTGCATTTTTAATTTTATTGCTTAAATCGCATTTTCTCGACGAGCTGAGCATGTTTTCTGAAATGTGCTCCTCCCGTCACTCTGGTTGGGTGCGCATAGTAAAAAGTGCTCTTGGCAGCTAGAGAGTGCCGCGTTGACCACTGCGCATGAAGAACTGACCATCTGCAACGTTTGGTTTAGGTTTTGGGTGCATTTTTAATTTTATTGCTTAAATCGCATTTTCTCGACGAGCTGAGCACGTTTTCTGAAATGTGCTCCTCCCGTCACTCTTGTTGGGTGCGCATAGTAAAAAGTGCTCTTGGCAGCGAGAGAGTGCCGCGTTGACCACTGCGCATGAAGAAATAACCACCTGCAACGTTTGGTTTAGGTTTTAGGTGCATTTTTAATTGTATTGCTTAAATCGCATTTTCTCGACGAGCTGAGCACGTTTTCTGAAATGTGCTCCTCCCGTCACTCTGGTTGGGTGCGCATAGTAAAAAGTGCTCTTGGCAGCTAGAGAGTGCCGCGTTGACCACTGCGCATGAAGAAATAACCACCTGCAACGTTTGATTTAGGTTGTGGGTGCATTTTTAATTTTATTGCTTAAATCGCATTTTCTCGACGAGCTGAGCACGTTTTCTGAAATGTGCTCCTCCCGTCACTCTGGTTGGGTGCGCATAGTAAAAAGTGCTCTTGGCAGCTAGAGAGTGCCGCGTAAAACACTGCGCATGAAGAAATAACCACCTGCAACGTTTGGTTTAGGTTTTGGGTGCATTTTTAATTTTATTGCTTAAATCGCATTTTCTCGACGAGCTGAGCACGTTTTCTGAAATGTGCTCCTCCCGTCACTCTGGTTGGGTGTGCATAGTAAAAAGTGCTCTTGGCAGCTCGAGAGTGCCGCGTTGACCACTGCGCATGAAGAAATGACCATCTGCAACGTTTGGTTTAGGTTTTATGTGCATTTTTAATTTTATTGCTTAAATCGCATTTTCTCGACGAGCCGAGCACGTTTTCTGAAATGTGCTCCTCCCGTCACTCTGGTTGGGTGCGCATAGTAAAAAGTGCTCTTGGCAGCTAGAGAGTGCCGCGTTGACCACTGCTCATGAAGAAATGACCATCTGCAACGTTTGGTTTAGGTTTTAGGTGCATTTTTAGTTTTATTGCTTAAATCGCATTTTCTCGACGAGCTGAGCACGTTTTCTGAAATGTGCTCCTCCCGTCACTCTGGTTGGGTGCGCATAGTAAAAAGTGCTCTTGGGAGCTAAAGAGTGCCGCGTTGACCACTGCGCATGAAGAAATAACCACCTGCAACGTTTGGTTTAGGTTTTGGGTGCATTTTTAGTTTTATTGCTTAAATCGAATTTGCTCGACGAGCTGAGCACGTTTTCTGAAATGTGCTCCTCCCGTCACTCTTGTTGGGTGCGCATAGAAAAAAGTGCTCTTGGCAGCTAGAGAGTGCCGTGTTGACCACTGCGCATAAAGAAATAACCACCTGCAACGTTTGGTTTAGGTTTTAGGTGCATTTTTAATTTTATTGCTTAAATCGCATTTTCTGGACGAGCTGAGCACGTTTTCTGAAATGTGCTCCTCCCGTCACTCTGGTTGGGTGCGCATAGTAAAAAGTGCTCTTGGCAGCTAGAGAGTGCCGCGTTGACTGCTGCGCATGAAGAAATAACCACCTGCAACGTTTGGTTTAGGTTTTAGGTGCATTTTTAATTTTATTGCTTAAATCGCATTTTCTCGACGAGCTGAGCACGTTTTCTGAAATGTGCTCCTCCCGTCACTCTGGTTGGGTGCGCATAGTAAAAAGTGCTCTTGGCAGCTAGAGAGTGCCGCGTTGACCACTGCGCATGAAGAAATGACCATCTGCAACGTTTGGTTTAGGTTTTGGGTGCATTTTTAATTTTATTGCTTAAATCGCATTTTCTCGTCGAGCTGAGCACGTTTTCTGAAATGTGCTCCTCCCGTCACTCTGGTTGGGTGCGCATAGTAAAAAGTGCTCTTGGCAGCTAGAGAGTGCCGCGTTGACCACTGCGCATGAAGAAATAACCACCTGCAACGTTTGGTTTAGGTTTTGGGTGCATTATTAATTTTATTGCTTAAATCGCATTTTCTCGACGAGCTGAGCACGTTTTCTGAAATGTGCTCCTCCCGTCACTCTGGTCGGGTGCGCATAGTAAAAAGTGCTCTTGGCAGCTAGAGAGTGCCGCGTTGACTGCTGCACATGAAGAAATAACCACCCCCAACGTTTGGTTTAGGTTTTAGGTGCATTTTTAATTTTATTGCTTAAATCGCATTTTCTCGACGAGCTGAGTGCGTTTTCTGAAATGTGCTCCTCCCGTCACTCTGGTTGGGTGCGCATATTAAAAAGTGCTCTTGGCAGCTAGAGAGTGCCGCGTTGACCACTGCGCATGAAGAAATGACCATCTGCAACGTTTGGTTTAGGTTTTAGGTGCATTTTTAATTTTATTGCTTAAATCGCATTTTCTCGACGAGCTGAGCACGTTTTCTGAAATGTGCTCCTCCCGTCACTCTGGTTGGGTGCGCATAGTAAAAAGTGCTCTTGGCAGCTAGAAAGTGCCGCGTTGCCCACTGCGCATGAATAAATAACCACCTGCAACGTTTGATTTAGGTTTTAGGTGCATTTTTAATTTTATTGCTTTAATCGCATTTTCTCGACGAGCTGAGCACGTTTTCTGAAATGTGCTCCTCCCGTCACTCTGGTTGGGTGCGCATAGTAAAAAGTGCTCTTGGCAGCTAGAGAGTGCCGCGTAAAACACTGCGCATGAAGAAATAACCACCTGCAACGTTTGGTTTAGGTTTTGGGTGCATTTTTAATTTTATTGCTTAAATCGCATTTTCTCGACGAGCTGAGCACGTTTTCTGAAATGTGCTCCTCCCGTCACTCTGGTTGGGTGTGCATAGTAAAAAGTGCTCTTGGCAGCTCGAGAGTGCCGCGTTGACCACTGCGCATGAAGAAATGACCATCTGCAACGTTTGGTTTAGGTTTTATGTGCATTTTTAATTTTATTGCTTAAATCGCATTTTCTCGACGAGCCGAGCACGTTTTCTGAAATGTGCTCCTCCCCTCACTCTGGTTGGGTGCGCATAGTAAAAAGTGCTCTTGGCAGCTAGAGAGTGCCGCGTTGACCACTGCTCATGAAGAAATGACCATCTGCAACGTTTGGTTTAGGTTTTAGGTGCATTTTTAGTTTTATTGCTTAAATCGCATTTTCTCGACGAGCTGAGCACGTTTTCTGAAATGTTCTCCTCCCGTCACTCTGGTTGGGTGCGCATAGTAAAAAGTGCTCTTGGGAGCTAGAGAGTGCCGCGTTGACCACTGCGCATGAAGAAATAACCACCTGCAACGTTTGGTTTAGGTTTTGGGTGCATTTTTAATTTTATTGCTTAAATCGAATTTTCTCGTCGAGCTGAGCACGTTTTCTGAAATGTGCTCCTCCCGTCACTCTTGTTGGGTGTGCATAGTAAAAAGTGCTCTTGGCAGCTAGAGAGTGCCGCGTTGACCACTGCTCATGAAGAAATGACCATCTGCAACGTTTGGTTTAGGTTTTGGGTGCATTTTTAATTTTATTGCTTAAATCGCATTTTCTCGTCGAGCTGAGCACGTTTTCTGAAATGTGCTCCTCCCGTCACTCTGGTTGGGTGCGCATAGTAAAAAGTGCTCTTGGCAGCTAGAGAGTGCCGCGTTGACCACTGCGCATGAAGAAATGACCATCTGCAACGTTTGGTTTAGGTTTTGGGTGCATTTTTAATTTTATTGCTTAAATCGCATTTTCTCGTCGAGCTGAGCACGTTTTCTGAAATGTGCTCCTCCCGTCACTCTGGTTGGGTGCGCATAGTAAAAAGTGCTCTTGGCAGCTAGAGAGTGCCGCGTTGACCATTGCGCATGAAGAAATAACCACCTGCAACGTTTGGTTTAGGTTTTAGGTGCATTTTTAATTTTATTGCTTAAATCGCATTTTCTCGACGAGCTGAGCACGTTTTCTGAAATGTGCTCCTCCCGTCACTCTGGTTGGGTGCGCATAGTAAAAAGTGCTCTTGGCAGCTAGAGAGTGGCGCGTTGACCACTGCGCATGAAGAAATGACCATCTGAAACGTTTGGTTTAGGATTTAGGTGCATTTTTAATTTTATTGCTTAAATCGCATTTTCTCGACGAGCTGAGCACGTTTTCTGAAATGTGCTCCTCCCGTCACTCTGGTTGGGTGCGCATAGTAAAAAGTGCTCTTGGCAGCTAGAGAGTGCCGCGTTGACCACTGCGCATGAAGAAATGACCACCTGCAACGTTATGTTTAGGTTTTAGGTGCATTTTTAATTTTATTGCTTAAATCGCATTTTCTCGACGAGCTGAGCACGTTTTCTGAAATGTGCTCCTCCCGTCACTCTGGTTGGGTGCGCATAGTAAAAAGTGCTCTTGGCAGCTAGAGAGTGCAGCGTTGACCACTGCTCATGAAGAACTGACCATCTGCAACGTTTGGTTTAGGTTTTGGGTGCATTTTTAATTTTATTGCTTAAATCGCATTTTCTCGTCGAGCTGAGCACGTTTTCTGAAATGTGCTCCTCCCGTCACTCTGGTTGGGTGCGCATAGTAAAAAGTGCTCTTGGCAGCTAGAGAGTGCCGCGTTGACCACTGCGCATGAAGAAATGACCATCTGCAACGTTTGGTTTAGGTTTTGGGTGCATTTTTAATTTTATTGCTTAAATCGCATTTTCTCGTCGAGCTGAGCACGTTTTCTGAAATGTGCTCCTCCCGTCACTCTGGTTGGGTGCGCATAGTAAAAAGTGCTCTTGGCAGCTAGAGAGTGCCGCGTTGACCATTGCGCATGAAGAAATAACCACCTGCAACGTTTGGTTTAGGTTTTAGGTGCATTTTTAATTTTATTGCTTAAATCGCATTTTCTCGACGAGCTGAGCACGTTTTCTGAAATGTGCTCCTCCCGTCACTCTGGTTGGGTGCGCATAGTAAAAAGTGCTCTTGGCAGCTAGAGAGTGGCGCGTTGACCACTGCGTATGAAGAAATGACCATCTGAAACGTTTGGTTTAGGATTTAGGTGCATTTTTAATTTTATTGCTTAAATCGCATTTTCTCGACGAGCTGAGCACGTTTTCTGAAATGTGCTCCTCCCGTCACTCTGGTTGGGTGCGCATAGTAAAAAGTGCTCTTGGCAGCTAGAGAGTGCCGCGTTGACCACTGCGCATGAAGAAATGACCACCTGCAACGTTATGTTTAGGTTTTAGGTGCATTTTTAATTTTATTGCTTAAATCGCATTTTCTCGACGAGCTGAGCACGTTTTCTGAAATGTGCTCCTCCCGTCACTCTGGTTGGGTGCGCATAGTAAAAAGTGCTCTTGGCAGCTAGAGAGTGCAGCGTTGACCACTGCTCATGAAGAACTGACCATCTGCAACGTTTGGTTTAGGTTTTGGGTGCATTTTTAATTTTATTGCTTAAATCGCATTTTCTCGTCGAGCTGAGCACGTTTTCTGAAATGTGCTCCTCCCGTCACTCTGGTTGGGTGCGCATAGTAAAAAGTGCTCTTGGCAGCTAGAGAGTGCCGCGTTGACCACTGCGCATGAAGAAATAACCACCTGCAACGTTTGGTTTAGGTTTTGGGTGCATTTTTAATTTTATTGCTTAAATCGCATTTTCTCGACGAGCTGAGCACATTTTCTGAAATGTGCTCCTCCCGTCACTCTGGTTGGGTGCGCATAGTAAAAAGTGCTCTTGGCAGCTAGAGAGTGCCGCGTTGACCACTGCGCATGAAGAACTGACCATCTGCATTTTTAATTTTATTGCTTAAATCGCATTTTCTCGTCGAGCTGAGCACGTTTTCTGAAATGTGCTCCTCCCGTCACTCTGGTTGGGTGCGCATAGTAAAAAGTGCTCTTGGCAGCTAGAGAGTGCCGCGTTGACCACTGCGCATGAAGAAATGACCATCTGCAACGTTTGGTTTAGGTTTTAGGTGCATTTTTAATTTTATTGCTTAAATCGCATTTTCTCGACGAGCTGAGCACGTTTTCTGAAATGTGCTCCTCCCGTCACTCTGGTTGGGTGTGCATAGTAAAAAGTGCTCTTGGCAGCTCGAGAGTGCCGCGTTGACCACTGCGCATGAAGAAATGACCATCTGCAACGTTTGGTTTAGGTTTTGGGTGCATTTTTAATTTTATTGCTTAAATCGCATTTTCTCGTCGAGCTGAGCACGTTTTCTGAAATGTGCTCCTCCCGTCACTCTGGTTGGGTGCGCATAGTAAAAAGTGCTCTTGGCAGCTAGAGAGTGCCGCGTTGCCCACTGCGCATGAATAAATAACCACCTGCAACGTTTGGTTTAGGTTTTAGGTGCATTTTTAATTTTATTGCTTAAGTCGCATTTTCTCGACGAGCTGAGCACGTTTTCTGAAATGCGCTCCTCCCGTCACTCTGGTTGGGTGCGCATAGTAAAAAGTGCTCTTGGCAGCTAGAGAGTGCCGCGTTGACCACTGCGCATGAAGAAATGACCATCTGCAACGTTTGGTTTAGGTTTTGGGTGCATTTTTAATTTTATTGCTTAAATCGCATTTTCTCGACGAGCTGAGCACATTTTGTGAAACGTGCTCCTCCCGTCACTCTGGTTGGGTGCGCATAGTAAAAAGTGCTCTTGGCAGCTAGAGAGTGCCGCGTTGACCACTGCGCATGAAGAACTGACCATCTGCAACGTTTGGTTTAGGTTTTGGGTGCATTTTTAATTTTATTGCTTAAATCGCATTTTCTCGTCGAGCTGAGCACGTTTTCTGAAATGTGCTCCTCCCGTCACTCTGGTTGGGTGCGCATAGTAAAAAGTGCTCTTGGCAGCTAGAGAGTGCCGCGTTGACCACTGCGCATGAAGAAATAACCACCTGCAACGTTTGGTTTAGGTTTTGGGTGCATTTTTAATTTTATTGCTTAAATCGCATTTTCTCGACGAGCTGAGCACATTTTCTGAAATGTGCTCCTCCCGTCACTCTGGTTGGGTGCGCATAGTAAAAAGTGCTCTTGGCAGCTAGAGAGTGCCGCGTTTACCACTGCGCATGAAGAACTGACCATCTGCATTTTTAATTTTATTGCTTAAATCGCATTTTCTCGTCGAGCTGAGCACGTTTTCTGAAATGTGCTCCTCCCGTCACTCTGGTTGGGTGCGCATAGTAAAAAGTGCTCTTGGCAGCTAGAGAGTGCCGCGTTGACCACTGCGCATGAAGAAATGACCATCTGCAACGTTTGGTTTAGGTTTTAGGTGCATTTTTAATTTTATTGCTTAAATCGCATTTTCTCGACGAGCTGAGCACGTTTTCTGAAATGTGCTCCTCCCGTCACTCTGGTTGGGTGTGCATAGTAAAAAGTGCTCTTGGCAGGTCGAGAGTGCCGCGTTGACCACTGCGCATGAAGAAATGACCATCTGCAACGTTTGGTTTAGGTTTTGGGTGCATTTTTAATTTTATTGCTTAAATCGCATTTTCTCGTCGAGCTGAGCACGTTTTCTGAAATGTGCTCCTCCCGTCACTCTGGTTGGAGGCGCATAGTAAAAAGTGCTCTTGGCAGCTAGAGAGTGCCGCGTTGACCACTGCGCATGAAGAAATGACCATCTGCAACGTTTGGTTTAGGTTTTGGGTGCATTTTTAATTTTATTGCTTAAATCGCATTTTCTCGACGAGCTGAGCACGTTTTCTGAAATGTGCTCCTCCCGTCACTCTGGTTGGGTGCGCATAGTAAAAAGTGCTCTTGGCAGCTAGAGAGTGCCGCGTTGACCACTGCGCATGAAGAAATAACCACCTGCAACGTTTGGTTTAGGTTTTGGGTGCATTTTTAATTTTATTGCTTAAATCGCATTTTCTGGACGAGCTGAGCACGTTTTCTGAAATGTGCTCCTCCCGTCACTCTGGTTGGGTGCGCATAGTAAAAAGTGCTCTTGGCAGCTAGAGAGTGCCGCGTTGACCACTGCGCATGAAGAAATGACCATCTGCAACGTTTGGTTTAGGTTTTCGGTGCATTTTTATTTTATTGCTTGAATCGCATTTTCTCGACGAGCTGAGCACATTTTCTGAAATGTGCTCCTCCCGTCACTCTGGTTGGGTGCGCATAGTAAAAAGTGCTCTTGGCAGCTAGAGAGTGCCGCGTTGACCACTGCGCATGAAGAACTGACCATCTGCAACGTTTGGTTTAGGTTTTGGGTGCATTTTTAATTTTATTGCTTAAATCGCATTTTCTCGACGAGCTGAGCACGTTTTCTGAAATGTGCTCCTCCCGTCACTCTGGTCGGGTGCGCATAGTAAAAAGTGCTCTTGGCAGCTAGAGAGTGCCGCGTTAAACACTGCGCATGAAGAAATAACCACCTGCAGCGTTTGGTTTAGGTTTTGGGTGCATTTTTAATTTTATTGCTTAAATCGCATTTTCTCGACGAGCTGAGCACGTTTTCTGAAATGTGCTCCTCCCGTCACTCTGGTTGGGTGTGCATAGTAAAAAGTGCTCTTGGCAGCTCGAGAGTGCCGCGTTGACCACTGCGCATGAAGAAATGACCATCTGCAACGTTTGGTTTAGGTTTTATGTGCATTTTTAATTTCATTGCTTAAATCGCATTTTCTCGATGAGCCGAGCACGTTTTCTGAAATGTGCTCCTCCCGTCACTCTGGTTGGGTGCGCATAGTAAAAAGTGCTCTTGGCAGCTAGAGAGTGCCGCGTTGACCATTGCGCATGAAGAACTGACCATCTGCAACGTTTGGTTTAGGTTTTGCGTGCATTTTTAATTTTATTGCTTAAATCGCATTTTCTCGACGAGCTGAGCACGTTTTCTGAAATGTGCTCCTCCCGTCACTCTGGTCGGGTGCGCATAGTAAAAAGTGCTCTTGGCAGCTAGAGAGTGCCGCGTTAAACACTGCGCATGAAGAAATAACCACCTGCAGCGTTTGGTTTAGGTTTTGGGTGCATTTTTAATTTTATTGCTTAAATCGCATTTTCTCGACGAGCTGAGCACGTTTTCTGAAATGTGCTCCTCCCGTCACTCTGGTTGGGTGTGCATAGTAAAAAGTGCTCTTGGCAGCTCGAGAGTGCCGCGTTGACCACTGCGCATGAAGAAATGACCATCTGCAACGTTTGGTTTAGGTTTTAGGTGCATTTTTAATTTTATTGCTTAAATCGCATTTTCTCGATGAGCCGAGCACGTTTTCTGAAATGTGCTCCTCCCGTCACTCTGGTTGGGTGCGCATAGTAAAAAGTGCTCTTGGCAGCTAGAGAGTGCCGCGTTGACCACTGCTCATGAAGAAATGACCATCTGCAACGTTTGGTTTAGGTTTTAGGTGCATTTTTAATTTTATTGCTTAAATCGCATTTTCTCGACGAGCTGAGCACGTTTTCTGAAATGTGCTCCTCCCGTCACTCTGGTCGGGTGCGCATAGTAAAAAGTGCTCTTGGCAGCTAGAGAGTGCCGCGTTGACTGCTGCACATGAAGAAATAACCACCCCCAACGTTTGGTTTAGGTTTTAGGTGCATTTTTAATTTTATTGCTTAAATCGCATTTTCTCGACGAGCTGAGCACGTTTTCTGAAATGTGCTCCTCCCGTCACTCTGGTTGGGTGCGCATAGTAAAAAGTGCTCTTGGCAGCTAGAGAGTGCCACGTTGACCACTGCGCATGAAGAAATGACCATCTGCAACGTTTGGTTTAGGTTTTAGGTGCATTTTTAATTTTATTGCTTAAATCGCATTTTCTCGATGAGCCGAGCACGTTTTCTGAAATGTGCTCCTCCCGTCACTCTGGTTGGGTGCGCATAGTAAAAAGTGCTCTTGGCAGCTAGAGAGTGCCGCGTTGACCACTGCTCATGAAGAAATGACCATCTGCAACGTTTGGTTAAGGTTTTAGGTGCATTTTTAATTTTATTGCTTAAATCGCATTTTCTCGACGAGCTGAGCACGTTTTCTGAAATGTGCTCCTCCCGTCACTCTGGTCGGGTGCGCATAGTAAAACGTGCTCTTGGCAGCTAGAGAGTGCCGCGTTGACTGCTGCACATGAAGAAATAACCACCCCCAACGTTTGGTTTAGGTTTTAGGTGCATTTTTAATTTTATTGCTTAAATCGCATTTTCTCGACGAGCTGAGCACGTTTTCTGAAATGTGCTCCTCCCGTCACTCTGGTTGGGTGCGCATAGTAAAAAGTGCTCTTGGCAGCTAGAGAGTGCCACGTTGACCACTGCGCATGAAGAAATGAGCATCTGCAACGTTTGGTTTAGGTTTTAGGTGCATTTTTAATTTTATTGCGTAAATCGCATTTTCTCGACGAGCTGAGCACGTTTTCTGAAATGTGCTCCTCCCGTCACTCTGGTTGGGTGCGCATAGTAAAACGTGCTCTTGGCAGCTAGAGAGTGCCGCGTTGACCATTGCGCATAAAGAAATAACCACCTGCAACATTTGGTTTAGGTTTTAGGTGCATTTTTAATTTTATTGCTTAAATCGCATTTTCTCGACGAGCTGAGCACGTTTTCTGAAATGTGCTCCTCCCGTCACTCTGGTTGGGTGCGCATAGTAAAAAGTGCTCTTGGCAGCTAGAGAGTGCCGCGTTGACCACTGCGCATGAAGAAATAACCACCTGCAACGTTTGGTTTAGGTTTTGGGTGCATTTTTAATTTTATTGCTTAAATCGCATTTTCTCGACGAGCTGAGCACGTTTTCTGAAATGTGCTCCTCCCGTCACTCTGGTCGGGTGCGCATAGTAAAAAGTGCTCTTGGCAGCTAGAGAGTGCCGCGTTAAACACTGCGCATGAAGAAATAACCACCTGCAGCGTTTGGTTTAGGTTTTGGGTGCATTTTTAATTTTATTGCTTAAATCGCATTTTCTCGACGAGCTGAGCACGTTTTCTGAAATGTGCTCCTCCCGTCACTCTGGTTGGGTGTGCATAGTAAAAAGTGCTCTTGGCAGCTCGAGAGTGCCGCGTTGACCACTGCGCATGAAGAAATGACCATCTGCAACGTTTGGTTTAGGTTTTATGTGCATTTTTAATTTTATTGCTTAAATCGCATTTTCTCGATGAGCCGAGCACGTTTTCTGAAATGTGCTCCTCCCGTCACTCTGGTTGGGTGCGCATAGTAAAAAGTGCTCTTGGCAGCTAGAGAGTGCCGCGTTGACCACTGCGCATGAAGAACTGACCATCTGCAACGTTTGGTTTAGGTTTTGGGTGCATTTTTAATTTTATTGCTTAAATCGCATTTTCTCGACGAGCTGAGCACGTTTTCTGAAATGTGCTCCTCCCGTCACTCTGGTCGGGTGCGCATAGTAAAAAGTGCTCTTGGCAGCTAGAGAGTGCCGCGTTAAACACTGCGCATGAAGAAATAACCACCTGCAGCGTTTGGTTTAGGTTTTGGGTGCATTTTTAATTTTATTGCTTAAATCGCATTTTCTCGACGAGCTGAGCACGTTTTCTGAAATGTGCTCCTCCCGTCACTCTGGTTGGGTGTGCATAGTAAAAAGTGCTTTTGGCAGCTCGAGAGTGCCGCGTTGACCACTGCGCATGAAGAAATGACCATCTGCAACGTTTGGTTTAGGTTTTTTGTGCATTTTTAATTTTATTGCTTAAATCGCATTTTCTCGATGAGCCGAGCACGTTTTCTGAAATGTGCTCCTCCCGTCACTCTGGTTGGGTGCGCATAGTAAAAAGTGCTCTTGGCAGCTAGAGAGTGCCGCGTTGACCACTGCTCATGAAGAAATGACCATCTGCAACGTTTGGTTTAGGTTTTAGGTGCATTTTTAATTTTATTGCTTAAATCGCATTTTCTCGACGAGCTGAGCACGTTTTCTGAAATGTGCTCCTCCCGTCACTCTGGTCGGGTGCGCACAGTAAAAAGTGCTCTTGGCAGCTAGAGAGTGCCGCGTTGACTGCTGCACATGAAGAAATAACCACCCCCAACGTTTGGTTTAGGTTTTAGGTGCATTTTTAATTTTATTGCTTAAATCGCATTTTCTCGACGAGCTGAGCACGTTTTCTGAAATGTGCTCCTCCCGTCACTCTGGTTGGGTGCGCATAGTGAAAAGTGCTCTTGGCAGCTAGAGAGTGCCACGTTGACCACTGCGCATGAAGAAATGAGCATCTGCAACGTTTGGTTTAGGTTTTAGGTGCATTTTTAATTTTATTGCGTAAATCGCATTTTCTCGACGAGCTGAGCACGTTTTCTGAAATGTGCTCCTCCCGTCACTCTGGTTGGGTGCGCATAGTAAAACGTGCTCTTGGCAGCTAGAGAGTGCCGCGTTGACCATTGCGCATAAAGAAATAACCACCTGCAACATTTGGTTTAGGTTTTAGGTGCATTTTTAATTTTATTGCTTAAATCGCATTTTCTCGACGAGCAGAGCACGTTTTCTGAAATGTGCTCCTCCCGTCACTCTGGTTGGGTGCGCATAGTAAAAAGTGCTCTTGGCAGCTAGAGAGTGCCGCGTTGACCACTGCGCATGAAGAACTGACCATCTGCAACGTTTGGTTTAGGTTTTGGGTGCATTTTTAATTTTATTGCTTAAATCGCATTTTCTCGTCGAGCTGAGCACGTTTTCTGAAATGTGCTCCTCCCGTCACTCTGGTTGGGTGCGCATAGTAAAAAGTGCTCTTGGCAGCTAGAGAGTGCCGCGTTGACCACTGCGCATGAAGAAATAACCACCTGCAACGTTTGGTTTAGGTTTTGGGTGCATTTTTAATTTTATTGCTTAAATCGCATTTTCTCGACGAGCTGAGCACATTTTCTGAAATGTGCTCCTCCCGTCACTCTGGTTGGGTGCGCATAGTAAAAAGTGCTCTTGGCAGCTAGAGAGTGCCGCGTTGACCACTGCGCATGAAGAACTGACCATCTGCATTTTTAATTGTATTGCTTAAATCACATTTTCTCGTTGAGCTCAGCACGTTTTCTGAAATGTGCTCCTCCCGTCACTCTGGTTGGGTGCGCATAGTAAAAGGTGCTCTTGGCAGCTAGAGAGTGCCGCGTTGACCACTGCGCATGAAGAAATAACCACCTGCAACGTTTGGTTTAGGTTTTAGGTGCATTTTTAATTTTATTGCTTAAATCGCATTTTCTCGACGAGCTGAGCACGTTTTCTGAAATGTGCTCCTCCCGTCACTCTGGTTGGGTGTGCATAGTAAAAAGTGCTCTTGGCAGCTAGAGAGTGCCGCGTTGACCACTGCGCATGAAGAAATGACCACCTGCAACGTTTGGTTTAGGTTTTAGGTGCATTTTTAATTTTATTGCTTAAATCGCATTTTCTCGACGAGCTGAGCACGTTTTCTGAAATGTGCTCCTCCCGTCACTCTGGTTGGGTGTGCATAGTAAAAAGTGCTCTTGGCAGCTCGAGAGTGCCGCGTTGACCACTGCGCATGAAGAAATGACCATCTGCAACGTTTGGTTTAGGTTTTAGGTGCATTTTTAATTTTATTGCTTAAATCGCATTTTCTCGTCGAGCTGAGCACGTTTTCTGAAATGTGCTCCTCCCGTCACTCTGGTTGGGTGCGCATAGTAAAAAGTGCTCTTGGCAGCTAGAGAGTCCCGCGTTGACCATTGCGCATGAAGAAATCAACACCTGCAACGTTTGGTTTAGGTTTTAGGTGCATTTTTAATTTTATTGCTTAAATCGCATTTTCTCGACGAGCTGAGCACGTTTTCTGAAATGTGCTCCTCCCGTCACTCTGGTTGGGTGCGCATAGTAAAAAGTGTTCTTGGCAGCTAGAGAGTGCCGCGTTGACCACTGCGCATGAAGAAATGACCACCTGCAACGTTTGGTTTAGGTTTTAGGTGCATTTTTAATTTTATTGCTTAAATCGCATTTTCTCGACGAGCTGAGCACGTTTTCTGAAATGTGCTCCTCCCGTCACTCTGGTTGGGTGCGCATAGTAAAACGTGCTCTTGGCAGCTAGAGAGTGCCGCGTTGACCACTGCGCATGAAGAAATAACCACCTGCAACGTTTGGTTTAGGTTTTGGGTGCATTATTAATTTTATTGCTTAAATCGCATTTTCTCGTCGAGCTGAGCACGTTTTCTGAAATGTGCTCCTCCCGTCACTCTGGTTGGGTGCGCATAGTAAAAAGTGCTCTTGGCAGCGAGAGAGTGCCGCGTTGACCACTGCGCATGAAGAAATGACCATCTGCAACGTTTGGTTTAGGTTTTGGGTGCATTTTTAATTTTATTGCTTAAATCGCATTTTCTCGACGAGCTGAGCACGTTTTCTGAAATGTGCTCCTCCCGTCACTCTGGTTGGGTGCGCATAGTAAAAAGTGCTCTTGGCAGCTAGAGAATGCCACGTTGACCACTGCACATGAAGAAATAACCACCTGCAACGTTTGGTTTAGGTTTTAGGTGCATTTTTAATTTTATTGCTTAAATCGCATTTTCTCGACGAGCTGAGCACGTTTTCTGAAATGTGCTCCTCCCGTCACTCTGGTTGGGTGCGCATAGTAAAAAGTGCTCTTGGCAGCTAGAGAGTGCCGCGTTGACCACTGCGCATGAAGAAATAACCACCTGCAACGTTTAGTTTAGGTTTTAGGTGCATTTTTAATTTTATTGCTTAAATCGCATTTTCTCGACGAGCTGAGCACGTTTTCTGAAATGTGCTCCTCCCGTCACTCTGGTTGGGTGCGCATAGTAAAAAGTGCTCTTGGCAGCTAGAGAGTGCCGCGTTGACCACTGCGCATGAAGAAATAACCACCTGCAACGTTTGGTTTAGGTTTTGGGTGCATTTTTAATTTTATTGCTTAAATCGCATTTTCTCGTCGAGCTGAGCACGTTTTCTGAAATGTGCTCCTCCCGTCACTCTGGTTGGGTGCGCATAGTAAAAAGTGCTCTTGGCAGCTAGAGAGTGCCGCGTTGACCACTGCGCATGAAGAAATGACCATCTGCAACGTTTGGTTTAGGTTTTAGGTGCATTCTTAATTTTATTGCTTAAATCGCATTTTCTCGACGAGCTGAGCACGTTTTCTGAAATGTGCTCCTCCCGTCACTCTGGTTGGGTGTGCATAGTAAAAAGTGCTCTTGGCAGCTCGAGAGTGCCGCGTTGACCACTGCGCATGAAGAAATGACCATCTGCAACGTTTGGTTTAGGTTTTAGGTGCATTTTTAATTTTATTGCTTAAATCGCATTTTCTCGTCGAGCTGAGCACGTTTTCTGAAATGTGCTCCTCCCGTCACTCTGGTTGGGTGCGCATAGTAAAAAGTGCTCTTGGCAGCTAGACAGTGCCGCGTTGACCATTGCGCATGAAGAAATAACCACCTGCAACGTTTGATTTAGGTTTTAGGTGCATTTTTAATTTTATTGCTTAAATCGCATTTTCTCGACGAGCTGAGCACGTTTTCTGAAATGTGCTCCTCCCGTCACTCCGGTTGGGTGCGCATAGTAAAAAGTGCTCTTGGCAGCTAGAGAGTGCCGCGTTGACTGCTGCACATGAAGAAATAACCACCCCCAACGTTTGGTTTAGGTTTTAGGTGCATTTTTAATTTTATTGCTTAAATCGCATTTTCTCGACGAGCCGAGCACGTTTTCTGAAATGTGCTCCTCCCGTCACTCTGGTTGGGTGCGCATAGTAAAAAGTGCTCTTGGCAGCTAGAGAGTGCCGCGTTGACCACTGCTCATGAAGAAATGACCATCTGCAACGTTTGGTTTAGGTTTTAGGTGCATTTTTAGTTTTATTGCTTAAATCGCATTTTCTCGACGAGCTGAGCCCGTTTTCTGAAATGTGCTCCTCCCGTCACTCTGGTTGGGTGCGCATAGTAAAAAGTGCTCTTGGGAGCTAAAGAGTGCCGCGTTGACCTCTGCGCATGAAGAAATAACCACCTGCAACGTTTGGTTTAGGATTTGGGTGCATTTTTAATTTTATTGCTTAAATCGCATTTTCTCGACGAGCTGAGCACATTTTCTGAAATGTGCTCCTCCCGTCACTCTGGTTGGGTGCGCATAGTAAAAAGTGCTCTTGGCAGCTAGAGAGTCCCGCGTTGACCACTGCACATGAAGAACTGACCATCTGCAACGTTTGGTTTAGGTTTTGGGTGCATTTTTAATTTTATTGCTTAAATCGCATTTTCTCGTCGAGCTGAGCACGTTTTCTGAAATGTGCTCCTCCCGTCACTCTGGTTGGGTGCGCATAGTAAAAAGTGCTCTTGGCAGCTAGAGAGTGCCGCGTTGACCACTGGGCATGAAGAAATAACCACCTGCAACGTTTGGTTTAGGTTTTGGGTGCATTTTTAATTTTATTGCTTAAATCGCATTTTCTCGACGAGCTGAGCACGTTTTCTGAAATGTGCTCCTCCCGTCACTCTGGTTGGGTGCGCATAGTAAAAAGTGCTCTTGGCAGCTAGAGAGTCCCGCGTTGACCACTGCACATGAAGAACTGACCATCTGCAACGTTTGGTTTAGGTTTTGGGTGCATTTTTAATTTTATTGCTTAAATCGCATTTTCTCGTCGAGCTGAGCACGTTTTCTGAAATGTGCTCCTCCCGTCACTCTGGTTGGGTGCGCATAGTAAAAAGTGCTCTTGGCAGCTAGAGAGTGCCGCGTTGACCACTGGGCATGAAGAAATAACCACCTGCAACGTTTGGTTTAGGTTTTGGGTGCATTTTTAATTTTATTGCTTAAATCGCATTTTCTCGACGAGCTGAGCACGTTTTCTGAAATGTGCTCCTCCCGTCACTCTGGTCGGGTGCGCATAGTAAAAAGTGCTCTTGGCAGCTAGAGAGTGCCGCGTTGACTGCTGCACACGAAGAAATAACCACCCCCAACGTTTGGTTTAGGTTTTAGGTGCATTTTTAATTTTATTGCTTAAATCGCATTTTCTCGACGAGCTGAGCTCGTTTTCTGAAATGTGCTCCTCCCGTCACTCTGGTTGGGTGCGCATAGTAAAAAGTGCTCTTGGCAGCTAGAGAGTGCCGCGTTGACCATTGCGCATGAAGAAATAAACACCTGCAACGTTTGGTTTAGGTTTTAGGTGCATTTTTAATTTTATTGCTTAAATCGCATTTTCTCGACGAGCTGAGCTCGTTTTCTGAAATGTGCTCCTCCCGTCACTCTGGTTGGGTGCGCATAGTAAAAAGTGCTCTTGGCAGCTAGAGAGTGCCGCGTTAAACACTGCGCATGAAGAAATAACCACCTGCAACGTTTGGTTTAGGTTTTGGGTGCATTTTTAATTTTATTGCTTAAATCGCATTTTCTCGACGAGCTGAGCACGTTTTCTGAAATGTGCTCCTCCCGTCACTCTGGTTGGGTGTGCATAGTAAAAAGTGCTCTTGGCAGCTCGAGAGTGCCGCGTTGACCACTGCGCATGAAGAAATGACTATCTGCAACGTTTGGTTTAGGTTTTATGTGCATTTTTAATTTTATTGCTTAAATCGCATTTTCTCGACGAGCCGAGCACGTTTTCTGAAATGTGCTCCTCCCGTCACTCTGGTTGGGTGCGCATAGTAAAAAGTGCTCTTGGCAGCTAGAGAGTGCCGCGTTGACCACTGCTCATGAAGAAATGACCATCTGCAACGTTTGGTTTAGGTTTTAGGTGCATTTTTAGTTTTATTGCTTAAATCGCATTTTCTCGACGAGCTGAGCCCGTTTTCTGAAATGTGCTCCTCCCGTCACTCTGGTTGGGTGCGCATAGTAAAAAGTGCTCTTGGGAGCTAAAGAGTGCCGCGTTGACCTCTGCGCATGAAGAAATAACCACCTGCAACGTTTGGTTTAGGATTTGGGTGCATTTTTAATTTTATTGCTTAAATCGAATTTGCTCGACGAGCTGAGCACGTTTTCTGAAATGTGCTCCTCCCGTCACTCTTGTTGGGTGCGCATAGTAAAAAGTGCTCTTGGCAGCTAGAAAGTGCCGCGTTGACCACTGCGCATGAAGAAATAACCACCTGCAACGTTTGATTTAGGTTGTGGGTGCATTTTTAATTTTATTGCTTAAATCGCATTTTCTCGACGAGCTGAGCACGTTTTCTGAAATGTGCTCCTCCCGTCACTCCGGTTGGGTGCGCATAGTAAAAAGTGCTCTTGGCAGCTAGAGAGTGCCGCGTTAAACACTGCGCATGAAGAAATAACCACCTGCAACGTTTGGTTTAGGTTTTGGGTGCATTTTTAATTTAATTGCTTAAATCGCATTTTCTCGACGAGCTGAGCACGTTTTCTGAAATGTGCTCCTCCCGTCACTCTGGTTGGGTGCGCATAGTAAAAAGTGCTCTTGGCAGCTAGAGAGTGCCGCGTTGCCCACTGCGCATGAATAAATAACCACCTGCAACGTTTGGTTTAGGTTTTAGGTGCATTTTTAATTTTATTGCTTAAATTGCATTTTCTCGACGAGCTGAACACGTTTTCTGAAATGCGCTCCTCCCGTCACTCTGGTTGGGTGCGCATAGTAAAAAGTGCTCTTGGCAGCTAGAGAGTGCCGCGTTGACCACTGCGCATGAAGAAATGACCATCTGCAACGTTTGGTTTAAGTTTTGGGTGCATTTTTAATTTTATTGCTTAAATCGCATTTTCTCGACGAGCTGAGCACATTTTCTGAAATGTGCTCCTCCCGTCACTCTGGTTGGGTGCGCATAGTAAAAAGTGCTCTTGGCAGCTAGAGAGTGCCGCGTTGACCACTGCGCATGAAGAACTGACCATCTGCAACGTTTGGTTTAGGTTTTGGGTGCATTTTTAATTTTATTGCTTAAATCGCATTTTCTCGACGAGCTGAGCACATTTTCTGAAATGTGCTCCTCCCGTCACTCTGGTTGGGTGCGCATAGTAAAAAGTGCTCTTGGCAGCTAGAGAGTGCCGCGTTGACCACTGCGCATGAAGAACTGACCATCTGCAACGTTTGGTTTAGGTTTTGGGTGCATTTTTAATTTTATTGCTTAAATCGCATTTTCTCGACGAGCTGAGCACGTTTTCTGAAATGTGCTCCTCCCGTCACTCTGGTCGGGTGCGCATAGTAAAAAGTGCTCTTGGCAGCTAGAGAGTGCCGCGTTGACTGCTGCACATGAAGAAATAACCACCCCCAACGTTTGGTTTAGGTTTTAGGTGCATTTTTAATTTTATTGCTTAAATCGCATTTTCTCGACGAGCCGAGCACGTTTTCTGAAATGTGCTCCTCCCGTCACTCTGGTTGGGTGCGCATAGTAAAAAGTGCTCTTGGCAGCTAGAGAGTGCCGCGTTGACCACTGCGCATGAAGAAATAACCACCTGCAACGTTTAGTTTAGGTTTTAGGTGCATTTTTAATTTTATTGCTTAAATCGCATTTTCTCGACGAGCTGAGCACGTTTTCTGAAATGTGCTCCTCCCGTCACTCTGGTTGGGTGCGCATAGTAAAAAGTGCTCTTGGCAGCTAGAGAGTGCCGCGTTGACCACTGCGCATGAAGAAATAACCACCTGCAACGTTTGGTTTAGGTTTTGGATGCATTTTTAATTTTATTGCTTAAATCGCATTTTCTCGTCGAGCTGAGCACGTTTTCTGAAATGTGCTCCTCCCGTCACTCTGGTTGGGTGCGCATAGTAAAAAGTGCTCTTGGCAGCTAGAGAGTGCCGCGTTGACCACTGCGCATGAAGAAATCACCATCTGCAACGTTTGGTTTAGGTTTTAGGTGCATTTTTAATTTTATTGCTTAAATCGCATTTTCTCGACGAGCTGAGCACGTTTTCTGAAATGTGCTCCTCCCGTCACTCTGGTTGGGTGTGCATAGTAAAAAGTGCTCTTGGCAGCTCGAGAGTGCCGCGTTGACCACTGCGCATGAAGAAATGACCATCTGCAACGTTTGGTTTAGGTTTTAGGTGCATTTTTAATTTTATTGCTTAAATCGTATTTTCTCGTCGAGCTGAGCACGTTTTCTGAAATGTGCTCCTCCCGTCACTCTGGTTGGGTGCGCATAGTAAAAAGTGCTCTTGGCAGCTAGAGAGTGCCGCGTTGACCATTGCGCATGAAGAAATAAACACCTGCAACGTTTGGTTTAGGTTTTAGGTGCATTTTTAATTTTATTGCTTAAATCGCATTTTCTCGACGAGCTGAGCACGTTTTCTGAAATGTGCTCCTCCCGTCACTCTGGTTGGGTGCGCATAGTAAAAAGTGCTCTTGGCAGCTAGAGAGTGCCGCGTTGACCACTGCGCATGAAGAAATAACCACCTGCAACGTTATGTTTAGGTTTTATGTGCATTTTTAATTGTATTGCTTAAATCGCATTTTCTCGACGAGCCGAGCACGTTTTCTGAAATGTGCTCCTCCCGTCACTCTGGTTGGGTGCGCATAGTAAAAAGTGCTCTTGGCAGCTAGAGAGTGCCGCGTTGACCACTGCTCATGAAGAAATGACCATCTGCAACGTTTGGTTTAGGTTTTAGGTGCATTTTTAGTTTTATTGCTTAAATCGCATTTTCTCGACGAGCTGAGCACGTTTTCTGAAATGTGCTCCTCCCGTCACTCTGGTTGGGTGCGCATAGTAAAAAGTGCTCTTGGGAGCTAGAGAGTGCCGCGTTGACCACTGCGCATGAAGAAATAACCACCTGCAACGTTTGGTTTAGGTTTTGGGTGCATTTTTAATTTTATTGATTAAATCGAATTTTCTCGACGAGCTGAGCACGTTTTCTGAAATGTGCTCCTCCCGTCACTCTTGTTGGGTGCGCATAGTAAAAAGTGCTCTTGGCAGCGAGAGAGTGCCGCGTTGACCACTGCGCATGAAGAAATAACCACCTGCAACGTTTGGTTTAGGTTTTAGGTGCATTTTTAATTTTATTGCTTAAATCGCATTTTCTCGACGAGCTGAGCACGTTTTCTGAAATGTGCTCCTCCCGTCACTCTGGTTGGGTGCGCATAGTAAAAAGTGCTCTTGGCAGCTAGAGAGTGCCGCGTTGACCACTGCGCATGAAGAAATGACCATCTGCAACGTTTGGTTTAGGTTTTGGGTGCATTTTTAATTTTATTGCTTAAATCGCATTTTCTCGTCGAGCTGAGCACGTTTTCTGAAATGTGCTCCTCCCGTCACTCTGGTTGGGTGCGCATAGTAAAAAGTGCTCTTGGCAGCTAGAGAGTGCCGCGTTGACCATTGCGCATGAAGAACTGACCATCTGCAACGTTTGGTTTAGGTTTTGGGTGCATTTTTAATTTTATTGGTTAAATCGCATTTTCTCGTCGAGCTGAGCACGTTTTCTGAAATGTGCTCCTCCCGTCACTCTGGTTGGGTGCGCATAGTAAAAAGTGCTCTTGGCAGCTAGAGAGTGCCGCGTTGACCACTGCGCATGAAGAAATAACCACCTGCAACGTTTGGTTTAGGTTTTGGGTGCATTTTTAATTTTATTGCTTAAATCGCATTTTCTCGACGAGCTGAGCACATTTTCTGAAATGTGCTCCTCCCGTCACTCTGGTTGGGTGCGCATAGTAAAAAGTGCTCTTGGCAGCTAGAGAGTGCCGCGTTGACCACTGCGCATGAAAAACTGACCATCTGCAACGTTTGGTTTAGGTTTTGGGTGCATTTTTAATTTTATTGCTTAAATCGCATTTTCTCGACGAGCTGAGCACGTTTTCTGAAATGTGCTCCTCCCGTCACTCTGGTCGGGTGCGCATAGTAAAAAGTGCTCTTGGCAGCTAGAGAGTGCCGCGTTGACTGCTGCACATGAAGAAATAACCACCTGCAACGTTTGGTTTAGGTTTTAGGTGCATTTTTAATTTTATTGCTTAAATCGCATTTTCTCGACGAGCTGAGCACGTTTTCTGAAATGTGCTCCTCCCGTCACTCTGGTTGGGTGCGCATAGTAAAAAGTGCTCTTGGCAGCTAGAGAGTGCCGCGTTGACTGCTGCACATGAAGAAATAACCACCCCCAACGTTTGGTTTAGGTTTTAGGTGCATTTTTCATTTTATTGCTTAAATCGCATTTTCTCGACGAGGTGAGCACGTTTTCTGAAATGTGCTCCTCCCGTCACTCTGGTTGGGTGCGCATATTAAAAAGTGCTTTTGGCAGCTAGAGAGTGCCGCGTTGACCACTGCGCATGAAGAAATGACCATCTGCAACGTTTGGTTTAGGTTTTAGGTGCATTTTTAATTTTATTGCTTAAATCGCATTTTCTCGACGAGCTGAGCACGTTTTCTGAAATGTGCTCCTCCCGTCACTCTGGTTGGGTGCGCATAGTAAAAAGTGCTCTTGGCAGCTAGAGAGTCCCGCGTTGACCACTGCGCATGAAGAAATAACCACCTGCAACGTTTGGTTTAGGTTTTGGGTGCATTTTTAATTTTATTGCTTAAATCGCATTTTCTCGTCGAGCTGAGCACGTTTTCTGAAATGTGCTCCTCCCGTCACTCTGGTTGGGTGTGCATAGTAAAAAGTGCTCTTGGCAGCTCGAGAGTGCCGCGTTGACCACTGCGCATGAAGAAATGACCATCTGCAACGTTTGGTTTAGGTTTTAGGTGCATTTTTAATTTTATTGCTTAAATCGCATTTTCTCGTCGAGCTGAGCACGTTTTCTGAAATGTGCTCCTCCCGTCACTCTGGTTGGGTGCGCATAGTAAAAAGTGCTCTTGGCAGCTAGAGAGTGCCGCGTTGACCACTGCGCATGAAGAAATAACCGCCTGCAACGTTTGGTTTAGGTTTTGGGTGCATTTTTAATTTTATTGCTTAAATCGCATTTTCTCGTCGAGCTGAGCACGTTTTCTGAAATGTGCTCCTCCCGTCACTCTGGTTGGGTGCGCATAGTAAAAAGTGCTCTTGGCAGCTAGAGAGTGCCGCGTTGACCACTGCGCATGAAGAAATGACCATCTGCAACGTTTGGTTTAGGTTTTGGGTGCATTTTTAATTTTATTGCTTAAATCGCATTTTCTCGTCGAGCTGAGCACGTTTTCTGAAATGTGCTCCTCCCGTCACTCTGGTTGGGTGCGCATAGTAAAAAGTGCTCTTGGCAGCTAGAGAGTGCCGCGTTGACCATTGCGCATGAAGAAATAACCACCTGCAACGTTTGGTTTAGGTTTTAGGTGCATTTTTAATTTTATTGCTTAAATCGCATTTTCTCGACGAGCTGAGCACGTTTTCTGAAATGTGCTCCTCCCGTCACTCTGGTTGGGTGCGCATAGTAAAAAGTGCTCTTGGCAGCTAGAGAGTGCCGCGTTGACCACTGCGCATGAAGAAATGACCATCTGCAACGTTTGGTTTAGGTTTTAGGTGCATTTTTAATTTTATTGCTTAAATCGCATTTTCTCGACGAGCTGAGCACGTTTTCTGAAATGTGCTCCTCCCGTCACTCTGGTTGGGTGCGCATAGTAAAAAGTGCTCTTGGCAGCTAGAGAGTGCCGCGTTGACCACTGCGCATGAAGAAATGACCATCTGCAACGTTTGGTTTAGGTTTTAGGTGCATTTTCAATTTTATTGCTTAAATCGCATTTTCTCGACGAGCTGAGCACGTTTTCTGAAATGTGCTCCTCCCGTCACTCTGGTTGGGTGCGCATAGTAAAAAGTGCTCTTGGCAGCTGGAGAGTGCCGCGTTGACCACTGCGCATGAAGAAATGACCACCTGCAACGTTATGTTTAGGTTTTAGGTGCATTTTTAATTTTATTGCTTAAATAGCATTTTTTCGACGAGCTGAGCACGTTTTCTGAAATGTGCTCCTCCCGTCACTCTGGTTGGGTGTGCATAGTAAAAAGTGCTCTTGGCAGCTCGAGAGTGCCGCGTTGACCACTGCGCATGAAGAAATGACCATCTGCAACGTTTGGTTTAGGTTTTAGGTGCATTTTTAATTTTATTGCTTAAATCGCATTTTCTCGTCGAGCTGAGCACGTTTTCTGAAATGTGCTCCTCCCGTCACTCTGGTTGGGTGCGCATAGTAAAAAGTGCTCTTGGCAGCTAGAGAGTGCCGCGTTGACCACTGAGCATGAAGAAATAACCACCTGCAACGTTTGGTTTAGGTTTTGGGTGCATTTTTAATTTTATTGCTTAAATCGCATTTTCTCGACGAGCTGAGCACATTTTCTGAAATGTGCTCCTCCCGTCACTCTGGTTGGGTGGGCATAGTAAAAAGTGCTCTTGGCAGCTAGAGAGTGCCGCGTTAACCACTGCACATGAAGAAATAACCACCTGCAAGTTTGGTTTAGGTTTTGGGTGCATTTTTAATTTTATTGCTTAAATCGAATTTGCTCGACGAGCTGAGCACGTTTTCTGAAATGTGCTCCTCCCGTCACTCTTGTTGGGTGCGCATAGAAAAAAGTGCTCTTGGCAGCTAGAGAGTGCCGCGTTGACCACTGCGCATGAAGAAATAACCACCTGCAACGTTTGGTTTAGGTTTTAGGTACATTTTTAATTTTATTGCTTAAATCGCATTTTCTGGACGAGCTGAGCACGTTTTCTGAAATGTGCTCCTCCCGTCACTCTGGTTGGGTGCGCATAGTAAAAAGTGCTCTTGGCAGCTAGAGAGTGCCGCGTTGACCACTGCACATGAAGAAATAACCACCTGCGACGTTTGGTTTAGGTTTTAGGTGCATTTTTAATTTTATTGCTTAAATCGCATTTTCTCGACGAGCTGAGCACGTTTTCTGAAATGTGCTCCTCCCGTCACTCTGGTTGGGTGTGCATAGTAAAAAGTGCTCTTGGCAGCTAGAGAGTGCCGCGTTGACCACTGCGCATGAAGAAATGACCATCTGCAACGTTTGGTTTAGGTTGTGGGTGCATTTTTAATTTTATTGCTTAAATCGCATTTTCTCGACGAGCTGAGCACGTTTTCTGAAATGTGCTCCTCCCGTCACTCCGGTTGGGTGCGCATAGTAAAAAGTGCTCTTGGCAGCTAGAGAGTGCCGCGTTAAACACTGCGCATGAAGAAATAACCACCTGCAACGTTTGGTTTAGGTTTTGGGTGCATTTTTAATTTAATTGCTTAAATCGCATTTTCTCGACGAGCTGAGCACGTTTTCTGAAATGTGCTCCTCCCGTCACTCTGGTTGGGTGCGCATAGTAAAACGTGCTCTTGGCAGCTAGAGAGTGCCGCGTTGACTGCTGCACATGAAGAAATAACCACCCCCAACGTTTGGTTTAGGTTTTAGGTGCATTTTTAATTTTATTGCTTAAATCGCATATTCTCGACGAGCCGAGCACGTTTTCTGAAATGTGCTCCTCCCGTCACTCTGGTTGGGTGCGCATAGTAAAAAGTGCACTTGGCAGCTAGAGAGTGCCGCGTTGACCACTGCGCATGAAGAAATAACCACCTGCAACGTTTAGTTTAGGTTTTAGGTGCATTTTTAATTTTATTGCTTAAATCGCATTTTCTCGACGAGCTGAGCACGTTTTCTGAAATGTGCTCCTCCCGTCACTCTGGTTGGGTGCGCATAGTAAAAAGTGCTCTTGGCAGCTAGAGAGTGCCGCGTTGACCACTGCGCATGAAGAAATAACCACCTGCAACGTTTGGTTTAGGTTTTGGGTGCATTTTTAATTTTATTGCTTAAATCGCATTTTCTCGTCGAGCTGAGCACGTTTTCTGAAATGTGCTCCTCCCGTCACTCTGGTTGGGTGCGCATAGTAAAAAGTGCTCTTGGCAGCTAGAGAGTGCCGCGTTGACCACTGCGCATGAAGAAATGACCATCTGCAACGTTTGGTTTAGGTTTTAGGTGCATTTTTAATTTTATTGCTTAAATCGCATTTTCTCGACGAGCTGAGCACGTTTTCTGAAATGTGCTCCTCCCGTCACTCTGGTTGGGTGTGCATAGTAAAAAGTGCTCTTGGCAGCTCGAGAGTGCCGCGTTGACCACTGCGCATGAAGAAATGACCATCTGCAACGTTTGGTTTAGGTTTTAGGTGCATTTTTAATTTTATTGCTTAAATCGCATTTTCTCGTCGAGCTGAGCACGTTTTCTGAAATGTGCTCCTCCCGTCACTCTGGTTGGGTGCGCATAGTAAAAAGTGCTCTTGGCAGCTAGAGAGTGCCGCGTTGACCACTGCGCATGAAGAAATAACCACCTGCAACGTTTGGTTTAGGTTTTGGGTGCATTTTTAATTTTATTGCTTAAATCGCATTTTCTCGACGAGCTGAGCACATTTTCTGAAATGTGCTCCTCCCGTCACTCTGGTTGGGTGCGCATAGTAAAAAGTGCTCTTGGCAGCTAGAGAGTGCCGCGTTGACCACTGCGCATGAAGAACTGACCATCTGCATTTTTAATTTTATTGCTTAAATCGCATTTTCTCGTTGAGCTGAGCACGTTTTCTGAAATGTGCTCCTCCCGTCACTCTGGTTGGGTGCGCATAGTAAAAAGTGCTCTTGGCAGCTAGAGAGTGCCGCGTTGACCACTGCGCATGAAGAAATGACCACCTGCAACGTTTGGTTTAGGTTTTAGGTGCATTTTTAATTTTATTGCTTAAATCGCATTTTCTCGACGAGCTGAGCACGTTTTCTGAAATGTGCTCCTCCCGTCACTCTGGTTGGGTGTGCATAGTAAAAAGTGCTGTTGGCAGCTAGAGAGTGCCGCGTTGACCACTGCGCATGAAGAAATGACCACCTGCAACGTTTGGTTTAGGTTTTAGGTGCATTTTTAATTTTATTGCTTAAATCGCATTTTCTCGACGAGCTGAGCACGTTTTCTGAAATGTGCTCCTCCCGTCACTCTGGTTGGGTGTGCATAGTAAAAAGTGCTCTTGGCAGCTCGAGAGTGCCGCGTTGACCACTGCGCATAAAGAAATGACCATCTGCAACGTTTGGTTTAGGTTTTAGGTGCATTTTTAATTTTATTGCTTAAATCGCATTTTCTCGTCGAGCTGAGCACGTTTTCTGAAATGTGCTCCTCCCGTCACTCTGGTTGGGTGCGCATAGTAAAAAGTGCTCTTGGCAGCTAGAGAGTGCCGCGTTGACCATTGCGCATGAAGAAATAAACACCTGCAACGTTTGGTTTAGGTTTTAGGTGCATTTTTAATTTTATTGCTTAAATCGCATTTTCTCGACGAGCTGAGCACGTTTTCTGAAATGTGCTCCTCCCGTCACTCTGGTTGGGTGCGCATAGTAAAAAGTCCTCTTGGCAGCGAGAGAGTGCCGCGTTGACCACTGCGCATGAAGAAATGACCACCTGCAACGTTTGGTTTAGGTTTTAGGTGCATTTTTAATTTTATTGCTTAAATCGCATTTTCTCGACGAGCTGAGCACGTTTTCTGAAATGTGCTCCTCCCGTCACTCTGGTTGGGTGTGCATAGTAAAAAGTGCTGTTGGCAGCTAGAGAGTGCCGCGTTGACCACTGCGCATGAAGAAATGACCACCTGCAACGTTTGGTTTAGGTTTTAGGTGCATTTTTAATTTTATTGCTTAAATCGCATTTTCTCGACGAGCTGAGCACGTTTTCTGAAATGTGCTCCTCCCGTCACTCTGGTTGGGTGTGCATAGTAAAAAGTGCTCTTGGCAGCTCGAGAGTGCCGCGTTGACCACTGCGCATAAAGAAATGACCATCTGCAACGTTTGGTTTAGGTTTTAGGTGCATTTTTAATTTTATTGCTTAAATCGCATTTTCTCGTCGAGCTGAGCACGTTTTCTGAAATGTGCTCCTCCCGTCACTCTGGTTGGGTGCGCATAGTAAAAAGTGCTCTTGGCAGCTAGAGAGTGCCGCGTTGACCATTGCGCATGAAGAAATAAACACCTGCAACGTTTGGTTTAGGTTTTAGGTGCATTTTTAATTTTATTGCTTAAATCGCATTTTCTCGACGAGCTGAGCACGTTTTCTGAAATGTGCTCCTCCCGTCACTCTGGTTGGGTGCGCATAGTAAAAAGTGCTCTTGGCAGCTAGAGAGTGCCGCGTTGACCACTGCGCATGAAGAAATGACCACCTGCAACGTTTGGTTTAGGTTTTAGGTGCATTTTTAATTTTATTGCTTAAATCGCATTTTCTCGACGAGCTGAGCACGTTTTCTGAAATGTGCTCCTCCCGTCACTCTGGTTGGGTGCGCATAGTAAAAAGTGCTCTTGGCAGCTAGAGAGTGCCGCGTTGACCACTGCGCATGAAGAAATAACCACCTGCAACGTTTGGTTTAGGTTTTGGGTGCATTATTAATTTTATTGCTTAAATCGCATTTTCTCGTCGAGCTGAGCACGTTTTCTGAAATGTGCTCCTCCCGTCACTCTGGTTGGGTGCGCATAGTAAAAAGTGCTCTTGGCAGCTAGAGAGTGCCGCGTTGACCACTGCGCATGAAGAAATGACCACCTGCAACGTTTGGTTTAGGTTTTAGGTGCATTTTTAATTTTATTGCTTAAATCGCATTTTCTCGACGAGCTGAGCACGTTTTCTGAAATGTGCTCCTCCCGTCACTCTGGTTGGGTGTGCATAGTAAAAAGTGCTGTTGGCAGCTAGAGAGTGCCGCGTTGACCACTGCGCATGAAGAAATGACCACCTGCAACGTTTGGTTTAGGTTTTAGGTGCATTTTTAATTTTATTGCTTAAATCGCATTTTCTCGACGAGCTGAGCACGTTTTCTGAAATGTGCTCCTCCCGTCACTCTGGTTGGGTGTGCATAGTAAAAAGTGCTCTTGGCAGCTCGAGAGTGCCGCGTTGACCACTGCGCATAAAGAAATGACCATCTGCAACGTTTGGTTTAGGTTTTAGGTGCATTTTTAATTTTATTGCTTAAATCGCATTTTCTCGTCGAGCTGAGCACGTTTTCTGAAATGTGCTCCTCCCGTCACTCTGGTTGGGTGCGCATAGTAAAAAGTGCTCTTGGCAGCTAGAGAGTGCCGCGTTGACCATTGCGCATGAGGAAATAAACACCTGCAACGTTTGGTTTAGGTTTTAGGTGCATTTTTAATTTTATTGCTTAAATCGCATTTTCTCGACGAGCTGAGCACGTTTTCTGAAATGTGCTCCTCCCGTCACTCTGGTTGGGTGCGCATAGTAAAAAGTGTTCTTGGCAGCTAGAGAGTGCCGCGTTGACCACTGCGCATGAAGAAATGACCACCTGCAACGTTTGGTTTAGGTTTTAGGTGCATTTTTAATTTTATTGCTTAAATCGCATTTTCTCGACGAGCTGAGCACGTTTTCTGAAATGTGCTCCTCCCGTCACTCTGGTTGGGTGCGCATAGTAAAAAGTGCTCTTGGCAGCTAGAGAGTGCCGCGTTGACCACTGCGCATGAAGAAATAACCACCTGCAACGTTTGGTTTAGGTTTTGGGTGCATTATTAATTTTATTGCTTAAATCGCATTTTCTCGTCGAGCTGAGCACGTTTTCTGAAATGTGCTCCTCCCGTCACTCTGGTTGGGTGCGCATAGTAAAAAGTCCTCTTGGCAGCGAGAGAGTGCCGCGTTGACCACTGCGCATGAAGAAATGACCATCTGCAACGTTTGGTTTAGGTTTTGGGTGCATTTTTAATTTTATTGCTTAAATCGCATTTTCTCGACGAGCTGAGCACGTTTTCTGAAATGTGCTCCTCCCGTCACTCTGGTTGGGTGTGCATAGTAAAAAGTGCTCTTGGCAGCTAGAGAATGCCGCGTTGACCACTGCGCATGAAGAAATAACCACCTGCAACGTTTGGTTTAGGTTTTAGGTGCATTTTTAATTTTATTGCTTAAATTGCATTTTCTCGACGAGCTGAGCACGTTTTCTGAAATGTGCTCCTCCCGTCACTCTGGTCGGGTGCGCATAGTAAAAAGTGCTCTTGGCAGCTAGAGAGTGCCGCGTTGACTGCTGCACATGAAGAAATAACCACCCCCAACGTTTGGTTTAGGTTTTAGGTGCATTTTTAATTTTATTGCTTAAATCGCATTTTCTCGACGAGCTGAGCACGTTTTCTGAAATGTGCTCCTCCCGTCACTCTGGTTGGGTGCGCATAGTAAAAAGTGCTCTTGGCAGCTAGAGAGTGCCACGTTGACCACTGCGCATGAAGAAATGACCATCTGCAACGTTTGGTTTAGGTTTTAGGTGCATTTTTAATTTTATTGCGTAAATCGCATTTTCTCGACGAGCTGAGCACGTTTTCTGAAATGTGCTCCTCCCGTCACTCTGGTTGGGTGCGCATAGTAAAACGTGCTCTTGGCAGCTAGAGAGTGCCGCGTTGACCATTGCGCATAAAGAAATAACCACCTGCAACATTTGGTTTAGGTTTTAGGTGCATTTTTAATTTTATTGCTTAAATCGCATTTTCTCGACGAGCAGAGCACGTTTTCTAAAATGTGCTCCTCCCGTCACTCTGGTTGGGTGCGCATAGTAAAAAGTGCTCTTGGCAGCTAGAGAGTGCCGCGTTGACCACTGCGCATGAAGAAATAACCACCTGCAACGTTTGGTTTAGGTTTTG
Source organism: Syngnathus scovelli (assembly GCF_024217435.2). Classification (NCBI taxonomy): domain Eukaryota; kingdom Metazoa; phylum Chordata; class Actinopteri; order Syngnathiformes; family Syngnathidae; genus Syngnathus; species Syngnathus scovelli. The sequence goes on from NC_090863.1 coordinate 1,251,537, forward strand.
GGTGCATTTTTAATTTTATTGCTTAAATCGCATTTTCTCGACGAGCTGAGCACGTTTTCTGAAATGTGCTCCTCCCGTCACTCTGGTTGGGTGCGCATAGTAAAAAGTGCTCTTGGCAGCTAGAGAGTGCCGCGTTGCCCACTGCGCATGAATAAATAACCACCTGCAACGTTTGGTTTAGGTTTTAGGTGCATTTTTAATTTTATTGCTTAAATCGCATTTTCTCGACGAGCTGAGCACGTTTTCTGAAATGCGCTCCTCCCGTCACTCTGGTTGGGTGCGCATAGTAAAAAGTGCTCTTGGCAGCTAGAGAGTGCCGCGTTGCCCACTGCGCATGAATAAATAACCACCTGCAACGTTTGGTTTAGGTTTTAGGTGCATTTTTAATTTTATTGCTTAAATCGCATTTTCTCGACGAGCTGAGCACGTTTTCTGAAATGCGCTCCTCCCGTCACTCTGGTTGGGTGCGCATAGTAAAAAGTGCTCTTGGCAGCTAGAGAGTGCCGCGTTGACCACAGCGCATGAAGAAATGACCATCTGCAACGTTTGGTTTAGGTTTTGGGTGCATTTTTAATTTTATTGCTTAAATCGCATTTTCTCGACGAGCTGAGCACGTTTTCTGAAATGTGCTCCTCCCGTCACTCTGGTTGGGTGCGCATAGTAAAAAGTGCTCTTGGCAGCTAGAGAGTGCCGCGTTGACCACTGCGCATGAAGAAATGACCATCTGCAACGTTTGGTTTAGGTTTTGGGTGCATTTTTATTTTATTGCTTGAATCGCATTTTCTCGACGAGCTGAGCACATTTTCTGAAATGTGCTCCTCCCGTCACTCTGGTTGGGTGCGCATAGTAAAAAGTGCTCTTGGCAGCTAGAGAGTGCCGCGTTGACCACTGCGCATGAAGAACTGACCATCTGCAACGTTTGGTTTAGGTTTTGGGTGCATTTTTAATTTTATTGCTTAAATCGCATTTTCTCGACGAGCTGAGCACGTTTTCTGAAATGTGCTCCTCCCGTCACTCTGGTCGGGTGCGCATAGTAAAAAGTGCTCTTGGCAGCTAGAGAGTGCCGCGTTGACTGCTGCACATGAAGAAATAACCACCCCCAACGTTTGGTTTAGGTTTTAGGTGCATTTTTAATTTTATTGCTTAAATCGCATTTTCTCAACGAGCCGAGCACGTTTTCTGAAATGTGCTCCTCCCGTCACTCTGGTTGGGTGCGCATAGTAAAAAGTGCTCTTGGCAGCTAGAGAGTGCCGCGTTGACCACTGCGCATGAAGAAATAACCACCTGCAACGTTTAGTTTAGGTTTTAGGTGCATTTTTAATTTTATTGCTTAAATCGCATTTTCTCGACGAGCTGAGCACGTTTTCTGAAATGTGCTCCTCCCGTCACTCTGGTTGGGTGCGCATAGTTAAAAGTGCTCTTGGCAGCTAGAGAGTGCCGCGTTGACCACTGCGCATGAAGAAATAACCACCTGCAACGTTTGGTTTAGGTTTTAGGTGCATCTTTAATTTTATTGCTTAAATCGCATTTTCTCGACGAGCTGAGCACGTTTTCTGAAATGTGCTCCTCCCGTCACTCTGGTTGGGTGCGCATAGTAAAAAGTGCTCTTGGCAGCTAGAGAGTGCCGCGTTGACCACTGCGCATGAAGAAATGACCATCTGCAACGTTTGGTTTAGGTTTTATGTGCATTTTTAATTTTATTGCTTAAATCGCATTTTCTCGACGAGCCGAGCACGTTTTCTGAAATGTGCTCCTCCCCTCACTCTGGTTGGGTGCGCATAGTAAAAAGTGCTCTTGGCAGCTAGAGAGTGCCGCGTTGACCACTGCTCATGAAGAAATGACCATCTGCAACGTTTGGTTTAGGTTTTAGGTGCATTTTTAGTTTTATTGCTTAAATCGCATTTTCTCGTCGAGCTGAGCACGTTTTCTGAAATGTGCTCCTCCCGTCACTCTGGTTGGGTGCGCATAGTAAAAAGTGCTCTTGGCAGCTAGAGAGTGCCGCGTTGACCACTGCGCATGAAGAAATGACCATCTGCAACGTTTGGTTTAGGTTTTGGGTGCATTTTTAATTTTATTGCTTAAATCGCATTTTCTCGACGAGCTGAGCACATTTTCTGAAATGTGCTCCTCCCGTCACTCTGGTTGGGTGCGCATAGTAAAAAGTGCTCTTGGCAGCTAGAGAGTGCCGCGTTGCCCACTGCGCATGAATAAATAACCACCTGCAACGTTTGGTTTAGGTTTTAGGTGCATTTTTAATTTTATTGCTTAAATCGCATTTTCTCGACGAGCTGAACACGTTTTCTGAAATGCGCTCCTCCCGTCACTCTGGTTGGGTGCGCATAGTAAAAAGTGCTCTTGGCAGCTAGAGAGTGCCGCGTTGACCACTGCGCATGAAGAAATGACCATCTGCAACGTTTGGTTTAGGTTTTGGGTGCATTTTTAATTTTATTGCTTAAATCGCATTTTCTCGACGAGCTGAGCACATTTTCTGAAATGTGCTCCTCCCGTCACTCTGGTTGGGTGCACATAGTAAAAAGTGCTCTTGGCAGCTAGAGAGTGCCGCGTTGACCACTGCGCATGAAGAACTGACCATCTGCAACGTTTGGTTTAGGTTTTGGGTGCATTTTTAATTTTATTGCTTAAATCGCATTTTCTCGTCGAGCTGAGCACGTTTTCTGAAATGTGCTCCTCCCGTCACTCTGGTTGGGTGCGCATAGTAAAAAGTGCTCTTGGCAGCTAGAGAGTGCCGCGTTGACCACTGCGCATGAAGAAATAACCACCTGCAACGTTTGGTTTAGGTTTTGGGTGCATTTTTAATTTTATTGCTTAAATCGCATTTTCTCGACGAGCTGAGCACATTTTCTGAAATGTGCTCCTCCCGTCACTCTGGTTGGGTGCGCATAGTAAAAAGTGCTCTTGGCAGCTAGAGAGTGCCGCGTTGACCACTGCGCATGAAGAACTGACCATCTGCAACGTTTGGTTTAGGTTTTGGGTGCATTTTTAATTTTATTGCTTAAATCGCATTTTCTCGACGAGCTGAGCACGTTTTCTGAAATGTGCTCCTCCCGTCACTCTGGTCGGGTGCGCATAGTAAAAAGTGCTCTTGGCAGCTAGAGAGTGCCGCGTTGACTGCTGCACATGAAGAAATAACCACCCCCAACGTTTGGTTTAGGTTTTAGGTGCATTTTTAATTTTATTGCTTAAATCGCATTTTCTCGACGAGCCGAGCACGTTTTCTGAAATGTGCTCCTCCCGTCACTCTGGTTGTGTGCGCATAGTAAAAAGTGCTCTTGGCAGCTAGAGAGTGCCGCGTTGACCACTGCGCATGAAGAAATGACCATCTGCAACGTTTGGTTTAGGTTTTAGGTGCATTTTTAATTTTATTGCTTAAATCGCATTTTCTCGACGAGCTGAGCACGTTTTCTGAAATGTGCTCCTCCCGTCACTCTGGTTGGGTGTGCATAGTAAAAAGTGCTCTTGGCAGCTCGAGAGTGCCGCGTTGACCACTGCGCATGAAGAAATGACCATCTGCAACGTTTGGTTTAGGTTTTAGGTGCATTTTTAATTTTATTGCTTAAATCGCATTTTCTCGTCGAGCTGAGCACGTTTTCTGAAATGTGCTCCTCCCGTCACTCTGGTTGGGTGCGCATAGTAAAAAGTGCTCTTGGCAGCTAGAGAGTGCCGCGTTGACCACTGCGCATAAAGAAATAACCGCCTGCAACGTTTGGTTTAGGTTTTGGGTGCATTTTTAATTTTATTGCTTAAATCGCATTTTCTCGTCGAGCTGAGCACGTTTTCTGAAATGTGCTCCTCCCGTCACTCTGGTTGGGTGCGCATAGTAAAAAGTGCTCTTGGCAGCTAGAGAGTGCCGCGTTGACCACTGCGCATGAAGAAATGACCATCTGCAACGTTTGGTTTAGGTTTTGGGTGCATTTTTAATTTTATTGCTTAAATCGCATTTTCTCGTCGAGCTGAGCACGTTTTCTGAAATGTGCTCCTCCCGTCACTCTGGTTGGGTGCGCATAGTAAAAAGTGCTCTTGGCAGCTAGAGAGTGCCGCGTTGACCATTGCGCATGAAGAAATAACCATCTGCAACGTTTGGTTTAGGTTTTAGGTGCATTTTTAATTTTATTGCTTAAATCGCATTTTCTCGACGAGCTGAGCACGTTTTCTGAAATGTGCTCCTCCCGTCACTCTGGTTGGGTGCGCATAGTAAAAAGTGCTCTTGGCAGCTAGAGAGTGCCGCGTTGACCACTGCGCATGAAGAAATGACCATCTGCAACGTTTGGTTTAGGTTTTAGGTGCATTTTTAATTTTATTGCTTAAATCGCATTTTCTCGACGAGCTGAGCACGTTTTCTGAAATGTGCTCCTCCCGTCACTCTGGTTGGGTGCGCATAGTAAAAAGTGCTCTTGGCAGCTAGAGAGTGCCGCGTTGACCACTGCGCATGAAGAAATGACCATCTGCAACGTTTGGTTTAGGTTTTAGGTGCATTTTTAATTTTATTGCTTAAATCGCATTTTCTCGACGAGCTGAGCACGTTTTCTGAAATGTGCTCCTCACGTCACTCTGGTTGGGTGCGCATAGTAAAAAGTGCTCTTGGCAGCTAGAGAGTGCCGCGTTGACCACTGCGCATGAAGAAATGACCACCTGCAACGTTATGTTTAGGTTTTAGGTGCATTTTTAATTTTATTGCTTAAATAGCATTTTTTCGACGAGCTGAGCACGTTTTCTGAAATGTGCTCCTCCCGTCACTCTGGTTGGGTGCTCATAGTAAAAAGTGCTCTTGGCAGCTAGAGAGTGCCGCGTTAACCACTGCACATGAAGAAATAACCACCTGCAAGTTTGGTTTAGGTTTTGGGTGCATTTTTAATTTTATTGCTTAAATCGAATTTGCTCGACGAGCTGAGCACGTTTTCTGAAATGTGCTCCTCCCGTCACTCTTGTTGGGTGCGCATAGAAAAAAGTGCTCTTGGCAGCTAGAGAGTGCCGCGTTGACCACTGCGCATGAAGAAATAACCACCTGCAACGTTTGGTTTAGGTTTTAGGTACATTTTTAATTTTATTGCTTAAATCGCATTTTCTGGACGAGCTGAGCACGTTTTCTGAAATGTGCTCCTCCCGTCACTCTGGTTGGGTGCGCATAGTAAAAAGTGCTCTTGGCAGCTAGAGAGTGCCGCGTTGACCACTGCACATGAAGAAATAACCACCTGCGACGTTTGGTTTAGGTTTTAGGTGCATTTTTAATTTTATTGCTTAAATCGCATTTTCTCGACGAGCTGAGCACGTTTTCTGAAATGTGCTCCTCCCGTCACTCTGGTTGGGTGTGCATAGTAAAAAGTGCTCTTGGCAGCTAGAGAGTGCCGCGTTGACCACTGCGCATGAAGAAATGACCATCTGCAACGTTTGGTTTAGGTTGTGGGTGCATTTTTAATTTTATTGCTTAAATCGCATTTTCTCGACGAGCTGAGCACGTTTTCTGAAATGTGCTCCTCCCGTCACTCCGGTTGGGTGCGCATAGTAAAAAGTGCTCTTGGCAGCTAGAGAGTGCCGCGTTAAACACTGCGCATGAAGAAATAACCACCTGCAACGTTTGGTTTAGGTTTTGGGTGCATTTTTAATTTAATTGCTTAAATCGCATTTTCTCGACGAGCTGAGCACGTTTTCTGAAATGTGCTCCTCCCGTCACTCTGGTTGGGTGCGCATAGTAAAACGTGCTCTTGGCAGCTAGAGAGTGCCGCGTTGACTGCTGCACATGAAGAAATAACCACCCCCAACGTTTGGTTTAGGTTTTAGGTGCATTTTTAATTTTATTGCTTAAATCGCATATTCTCGACGAGCCGAGCACGTTTTCTGAAATGTGCTCCTCCCGTCACTCTGGTTGGGTGCGCATAGTAAAAAGTGCTCTTGGCAGCTAGAGAGTGCCGCGTTGACCACTGCGCATGAAGAAATAACCACCTGCAACGTTTGGTTTAGGTTTTGGGTGCATTTTTAATTTTATTGCTTAAATCGCATTTTCTCGTCGAGCTGAGCACGTTTTCTGAAATGTGCTCCTCCCGTCACTCTGGTTGGGTGCGCATAGTAAAAAGTGCTCTTGGCAGCTAGAGAGTGCCGCGTTGACCACTGCGCATGAAGAAATGACCATCTGCAACGTTTGGTTTAGGTTTTAGGTGCATTTTTAATTTTATTGCTTAAATCGCATTTTCTCGACGAGCTGAGCACGTTTTCTGAAATGTGCTCCTCCCGTCACTCTGGTTGGGTGTGCATAGTAAAAAGTGCTCTTGGCAGCTCGAGAGTGCCGCGTTGACCACTGCGCATGAAGAAATGACCACCTGCAACGTTTGGTTTAGGTTTTGGGTGCATTTTTAATTTTATTGCTTAAATCGCATTTTCTGGACGAGCTGAGCACATTTTCTGAAATGTGCTCCTCCCGTCACTCTGGTTGGGTGCGCATAGTAAAAAGTGCTCTTGGCAGCTAGAGAGTGCCGCGTTGACCACTGCGCATGAAGAACTGACCATCTGCAACGTTTGGTTTAGGTTTTGGGTGCATTTTTAATTTTATTGCTTAAATCGCATTTTCTCGACGAGCTGAGCACGTTTTCTGAAATGTGCTCCTCCCGTCACTCTGGTCGGATGCGCATAGTAAAAAGTGCTCTTGGCAGCTAGAGAGTGCCGCGTTGACTGCTGCACATGAAGAAATAACCACCCCCAACGTTTGGTTTAGGTTTTAGGTGCATTTTTAATTTTATTGCTTAAATCGCATTTTCTCGACGAGCTGAGCACGTTTTCTGAAATGTGCTCCTCCCGTCACTCTGGTTGGGTGCGCATAGTAAAAAGTGCTCTTGGCAGCTAGAGAGTGCCGCATTGACCACTGCGCATGAAGAAATAACCACCTGCAACGTTTGGTTTAGGTTTTGGGTGCATTTTTAATTTTATTGCTTAAATCGCATTTTCTCGACGAGCTGAGCACGTTTTCTGAAATGTGCTCCTCCCGTCACTCTGGTTGGGTGCGCACAGTAAAAAGTGCTCTTGGCAGCTAGAGAGTGCCGCGTTGACCACTGCGCATGAAGAAATGACCATCTGCAACGTTTGGTTTAGGTTTTAGGTGCATTTTTAATTTTATTGCTTAAATCGCATTTTCTCGACGAGCTGAGCACGTTTTCTGAAATGTGCTCCTCCCGTCACTCTGGTTGGGTGCGCATAGTAAAAAGGGCTTTTGGCAGCTAGAGAGTGCCGCGTTGACCGCTGCCCAAGAAGAAATAACCACCTGCAACGTTTGGTTTAGGTTTTAGGTGCATTTTTAATTTTATTGCTTAAATCGCATTTTCTCGACGAGCTGAGCACGTTTTCTGAAATGTGCTCCTCCCGTCACTCTGGTTGGGTGCGCATAGTAAAAAGTGCTCTTGGCAGCTAGAGAGTGCCGCGTTGACCATTGCGCATGAAGAAATAACCACCTGCAACGTTTGGTTTAGGTTTTAGGTGCATTTTTAATTTTATTGCTTAAATCGCATTTTCTCGACGAGCTGAGCACGTTTTCTGAAATGTGCTCCTCCCGTCACTCTGGTTGGGTGCGCATAGTAAAAACTGCTCTTGGCAGCTAGAGAGTGCCGCGTTGACCACTGCGCATGAAGAAATAACCACGTGCAACGTTTGTTTTAGGTTTTAGGTGCATTTTTATTTTTATTGCTTAAATCGCATTTTCTCGACGAGCTGAGCACGTTTTCTGAAACGTGCTCCTCCCGTCACTCTGGTTGGGTGCGCATAGTAAAAAGTGCTCTTGGCAGCTAGAGAGTGCTGCGTTGACTGCTGCGCATGAAGAAATAACCACCTGCAACGTTTGGTTTAGGCTTTAGGTGCATTTTTAATTTTATTGCTTGAATCGCATTTTCTCGACGAGCTGAGCACGTTTTCTGAAATGTGCTCCTCCCGTCACTCTGGTTGGGTGCGCATGGTAAAAAGTGCTCTTGGCAGCTAGAGAGTGCCGCGTTGACCACTGCGCATGAAGAAATAACCGCCTGCAACGTTTGGTTTAGGTTTTGGGTGCATTTTTAATTTTATTGCTTAAATCGCATTTTCTCGTCGAGCTGAGCACATTTTCTGAAATGTGCTCCTCCCGTCACTCTGGTTGGGTGCGCATAGTAAAAAGTGCTCTTGGCAGCTAGAGAGTGCCGCGTTGACCACTGCGCATTTAGAAATGACCATCTGCAACGTTTGGTTTAGGTTTTGGGTGCATTTTTAATTTTATTGCTTGAATCGCATGTTCTCGACGAGCTGAGCACGTTTTCTGAAATGTGCTCCTCCCGTCACTCTGGTTGGGTGCGCATAGTAAAAAGTGCTCTTGGCAGCTAGAGAGTGCCGTGTTGACCACTGCGCATGAAGAAATAACCACCTGCAACGTTTGGTTTAGGTTTTAGGTGCATTTTTAATTTTATTGCTTAAATTGCATTTTCTCGACGAGCTGAGCACGTTTTCTGAAATGTGCTCCTCCCGTCACTCTGGTTGGGTGCGCATAGTAAAAAGTGCTCTTGGCAGCTAGAGAGTGCCGCGTTAAACACTGCGCATGAAGAAATAACTACCTGCAACGTTTGGTTTAGGTTTTGGGTGCATTTTTAATTTTATTGCTTAAATCGCATTTTCTCGACGAGCTGAGCACGTTTTCTGAGATTTGCTCCTCCCGTCACTCTGGTTGGGTGTGCATAGTAAAAAGTGCTCTTGGCAGATCGAGAGTGCCGCGTTGATCACTGCGCATGAAGAAATGACCATCTGCAACGTTTGGTTTAGGTTGTATGTGCATTTTTAATTTTATTGCTTAAATCGCATTTTCTCGACGAGCTGAGCACGTTTTCTGAAATGTGCTCCTCCCGTCACTCTGGTTGGGTGCGCATAGTAAAAAGTGCTCTTGGCAGCTAGAGAGTGCCGCGTTGACCACTGCGCATGAAGAAATGACCATCTGCAACGTTTGGTTTAGGTTTTGGGTGCATTTTTAATTTTATTGCTTAAATCGCATTTTCTCGACCAGCTGAGCACGTTTTCTGAAATGTGCTCCTCCCGTCACTCTGGTTGGGTGCGCATAGTAAAAAGTGCTCTTGGCAGCTAGAGAGTGCCGCGTTGACCACTGCGCGTGAAGAAATAACCACCTGCAACGTTTGTTTTAGGTTTTAGGTGCATTTTTAATTTGATTGCTTAAATCGCATTTTCTCGACGAGCTGAGCACGTTTTCTGAAATGTGCTCCTCCCGTCACTCTGGTTGGGTGCGCATAGTAAAAAGTGCTCTTGGCAGCTAGAGAGTACCGCGTTGACCACTGCGCATGAAGACATAACCACCTGCAAGTTTGGTTTAGGTTTTAGGTGCATTTTTAATTTTATTGCTTAAATCGCATTTTCTCGACGAGCTGAGCACGTTTTCTGAAATGTGCTCCTCCCGTCACTCTGGTTGGGTGCGCATAGTAAAAAGTGCTCTTGGCAGCTAGAAAGTGCCGCGTTGCCCACTGCGCATGAAGAAATGACCATCTGCAACGTTTGGTTTAGGTTTTGGGTGCATTTTTAATTTTATTGCTTAAATCGCATTTTCTCGACGAGCTGAGCACATTTTCTGAAATGTGCTCCTCCCGTCACTCTGGTTGGGTGCGCATAGTAAAAAGTGCTCTTGGCAGCTAGAGAGTGCCGCGTTGACCACTGCGCATGAAGAACTGACCATCTGCAACGTTTGGTTTAGGTTTTGGGTGCATTTTTAATTTTATTGCTTAAATCGCATTTTCTCGTCGAGCTGAGCACGTTTTCTGAAATGTGCTCCTCCCGTCACTCTGGTTGGGTGCGCATAGTAAAAAGTGCTCTTGGCAGCTAGAGAGTGCCGCGTTGACCACTGCGCATGAAGAAATAACCACCTGCAACGTTTGGTTTAGGTTTTGGGTGCATTTTTAATTTTATTGCTTAAATCGCATTTTCTCGACGAGCTGAGCACATTTTCTGAAATGTGCTCCTCCCGTCACTCTGGTTGGGTGCGCATAGTAAAAAGTGCTCTTGGCAGCTAGAGAGTGCCGCGTTGACCACTGCGCATGAAGAACTGACCATCTGCAACGTTTGGTTTAGGTTTTGGGTGCATTTTTAATTTTATTGCTTAAATCGCATTTTCTCGACGAGCTGAGCACGTTTTCTGAAATGTGCTCCTCCCGTCACTCTGGTGGGGTGCGCATAGTAAAAAGTGCTCTTGGCAGCTAGAGAGTGCCGCGTTGACTGCTGCACATGAAGAAATAACCACCCCCAACGTTTGGTTTAGGTTTTAGGTGCATTTTTAATTTTATTGCTTAAATCGCATTTTCTCGACGAGCCGAGCACGTTTTCTGAAATGTGCTCCTCCCGTCACTCTGGTTGGGTGCGCATAGTAAAAAGTGCTCTTGGCAGCTAGAGAGTGCCGCGTTGACCACTGCGCATGAAGAAATAACCACCTGCAACGTTTGGTTTAGGTTTTGGGTGCATTTTTAATTTTATTGCTTAAATCGCATTTTCTCGACGAGCTGAGCACATTTTCTGAAATGTGCTCCTCCCGTCACTCTGGTTGGGTGCGCATAGTAAAAAGTGCTCTTGGCAGCTAGAGAGTGCCGCGTTGAACACTGCGCATGAAGAACTGACCATCTGCAACGTTTGGTTTAGGTTTTGGGTGCATTTTTAATTGTATTGCTTAAATCGCATTTTCTCGACGAGCTGAGCACGTTTTCTGAAATGTGCTCCTCCCGTCACTCTGGTCGGGTGCGCATAGTAAAAAGTGCTCTTGGCAGCTAGAGAGTGCCGCGTTGACCACTGCGCATGAAGAAATAACCACCTGCAACGTTCGGTTTAGGTTTTGGGTGCGTTTTTAATTTTATTGCTTAAATCGCATTTTCTCGACGAGCTGAGCACATTTTCTGAAATGTGCTCCTCCCGTCACTCTGGTTGGGTGCGCATAGTAAAAAGTGATCTTGGCAGCTAGAGAGTGCCGCGTTGACCACTGCGCATGAAGAACTGACCATCTGCAACGTTTGGTTTAGGTTTTGGGTGCATTTTTAATTTTATTGCTTAAATAGCATTTTCTCGACGAGCTGAGCACGTTTTCTGAAATGTTCTCCTCCCGTCACTCTGGTTGGGTGCGCATAGTAAAAAGTGCTCTTGGGAGCTAGAGAGTGCCGCGTTGACCACTGCGCATGAAGAAATAACCACCTGCAACGTTTGGTTTAGGTTTTGGGTGCATTTTTAATTTTATTGCTTAAATCGAATTTTCTCGACGAGCTGAGCACGTTTTCTGAAATGTGCTCCTCCCGTCACTCTGGTTGGGTGCGCATAGTAAAAAGTGCTCTTGGCAGCTAGAGAGTGCCGCGTTGACCATTGCGCATGAAGAAATAACCACCTGCAACGTTTGGTTTAGGTTTTAGGTGCATTTTTAATTTTATTGCTTAAATCGCATTTTCTCGACGAGCTGAGCACGTTTTCTGAAATGTGCTCCTCCCGTCACTCTGGTTGGGTGCGCATAGTAAAAAGTGCTCTTGGCAGCTAGAGAGTGCCGCGTTGACCACTGCGCATGAAGAAATAACCACCTGCAACGTTTGGTTTCGGATTTAGGTGCATTTTAAATTTTATTGCTTAAATCGCATTTTCTCGACGAGCTGAGCACGTTTTCTGAAATGTGCTCCTCCCGTCACTCTGGTTGGGTTCGCATAGTAAAAAGTGCTCTTGGCAGCTAGAGAGTGCCGCGTTGACCACTGCGCATGAAGAAATAACCACCTGCAACGTTTGGTTTAGGGTTTGGGTGCATTTTTAATTTTATTGCTTAAATCGCATTTTCTGGACGAGCTGAGCACGTTTTCTGAAATGTGCTCCTCCCGTCACTCTGGTTGGGTGCGCATAGTAAAAAGTGCTCTTGGCAGCTAGAGAGTGCCGCGTTGACCACTGCGCGTGAAGAAATAACCACCTGCAACGTTTGGTTTAGGTTTTAGGTGCATTTTTAATTTTATTGCTTAAATCGCGTTTTCTCGACGAGCTGAGCACGTTTTCTGAAATGTGCTCCTCCCGTCACTCTGGTCGGGTGCGCATAGTAAAAAGTGCTCTTGGCAGCTAGAGAGTGCCGCGTTGACTGCTGCACATGAAGAAATAACCACCCCCAACGTTTGGTTTAGGTTTTAGGTGCATTTTTAATTTTATTGCTTAAATCGCATTTTCTCGACGAGCTGAGCACGTTTTCTGAAATGTGCTCCTCCCGTCACTCTGGTTGGGTGCGTATATTAAAAAGTGCTCTTGGCAGCTAGAGAGTGCCGCGTTGACCACTGCGCATGAAGAAATGACCATCTGCAACGTTTGGTTTAGGTTTTAGGTGCATTTTTAATTTTATTGCTTTAATCGCATTTTCTCGACGAGCTGAGCACGTTTTCTGAAATGTGCTCCTCCCGTCACTCTGGTTGGGTGCGCATAGTAAAAAGTGCTCTTGGCAGCTAGAGAGTGCCGCATTGACTGCTGCGCATGAAGAAATAACCACCTGCAACGTTTGGTTTAGGTTTTAGGTGCATTTTTAATTTCATTGCTTAAATCGCATTTCCTCGACGAGCTGAGCACGTTTTCTGAAATGTGCTCCTCCCGTCACTCTGGTCGGGTGCGAATAGTAAAAAGTGCTCTTGGCAGCTAGAGAGTGCCGCGTTGACTGCTGCACATGAAGAAATAACCACCCCCAACGTTTGGTTTAGGTTTTAGGTGCATTTTTAATTTTATTGCTTAAATCGCATTTTCTCGACGAGCTGAGCACGTTTTCTGAAATGTGCTCCTCCCGTCACTCTGGTTGGGTGCGCATAGTAAAAAGTGCTCTTGGCAGCTAGAAAGTGCCGCGTTGCCCACTGCGCATGAATAAATAACCACCTGCAACGTTTGGTTTAGGTTTTAGGTGCATTTTTAATTTTATTGCTTAAATCGCATTTTCTCGACGAGCTGAACACGTTTTCTAAAATGCGCTCCTCCCGTCACTCTGGTTGGGTGCGCATAGTAAAAAGTGCTCTTGGCAGCTAGAGAGTGCCGCGTTGACCACTGCGCATGAAGAAATGACCATCTGCAACGTTTGGTTTAGGTTTTGGGTGCATTTTTAATTTTATTGCTTAAATCGCATTTTCTCGACGAGCTGAGCACATTTTCTGAAATGTGCTCCTCCCGTCACTCTGGTTGGGTGCGCATAGTAAAAAGTGCTCTTGGCAGCTAGAGAGTGCCGCGTTGACCACTGCGCATGAAGAACTGACCATCTGCAACGTTTGGTTTAGGTTTTGGGTGCATTTTTAATTTTATTGCTTAAATCGCATTTTCTCGTCGAGCTGAGCACGTTTTCTGAAATGCGCTCCTCCCGTCACTCTGGTTGGGTGCGCATAGTAAAAAGTGCTCTTGGCAGCTAGAGAGTGCCGCGTTGACCACTGCGCATGAAGAAATAACCACCTGCAACGTTTGGTTTAGGTTTTGGGTGCATTTTTAATTTTATTGCTTAAATCGCATTTTCTCGACGAGCTGAGCACATTTTCTGAAATGTGCTCCTCCCGTCACTCTGGTTGGGTGCGCATAGTAAAAAGTGCTCTTGGCAGCTAGAGAGTGCCGCGTTGACCACTGCGCATGAAGAACTGACCATCTGCAACGTCTGGTTTAGGTTTTGGGTGCATTTTTAATTTTATTGCTTAAATCGCATTTTCTCGACGAGCTGAGCACGTTTTCTGAAATGTGCTCCTCCCGTCACTCTGGTCGGGTGCGCATAGTAAAAAGTGCTCTTGGCAGCTAGAGAGTGCCGCGTTGACTGCTGCACATGAAGAAATAACCACCCCCAACGTTTGGTTTAGGTTTTAGGTGCATTTTTAATTTTATTGCTTAAATCGCATTTTCTCGACGAGCCGAGCACGTTTTCTGAAATGTGCTCCTCCCGTCACTCTGGTTGGGTGCGCATAGTAAAAAGTGCTCTTGGCAGCTAGAGAGTGCCGCGTTGACCACTGCGCATGAAGAAATAACCACCTGCAACGTTTAGTTTAGGTTTTAGGTGCATTTTTAATTTTATTGCTTAAATCGCATTTTCTCGACGAGCTGAGCACGTTTTCTGAAATTTGCTCCTCCCGTCACTCTGGTTGGGTGCGCATAGTAAAAAGTGCTCTTGGCAGCTAGAGAGTGCCGCGTTGACCACTGCGCATGAAGAAATGACCATCTGCAACGTTTGGTTTAGGTTTTAGGTGCATTTTTAATTTTATTGCTTGAATCGCATTTTCTCGACGAGCTGAGCACGTTTTCTGAAATGTGCTCCTCCCGTCACTCTGGTTGGGTGTGCATAGTAAAAAGTGCTCTTGGCAGCTCGAGAGTGCCGCGTTGACCACTGCGCATGAAGAAATGACCATCTGCAACGTTTGGTTTAGGTTTTAGGTGCATTTTTAATTTTATTGCTTAAATCGCATTTTCTCGTCGAGCTGAGCACGTTTTCTGAAATGTGCTCCTCCCGTCACTCTGGTTGGGTGCGCATAGTAAAAAGTGCTCTTGGCAGCTAGAGAGTGCCGCGTTGACCATTGCGCATGAAGAAATAAACACCTGCAACGTTTGGTTTAGGTTTTAGGTGCATTTTTAATTGTATTGCTTAAATCGCATTTTCTCGACGAGCTGAGCACGTTTTCTGAAATGTGCTCCTCCCGTCACTCTGGTTGGGTGCGCATAGTAAAAAGTGCTCTTGGCAGCTAGAGAGTGCCGCGTTGACCACTGCGCATGAAGAAATGACCACCTGCAACGTTTGGTTTAGGTTTTAGGTGCATTTTTAATTTTATTGCTTAAATCGCATTTTCTCGACGAGCTGAGCACGTTTTCTGAAATGTGCTCCTCCCGTCACTCTGGTTGGGTGCGCATAGTAAAAAGTGCTCTTGGCAGCTAGAGAGTGCCGCGTTGACCACTGCGCATGAAGAAATAACCACCTGCAACGTTTGGTTTAGGTTTTGGGTGCATTTTTAATTTTATTGCTTAAATCGAATTTGCTCGACGAGCTGAGCACGTTTTCTGAAATGTGCTCCTCCCGTCACTCTTGTTGGGTGCGCATAGAAAAAAGTGCTCTTGGCAGCTAGAGAGTGCCGCGTTGACCACTGCGCATGAAGAAATAACCACCTGCAACGTTTGGTTTAGGTTTTAGGTGCATTTTTAATTTTATTGCTTAAATCGCATTTTCTGGACGAGCTGAGCACGTTTTCTGAAATGTGCTCCTCCCGTCACTCTGGTTGGGTGCGCATAGTAAAAAGTGCTCTTGGCAGCTAGAGAGTGCCGCGTTGACCACTGCACATGAAGAAATAACCACCTGCGACGTTTGGTTTAGGTTTTAGGTGCATTTTTAATTTTATTGCTTAAATCGCATTTTCTCGACGAGCTGAGCACGTTTTCTGAAATGTGCTCCTCCCGTCACTCTGGTTGGGTGCGCATAGTAAAAAGTGCTCTTGGCAGCTAGAGAGTGCCGCGTTGACCACTGCGCATGAAGAAATAACCACCTGCAACGTTTGGTTGAGGTTTTGGGTGCATTATTACTTTTATTGCTTAAATCGCATTTTCTCGACGAGCTGAGCACGTTTTCTGAAATGTGCTCCTCCCGTCACTCTGGTCGGGTGCGCATAGTAAAAAGTGCTCTTGGCAGCTAGAGAGTGCCGCGTTGACTGCTGCACATGAAGAAAAAAACACCCCCAACGTTTGGTTTAGGTTTTAGGTGCATTTTTAATTTTATTGCTTAAATCGCATTTTCTCGACGAGCTGAGCACGTTTTCTGAAATGTGCTCCTCCCGTCACTCTGGTTGGGTGCGCATATTAAAAAGTGCTCTTGGCAGCTAGAGAGTGCCGCGTTGACCACTGCGCATGAAGAACTGACCATCTGCAACGTTTGGTTTAGGTTTTGGGTGCATTTTTAATTTTATTGCTTAAATCGCATTTTCTCGACGAGCTGAGCACGTTTTCTGAAATGTGCTCCTCCCGTCACTCTGGTTGGGTGCGCATAGTAAAAAGTGCTCTTGGCAGCTAGAGAGTGCCGCGTTGACCACTGCGCATGAAGAAATAACCACCTGCAACGTTTGGTTTAGGTTTTGGGTGCATTTTTAATTTTATTGCTTAAATCGAATTTTCTCGACGAGCTGAGCACGTTTTCTGAAATGTGCTCCTCCCGTCACTCTTGTTGGGTGCGCATAGTAAAAAGTGCTCTTGGCAGCGAGAGAGTGCCGCGTTGACCACTGCGCATGAAGAAATAACCACCTGCAACGTTTGGTTTAGGTTTTAGGTGCATTTTTAATTTTATTGCTTAAATCGCATTTTCTCGACGAGCTGAGCACGTTTTCTGAAATGTGCTCCTCCCGTCACTCTGGTTGGGTGCGCATAGTAAAAAGTGCTCTTGGCAGCTAGAGAGTGCCGCGTTGACCACTGCGCATGAAGAAATAACCACCTGCAACGTTATGTTTAGGTTTTATGTGCATTTTTAATTTTATTGCTTAAATCGCATTTTCTCGACGAGCCGAGCACGTTTTCTGAAATGTGCTCCTCCCGTCACTCTGGTTGGGTGCGCATAGTAAAAAGTGCTCTTGGCAGCTAGAGAGTGCCGCCTTGACCACTGCGCATGAAGAAATAACCACCTGCAACGTTTGGTTGAGGTTTTGGGTGCATTATTACTTTTATTGCTTAAATCGCATTTTCTCGACGAGCTGAGCACGTTTTCTGAAATGTGCTCCTCCCGTCACTCTGGTCGGGTGCGCATAGTAAAATGTGCTCTTGGCAGCTAGAGAGTGCCGCGTTGACTGCTGCACATGAAGAAATAACCACCCCCAACGTTTGGTTTAGGTTTTGGGTGCATTTTTAATTTTATTGCTTAAATCGCATTTTCTCGACGAGCTGAGCACATTTTCTGAAATGTGCTCCTCCCGTCACTCTGGTTGGGTGCGCATAGTAAAAAGTGCTCTTGGCAGCTAGAGAGTGCCGCGTTGACCACTGCGCATGAAGAACTGACCATCTGCAACGTTTGGTTTAGGTTTTGGGTGCATTTTTAATTTTATTGCTTAAATCGCATTTTCTCGTCGAGCTGAGCACGTTTTCTGAAATGTGCTCCTCCTGTCACTCTGGTTGGGTGCGCATAGTAAAAAGTGCTCTTGGCAGCTAGAGAGTGCCGCGTTGACCACTGCGCATGAAGAAATAACCACCTGCAACGTTTGGTTTAGGTTTTGGGTGCATTTTTAATTTTATTGCTTAAATCGCATTTTCTCGACGAGCTGAGCACATTTTCTGAAATGTGCTCCTCCCGTCACTCTGGTTGGGTGCGCATAGTAAAAAGTGCTCTTGGCAGCTAGAGAGTGCCGCGTTGACCACTGCGCATGAAGAACTGACCATCTGCAACGTTTGGTTTAGGTTTTGGGTGCATTTTTAATTTTATTGCTTAAATCTCATTTTCTCGACGAGCTGAGCACGTTTTCTGAAATGTGCTCCTCCCGTCACTCTGGTCGGGTGCGCATAGTAAAAAGTGCTCTTGGCAGCTAGAGAGTGCCGCGTTGACTGCTGCACATGAAGAAATAACCACCCCCAACGTTTGGTTTAGGTTTTAGGTGCATTTTTAATTTTATTGCTTAAATCGCATTTTCTCGACGAGCCGAGCACGTTTTCTGAAATGTGCTCCTCCCGTCACTCTGGTTGGGTGCGCATAGTAAAAAGTGCTCTTGGCAGCTAGAGAGTGCCGCGTTGACCACTGCGCATGAAGAAATAACCGCCTGCAACGTTTGGTTTAGGTTTTGGGTGCATTTTTAATTTTATTGCTTAAATCGCATTTTCTCGTCGAGCTGAGCACGTTTTCTGAAATGTGCTCCTCCCGTCACTCTGGTTGGGTGCGCATAGTAAAAAGTGCTCTTGGCAGCTAGAGAGTGCCGCGTTGACCATTGCGCATGAAGAAATAACCACCTGCAACGTTTGGTTTAGGTTTTAGGTGCATTTTTAATTTTATTGCTTAAATCGCATTTTCTCGACGAGCTGAGCACGTTTTCTGAAATGTGGTCCTCCCGTCACTCTGGTTGGGTGCGCATAGTAAAAAGTGCTCTTGGCAGCTAGAGAGTGCCGCGTTGACCACTGCGCATGAAGAAATGACCATCTGAAACGTTTGGTTTAGGTTTTAGGTGCATTTTTAATTTTATTGCTTAAATCGCATTTTCTCGACGAGCTGAGCACGTTTTCTGAAATGTGCTCCTCCCGTCACTCTGGTTGGGTGCGCATAGTAAAAAGTGCTCTTGGCAGCTAGAGAGTGCTGCGTTGACCACTGCGCATGAAGAAATGACCACCTGCAACGTTATGTTTAGGTTTTAGGTACATTTTTAATTTTATTGCTTAAATCGCATTTTCTCGACGAGCTGAGCACGTTTTCTGAAATGTGCTCCTCCCGTCACTCTGGTTGGGTGCGCATAGTAAAAAGTGCTCTTGGCAGCTAGAGAGTGCAGCGTTGACCACTGCGCATGAAGAAATGACCACCTGCAACGTTTGGTTTAGGTTTTGGGTGCATTTTTAATTTTATTGCTTAAATCGCATTTTCTCGACGAGCTGAGCACATTTTCTGAAATGTGCTCCTCCCGTCACTCTGGTTGGGTGCGCATAGTAAAAAGTGCTCTTGGCAGCTAGAGAGTGCCGCGTTGACCACTGCGCATGAAGAACTGACCATCTGCATTTTTAATTTTATTGCTTAAATCGCATTTTCTCGTCGAGCTGAGCACGTTTTCTGAAATGTGCTCCTCCCGTCACTCTGGTTGGGTGCGCATAGTAAAAAGTGCTCTTGGCAGCTAGAGAGTGCCGCGTTGACCACTGCGCATGAAGAAATGACCATCTGCAACGTTTGGTTTAGATTTTAGGTGCATTTTTAATTTTATTGCTTAAATCGCATTTTCTCGACGAGCTGAGCACGTTTTCTGAAATGTGCTCCTCCCGTCACTCTGGTTGGGTGTGCATAGTAAAAAGTGCTCTTGGCAGCTAGAGAGTGCCGCGTTGACCATTGCGCATGAAGAAATAACCACCTGCAACGTTTGGTTTAGGTTTTAGGTGCATTTTTAATTTTATTGCTTAAATCGCATTTTCTCGACGAGCTGAGCACGTTTTCTGAAATGTGCTCCTCCCGTCACTCTGGTTGGGTGCGCATAGTAAAAAGTGCTCTTGGCAGCTAGAGAGTGCCGCCTTGACCACTGCGCATGAAGAAATAACCACCTGCAACGTTTGGTTGAGGTTTTGGGTGCATTATTACTTTTATTGCTTAAATCGCATTTTCTCGACGAGCTGAGCACGTTTTCTGAAATGTGCTCCTCCCGTCACTCTGGTCGGGTGCGCATAGTAAAAAGTGCTCTTGGCAGCTAGAGAGTGCCGCGTTGACCGCTGCACATGAAGAAATAACCACCCCCAACGTTTGGTTTAGGTTTTGGGTGCATTTTTAATTTTATTGCTTAAATCGCATTTTCTCGACGAGCTGAGCACATTTTCTGAAATGTGCTCCTCCCGTCACTCTGGTTGGGTGCGCATAGTAAAAAGTGCTCTTGGCAGCTAGAGAGTGCCGCGTTGACCACTGCGCATGAAGAAATAACCACCTGCAACGTTTGGTTTAGGTTTTGGGTGCATTTTTAATTTTATTGCTTAAATCGCATTTTCTCGACGAGCTGAGCACATTTTCTGAAATGTGCTCCTCCCGTCACTCTGGTTGGGTGCGCATAGTAAAAAGTGCTCTTGGCAGCTAGAGAGTGCCGCGTTGACCACTGCGCATGAAGAACTGACCATCTGCAACGTTTGGTTTAGGTTTTGGGTGCATTTTTAATTTTATTGCTTAAATCGCATTTTCTCGACGAGCTGAGCACGTTTTCTGAAATGTGCTCCTCCCGTCACTCTGGTCGGGTGCGCATAGTAAAAAGTGCTCTTGGCAGCTAGAGAGTGCCGCGTTGACTGCTGCACATGAAGAAATAACCACCCCCAACGTTTGGTTTAGGTTTTAGGTGCATTTTTAATTTTATTGCTTAAATCGCATTTTCTCGACGAGCCGAGCACGTTTTCTGAAATGTGCTCCTCCCGTCACTCTGGTTGGGTGCGCATAGTAAAAAGTGCTCTTGGCAGCTAGAGAGTGCCGCGTTGACCACTGCGCATGAAGAAATAACCTCCTGCAACGTTTGGTTTAGGTTTTGGGTGCATTTTTAATTTTATTGCTTAAATCGCATTTTCTCGTCGAGCTGAGCACGTTTTCTGAAATGTGCTCCTCCCGTCACTCTGGTTGGGTGCGCATAGTAAAAAGTGCTCTTGGCAGCTAGAGAGTGCCGCGTTGACCACTGCGCATGAAGAAATGACCATCTGCAACGTTTGGTTTAGGTTTTGGGTGCATTTTTAATTTTATTGCTTAAATCGCATTTTCTCGTCGAGCTGAGCACGTTTTCTGAAATGTGCTCCTCCCGTCACTCTGGTTGGGTGCGCATAGTAAAAAGTGCTCTTGGCAGCTAGAGAGTGCCGCGTTGACCATTGCGCATGAAGAAATAACCACCTGCAACGTTTGGTTTAGGTTTTAGGTGCATTTTTAATTTTATTGCTTAAATCGCATTTTCTCGACGAGCTGAGCACGTTTTCTGAAATGTGCTCCTCCCGTCACTCTGGTTGGGTGCGCATAGTAAAAAGTGCTCTTGGCAGCTAGAGAGTGCCGCGTTGACCACTGCGCATGAAGAAATGACCATCTGAAACGTTTGGTTTAGGTTTTAGGTGCATTTTTAATTTTATTGCTTAAATCGCATTTTCTCGACGAGCTGAGCACGTTTTCTGAAATGTGCTCCTCCCGTCACTCTGGTTGGGTGCGCATAGTAAAAAGTGCTCTTGGCAGCTAGAGAGTGCTGCGTTGACCACTGCGCATGAAGAAATGACCACCTGCAACGTTATGTTTAGGTTTTAGGTACATTTTTAATTTTATTGCTTAAATCGCATTTTCTCGACGAGCTGAGCACGTTTTCTGAAATGTGCTCCTCCCGTCACTCTGGTTGGGTGCGCATAGTAAAAAGTGCTCTTGGCAGCTAGAGAGTGCAGCGTTGACCACTGCGCATGAAGAAATGACCATCTGCAACGTTTGGTTTAGGTTTTGGGTGCATTTTTAATTTTATTGCTTAAATCGCATTTTCTCGACGAGCTGAGCACATTTTCTGAAATGTGCTCCTCCCGTCACTCTGGTTGGGTGCGCATAGTAAAAAGTGCTCTTGGCAGCTAGAGAGTGCCGCGTTGACCACTGCGCATGAAGAACTGACCATCTGCAACGTTTGGTTTAGGTTTTGGGTGCATTTTTAATTTTATTGCTTAAATCGCATTTTCTCGTCGAGCTGAGCACGTTTTCTGAAATGTGCTCCTCCCGTCACTCTGGTTGGGTGCGCATAGTAAAAAGTGCTCTTGGCAGCTAGAGAGTGCCGCGTTGACCACTGCGCATGAAGAAATAACCACCTGCAACGTTTGGTTTAGGTTTTGGATGCATTTTTAATTTTATTGCTTAAATCGCATTTTCTCGACGAGCTGAGCACATTTTCTGAAATGTGCTCCTCCCGTCACTCTGGTTGGGTGCGCATAGTAAAAAGTGCTCTTGGCAGCTAGAGAGTGCCGCGTTGACCACTGCGCATGAAGAACTGACCATCTGCATTTTTAATTTTATTGCTTAAATCGCATTTTCTCGTCGAGCTGAGCACGTTTTCTGAAATGTGCTCCTCCCGTCACTCTGGTTGGGTGCGCATAGTAAAAAGTGCTCTTGGCAGCTAGAGAGTGCCGCGTTGACCACTGCGCATGAAGAACTGACCATCTGCAACGTTTGGTTTAGGTTTTGGGTGCATTTTTAATTTTATTGCTTAAATCGCATTTTCTCGACGAGCTGAGCACGTTTTCTGAAATGTGCTCCTCCCGTCACTCTGGTCGGGTGCGCATAGTAAAAAGTGCTCTTGGCAGCTAGAGAGTGCCGCGTTGACTGCTGCACATGAAGAAATAACCACCCCCAACGTTTGGTTTAGGTTTTAGGTGCATTTTTAATTTTATTGCTTAAATCGCATTTTCTCGACGAGCCGAGCACGTTTTCTGAAATGTGCTCCTCCCGTCACTCTGGTTGGGTGCGCATAGTAAAAAGTGCTCTTGGCAGCTAGAGAGTGCCGCGTTGACCACTGCGCATGAAGAAATAACCTCCTGCAACGTTTGGTTTAGGTTTTGGGTGCATTTTTAATTTTATTGCTTAAATCGCATTTTCTCGTCGAGCTGAGCACGTTTTCTGAAATGTGCTCCTCCCGTCACTCTGGTTGGGTGCGCATAGTAAAAAGTGCTCTTGGCAGCTAGAGAGTGCCGCGTTGACCACTGCGCATGAAGAAATGACCATCTGCAACGTTTGGTTTAGGTTTTGGGTGCATTTTTAATTTTATTGCTTAAATCGCATTTTCTCGTCGAGCTGAGCACGTTTTCTGAAATGTGCTCCTCCCGTCACTCTGGTTGGGTGCGCATAGTAAAAAGTGCTCTTGGCAGCTAGAGAGTGCCGCGTTGACCATTGCGCATGAAGAAATAACCACCTGCAACGTTTGGTTTAGGTTTTAGGTGCATTTTTAATTTTATTGCTTAAATCGCATTTTCTCGACGAGCTGAGCACGTTTTCTGAAATGTGCTCCTCCCGTCACTCTGGTTGGGTGCGCATAGTAAAAAGTGCTCTTGGCAGCTAGAGAGTGCCGCGTTGACCACTGCGCATGAAGAAATGACCATCTGAAACGTTTGGTTTAGGTTTTAGGTGCATTTTTAATTTTATTGCTTAAATCGCATTTTCTCGACGAGCTGAGCACGTTTTCTGAAATGTGCTCCTCCCGTCACTCTGGTTGGGTGCGCATAGTAAAAAGTGCTCTTGGCAGCTAGAGAGTGCTGCGTTGACCACTGCGCATGAAGAAATGACCACCTGCAACGTTATGTTTAGGTTTTAGGTACATTTTTAATTTTATTGCTTAAATCGCATTTTCTCGACGAGCTGAGCACGTTTTCTGAAATGTGCTCCTCCCGTCACTCTGGTTGGGTGCGCATAGTAAAAAGTGCTCTTGGCAGCTAGAGAGTGCAGCGTTGACCACTGCGCATGAAGAAATGACCATCTGCAACGTTTGGTTTAGGTTTTGGGTGCATTTTTAATTTTATTGCTTAAATCGCATTTTCTCGACGAGCTGAGCACATTTTCTGAAATGTGCTCCTCCCGTCACTCTGGTTGGGTGCGCATAGTAAAAAGTGCTCTTGGCAGCTAGAGAGTGCCGCGTTGACCACTGCGCATGAAGAACTGACCATCTGCAACGTTTGGTTTAGGTTTTGGGTGCATTTTTAATTTTATTGCTTAAATCGCATTTTCTCGTCGAGCTGAGCACGTTTTCTGAAATGTGCTCCTCCCGTCACTCTGGTTGGGTGCGCATAGTAAAAAGTGCTCTTGGCAGCTAGAGAGTGCCGCGTTGACCACTGCGCATGAAGAAATAACCACCTGCAACGTTTGGTTTAGGTTTTGGATGCATTTTTAATTTTATTGCTTAAATCGCATTTTCTCGACGAGCTGAGCACATTTTCTGAAATGTGCTCCTCCCGTCACTCTGGTTGGGTGCGCATAGTAAAAAGTGCTCTTGGCAGCTAGAGAGTGCCGCGTTGACCACTGCGCATGAAGAACTGACCATCTGCATTTTTAATTTTATTGCTTAAATCGCATTTTCTCGTCGAGCTGAGCACGTTTTCTGAAATGTGCTCCTCCCGTCACTCTGGTTGGGTGCGCATAGTAAAAAGTGCTCTTGGCAGCTAGAGAGTGCCGCGTTGACCACTGCGCATGAAGAAATGACCATCTGCAACGTTTGGTTTAGATTTTAGGTGCATTTTTAATTTTATTGCTTAAATCGCATTTTCTCGACGAGCTGAGCACGTTTTCTGAAATGTGCTCCTCCCGTCACTCTGGTTGGGTGTGCATAGTAAAAAGTGCTCTTGGCAGCTCGAGAGTGCCGCGTTGACCACTGCGCATGAAGAAATGACCATCTGCAACGTTTGGTTTAGGTTTTGGGTGCATTTTTAATTTTATTGCTTAAATCGCATTTTCTCGTCGAGCTGAGCACGTTTTCTGAAATGTGCTCCTCCCGTCACTCTGGTTGGGTGCGCATAGTAAAAAGTGCTCTTGGCAGCTAGAGAGTGCCGCGTTGCCCACTGCGCATGAATAAATAACCACCTGCAACGTTTGGTTTAGGTTTTAGGTGCATTTTTAATTTTATTGCTTAAATCGCATTTTCTCGACGAGCTGAGCACGTTTTCTGAAATGCGCTCCTCCCGTCACTCTGGTTGGGTGCGCATAGTAAAAAGTGCTCTTGGCAGCTAGAGAGTGCCGCGTTGACCACTGCGCATGAAGAAATGACCATCTGCAACGTTTGGTTTAGGTTTTGGGTGCATTTTTAATTTTATTACTTAAATCGCATTTTCTCGACGAGCTGAGCACATTTTCTGAAATGTGCTCCTCCCGTCACTCTGGTTGGGTGTGCATAGTAAAAAGTGCTCTTGGCAGCTAGAGAGTGCCGCGTTGACCACTGCGCATGAAGAACTGACCATCTGCAACGTTTGGTTTAGGTTTTGGGTGCATTTTTAATTTTATTGCTTAAATCGCATTTTCTCGTCGAGCTGAGCACGTTTTCTGAAATGTGCTCCTCCCGTCACTCTGGTTGGGTGCGCATAGTAAAAAGTGCTCTTGGCAGCTAGAGAGTGCCGCGTTGACCACTGCGCATGAAGAAATAACCACCTGCAACGTTTGGTTTAGGTTTTGGGTGCATTTTTAATTTTATTGCTTAAATCGCATTTTCTCGACGAGCTGAGCACATTTTCTGAAATGTGCTCCTCCCGTCACTCTGGTTGGGTGCGCATAGTAAAAAGTGCTCTTGGCAGCTAGAGAGTGCCGCGTTGACCACTGCGCATGAAGAACTGACCATCTGCATTTTTAATTTTATTGCTTAAATCGCATTTTCTCGTCGAGCTGAGCACGTTTTCTGAAATGTGCTCCTCCCGTCACTCTGGTTGGGTGTGCATAGTAAAAAGTGCTCTTGGCAGATCGAGAGTGCCGCGTTGACCACTGCGCATGAAGAAATGACCATCTGCAACGTTTGGTTTAGGTTGTATGTGCATCCATCCATCCATCCATTTTCTGAACCGCTTAGTCCCCACGGGGGTCGCGGGCGTGCTGGAGCCTATCCCAGCCGTCATCGGGCAGTAGGCGGGGGACACCCTGAACCGGTTGCCAGCCAATCGCGGGGCACACAGAGACAAACAACCATTCGCACTCGCACTCACACCTAGGGACAATTTGGAGTGAAATATCGGCCTACCAAGCATGTTTTTGGGACGTGGGAGGAAACCGGAGTGCCCGGAGAAAACCCACGCGGGCTCGGGGAGAACATGCAAACTCCGCACAGGGAGGGCCGGAGGTGGAAACGAACCCGCACCCTCCTAACTGTGAGGCGGACGTGCTACCCAGTGCGCCACCGAGCCGCCGTTGTATGTGCATTTTTAATTTTATTGCTTAAATCGCATTTTCTCGACGAGCTGAGCACGTTTTCTGAAATGTGCTCCTCCCGTCACTCTGGTTGGGTGCGCATAATAAAAAGTGCTCTTGGCAGCTAGAGAGTGCCGCGTTGACCACTGCGCATGAAGAAATGACCATCTGCAACGTTTGGTTTAGGTTTTGGGTGCATTTTTAATTTTATTGCTTAAATCGCATTTTCTCGACCAGCTGAGCACGTTTTCTGAAATGTGCTCCTCCCGTCACTCTGGTTGGGTGCGCATAGTAAAAAGTGCTCTTGGCAGCTAGAGAGTGCCGCGTTGACCACTGCGCGTGAAGAAATAACCACCTGCAACGTTTGTTTTAGGTTTTAGGTGCATTTTTAATTTGATTGCTTAAATCGCATTTTCTCGACGAGCTGAGCACGTTTTCTGAAATGTGCTCCTCCCGTCACTCTGGTTGGGTGCGCATAGTAAAAAGTGCTCTTGGCAGCTAGAGAGTACCGCGTTGACCACTGCGCATGAAGACATAACCACCTGCAAGTTTGGTTTAGGTTTTAGGTGCATTTTTAATTTTATTGCTTAAATCGCATTTTCTCGACGAGCTGAGCACGTTTTCTGAAATGTGCTCCTCCCGTCACTCTGGTTGGGTGCGCATAGTAAAAAGTGCTCTTGGCAGCTAGAAAGTGCCGCGTTGCCCACTGCGCATGAATAACTAACCACCTGCAACGTTTGGTTTAGGTTTTAGGTGCATTTTTAATTTTATTGCTTAAATCGCATTTTCTCGACGAGCTGAACACGTTTTCTAAAATGCGCTCCTCCCGTCACTCTGGTTGGGTGCACATAGTAAAAAGTGCTCTTGGCAGCTAGAGAGTGCCGCGTTGACCACTGCGCATGAAGAAATGACCATCTGCAACGTTTGGTTTAGGTTTTGGGTGCATTTTTAATTTTATTGCTTAAATCGCATTTTCTCGACGAGCTGAGCACATTTTCTGAAATGTGCTCCTCCCGTCACTCTGGTTGGGTGCGCATAGTAAAAAGTGCTCTTGGCAGCTAGAGAGTGCCGCGTTGACCACTGCGCATGAAGAACTGACCATCTGCATTTTTAATTTTATTGCTTAAATCGCATTTTCTCGTCGAGCTGAGCACGTTTTCTGAAATGTGCTCCTCCCGTCACTCTGGTTGGGTGCGCATAGTAAAAAGTGCTCTTGGCAGCTAGAGAGTGCCGCGTTGACCACTGCGCATGAAGAAATGACCATCTGCAACGTTTGGTTTAGATTTTAGGTGCATTTTTAATTTTATTGCTTAAATCGCATTTTCTCGTCGAGCTGAGCACGTTTTCTGAAATGTGCTCCTCCCGTCACTCTGGTTGGGTGCGCATAGTAAAAAGTGCTCTTGGCAGCTAGAGAGTGCCGCGTTGACCACTGCGCATGAAGAAATAACCACCTGCAACGTTTGGTTTAGGTTTTGGGTGCATTTTTAATTTTATTGCTTAAATCGCATTTTCTCGACGAGCTGAGCACATTTTCTGAAATGTGCTCCTCCCGTCACTCTGGTTGGGTGCGCATAGTAAAAAGTGCTCTTGGCAGCTAGAGAGTGCCGCGTTGACCACTGCGCATGAAGAACTGACCATCTGCATTTTTAATTTTATTGCTTAAATCGCATTTTCTCGTCGAGCTGAGCACGTTTTCTGAAATGTGCTCCTCCCGTCACTCTGGTTGGGTGCGCATAGTAAAAAGTGCTCTTGGCAGCTAGAGAGTGCCGCGTTGACCACTGCGCATGAAGAAATGACCATCTGCAACGTTTGGTTTAGATTTTAGGTGCATTTTTAATTTTATTGCTTAAATCGCATTTTCTCGACGAGCTGAGCACGTTTTCTGAAATGTGCTCCTCCCGTCACTCTGGTTGGGTGTGCATAGTAAAAAGTGCTCTTGGCAGCTCGAGAGTGCCGCGTTGACCACTGCGCATGAAGAAATGACCATCTGCAACGTTTGGTTTAGGTTTTGGGTGCATTTTTAATTTTATTGCTTAAATCGCATTTTCTCGACGAGCTGAGCACGTTTTCTGAAATGTGCTCCTCCCGTCACTCTGGTCGGGTGCGCATAGTAAAAAGTGCTCTTGGCAGCTAGAGAGTGCCGCGTTGACTGCTGCACATGAAGAAATAACCACCCCCAACGTTTGGTTTAGGTTTTAGGTGCATTTTTAATTTTATTGCTTAAATCGCATTTTCTCAACGAGCCGAGCACGTTTTCTGAAATGTGCTCCTCCCGTCACTCTGGTTGGGTGCGCATAGTAAAAAGTGCTCTTGGCAGCTAGAGAGTGCCGCGTTGACCACTGCGCATGAAGAAATAACCACCTGCAACGTTTAGTTTAGGTTTTAGGTGCATTTTTAATTTTATTGCTTAAATCGCATTTTCTCGACGAGCTGAGCACGTTTTCTGAAATGTGCTCCTCCCGTCACTCTGGTTGGGTGCGCATAGTTAAAAGTGCTCTTGGCAGCTAGAGAGTGCCGCGTTGACCACTGCGCATGAAGAAATAACCACCTGCAACGTTTGGTTTAGGTTTTAGGTGCATCTTTAATTTTATTGCTTAAATCGCATTTTCTCGACGAGCTGAGCACGTTTTCTGAAATGTGCTCCTCCCGTCACTCTGGTTGGGTGCGCATAGTAAAAAGTGCTCTTGGCAGCTAGAGAGTGCCGCGTTGACCACTGCGCATGAAGAAATGACCATCTGCAACGTTTGGTTTAGGTTTTATGTGCATTTTTAATTTTATTGCTTAAATCGCATTTTCTCGACGAGCCGAGCACGTTTTCTGAAATGTGCTCCTCCCCTCACTCTGGTTGGGTGCGCATAGTAAAAAGTGCTCTTGGCAGCTAGAGAGTGCCGCGTTGACCACTGCTCATGAAGAAATGACCATCTGCAACGTTTGGTTTAGGTTTTAGGTGCATTTTTAGTTTTATTGCTTAAATCGCATTTTCTCGTCGAGCTGAGCACGTTTTCTGAAATGTGCTCCTCCCGTCACTCTGGTTGGGTGCGCATAGTAAAAAGTGCTCTTGGCAGCTAGAGAGTGCCGCGTTGACCACTGCGCATGAAGAAATGACCATCTGCAACGTTTGGTTTAGGTTTTGGGTGCATTTTTAATTTTATTGCTTAAATCGCATTTTCTCGACGAGCTGAGCACATTTTCTGAAATGTGCTCCTCCCGTCACTCTGGTTGGGTGCGCATAGTAAAAAGTGCTCTTGGCAGCTAGAGAGTGCCGCGTTGCCCACTGCGCATGAATAAATAACCACCTGCAACGTTTGGTTTAGGTTTTAGGTGCATTTTTAATTTTATTGCTTAAATCGCATTTTCTCGACGAGCTGAACACGTTTTCTGAAATGCGCTCCTCCCGTCACTCTGGTTGGGTGCGCATAGTAAAAAGTGCTCTTGGCAGCTAGAGAGTGCCGCGTTGACCACTGCGCATGAAGAAATGACCATCTGCAACGTTTGGTTTAGGTTTTGGGTGCATTTTTAATTTTATTGCTTAAATCGCATTTTCTCGACGAGCTGAGCACATTTTCTGAAATGTGCTCCTCCCGTCACTCTGGTTGGGTGCACATAGTAAAAAGTGCTCTTGGCAGCTAGAGAGTGCCGCGTTGACCACTGCGCATGAAGAACTGACCATCTGCAACGTTTGGTTTAGGTTTTGGGTGCATTTTTAATTTTATTGCTTAAATCGCATTTTCTCGTCGAGCTGAGCACGTTTTCTGAAATGTGCTCCTCCCGTCACTCTGGTTGGGTGCGCATAGTAAAAAGTGCTCTTGGCAGCTAGAGAGTGCCGCGTTGACCACTGCGCATGAAGAAATAACCACCTGCAACGTTTGGTTTAGGTTTTGGGTGCATTTTTAATTTTATTGCTTAAATCGCATTTTCTCGACGAGCTGAGCACATTTTCTGAAATGTGCTCCTCCCGTCACTCTGGTTGGGTGCGCATAGTAAAAAGTGCTCTTGGCAGCTAGAGAGTGCCGCGTTGACCACTGCGCATGAAGAACTGACCATCTGCAACGTTTGGTTTAGGTTTTGGGTGCATTTTTAATTTTATTGCTTAAATCGCATTTTCTCGACGAGCTGAGCACGTTTTCTGAAATGTGCTCCTCCCGTCACTCTGGTCGGGTGCGCATAGTAAAAAGTGCTCTTGGCAGCTAGAGAGTGCCGCGTTGACTGCTGCACATGAAGAAATAACCACCCCCAACGTTTGGTTTAGGTTTTAGGTGCATTTTTAATTTTATTGCTTAAATCGCATTTTCTCGACGAGCCGAGCACGTTTTCTGAAATGTGCTCCTCCCGTCACTCTGGTTGTGTGCGCATAGTAAAAAGTGCTCTTGGCAGCTAGAGAGTGCCGCGTTGACCACTGCGCATGAAGAAATAACCACCTGCAACGTTTAGTTTAGGTTTTAGGTGCATTTTTAATTTTATTGCTTAAATCGCATTTTCTCGACGAGCTGAGCACGTTTTCTGAAATGTGCTCCTCCCGTCACTCTGGTTGGGTGCGCATAGTAAAAAGTGCTCTTGGCAGCTAGAGAGTGCCGCGTTGACCACTGCGCATGAAGAAATAACCACCTGCAACGTTTGGTTTAGGTTTTGGGTGCATTTTTAATTTTATTGCTTAAATCGCATTTTCTCGTCGAGCTGAGCACGTTTTCTGAAATGTGCTCCTCCCGTCACTCTGGTTGGGTGCGCATAGTAAAAAAGTGCTCTTGGCAGCTAGAGAGTGCCGCGTTGACCACTGCGCATGAAGAAATGACCATCTGCAACGTTTGGTTTAGGTTTTAGGTGCATTTTTAATTTTATTGCTTAAATCGCATTTTCTCGACGAGCTGAGCACGTTTTCTGAAATGTGCTCCTCCCGTCACTCTGGTTGGGTGTGCATAGTAAAAAGTGCTCTTGGCAGCTCGAGAGTGCCGCGTTGACCACTGCGCATGAAGAAATGACCATCTGCAACGTTTGGTTTAGGTTTTAGGTGCATTTTTAATTTTATTGCTTAAATCGCATTTTCTCGTCGAGCTGAGCACGTTTTCTGAAATGTGCTCCTCCCGTCACTCTGGTTGGGTGCGCATAGTAAAAAGTGCTCTTGGCAGCTAGAGAGTGCCGCGTTGACCACTGCGCATAAAGAAATAACCGCCTGCAACGTTTGGTTTAGGTTTTGGGTGCATTTTTAATTTTATTGCTTAAATCGCATTTTCTCGTCGAGCTGAGCACGTTTTCTGAAATGTGCTCCTCCCGTCACTCTGGTTGGGTGCGCATAGTAAAAAGTGCTCTTGGCAGCTAGAGAGTGCCGCGTTGACCACTGCGCATGAAGAAATGACCATCTGCAACGTTTGGTTTAGGTTTTGGGTGCATTTTTAATTTTATTGCTTAAATCGCATTTTCTCGTCGAGCTGAGCACGTTTTCTGAAATGTGCTCCTCCCGTCACTCTGGTTGGGTGCGCATAGTAAAAAGTGCTCTTGGCAGCTAGAGAGTGCCGCGTTGACCATTGCGCATGAAGAAATAACCATCTGCAACGTTTGGTTTAGGTTTTAGGTGCATTTTTAATTTTATTGCTTAAATCGCATTTTCTCGACGAGCTGAGCACGTTTTCTGAAATGTGCTCCTCCCGTCACTCTGGTTGGGTGCGCATAGTAAAAAGTGCTCTTGGCAGCTAGAGAGTGCCGCGTTGACCACTGCGCATGAAGAAATGACCATCTGCAACGTTTGGTTTAGGTTTTAGGTGCATTTTTAATTTTATTGCTTAAATCGCATTTTCTCGACGAGCTGAGCACGTTTTCTGAAATGTGCTCCTCCCGTCACTCTGGTTGGGTGCGCATAGTAAAAAGTGCTCTTGGCAGCTAGAGAGTGCCGCGTTGACCACTGCGCATGAAGAAATGACCATCTGCAACGTTTGGTTTAGGTTTTAGGTGCATTTTTAATTTTATTGCTTAAATCGCATTTTCTCGACGAGCTGAGCACGTTTTCTGAAATGTGCTCCTCACGTCACTCTGGTTGGGTGCGCATAGTAAAAAGTGCTCTTGGCAGCTAGAGAGTGCCGCGTTGACCACTGCGCATGAAGAAATGACCACCTGCAACGTTATGTTTAGGTTTTAGGTGCATTTTTAATTTTATTGCTTAAATAGCATTTTTTCGACGAGCTGAGCACGTTTTCTGAAATGTGCTCCTCCCGTCACTCTGGTTGGGTGCTCATAGTAAAAAGTGCTCTTGGCAGCTAGAGAGTGCCGCGTTAACCACTGCACATGAAGAAATAACCACCTGCAAGTTTGGTTTAGGTTTTGGGTGCATTTTTAATTTTATTGCTTAAATCGAATTTGCTCGACGAGCTGAGCACGTTTTCTGAAATGTGCTCCTCCCGTCACTCTTGTTGGGTGCGCATAGAAAAAAGTGCTCTTGGCAGCTAGAGAGTGCCGCGTTGACCACTGCGCATGAAGAAATAACCACCTGCAACGTTTGGTTTAGGTTTTAGGTACATTTTTAATTTTATTGCTTAAATCGCATTTTCTGGACGAGCTGAGCACGTTTTCTGAAATGTGCTCCTCCCGTCACTCTGGTTGGGTGCGCATAGTAAAAAGTGCTCTTGGCAGCTAGAGAGTGCCGCGTTGACCACTGCACATGAAGAAATAACCACCTGCGACGTTTGGTTTAGGTTTTAGGTGCATTTTTAATTTTATTGCTTAAATCGCATTTTCTCGACGAGCTGAGCACGTTTTCTGAAATGTGCTCCTCCCGTCACTCTGGTTGGGTGTGCATAGTAAAAAGTGCTCTTGGCAGCTAGAGAGTGCCGCGTTGACCACTGCGCATGAAGAAATGACCATCTGCAACGTTTGGTTTAGGTTGTGGGTGCATTTTTAATTTTATTGCTTAAATCGCATTTTCTCGACGAGCTGAGCACGTTTTCTGAAATGTGCTCCTCCCGTCACTCCGGTTGGGTGCGCATAGTAAAAAGTGCTCTTGGCAGCTAGAGAGTGCCGCGTTAAACACTGCGCATGAAGAAATAACCACCTGCAACGTTTGGTTTAGGTTTTGGGTGCATTTTTAATTTAATTGCTTAAATCGCATTTTCTCGACGAGCTGAGCACGTTTTCTGAAATGTGCTCCTCCCGTCACTCTGGTTGGGTGCGCATAGTAAAACGTGCTCTTGGCAGCTAGAGAGTGCCGCGTTGACTGCTGCACATGAAGAAATAACCACCCCCAACGTTTGGTTTAGGTTTTAGGTGCATTTTTAATTTTATTGCTTAAATCGCATATTCTCGACGAGCCGAGCACGTTTTCTGAAATGTGCTCCTCCCGTCACTCTGGTTGGGTGCGCATAGTAAAAAGTGCTCTTGGCAGCTAGAGAGTGCCGCGTTGACCACTGCGCATGAAGAAATAACCACCTGCAACGTTTGGTTTAGGTTTTGGGTGCATTTTTAATTTTATTGCTTAAATCGCATTTTCTCGTCGAGCTGAGCACGTTTTCTGAAATGTGCTCCTCCCGTCACTCTGGTTGGGTGCGCATAGTAAAAAGTGCTCTTGGCAGCTAGAGAGTGCCGCGTTGACCACTGCGCATGAAGAAATGACCATCTGCAACGTTTGGTTTAGGTTTTAGGTGCATTTTTAATTTTATTGCTTAAATCGCATTTTCTCGACGAGCTGAGCACGTTTTCTGAAATGTGCTCCTCCCGTCACTCTGGTTGGGTGTGCATAGTAAAAAGTGCTCTTGGCAGCTCGAGAGTGCCGCGTTGACCACTGCGCATGAAGAAATGACCACCTGCAACGTTTGGTTTAGGTTTTGGGTGCATTTTTAATTTTATTGCTTAAATCGCATTTTCTGGACGAGCTGAGCACATTTTCTGAAATGTGCTCCTCCCGTCACTCTGGTTGGGTGCGCATAGTAAAAAGTGCTCTTGGCAGCTAGAGAGTGCCGCGTTGACCACTGCGCATGAAGAACTGACCATCTGCAACGTTTGGTTTAGGTTTTGGGTGCATTTTTAATTTTATTGCTTAAATCGCATTTTCTCGACGAGCTGAGCACGTTTTCTGAAATGTGCTCCTCCCGTCACTCTGGTCGGATGCGCATAGTAAAAAGTGCTCTTGGCAGCTAGAGAGTGCCGCGTTGACTGCTGCACATGAAGAAATAACCACCCCCAACGTTTGGTTTAGGTTTTAGGTGCATTTTTAATTTTATTGCTTAAATCGCATTTTCTCGACGAGCTGAGCACGTTTTCTGAAATGTGCTCCTCCCGTCACTCTGGTTGGGTGCGCATAGTAAAAAGTGCTCTTGGCAGCTAGAGAGTGCCGCATTGACCACTGCGCATGAAGAAATAACCACCTGCAACGTTTGGTTTAGGTTTTGGGTGCATTTTTAATTTTATTGCTTAAATCGCATTTTCTCGACGAGCTGAGCACGTTTTCTGAAATGTGCTCCTCCCGTCACTCTGGTTGGGTGCGCACAGTAAAAAGTGCTCTTGGCAGCTAGAGAGTGCCGCGTTGACCACTGCGCATGAAGAAATGACCATCTGCAACGTTTGGTTTAGGTTTTAGGTGCATTTTTAATTTTATTGCTTAAATCGCATTTTCTCGACGAGCTGAGCACGTTTTCTGAAATGTGCTCCTCCCGTCACTCTGGTTGGGTGCGCATAGTAAAAAGGGCTTTTGGCAGCTAGAGAGTGCCGCGTTGACCGCTGCCCAAGAAGAAATAACCACCTGCAACGTTTGGTTTAGGTTTTAGGTGCATTTTTAATTTTATTGCTTAAATCGCATTTTCTCGACGAGCTGAGCACGTTTTCTGAAATGTGCTCCTCCCGTCACTCTGGTTGGGTGCGCATAGTAAAAAGTGCTCTTGGCAGCTAGAGAGTGCCGCGTTGACCATTGCGCATGAAGAAATAACCACCTGCAACGTTTGGTTTAGGTTTTAGGTGCATTTTTAATTTTATTGCTTAAATCGCATTTTCTCGACGAGCTGAGCACGTTTTCTGAAATGTGCTCCTCCCGTCACTCTGGTTGGGTGCGCATAGTAAAAACTGCTCTTGGCAGCTAGAGAGTGCCGCGTTGACCACTGCGCATGAAGAAATAACCACGTGCAACGTTTGTTTTAGGTTTTAGGTGCATTTTTATTTTTATTGCTTAAATCGCATTTTCTCGACGAGCTGAGCACGTTTTCTGAAACGTGCTCCTCCCGTCACTCTGGTTGGGTGCGCATAGTAAAAAGTGCTCTTGGCAGCTAGAGAGTGCTGCGTTGACTGCTGCGCATGAAGAAATAACCACCTGCAACGTTTGGTTTAGGCTTTAGGTGCATTTTTAATTTTATTGCTTGAATCGCATTTTCTCGACGAGCTGAGCACGTTTTCTGAAATGTGCTCCTCCCGTCACTCTGGTTGGGTGCGCATGGTAAAAAGTGCTCTTGGCAGCTAGAGAGTGCCGCGTTGACCACTGCGCATGAAGAAATAACCGCCTGCAACGTTTGGTTTAGGTTTTGGGTGCATTTTTAATTTTATTGCTTAAATCGCATTTTCTCGTCGAGCTGAGCACATTTTCTGAAATGTGCTCCTCCCGTCACTCTGGTTGGGTGCGCATAGTAAAAAGTGCTCTTGGCAGCTAGAGAGTGCCGCGTTGACCACTGCGCATTTAGAAATGACCATCTGCAACGTTTGGTTTAGGTTTTGGGTGCATTTTTAATTTTATTGCTTGAATCGCATGTTCTCGACGAGCTGAGCACGTTTTCTGAAATGTGCTCCTCCCGTCACTCTGGTTGGGTGCGCATAGTAAAAAGTGCTCTTGGCAGCTAGAGAGTGCCGTGTTGACCACTGCGCATGAAGAAATAACCACCTGCAACGTTTGGTTTAGGTTTTAGGTGCATTTTTAATTTTATTGCTTAAATTGCATTTTCTCGACGAGCTGAGCACGTTTTCTGAAATGTGCTCCTCCCGTCACTCTGGTTGGGTGCGCATAGTAAAAAGTGCTCTTGGCAGCTAGAGAGTGCCGCGTTAAACACTGCGCATGAAGAAATAACTACCTGCAACGTTTGGTTTAGGTTTTGGGTGCATTTTTAATTTTATTGCTTAAATCGCATTTTCTCGACGAGCTGAGCACGTTTTCTGAGATTTGCTCCTCCCGTCACTCTGGTTGGGTGTGCATAGTAAAAAGTGCTCTTGGCAGATCGAGAGTGCCGCGTTGATCACTGCGCATGAAGAAATGACCATCTGCAACGTTTGGTTTAGGTTGTATGTGCATTTTTAATTTTATTGCTTAAATCGCATTTTCTCGACGAGCTGAGCACGTTTTCTGAAATGTGCTCCTCCCGTCACTCTGGTTGGGTGCGCATAGTAAAAAGTGCTCTTGGCAGCTAGAGAGTGCCGCGTTGACCACTGCGCATGAAGAAATGACCATCTGCAACGTTTGGTTTAGGTTTTGGGTGCATTTTTAATTTTATTGCTTAAATCGCATTTTCTCGACCAGCTGAGCACGTTTTCTGAAATGTGCTCCTCCCGTCACTCTGGTTGGGTGCGCATAGTAAAAAGTGCTCTTGGCAGCTAGAGAGTGCCGCGTTGACCACTGCGCGTGAAGAAATAACCACCTGCAACGTTTGTTTTAGGTTTTAGGTGCATTTTTAATTTGATTGCTTAAATCGCATTTTCTCGACGAGCTGAGCACGTTTTCTGAAATGTGCTCCTCCCGTCACTCTGGTTGGGTGCGCATAGTAAAAAGTGCTCTTGGCAGCTAGAGAGTACCGCGTTGACCACTGCGCATGAAGACATAACCACCTGCAAGTTTGGTTTAGGTTTTAGGTGCATTTTTAATTTTATTGCTTAAATCGCATTTTCTCGACGAGCTGAGCACGTTTTCTGAAATGTGCTCCTCCCGTCACTCTGGTTGGGTGCGCATAGTAAAAAGTGCTCTTGGCAGCTAGAAAGTGCCGCGTTGCCCACTGCGCATGAAGAAATGACCATCTGCAACGTTTGGTTTAGGTTTTGGGTGCATTTTTAATTTTATTGCTTAAATCGCATTTTCTCGACGAGCTGAGCACATTTTCTGAAATGTGCTCCTCCCGTCACTCTGGTTGGGTGCGCATAGTAAAAAGTGCTCTTGGCAGCTAGAGAGTGCCGCGTTGACCACTGCGCATGAAGAACTGACCATCTGCAACGTTTGGTTTAGGTTTTGGGTGCATTTTTAATTTTATTGCTTAAATCGCATTTTCTCGTCGAGCTGAGCACGTTTTCTGAAATGTGCTCCTCCCGTCACTCTGGTTGGGTGCGCATAGTAAAAAGTGCTCTTGGCAGCTAGAGAGTGCCGCGTTGACCACTGCGCATGAAGAAATAACCACCTGCAACGTTTGGTTTAGGTTTTGGGTGCATTTTTAATTTTATTGCTTAAATCGCATTTTCTCGACGAGCTGAGCACATTTTCTGAAATGTGCTCCTCCCGTCACTCTGGTTGGGTGCGCATAGTAAAAAGTGCTCTTGGCAGCTAGAGAGTGCCGCGTTGACCACTGCGCATGAAGAACTGACCATCTGCAACGTTTGGTTTAGGTTTTGGGTGCATTTTTAATTTTATTGCTTAAATCGCATTTTCTCGACGAGCTGAGCACGTTTTCTGAAATGTGCTCCTCCCGTCACTCTGGTGGGGTGCGCATAGTAAAAAGTGCTCTTGGCAGCTAGAGAGTGCCGCGTTGACTGCTGCACATGAAGAAATAACCACCCCCAACGTTTGGTTTAGGTTTTAGGTGCATTTTTAATTTTATTGCTTAAATCGCATTTTCTCGACGAGCCGAGCACGTTTTCTGAAATGTGCTCCTCCCGTCACTCTGGTTGGGTGCGCATAGTAAAAAGTGCTCTTGGCAGCTAGAGAGTGCCGCGTTGACCACTGCGCATGAAGAAATAACCACCTGCAACGTTTGGTTTAGGTTTTGGGTGCATTTTTAATTTTATTGCTTAAATCGCATTTTCTCGACGAGCTGAGCACATTTTCTGAAATGTGCTCCTCCCGTCACTCTGGTTGGGTGCGCATAGTAAAAAGTGCTCTTGGCAGCTAGAGAGTGCCGCGTTGAACACTGCGCATGAAGAACTGACCATCTGCAACGTTTGGTTTAGGTTTTGGGTGCATTTTTAATTGTATTGCTTAAATCGCATTTTCTCGACGAGCTGAGCACGTTTTCTGAAATGTGCTCCTCCCGTCACTCTGGTCGGGTGCGCATAGTAAAAAGTGCTCTTGGCAGCTAGAGAGTGCCGCGTTGACCACTGCGCATGAAGAAATAACCACCTGCAACGTTCGGTTTAGGTTTTGGGTGCGTTTTTAATTTTATTGCTTAAATCGCATTTTCTCGACGAGCTGAGCACATTTTCTGAAATGTGCTCCTCCCGTCACTCTGGTTGGGTGCGCATAGTAAAAAGTGCTCTTGGCAGCTAGAGAGTGCCGCGTTGACCACTGCGCATGAAGAACTGACCATCTGCAACGTTTGGTTTAGGTTTTGGGTGCATTTTTAATTTTATTGCTTAAATAGCATTTTCTCGACGAGCTGAGCACGTTTTCTGAAATGTTCTCCTCCCGTCACTCTGGTTGGGTGCGCATAGTAAAAAGTGCTCTTGGGAGCTAGAGAGTGCCGCGTTGACCACTGCGCATGAAGAAATAACCACCTGCAACGTTTGGTTTAGGTTTTGGGTGCATTTTTAATTTTATTGCTTAAATCGAATTTTCTCGACGAGCTGAGCACGTTTTCTGAAATGTGCTCCTCCCGTCACTCTGGTTGGGTGCGCATAGTAAAAAGTGCTCTTGGCAGCTAGAGAGTGCCGCGTTGACCATTGCGCATGAAGAAATAACCACCTGCAACGTTTGGTTTAGGTTTTAGGTGCATTTTTAATTTTATTGCTTAAATCGCATTTTCTCGACGAGCTGAGCACGTTTTCTGAAATGTGCTCCTCCCGTCACTCTGGTTGGGTGCGCATAGTAAAAAGTGCTCTTGGCAGCTAGAGAGTGCCGCGTTGACCACTGCGCATGAAGAAATAACCACCTGCAACGTTTGGTTTCGGATTTAGGTGCATTTTAAATTTTATTGCTTAAATCGCATTTTCTCGACGAGCTGAGCACGTTTTCTGAAATGTGCTCCTCCCGTCACTCTGGTTGGGTTCGCATAGTAAAAAGTGCTCTTGGCAGCTAGAGAGTGCCGCGTTGACCACTGCGCATGAAGAAATAACCACCTGCAACGTTTGGTTTAGGGTTTGGGTGCATTTTTAATTTTATTGCTTAAATCGCATTTTCTGGACGAGCTGAGCACGTTTTCTGAAATGTGCTCCTCCCGTCACTCTGGTTGGGTGCGCATAGTAAAAAGTGCTCTTGGCAGCTAGAGAGTGCCGCGTTGACCACTGCGCGTGAAGAAATAACCACCTGCAACGTTTGGTTTAGGTTTTAGGTGCATTTTTAATTTTATTGCTTAAATCGCGTTTTCTCGACGAGCTGAGCACGTTTTCTGAAATGTGCTCCTCCCGTCACTCTGGTCGGGTGCGCATAGTAAAAAGTGCTCTTGGCAGCTAGAGAGTGCCGCGTTGACTGCTGCACATGAAGAAATAACCACCCCCAACGTTTGGTTTAGGTTTTAGGTGCATTTTTAATTTTATTGCTTAAATCGCATTTTCTCGACGAGCTGAGCACGTTTTCTGAAATGTGCTCCTCCCGTCACTCTGGTTGGGTGCGTATATTAAAAAGTGCTCTTGGCAGCTAGAGAGTGCCGCGTTGACCACTGCGCATGAAGAAATGACCATCTGCAACGTTTGGTTTAGGTTTTAGGTGCATTTTTAATTTTATTGCTTTAATCGCATTTTCTCGACGAGCTGAGCACGTTTTCTGAAATGTGCTCCTCCCGTCACTCTGGTTGGGTGCGCATAGTAAAAAGTGCTCTTGGCAGCTAGAGAGTGCCGCATTGACTGCTGCGCATGAAGAAATAACCACCTGCAACGTTTGGTTTAGGTTTTAGGTGCATTTTTAATTTCATTGCTTAAATCGCATTTCCTCGACGAGCTGAGCACGTTTTCTGAAATGTGCTCCTCCCGTCACTCTGGTCGGGTGCGAATAGTAAAAAGTGCTCTTGGCAGCTAGAGAGTGCCGCGTTGACTGCTGCACATGAAGAAATAACCACCCCCAACGTTTGGTTTAGGTTTTAGGTGCATTTTTAATTTTATTGCTTAAATCGCATTTTCTCGACGAGCTGAGCACGTTTTCTGAAATGTGCTCCTCCCGTCACTCTGGTTGGGTGCGCATAGTAAAAAGTGCTCTTGGCAGCTAGAAAGTGCCGCGTTGCCCACTGCGCATGAATAAATAACCACCTGCAACGTTTGGTTTAGGTTTTAGGTGCATTTTTAATTTTATTGCTTAAATCGCATTTTCTCGACGAGCTGAACACGTTTTCTAAAATGCGCTCCTCCCGTCACTCTGGTTGGGTGCGCATAGTAAAAAGTGCTCTTGGCAGCTAGAGAGTGCCGCGTTGACCACTGCGCATGAAGAAATGACCATCTGCAACGTTTGGTTTAGGTTTTGGGTGCATTTTTAATTTTATTGCTTAAATCGCATTTTCTCGACGAGCTGAGCACATTTTCTGAAATGTGCTCCTCCCGTCACTCTGGTTGGGTGCGCATAGTAAAAAGTGCTCTTGGCAGCTAGAGAGTGCCGCGTTGACCACTGCGCATGAAGAACTGACCATCTGCAACGTTTGGTTTAGGTTTTGGGTGCATTTTTAATTTTATTGCTTAAATCGCATTTTCTCGTCGAGCTGAGCACGTTTTCTGAAATGTGCTCCTCCCGTCACTCTGGTTGGGTGCGCATAGTAAAAAGTGCTCTTGGCAGCTAGAGAGTGCCGCGTTGACCACTGCGCATGAAGAAATAACCACCTGCAACGTTTGGTTTAGGTTTTGGGTGCATTTTTAATTTTATTGCTTAAATCGCATTTTCTCGACGAGCTGAGCACATTTTCTGAAATGTGCTCCTCCCGTCACTCTGGTTGGGTGCGCATAGTAAAAAGTGCTCTTGGCAGCTAGAGAGTGCCGCGTTGACCACTGCGCATGAAGAACTGACCATCTGCAACGTCTGGTTTAGGTTTTGGGTGCATTTTTAATTTTATTGCTTAAATCGCATTTTCTCGACGAGCTGAGCACGTTTTCTGAAATGTGCTCCTCCCGTCACTCTGGTCGGGTGCGCATAGTAAAAAGTGCTCTTGGCAGCTAGAGAGTGCCGCGTTGACTGCTGCACATGAAGAAATAACCACCCCCAACGTTTGGTTTAGGTTTTAGGTGCATTTTTAATTTTATTGCTTAAATCGCATTTTCTCGACGAGCCGAGCACGTTTTCTGAAATGTGCTCCTCCCGTCACTCTGGTTGGGTGCGCATAGTAAAAAGTGCTCTTGGCAGCTAGAGAGTGCCGCGTTGACCACTGCGCATGAAGAAATAACCACCTGCAACGTTTAGTTTAGGTTTTAGGTGCATTTTTAATTTTATTGCTTAAATCGCATTTTCTCGACGAGCTGAGCACGTTTTCTGAAATTTGCTCCTCCCGTCACTCTGGTTGGGTGCGCATAGTAAAAAGTGCTCTTGGCAGCTAGAGAGTGCCGCGTTGACCACTGCGCATGAAGAAATGACCATCTGCAACGTTTGGTTTAGGTTTTAGGTTCATTTTTAATTTTATTGCTTGAATCGCATTTTCTCGACGAGCTGAGCACGTTTTCTGAAATGTGCTCCTCCCGTCACTCTGGTTGGGTGTGCATAGTAAAAAGTGCTCTTGGCAGCTCGAGAGTGCCGCGTTGACCACTGCGCATGAAGAAATGACCATCTGCAACGTTTGGTTTAGGTTTTAGGTGCATTTTTAATTTTATTGCTTAAATCGCATTTTCTCGTCGAGCTGAGCACGTTTTCTGAAATGTGCTCCTCCCGTCACTCTGGTTGGGTGCGCATAGTAAAAAGTGCTCTTGGCAGCTAGAGAGTGCCGCGTTGACCATTGCGCATGAAGAAATAAACACCTGCAACGTTTGGTTTAGGTTTTAGGTGCATTTTTAATTGTATTGCTTAAATCGCATTTTCTCGACGAGCTGAGCACGTTTTCTGAAATGTGCTCCTCCCGTCACTCTGGTTGGGTGCGCATAGTAAAAAGTGCTCTTGGCAGCTAGAGAGTGCCGCGTTGACCACTGCGCATGAAGAAATGACCACCTGCAACGTTTGGTTTAGGTTTTAGGTGCATTTTTAATTTTATTGCTTAAATCGCATTTTCTCGACGAGCTGAGCACGTTTTCTGAAATGTGCTCCTCCCGTCACTCTGGTTGGGTGCGCATAGTAAAAAGTGCTCTTGGCAGCTAGAGAGTGCCGCGTTGACCACTGCGCATGAAGAAATAACCACCTGCAACGTTTGGTTTAGGTTTTGGGTGCATTTTTAATTTTATTGCTTAAATCGAATTTGCTCGACGAGCTGAGCACGTTTTCTGAAATGTGCTCCTCCCGTCACTCTTGTTGGGTGCGCATAGAAAAAAGTGCTCTTGGCAGCTAGAGAGTGCCGCGTTGACCACTGCGCATGAAGAAATAACCACCTGCAACGTTTGGTTTAGGTTTTAGGTGCATTTTTAATTTTATTGCTTAAATCGCATTTTCTGGACGAGCTGAGCACGTTTTCTGAAATGTGCTCCTCCCGT
Source organism: Syngnathus scovelli (assembly GCF_024217435.2). Taxonomy (NCBI): domain Eukaryota; kingdom Metazoa; phylum Chordata; class Actinopteri; order Syngnathiformes; family Syngnathidae; genus Syngnathus; species Syngnathus scovelli. The sequence goes on from NC_090863.1 coordinate 1,293,727, forward strand.
CACTCTGGTTGGGTGCGCATAGTAAAAAGTGCTCTTGGCAGCTAGAGAGTGCCGCGTTGACCACTGCACATGAAGAAATAACCACCTGCGACGTTTGGTTTAGGTTTTAGGTGCATTTTTAATTTTATTGCTTAAATCGCATTTTCTCGACGAGCTGAGCACGTTTTCTGAAATGTGCTCCTCCCGTCACTCTGGTTGGGTGCGCATAGTAAAAAGTGCTCTTGGCAGCTAGAGAGTGCCGCGTTGACCACTGCGCATGAAGAAATAACCACCTGCAACGTTTGGTTGAGGTTTTGGGTGCATTATTACTTTTATTGCTTAAATCGCATTTTCTCGACGAGCTGAGCACGTTTTCTGAAATGTGCTCCTCCCGTCACTCTGGTCGGGTGCGCATAGTAAAAAGTGCTCTTGGCAGCTAGAGAGTGCCGCGTTGACTGCTGCACATGAAGAAAAAAACACCCCCAACGTTTGGTTTAGGTTTTAGGTGCATTTTTAATTTTATTGCTTAAATCGCATTTTCTCGACGAGCTGAGCACGTTTTCTGAAATGTGCTCCTCCCGTCACTCTGGTTGGGTGCGCATATTAAAAAGTGCTCTTGGCAGCTAGAGAGTGCCGCGTTGACCACTGCGCATGAAGAACTGACCATCTGCAACGTTTGGTTTAGGTTTTGGGTGCATTTTTAATTTTATTGCTTAAATCGCATTTTCTCGACGAGCTGAGCACGTTTTCTGAAATGTGCTCCTCCCGTCACTCTGGTTGGGTGCGCATAGTAAAAAGTGCTCTTGGCAGCTAGAGAGTGCCGCGTTGACCACTGCGCATGAAGAAATAACCACCTGCAACGTTTGGTTTAGGTTTTGGGTGCATTTTTAATTTTATTGCTTAAATCGAATTTTCTCGACGAGCTGAGCACGTTTTCTGAAATGTGCTCCTCCCGTCACTCTTGTTGGGTGCGCATAGTAAAAAGTGCTCTTGGCAGCGAGAGAGTGCCGCGTTGACCACTGCGCATGAAGAAATAACCACCTGCAACGTTTGGTTTAGGTTTTAGGTGCATTTTTAATTTTATTGCTTAAATCGCATTTTCTCGACGAGCTGAGCACGTTTTCTGAAATGTGCTCCTCCCGTCACTCTGGTTGGGTGCGCATAGTAAAAAGTGCTCTTGGCAGCTAGAGAGTGCCGCGTTGACCACTGCGCATGAAGAAATAACCACCTGCAACGTTATGTTTAGGTTTTATGTGCATTTTTAATTTTATTGCTTAAATCGCATTTTCTCGACGAGCCGAGCACGTTTTCTGAAATTTGCTCCTCCCGTCACTCTGGTTGGGTGCGCATAGTAAAAAGTGCTCTTGGCAGCTAGAGAGTGCTGCGTTGACCACTGCTCATGAAGAAATGACCATCTGCAACGTTTGGTTTAGGTTTTAGGTGCATTTTTAGTTTTATTGCTTAAATCGCATTTTCTCGACGAGCTGAGCACGTTTTCTGAAATGTGCTCCTCCCGTCACTCTGGTTGGGTGCGCATAGTAAAAAGTGCTCTTGGCAGCTAGAGAGTGCCGCGTTGACCACTGCGCATGAAGAAATAACCACCTGCAACGTTTGATTTAGGTTGTGGGTGCATTTTTAATTTTATTGCTTAAATCGCATTTTCTCGACGAGCTGAGCACGTTTTCTGAAATGTGCTCCTCCCGTCACTCTGGTTGGGTGCGCATAGTAAAAAGTGCTCTTGGCAGCTAGAGAGTGCCGCGTTGACCACTGCGCATGAAGAAATAACCACCTGCAACGTTTGATTTAGGTTGTGGGTGCATTTTTAATTTTATTGCTTAAATCGCATTTTCTCGACGAGCTGAGCACGTTTTCTGAAATGTGCTCCTCCCGTCACTCTGGTTGGGTGCGCATAGTAAAAAGTGCTCTTGGCAGCTAGAGAGTGCCGCGTTAAACACTGCGCATGAAGAAATAACCACCTGCAACGTTTGGTTTAGGTTTTGGGTGCATTTTTAATTTTATTGCTTAAATCGCATTTTCTCGACGAGCTGAGCACGTTTTCTGAAATGTGCTCCTCCCGTCACTCTGGTTGGGTGTGCATAGTAAAAAGTGCTCTTGGCAGCTAGAGAGTGCCGCGTTGACCACTGCGCATGAAGAAATAACCACCTGCAACGTTTGGTTTAGGTTTTGGGTGCATTTTTAATTTTATTGCTTAAATCGCATTTTCTCGTTGAGCTGAGCACGTTTTCTGAAATGTGCTCCTCCCGTCACTCTGGTTGGGTGCGCATAGTAAAAAGTGCTCTTGGCAGCTAGAGAGTGCCGCGTTGACCACTGCGCATGAATAAATGACCATCTGCAACGTTTGGTTTAGGTTTTGGGTGCATTTTTAATTTTATTGCTTAAATCGCATTTTCTCGACGAGCTGAGCACGTTTTCTGAAATGTGCTCCTCCCGTCACTCTGGTTGGGTGCGCATAGTAAAAAGTGCTCTTGGCAGCTAGAGAGTGCCGCGTTGACCACTGCGCATGAAGAAATAACCACCTGCAACGTTTGATTTAGGTTGTGGGTGCATTTTTAATTTTATTGCTTAAATCGCATTTTCTCGACGAGCTGAGCACGTTTTCTGAAATGTGCTCCTCCCGTCACTCCGGTTGGGTGCGCATAGTAAAAAGTGCTCTTGGCAGCTAGAGAGTGCCGCGTTAAACACTGGGCATTAAGAAATAACCACCTGCAACGTTTGGTTTAGGTTTTGGGTGCATTTTTAATTTAATTGCTTAAATCGCATTTTCTCGACGAGCTGAGCACGTTTTCTGAAATGTGCTCCTCCCGTCACTCTGGTTGGGTGTGCATAGTAAAAAGTGCTCTTGGCAGCTAGAGAGTGCTGCGTTGACCATTGCGCATGAAGAAATAACCACCTGCAACGTTTGGTTTAGGTTTTAGGTGCATTTTTAATTTTATTGCTTAAATCGCATTTTCTCGACGAGCTGAGCACGTTTTCTGAAATGTGCTCCTCCCGTCACTCTGGTTGGGTGCGCATAGTAAAAAGTGCTCTTGGCAGCTAGAGAGTGCCGCCTTGACCACTGCGCATGAAGAAATAACCACCTGCAACGTTTGGTTGAGGTTTTGGGTGCATTATTACTTTTATTGCTTAAATCGCATTTTCTCGACGAGCTGAGCACGTTTTCTGAAATGTGCTCCTCCCGTCACTCTGGTCGGGTGCGCATAGTAAAATGTGCTCTTGGCAGCTAGAGAGTGCCGCGTTGACTGCTGCACATGAAGAAATAACCACCCCCAACGTTTGGTTTAGGTTTTGGGTGCATTTTTAATTTTATTGCTTAAATCGCATTTTCTCGACGAGCTGAGCACATTTTCTGAAATGTGCTCCTCCCGTCACTCTGGTTGGGTGCGCATAGTAAAAAGTGCTCTTGGCAGCTAGAGAGTGCCGCGTTGACCACTGCGCATGAAGAACTGACCATCTGCAACGTTTGGTTTAGGTTTTGGGTGCATTTTTAATTTTATTGCTTAAATCGCATTTTCTCGTCGAGCTGAGCACGTTTTCTGAAATGTGCTCCTCCTGTCACTCTGGTTGGGTGCGCATAGTAAAAAGTGCTCTTGGCAGCTAGAGAGTGCCGCGTTGACCACTGCGCATGAAGAAATAACCACCTGCAACGTTTGGTTTAGGTTTTGGGTGCATTTTTAATTTTATTGCTTAAATCGCATTTTCTCGACGAGCTGAGCACATTTTCTGAAATGTGCTCCTCCCGTCACTCTGGTTGGGTGCGCATAGTAAAAAGTGCTCTTGGCAGCTAGAGAGTGCCGCGTTGACCACTGCGCATGAAGAACTGACCATCTGCAACGTTTGGTTTAGGTTTTGGGTGCATTTTTAATTTTATTGCTTAAATCTCATTTTCTCGACGAGCTGAGCACGTTTTCTGAAATGTGCTCCTCCCGTCACTCTGGTCGGGTGCGCATAGTAAAAAGTGCTCTTGGCAGCTAGAGAGTGCCGCGTTGACTGCTGCACATGAAGAAATAACCACCCCCAACGTTTGGTTTAGGTTTTAGGTGCATTTTTAATTTTATTGCTTAAATCGCATTTTCTCGACGAGCCGAGCACGTTTTCTGAAATGTGCTCCTCCCGTCACTCTGGTTGGGTGCGCATAGTAAAAAGTGCTCTTGGCAGCTAGAGAGTGCCGCGTTGACCACTGCGCATGAAGAAATAACCGCCTGCAACGTTTGGTTTAGGTTTTGGGTGCATTTTTAATTTTATTGCTTAAATCGCATTTTCTCGTCGAGCTGAGCACGTTTTCTGAAATGTGCTCCTCCCGTCACTCTGGTTGGGTGCGCATAGTAAAAAGTGCTCTTGGCAGCTAGAGAGTGCCGCGTTGACCATTGCGCATGAAGAAATAACCACCTGCAACGTTTGGTTTAGGTTTTAGGTGCATTTTTAATTTTATTGCTTAAATCGCATTTTCTCGACGAGCTGAGCACGTTTTCTGAAATGTGGTCCTCCCGTCACTCTGGTTGGGTGCGCATAGTAAAAAGTGCTCTTGGCAGCTAGAGAGTGCCGCGTTGACCACTGCGCATGAAGAAATGACCATCTGAAACGTTTGGTTTAGGTTTTAGGTGCATTTTTAATTTTATTGCTTAAATCGCATTTTCTCGACGAGCTGAGCACGTTTTCTGAAATGTGCTCCTCCCGTCACTCTGGTTGGGTGCGCATAGTAAAAAGTGCTCTTGGCAGCTAGAGAGTGCTGCGTTGACCACTGCGCATGAAGAAATGACCACCTGCAACGTTATGTTTAGGTTTTAGGTACATTTTTAATTTTATTGCTTAAATCGCATTTTCTCGACGAGCTGAGCACGTTTTCTGAAATGTGCTCCTCCCGTCACTCTGGTTGGGTGCGCATAGTAAAAAGTGCTCTTGGCAGCTAGAGAGTGCAGCGTTGACCACTGCGCATGAAGAAATGACCACCTGCAACGTTTGGTTTAGGTTTTGGGTGCATTTTTAATTTTATTGCTTAAATCGCATTTTCTCGACGAGCTGAGCACATTTTCTGAAATGTGCTCCTCCCGTCACTCTGGTTGGGTGCGCATAGTAAAAAGTGCTCTTGGCAGCTAGAGAGTGCCGCGTTGACCACTGCGCATGAAGAACTGACCATCTGCATTTTTAATTTTATTGCTTAAATCGCATTTTCTCGTCGAGCTGAGCACGTTTTCTGAAATGTGCTCCTCCCGTCACTCTGGTTGGGTGCGCATAGTAAAAAGTGCTCTTGGCAGCTAGAGAGTGCCGCGTTGACCACTGCGCATGAAGAAATGACCATCTGCAACGTTTGGTTTAGATTTTAGGTGCATTTTTAATTTTATTGCTTAAATCGCATTTTCTCGACGAGCTGAGCACGTTTTCTGAAATGTGCTCCTCCCGTCACTCTGGTTGGGTGTGCATAGTAAAAAGTGCTCTTGGCAGCTAGAGAGTGCCGCGTTGACCATTGCGCATGAAGAAATAACCACCTGCAACGTTTGGTTTAGGTTTTAGGTGCATTTTTAATTTTATTGCTTAAATCGCATTTTCTCGACGAGCTGAGCACGTTTTCTGAAATGTGCTCCTCCCGTCACTCTGGTTGGGTGCGCATAGTAAAAAGTGCTCTTGGCAGCTAGAGAGTGCCGCCTTGACCACTGCGCATGAAGAAATAACCACCTGCAACGTTTGGTTGAGGTTTTGGGTGCATTATTACTTTTATTGCTTAAATCGCATTTTCTCGACGAGCTGAGCACGTTTTCTGAAATGTGCTCCTCCCGTCACTCTGGTCGGGTGCGCATAGTAAAAAGTGCTCTTGGCAGCTAGAGAGTGCCGCGTTGACCGCTGCACATGAAGAAATAACCACCCCCAACGTTTGGTTTAGGTTTTGGGTGCATTTTTAATTTTATTGCTTAAATCGCATTTTCTCGACGAGCTGAGCACATTTTCTGAAATGTGCTCCTCCCGTCACTCTGGTTGGGTGCGCATAGTAAAAAGTGCTCTTGGCAGCTAGAGAGTGCCGCGTTGACCACTGCGCATGAAGAAATAACCACCTGCAACGTTTGGTTTAGGTTTTGGGTGCATTTTTAATTTTATTGCTTAAATCGCATTTTCTCGACGAGCTGAGCACATTTTCTGAAATGTGCTCCTCCCGTCACTCTGGTTGGGTGCGCATAGTAAAAAGTGCTCTTGGCAGCTAGAGAGTGCCGCGTTGACCACTGCGCATGAAGAACTGACCATCTGCAACGTTTGGTTTAGGTTTTGGGTGCATTTTTAATTTTATTGCTTAAATCGCATTTTCTCGACGAGCTGAGCACGTTTTCTGAAATGTGCTCCTCCCGTCACTCTGGTCGGGTGCGCATAGTAAAAAGTGCTCTTGGCAGCTAGAGAGTGCCGCGTTGACTGCTGCACATGAAGAAATAACCACCCCCAACGTTTGGTTTAGGTTTTAGGTGCATTTTTAATTTTATTGCTTAAATCGCATTTTCTCGACGAGCCGAGCACGTTTTCTGAAATGTGCTCCTCCCGTCACTCTGGTTGGGTGCGCATAGTAAAAAGTGCTCTTGGCAGCTAGAGAGTGCCGCGTTGACCACTGCGCATGAAGAAATAACCTCCTGCAACGTTTGGTTTAGGTTTTGGGTGCATTTTTAATTTTATTGCTTAAATCGCATTTTCTCGTCGAGCTGAGCACGTTTTCTGAAATGTGCTCCTCCCGTCACTCTGGTTGGGTGCGCATAGTAAAAAGTGCTCTTGGCAGCTAGAGAGTGCCGCGTTGACCACTGCGCATGAAGAAATGACCATCTGCAACGTTTGGTTTAGGTTTTGGGTGCATTTTTAATTTTATTGCTTAAATCGCATTTTCTCGTCGAGCTGAGCACGTTTTCTGAAATGTGCTCCTCCCGTCACTCTGGTTGGGTGCGCATAGTAAAAAGTGCTCTTGGCAGCTAGAGAGTGCCGCGTTGACCATTGCGCATGAAGAAATAACCACCTGCAACGTTTGGTTTAGGTTTTAGGTGCATTTTTAATTTTATTGCTTAAATCGCATTTTCTCGACGAGCTGAGCACGTTTTCTGAAATGTGCTCCTCCCGTCACTCTGGTTGGGTGCGCATAGTAAAAAGTGCTCTTGGCAGCTAGAGAGTGCCGCGTTGACCACTGCGCATGAAGAAATGACCATCTGAAACGTTTGGTTTAGGTTTTAGGTGCATTTTTAATTTTATTGCTTAAATCGCATTTTCTCGACGAGCTGAGCACGTTTTCTGAAATGTGCTCCTCCCGTCACTCTGGTTGGGTGCGCATAGTAAAAAGTGCTCTTGGCAGCTAGAGAGTGCTGCGTTGACCACTGCGCATGAAGAAATGACCACCTGCAACGTTATGTTTAGGTTTTAGGTACATTTTTAATTTTATTGCTTAAATCGCATTTTCTCGACGAGCTGAGCACGTTTTCTGAAATGTGCTCCTCCCGTCACTCTGGTTGGGTGCGCATAGTAAAAAGTGCTCTTGGCAGCTAGAGAGTGCAGCGTTGACCACTGCGCATGAAGAAATGACCATCTGCAACGTTTGGTTTAGGTTTTGGGTGCATTTTTAATTTTATTGCTTAAATCGCATTTTCTCGACGAGCTGAGCACATTTTCTGAAATGTGCTCCTCCCGTCACTCTGGTTGGGTGCGCATAGTAAAAAGTGCTCTTGGCAGCTAGAGAGTGCCGCGTTGACCACTGCGCATGAAGAACTGACCATCTGCAACGTTTGGTTTAGGTTTTGGGTGCATTTTTAATTTTATTGCTTAAATCGCATTTTCTCGTCGAGCTGAGCACGTTTTCTGAAATGTGCTCCTCCCGTCACTCTGGTTGGGTGCGCATAGTAAAAAGTGCTCTTGGCAGCTAGAGAGTGCCGCGTTGACCACTGCGCATGAAGAAATAACCACCTGCAACGTTTGGTTTAGGTTTTGGATGCATTTTTAATTTTATTGCTTAAATCGCATTTTCTCGACGAGCTGAGCACATTTTCTGAAATGTGCTCCTCCCGTCACTCTGGTTGGGTGCGCATAGTAAAAAGTGCTCTTGGCAGCTAGAGAGTGCCGCGTTGACCACTGCGCATGAAGAACTGACCATCTGCATTTTTAATTTTATTGCTTAAATCGCATTTTCTCGTCGAGCTGAGCACGTTTTCTGAAATGTGCTCCTCCCGTCACTCTGGTTGGGTGCGCATAGTAAAAAGTGCTCTTGGCAGCTAGAGAGTGCCGCGTTGACCACTGCGCATGAAGAACTGACCATCTGCAACGTTTGGTTTAGGTTTTGGGTGCATTTTTAATTTTATTGCTTAAATCGCATTTTCTCGACGAGCTGAGCACGTTTTCTGAAATGTGCTCCTCCCGTCACTCTGGTCGGGTGCGCATAGTAAAAAGTGCTCTTGGCAGCTAGAGAGTGCCGCGTTGACTGCTGCACATGAAGAAATAACCACCCCCAACGTTTGGTTTAGGTTTTAGGTGCATTTTTAATTTTATTGCTTAAATCGCATTTTCTCGACGAGCCGAGCACGTTTTCTGAAATGTGCTCCTCCCGTCACTCTGGTTGGGTGCGCATAGTAAAAAGTGCTCTTGGCAGCTAGAGAGTGCCGCGTTGACCACTGCGCATGAAGAAATAACCTCCTGCAACGTTTGGTTTAGGTTTTGGGTGCATTTTTAATTTTATTGCTTAAATCGCATTTTCTCGTCGAGCTGAGCACGTTTTCTGAAATGTGCTCCTCCCGTCACTCTGGTTGGGTGCGCATAGTAAAAAGTGCTCTTGGCAGCTAGAGAGTGCCGCGTTGACCACTGCGCATGAAGAAATGACCATCTGCAACGTTTGGTTTAGGTTTTGGGTGCATTTTTAATTTTATTGCTTAAATCGCATTTTCTCGTCGAGCTGAGCACGTTTTCTGAAATGTGCTCCTCCCGTCACTCTGGTTGGGTGCGCATAGTAAAAAGTGCTCTTGGCAGCTAGAGAGTGCCGCGTTGACCATTGCGCATGAAGAAATAACCACCTGCAACGTTTGGTTTAGGTTTTAGGTGCATTTTTAATTTTATTGCTTAAATCGCATTTTCTCGACGAGCTGAGCACGTTTTCTGAAATGTGCTCCTCCCGTCACTCTGGTTGGGTGCGCATAGTAAAAAGTGCTCTTGGCAGCTAGAGAGTGCCGCGTTGACCACTGCGCATGAAGAAATGACCATCTGAAACGTTTGGTTTAGGTTTTAGGTGCATTTTTAATTTTATTGCTTAAATCGCATTTTCTCGACGAGCTGAGCACGTTTTCTGAAATGTGCTCCTCCCGTCACTCTGGTTGGGTGCGCATAGTAAAAAGTGCTCTTGGCAGCTAGAGAGTGCTGCGTTGACCACTGCGCATGAAGAAATGACCACCTGCAACGTTATGTTTAGGTTTTAGGTACATTTTTAATTTTATTGCTTAAATCGCATTTTCTCGACGAGCTGAGCACGTTTTCTGAAATGTGCTCCTCCCGTCACTCTGGTTGGGTGCGCATAGTAAAAAGTGCTCTTGGCAGCTAGAGAGTGCAGCGTTGACCACTGCGCATGAAGAAATGACCATCTGCAACGTTTGGTTTTGGTTTTGGGTGCATTTTTAATTTTATTGCTTAAATCGCATTTTCTCGACGAGCTGAGCACATTTTCTGAAATGTGCTCCTCCCGTCACTCTGGTTGGGTGCGCATAGTAAAAAGTGCTCTTGGCAGCTAGAGAGTGCCGCGTTGACCACTGCGCATGAAGAACTGACCATCTGCAACGTTTGGTTTAGGTTTTGGGTGCATTTTTAATTTTATTGCTTAAATCGCATTTTCTCGTCGAGCTGAGCACGTTTTCTGAAATGTGCTCCTCCCGTCACTCTGGTTGGGTGCGCATAGTAAAAAGTGCTCTTGGCAGCTAGAGAGTGCCGCGTTGACCACTGCGCATGAAGAAATAACCACCTGCAACGTTTGGTTTAGGTTTTGGATGCATTTTTAATTTTATTGCTTAAATCGCATTTTCTCGACGAGCTGAGCACATTTTCTGAAATGTGCTCCTCCCGTCACTCTGGTTGGGTGCGCATAGTAAAAAGTGCTCTTGGCAGCTAGAGAGTGCCGCGTTGACCACTGCGCATGAAGAACTGACCATCTGCATTTTTAATTTTATTGCTTAAATCGCATTTTCTCGTCGAGCTGAGCACGTTTTCTGAAATGTGCTCCTCCCGTCACTCTGGTTGGGTGCGCATAGTAAAAAGTGCTCTTGGCAGCTAGAGAGTGCCGCGTTGACCACTGCGCATGAAGAAATGACCATCTGCAACGTTTGGTTTAGATTTTAGGTGCATTTTTAATTTTATTGCTTAAATCGCCTTTTCTCGACGAGCTGAGCACGTTTTCTGAAATGTGCTCCTCCCGTCACTCTGGTTGGGTGTGCATAGTAAAAAGTGCTCTTGGCAGCTCGAGAGTGCCGCGTTGACCACTGCGCATGAAGAAATGACCATCTGCAACGTTTGGTTTAGGTTTTGGGTGCATTTTTAATTTTATTGCTTAAATCGCATTTTCTCGTCGAGCTGAGCACGTTTTCTGAAATGTGCTCCTCCCGTCACTCTGGTTGGGTGCGCATAGTAAAAAGTGCTCTTGGCAGCTAGAGAGTGCCGCGTTGCCCACTGCGCATGAATAAATAACCACCTGCAACGTTTGGTTTAGGTTTTAGGTGCATTTTTAATTTTATTGCTTAAATCGCATTTTCTCGACGAGCTGAGCACGTTTTCTGAAATGCGCTCCTCCCGTCACTCTGGTTGGGTGCGCATAGTAAAAAGTGCTCTTGGCAGCTAGAGAGTGCCGCGTTGACCACTGCGCATGAAGAAATGACCATCTGCAACGTTTGGTTTAGGTTTTGGGTGCATTTTTAATTTTATTACTTAAATCGCATTTTCTCGACGAGCTGAGCACATTTTCTGAAATGTGCTCCTCCCGTCACTCTGGTTGGGTGTGCATAGTAAAAAGTGCTCTTGGCAGCTAGAGAGTGCCGCGTTGACCACTGCGCATGAAGAACTGACCATCTGCAACGTTTGGTTTAGGTTTTGGGTGCATTTTTAATTTTATTGCTTAAATCGCATTTTCTCGTCGAGCTGAGCACGTTTTCTGAAATGTGCTCCTCCCGTCACTCTGGTTGGGTGCGCATAGTAAAAAGTGCTCTTGGCAGCTAGAGAGTGCCGCGTTGACCACTGCGCATGAAGAAATAACCACCTGCAACGTTTGGTTTAGGTTTTGGGTGCATTTTTAATTTTATTGCTTAAATCGCATTTTCTCGACGAGCTGAGCACATTTTCTGAAATGTGCTCCTCCCGTCACTCTGGTTGGGTGCGCATAGTAAAAAGTGCTCTTGGCAGCTAGAGAGTGCCGCGTTGACCACTGCGCATGAAGAACTGACCATCTGCATTTTTAATTTTATTGCTTAAATCGCATTTTCTCGTCGAGCTGAGCACGTTTTCTGAAATGTGCTCCTCCCGTCACTCTGGTTGGGTGTGCATAGTAAAAAGTGCTCTTGGCAGATCGAGAGTGCCGCGTTGACCACTGCGCATGAAGAAATGACCATCTGCAACGTTTGGTTTAGGTTGTATGTGCATCCATCCATCCATCCATTTTCTGAACCGCTTAGTCCCCACGGGGGTCGCGGGCGTGCTGGAGCCTATCCCAGCCGTCATCGGGCAGTAGGCGGGGGACACCCTGAACCGGTTGCCAGCCAATCGCGGGGCACACAGAGACAAACAACCATTCGCACTCGCACTCACACCTAGGGACAATTTGGAGTGAACAATCGGCCTACCAAGCATGTTTTTGGGACGTGGGAGGAAACCGGAGTGCCCGGAGAAAACCCACGCGGGCTCGGGGAGAACATGCAAACTCCGCACAGGGAGGGCCGGAGGTGGAAACGAACCCGCACCCTCCTAACTGTGAGGCGGACGTGCTACCCAGTGCGCCACCGAGCCGCCGTTGTATGTGCATTTTTAATTTTATTGCTTAAATCGCATTTTCTCGACGAGCTGAGCACGTTTTCTGAAATGTGCTCCTCCCGTCACTCTGGTTGGGTGCGCATAGTAAAAAGTGCTCTTGGCAGCTAGAGAGTGCCACGTTGACCACTGCGCATGAAGAAATGACCATCTGCAACGTTTGGTTTAGGTTTTAGGTGCATTTTTAATTTTATTGCGTAAATCGCATTTTCTCGACGAGCTAAACACGTTTTCTGAAATGTGCTCCTCCCGTCACTCTGGTTGGGTGCGCATAGTAAAACGTGCTCTTGGCAGCTAGAGAGTTCCGCGTTGACCATTGCGCATAAAGAAATAACCACCTGCAACGTTATGTTTAGGTTTTATGTGCATTTTTAATTTTATTGCTTAAATCGCATTTTCTCGACGAGCCGAGCACGTTTTCTGAAATGTGCTCCTCCCGTCACTCTGGTTGGGTGCGCATAGTAAAAAGTGCTCTTGGCAGCTAGAGAGTGCCGCGTTGACCACTGCGCATGAAGAACTGACCATCTGCAACGTTTGGTTTAGGTTTTGGGTGCATTTTTAATTTTATTGCTTAAATCGCATTTTCTCGTCGAGCTGAGCACGTTTTCTGAAATGTGCTCCTCCTGTCACTCTGGTTGGGTGCGCATAGTAAAAAGTGCTCTTGGCAGCTAGAGAGTGCCGCGTTGACCACTGCTCATGAAGAAATGACCATCTGCAACGTTTGGTTTAGGTTTTAGGTGCATTTTTAGTTTTATTGCTTAAATCGCATTTTCTCGACGAGCTGAGCACGTTTTCTGAAATGTGCTCCTCCCGTCACTCTGGTTGGGTGCGCATAGTAAAAAGTGCTCTTGGCAGCTAGAGAGTGCCGCGTTAAACACTGCGCATGAAGAAATAACTACCTGCAACGTTTGGTTTAGGTTTTGGGTGCATTTTTAATTTTATTGCTTAAATCGCATTTTCTCGACGAGCTGAGCACGTTTTCTGAGATTTGCTCCTCCCGTCACTCTGATTGGGTGTGCATAGTAAAAAGTGCTCTTGGCAGATCGAGAGTGCCGCGTTGACCACTGCGCATGAAGAAATGACCATCTGCAACGTTTGGTTTAGGTTGTATGTGCATTTTTAATTTTATTGCTTAAATCGCATTTTCTCGACGAGCTGAGCACGTTTTCTGAAATGTGCTCCTCCCGTCACTCTGGTTGGGTGCGCATAGTAAAAAGTGCTCTTGGCAGCTAGAGAGTGCCGCGTTGACCACTGCGCATGAAGAAATGACCATCTGCAACGTTTGGTTTAGGTTTTGGGTGCATTTTTAATTTTATTGCTTAAATCGCATTTTCTCGACCAGCTGAGCACGTTTTCTGAAATGTGCTCCTCCCGTCACTCTGGTTGGGTGCGCATAGTAAAAAGTGCTCTTGGCAGCTAGAGAGTGCCGCGTTGACCACTGCGCGTGAAGAAATAACCACCTGCAACGTTTGTTTTAGGTTTTAGGTGCATTTTTAATTTGATTGCTTAAATCGCATTTTCTCGACGAGCTGAGCACGTTTTCTGAAATGTGCTCCTCCCGTCACTCTGGTTGGGTGCGCATAGTAAAAAGTGCTCTTGGCAGCTAGAGAGTACCGCGTTGACCACTGCGCATGAAGACATAACCACCTGCAAGTTTGGTTTAGGTTTTAGGTGCATTTTTAATTTTATTGCTTAAATCGCATTTTCTCGACGAGCTGAGCACGTTTTCTGAAATGTGCTCCTCCCGTCACTCTGGTTGGGTGCGCATAGTAAAAAGTGCTCTTGGCAGCTAGAAAGTGCCGCGTTGCCCACTGCGCATGAATAACTAACCACCTGCAACGTTTGGTTTAGGTTTTAGGTGCATTTTTAATTTTATTGCTTAAATCGCATTTTCTCGACGAGCTGAACACGTTTTCTAAAATGCGCTCCTCCCGTCACTCTGGTTGGGTGCGCATAGTAAAAAGTGCTCTTGGGAGCTAGAGAGTGCCGCGTTGACCACTGCGCATGAAGAAATAACCACTTGCAACGTTTGGTTTAGGTTTGGGGTGCATTTTTAATGTTATTGCTTGAATCGCATTTTCTCGACGAGCTGAGCACGTTTTCTGAAATGTGCTCCTCCCGTCACTCTGGTTGGGTGTGCATAGTAAAAAGTGCTCTTGGCAGCTCGAGAGTGCCGCGTTGACCACTGCGCATGAAGAAATGACGATCTGCAACGTTTGGTTTAGGTTTTATGTGCATTTTTAATTTTATTGCTTAAATCGCATTTTCTCGACGAGCCGAGCACGTTTTCTGAAATGTGCTCCTCCCGTCACTCTGGTTGAGTGCGCATAGTAAAAAGTGCTCTTGGCAGCTAGAGAGTGCCGCGTTGACCACTGCTCATGAAGAAATGATTATCTGCAACGTTTGGTTTAGGTTTTAGGTGCATTTTTAGTTTTATTGCTTAAATCGCATTTTCTCGACGAGCTGAGCACGTTTTCTGAAATGTGCTCCTCCCGTCACTCTGGTTGGGTGCGCATAGTAAAAAGTGCTCTTGGGAGCTAGAGAGTGCCGCGTTGACCACTGCGCATGAAGAAATAACCACCTGCAACGTTTGGTTTAGGTTTTAGGTGCATTTTTAATTTTATTGCTTAAATCGCATTTTCTGGACGAGCTGAGCACGTTTTCTGAAATGTGCTCCTCCCGTCACTCTGGTTGGGTGCGCATAGTAAAAAGTGCTCTTGGCAGCTAGAGAGTGCCGCGTTGACCACTGCGCATGAAGAAATAACCACCTGCAACGTTTGGTTTAGGTTTTAGGTGCATTTTTAATTTTATTGCTTAAATCGCATTTTCTCGACGAGCTGAGCACGTTTTCTGAAATGTGCTCCTCCCGTCACTCTGGTTGGGTGCGCATAGTAAAAAGTGCTCTTGGCAGCTAGAGAGTGCCGCGTTGACAACTGCGCATGAAGAAATAACCACCTGCAACGTTTGGTTTAGGTTTTGGGTGCATTATTAATTTTATTGCTTAAATCGCATTTTCTCGTCGAGCTGAGCACGTTTTCTGAAATGTGCTCCTCCCGTCACTCTGGTTGGGTGCGCATAGTAAAAAGTGCTCTTGGCAGCTAGAGAGTGCCGCGTTGACCACTGCGCATGAAGAAATGACCATCTGCAACGTTTGGTTTAGGTTTTGGGTGCATTTTTAATTTTATTGCTTAAATCGCATTTTCTCGACGAGCTGAGCACGTTTTCTGAAATGTGCTCCTCCCGTCACTCTGGTTGGGTGCGCATAGTAAAAAGTGCTCTTGGCAGCTAGAGAGTGCCGCGTTGACCACTGCGCATGAAGAAATAACCACCTGCAACGTTTGGTTTAGGTTTTAGGTGCATTTTTAATTTTATTGCTTAAATCGCATTTTCTCGACGAGCTGAGCACGTTTTCTGAAATGTGCTCCTCCCGTCACTCTGGTCGGGTGCGCATAGTAAAAACTGCTCTTGGCAGCTAGAGAGTGCCGCGTTGACTGCTGCACATGAAGAAATAACCACCCCCAACGTTTGGTTTAGGTTTTGGGTGCATTTTTAATTTTATTGCTTAAATCGCATTTTCTCGACGAGCTGAGCACGTTTTCTGAAATGTGCTCCTCCCGTCACTCTGGTTGGGTGCGTATATTAAAAAGTGCTCTTGGCAGCTAGAGAGTGCCGCGTTGACCACTGCGCATGAAGAAATGACCATCTGCAACGTTTGGTTTAGGTTTTAGGTGCATTTTTAATTTTATTGCTTAAATCGCATTTTCTCGAAGAGCTGAGCACGTTTTCTGAAATGTGCTCCTCCCGTCACTCTGGTTGGGTGCGCATAGTAAAAAGTGCTCTTGGCAGCTAGAGAGTGCCGCGTTGACCACTGCGCATGAAGAAATGACCATCTGCAACGTTTGGTTTAGGTTTTAGGTGCATTTTTAGTTTTATTGCTTTAATCGCATTTTCTCGACGAGCTGAGCACGTTTTCTGAAATGTGCTCCTCCCGTCACTCTGGTTGGGTGCGCATAGTAAAAAGTGCTCTTGGCAGCTAGAGAGAACCGCGTTGACTGCTGCGCATGAAGAAATAACCACCTGCAACGTTTGGTTTAGGTTTTAGGTGCATTTTTAATTTTATTGCTTAAATCGCATTTCCTCGACGAGCTGAGCACGTTTTCTGAAATTTGCTCCTCCCGTCACTCTGGTTGGGTGCGCATAGTAAAAAGTGCTCTTGGCAGCTAGAAAGTGCCGCGTTGCCCACTGCGCATGAAGAAATAACTACCTGCAACGTTTGGTTTAGGTTTTAGGTGCATTTTTAATTTTATTGCTTGAATCGCATTTTCTCGACGAGCTGAACACGTTTTCTAAAATGCGCTCCTCCCGTCACTCTGGTTGGGTGCGCATAGTAAAAAGTGCTCTTGGCAGCTAGAGAGTGCCGCGTTGACCACTGCGCATGAAGAAATGACCATCTGCAACGTTTGGTTTAGGTTTTGGGTGCATTTTTAATTTTATTGCTTAAATCGCATTTTCTCGACGAGCTGAGCACATTTTCTGAAATGTGCTCCTCCCGTCACTCTGGTTGGGTGCGCATAGTAAAAAGTGCTCTTGGCAGCTAGAGAGTGCCGCGTTGACCACTGCGCATGAAGAACTGACCATCTGCAACGTTTGGTTTAGGTTTTGGGTGCATTTGTAATTTTATTGCTTAAATCGCATTTTCTCGTCGAGCTGAGCACGTTTTCTGAAATGTGCTCCTCCCGTCACTCTGGTTGGGTGCGCATAGTAAAAAGTGCTCTTGGCAGCTAGAGAGTGCCGCGTTGACCACTGCGCATGAAGAAATAACCACCTGCAACGTTTGGTTTAGGTTTTGGGTGCATTTTTAATTTTATTGCTTAAATCGCATTTTCTCGACGAGCTGAGCACATTTTCTGAAATGTGCTCATCCCGTCACTCTGGTTGGGTGCGCATAGTAAAAAGTGCTCTTGGCAGCTAGAGAGTGCCGCGTTGACCACTGCGCATGAAGAACTGACCATCTGCAACGTTTGGTTTAGGTTTTGGGTGCATTTTTAATTTTATTGCTTAAATCGCATTTTCTCGACGAGCTGAGCACGTTTTCTGAAATGTGCTCCTCCCGTCACTCTGGTGGGGTGCGCATAGTAAAAAGTGCTCTTGGCAGCTAGAGAGTGCCGCGTTGACTGCTGCACATGAAGAAATAACCACCCCCAACGTTTGGTTTAGGTTTTAGGTGCATTTTTAATTTTATTGCTTAAATCGCATTTTCTCGACGAGCCGAGCACGTTTTCTGAAATGTGCTCCTCCCGTCACTCTGGTTGGGTGCGCATAGTAAAAAGTGCTCTTGGCAGCTAGAGAGTGCCGCGTTGACCACTGCGCATGAAGAAATAACCACCTGCAACGTTTAGTTTAGGTTTTAGGTGCATTTTTAATTGTATTGCTTAAATCGCATTTTCTCGACGAGCTGAGCACGTTTTCTGAAATTTGCTCCTCCCGTCACTCTGGTTGGGTGCGCATAGTAAAAAGTGCTCTTGGCAGCTAGAGAGTGCCGCGTTGACCACTGCGCATGAAGAAATGACCATCTGGAACGTTTGGTTTAGGTTTTAGGTGCATTTTTAATTTTATTGCTTGAATCGCATTTTCTCGACGAGCTGAGCACGTTTTCTGAAATGTGCTCCTCCCGTCACTCTGGTTGGGTGTGCATAGTAAAAAGTGCTCTTGGCAGCTCGAGAGTGCCGCGTTGACCACTGCGCATGAAGAAATGACCATCTGCAACGTTTGGTTTAGGTTTTAGGTGCATTTTTAATTTTATTGCTTAAATCGCATTTTCTCGTCGAGCTGAGCACGTTTTCTGAAATGTGCTCCTCCCGTCACTCTGGTTGGGTGCGCATAGTAAAAAGTGCTCTTGGCAGCTAGAGAGTGCCGCGTTGACCATTGCGCATGAAGAAATAAACACCTGCAACGTTTGGTTTAGGTTTTAGGTGCATTTTTAATTGTATTGCTTAAATCGCATTTTCTCGACGAGCTGAGCACGTTTTCTGAAATGTGCTCCTCCCGTCACTCTGGTTGGGTGCGCATAGTAAAAAGTGCTCTTGGCAGCTAGAGAGTGCCGCGTTGACCACTGCGCATGAAGAAATGACCACCTGCAACGTTTGGTTTAGGTTTTAGGTGCATTTTTAATTTTATTGCTTAAATCGCATTTTCTCGACGAGCTGAGCACGTTTTCTGAAATGTGCTCCTCCCGTCACTCTGGTTGGGTGCGCATAGTAAAAAGTGCTCTTGGCAGCTAGAGAGTGCCGCGTTGACCACTGCGCATGAAGAAATAACCACCTGCAACGTTTGGTTTAGGTTTTGGGTGCATTTTTAATTTTATTGCTTAAATCGCATTTTCTCGACGAGCTGAGCACGTTTTCTGAAATGTGCTCCTCCCGTCACTCTGGTTGGGTGTGCATAGTAAAAAGTGCTCTTGGCAGCTCGAGAGTGCCGCGTTGACCACTGCGCATGAAGAAATGACCATCTGCAACGTTTGGTTTAGGTTTTATGTGCATTTTTAATTTTATTGCTTAAATCGCATTTTCTCGACGAGCCGAGCACGTTTTCTGAAATGTGCTCCTCCCGTCACTCTGGTTGGGTGCGCATAGTAAAAAGTGCTCTTGGCAGCTAGAGAGTGCCGCGTTGACCACTGCTCATGAAGAAATGACCATCTGCAACGTTTGGTTTAGGTTTTAGGTGCATTTTTAGTTTTATTGCTTAAATCGCATTTTCTCGACGAGCTGAGCACGTTTTCTGAAATGTGCTCCTCCCGTCACTCTGGTTGGGTGCGCATAGTAAAAAGTGCTCTTGGGAGCTAAAGAGTGCCGCGTTGACCACTGCGCATGAAGAAATAACCACCTGCAACGTTTGGTTTAGGTTTTGGGTGCATTTTTAATTTTATTGCTTAAATCGAATTTGCTCGACGAGCTGAGCACGTTTTCTGAAATGTGCTCCTCCCGTCACTCTTGTTGGGTGCGCATAGAAAAAAGTGCTCTTGGCAGCTAGAGAGTGCCGCGTTGACCACTGCGCATGAAGAAATAACCACCTGCAACGTTACGTTTAGGTTTTAGGTGCATTTTTAATTTTATTGCTTAAATCGCATTTTCTGGACGAGCTGAGCACGTTTTCTGAAATGTGCTCCTCCCGTCACTCTGGTTGGGTGCGCATAGTAAAAAGTGCTCTTGGCAGCTAGAGAGTGCCGCGTTGACCACTGCACATGAAGAAATAACCACCTGCGACGTTTGGTTTAGGTTTTAGGTGCATTTTTAATTTTATTGCTTAAATCGCATTTTCTCGACGAGCTGAGCACGTTTTCTGAAATGTGCTCCTCCCGTCACTCTGGTTGGGTGTGCATAGTAAAAAGTGCTCTTGGCAGCTAGAGAGTGCCGCGTTGACCACTGCGCATGAAGAAATGACCATCTGCAACGTTTGGTTTAGGTTTTGGGTGCATTTTTAATTTTATTGCTTAAATCGCATTTTCTCGACGAGCTGAGCACGTTTTCCTAAATGTGCTCCTCCCGTCACTCTGGTTGGGTGCGCATAGTAAAAAGTGCTCTTGGCAGCTAGAGAGTGCCGCGTTGACCATTGCGCATGAAGAAATAACCACCTGCAACGTTTGGTTTAGGTTTTAGGTGCATTTTTAATTTTATTGCTTAAATCGCATTTTCTCGACGAGCTGAGCACGTTTTCTGAAATGTGCTCCTCCCGTCACTCTGGTTGGGTGCGCATAGTAAAAAGTGCTCTTGGCAGCTAGAGAGTGCCGCGTTGACCACTGCGCATGAAGAAATAACCACCTGCAACGTTTGGTTTAGGTTTTGGGTGCATTTTTAATTTTATTGCTTAAATCGCATTTTCTCG
Organism: Syngnathus scovelli; assembly: GCF_024217435.2. Lineage (NCBI taxonomy): Eukaryota > Metazoa > Chordata > Actinopteri > Syngnathiformes > Syngnathidae > Syngnathus > Syngnathus scovelli. The sequence goes on from NC_090863.1 coordinate 1,313,602, forward strand.
ACGAGCTGAGCACATTTTCTGAAATGTGCTCCTCCCGTCACTCTGGTTGGGTGCGCATAGTAAAAAGTGCTCTTGGCAGCTAGAGAGTGCCGCGTTGACCACTGCGCATGAAGAACTGACCATCTGCAACGTTTGGTTTAGGTTTTGGGTGCATTTTTAATTTTATTGCTTAAATCGCATTTTCTCGACGAGCTGAGCACGTTTTCTGAAATGTGCTCCTCCAGTCACTCTGGTCGGGTGCGCATAGTAAAAAGTGCTCTTGGCAGCTAGAGAGTGCCGCGTTGACCACTGCGCATGAAGAAATAACCACCTGCAACGTTCGGTTTAGGTTTTGGGTGCGTTTTTAATTTTATTGCTTAAATCGCATTTTCTCGACGAGCTGAGCACATTTTCTGAAATGTGCTCCTCCCGTCACTCTGGTTGGGTGCGCATAGTAAAAAGTGCTCTTGGCAGCTAGAGAGTGCCGCGTTGACCACTGCGCATGAAGAACTGACCATCTGCAACGTTTGGTTTAGGTTTTGGGTGCATTTTTAATTTTATTGCTTAAATCGCATTTTCTCGACGAGCTGAGCACGTTTTCTGAAATGTGCTCCTCCCGTCACTCTGGTCGGGTGCGCATAGTAAAAAGTGCTCTTGGCAGCTAGAGAGTGCCGCGTTGACTGCTGCACATGAAGAAATAACCACCCCCAACGTTTGGTTTAGGTTTTAGGTGCATTTTTAATTTTATTGCTTAAATCGCATTTTCTCGACGAGCTGAGCACGTTTTCTGAAATGTGCTCCTCCCGTCACTCTGGTTGGGTGCGCATAGTAAAAAGTGCTCTTGGCAGCTAGAGAGTGCTGCGTTGACCACTGCGCATGAAGAAATAACCACCTGCAACGTTTGATTTAGGTTGTGGGTGCATTTTTAATTTTATTGCTTAAATCGCATTTTCTCGACGAGCTGAGCACGTTTTCTGAAATGTGCTCCCCCCGTCACTCTGATTGGGTGCGCATAGTAAAAAGTGCTCTTGGCAGCTAGAGAGTGCCGCGTTGACCACTGCGCATGAAGAAATAACCGCCTGCAACGTTTGGTTTAGGTTTTGGGTGCATTTTTAATTTTATTGCTTAAATCGCATTTTCTCGTCGAGCTGAGCACGTTTTCTGAAATGTGCTCCTCCCGTCACTCTGGTTGGGTGCGCATAGTAAAAAGTGCTCTTGGCAGCTAGAGAGTGCCGCCTTGACCACTGCGCATGAAGAAATGACCATCTGCAACGTTTGGTTTAGGTTTTGGGTGTATTTTTAATTTTATTGCTTAAATCGCATTTTCTCGTCGAGCTGAGCACGTTTTCTGAAATGTGCTCCTCCCGTCACTCTGGTTGGGTGCGCATAGTAAAAAGTGCTCTTGGCAGCTAGAGAGTGCCGCGTTGACCACTGCGCATGAAGAAATGACCATCTGCAACGTTTGGTTTAGGTTTTAGGTGCATTTTTAATTTTATTGCTTAAATCGCATTTTCTCGACGAGCTGAGCACGTTTTCTGAAATGTGCTCCTCCCGTCACTCTGATTGGGTGTGCATAGTAAAAAGTGCTCTTGGCAGCTCGAGAGTGCCGCGTTGACCACTGCGCATGAAGAAATGACCATCTGCAACGTTTGGTTTAGGTTTTAGGTGCATTTTTAATTTTATTGCTTAAATCGCATTTTCTCGTCGAGCTGAGCACGTTTTCTGAAATGTGCTCCTCCCGTCACTCTGGTTGGGTGCGCATAGTAAAAAGTGCTCTTGGCAGCTAGAGAGTGCCGCGTTGACCATTGTGCATGAAGAAATAAACACCTGCAACGTTTGGTTTAGGTTTTAGGTGCATTTTTAATTTTATTGCTTAAATCGCATTTTCTCGACGAGCTGAGCACGTTTTCTGAAATGTGCTCCTCCCGTCACTCTGGTTGGGTGCGCATAGTAAAAAGTGCTCTTGGCAGCTAGAGAGTGCCGCGTTGACCACTGCGCATGAAGAAATAACCACCTGCAACGTTATGTTTAGGTTTTAGGTGCATTTTTAATTTTATTGCTTAAATAGCATTTTCTCGACGAGCTGAGCACGTTTTCTGAAATGTTCTCCTCCCGTCACTCTGGTTGGGTGCGCATAGTAAAAAGTGCTCTTGGGAGCTAGAGAGTGCCGCGTTGACCACTGCGCATGAAGAAATAACCACCTGACACGTTTGGTTTAGGTTTTGGGTGCATTTTTAATTTTATTGCTTAAATCGAATTTTCTCGACGAGCTGAGCACGTTTTCTGAAATGTGCTCCTCCCGTCACTCTGGTTGGGTGCGCATAGTAAAAAGTGCTCTTGGCAGCTAGAGAGTGCCGCGTTGACCATTGCGCATGAAGAAATAACCACCTGCAACGTTTGGTTTAGGTTTTAGGTGCATTTTTAATTTTATTGCTTAAATCGCATTTTCTCGACGAGCTGAGCACGTTTTCTGAAATGTGCTCCTCCCGTCACTCTGGTTGGGTTCGCATAGTAAAAAGTGCTCTTGGCAGCTAGAGAGTGCCGCGTTGACCACTGCGCATGAAGAAATAACCACCTGCAACGTTTGGTTTAGGGTTTGGGTGCATTTTTAATATTATTGCTTAAATCGCATTTTCTGGACGAGCTGAGCACGTTTTCTGAAATGTGCTCCTCCCGTCACTCTGGTTGGGTGCGCATAGTAAAAAGTGCTCTTGGCAGCTAGAGAGTGCCGCGTTGACCACTGCGCGTGAAGAAATAACCACCTGCAACGTTTGGTTTAGGTTTTAGGTGCATTTTTAATTTTATTGCTTAAATCGCGTTTTCTCGACGAGCTGAGCACGTTTTCTGAAATGTGCTCCTCCCGTCACTCTGGTCGGGTGCGCATAGTAAAAAGTGCTCTTGGCAGCTAGAGAGTGCCGCGTTGACTGCTGCACATGAAGAAATAACCACCCCCAACGTTTGGTTTAGGTTTTAGGTGCATTTTTAATTTTATTGCTTAAATCGCATTTTCTCGACGAGCTGAGCACGTTTTCTGAAATGTGCTCCTCCCGTCACTCTGGTTGGGTGCGTATATTAAAAAGTGCTCTTGGCAGCTAGAGAGTGCCGCGTTGACCACTGCGCATGAAGAAATGACCATCTGCAACGTTTGGTTTAGGTTTTAGGTGCATTTTTAATTTGATTGCTTAAATCGCATTTTCTCGACGAGCTGAGCACGTTTTCTGAAATGTGCTCCTCCCGTCACTCTGGTTGGGTGCGCATAGTAAAAAGTGCTCTTGGCAGCTAGAGAGTACCGCGTTGACCACTGCGCATGAAGAAATGACCATCTGCAACGTTTGGTTTAGGTTTTAGGTGCATTTTTAATTTTATTGCTTTAATCGCATTTTCTCGACGAGCTGAGCACGTTTTCTGAAATGTGCTCCTCCCGTCACTCTGGTTGGGTGCGCATAGTAAAAAGTGCTCTTGGCAGCTAGAGAGTGCCGCATTGACTGCTGCGCATGAAGAAATAACCACCTGCAACGTTTGGTTTAGGTTTTAGGTGCATTTTTAATTTTATTGCTTAAATCGCATTTCCTCGACGAGCTGAGCACGTTTTCTGAAATGCGCTCCTCCCGTCACTCTGGTCGGGTGCGAATAGTAAAAAGTGCTCTTGGCAGCTAGAGAGTGCCGCGTTGACTGCTGCACATGAAGAAATAACCACCCCCAACGTTTGGTTTAGGTTTTAGGTGCATTTTTAATTTTATTGCTTAAATCGCATTTTCTCGACGAGCTGAGCACGTTTTCTGAAATGTGCTCCTCCCGTCACTCTGGTTGGGTGCGCATAGTAAAAAGTGCTCTTGGCAGCTAGAAAGTGCCGCGTTGCCCACTGCGCATGAATAAATAACCACCTGCAACGTTTGGTTTAGGTTTTAGGTGCATTTTTAATTTTATTGCTTAAATCGCATTTTCTCGACGAGCTGAACACGTTTTCTAAAATGCGCTCCTCCCGTCACTCTGGTTGGGTGCGCATAGTAAAAAGTGCTCTTGGCAGCTAGAGAGTGCCGCGTTGACCACTGCGCATGAAGAAATGACCATCTGCAACGTTTGGTTTAGGTTTTGGGTGCATTTTTAATTTTATTGCTTAAATCGCATTTTCTCGACGAGCTGAGCACATTTTCTGAAATGTGCTCCTCCCGTCACTCTGGTTGGGTGCGCATAGTAAAAAGTGCTCTTGGCAGCTAGAGAGTGCCGCGTTGACCACTGCGCATGAAGAACTGACCATCTGCAACGTTTGGTTTAGGTTTTGGGTGCATTTTTAATTTTATTGCTTAAATCGCATTTTCTCGTCGAGCTGAGCACGTTTTCTGAAATGTGCTCCTCCCGTCACTCTGGTTGGGTGCGCATAGTAAAAAGTGCTCTTGGCAGCTAGAGAGTGCCGCGTTGACCACTGCGCATGAAGAAATAACCACCTGCAACGTTTGGTTTAGGTTTTGGGTGCATTTTTAATTTTATTGCTTAAATCGCATTTTCTCGACGAGCTGAGCACATTTTCTGAAATGTGCTCCTCCCGTCACTCTGGTTGGGTGCGCATAGTAAAAAGTGCTCTTGGCAGCTAGAGAGTGCCGCGTTGACCACTGCGCATGAAGAACTGACCATCTGCAACGTTTGGTTTAGGTTTTGGGTGCATTTTTAATTTTATTGCTTAAATCGCATTTTCTCGACGAGCTGAGCACGTTTTCTGAAATGTGCTCCTCCCGTCACTCTGGTCGGGTGCGCATAGTAAAAAGTGCTCTTGGCAGCTAGAGAGTGCCGCGTTGACTGCTGCACATGAAGAAATAACCACCCCCAACGTTTGGTTTAGGTTTTAGGTGCATTTTTAATTTTATTGCTTAAATCGCATTTTCTCGACGAGCCGAGCACGTTTTCTGAAATGTGCTCCTCCCGTCACTCTGGTTGGGTGCGCATAGTAAAAAGTGCTCTTGGCAGCTAGAGAGTGCCGCGTTGACCACTGCGCATGAAGAAATAACCACCTGCAACGTTTAGTTTAGGTTTTAGGTGCATTTTTAATTTTATTGCTTAAATCGCATTTTCTCGACGAGCTGAGCACGTTTTCTGAAATTTGCTCCTCCCGTCACTCTGGTTGGGTGCGCATAGTAAAAAGTGCTCTTGGCAGCTAGAGAGTGCCGCGTTGACCACTGCGCATGAAGAAATGACCATCTGCAACGTTTGGTTTAGGTTTTAGGTGCATTTTTAATTTTATTGCTTGAATCGCATTTTCTCGACGAGCTGAGCACGTTTTCTGAAATGTGCTCCTCCCGTCACTCTGGTTGGGTGTGCATAGTAAAAAGTGCTCTTGGCAGCTCGAGAGTGCCGCGTTGACCACTGCGCATGAAGAAATGACCATCTGCAACGTTTGGTTTAGGTTTTAGGTGCATTTTTAATTTTATTGCTTAAATCGCATTTTCTCGTCGAGCTGAGCACGTTTTCTGAAATGTGCTCCTCCCGTCACTCTGGTTGGGTGCGCATAGTAAAAAGTGCTCTTGGCAGCTAGAGAGTGCCGCGTTGACCATTGCGCATGAAGAAATAACCACCTGCAACGTTTGGTTTAGGTTTTAGGTGCATTTTTAATTTTATTGCTTAAATCGCATTTTCTCGACGAGCTGAGCACGTTTTCTGAAATGTGCTCCTCCCGTCACTCTGGTTGGGTGCGCATAGTAAAAAGTGCTCTTGGCAGCTAGAGAGTGCCGCGTTGACCACTGCGCATGAAGAAATGACCACCTGCAACGTTTGGTTTAGGTTTTAGGTGCATTTTTAATTTTATTGCTTAAATCGCATTTTCTCGACGAGCTGAGCACGTTTTCTGAAATGTGCTCCTCCCGTCACTCTGGTTGGGTGCGCATAGTAAAAAGTGCTCTTGGCAGCTAGAGAGTGCCGCGTTGACCACTGCGCATGAAGAAATAACCACCTGCAACGTTTGGTTTAGGTTTTGGGTGCATTTTTAATTTTATTGCTTAAATCGCATTTTCTCGACGAGCTGAGCACGTTTTCTGAAATGTGCTCCTCCCGTCACTCTGGTTGGGTGTGCATAGTAAAAAGTGCTCTTGGCAGCTCGAGAGTGCCGCGTTGACCACTGCGCATGAAGAAATGACCATCTGCAACGTTTGGTTTAGGTTTTATGTGCATTTTTAATTTTATTGCTTAAATCGCATTTTCTCGACGAGCCGAGCACGTTTTCTGAAATGTGCTCCTCCCGTCACTCTGGTTGGGTGCGCATAGTAAAAAGTGCTCTTGGCAGCTAGAGAGTGCCGCGTTGACCACTGCTCATGAAGAAATGACCATCTGCAACGTTTGGTTTAGGTTTTAGGTGCATTTTTAGTTTTATTGCTTAAATCGCATTTTCTCGACGAGCTGAGCACGTTTTCTGAAATGTGCTCCTCCCGTCACTCTGGTTGGGTGTGCATAGTAAAAAGTGCTCTTGGGAGCTAAAGAGTGCCGCGTTGACCACTGCGCATGAAGAAATAACCACCTGCAACGTTTGGTTTAGGTTTTGGGTGCATTTTTAATTTTATTGCTTAAATCGAATTTTCTCGACGAGCTGAGCACGTTTTCTGAAATGTGCTCCTCCCGTCACTCTGGTTGGGTGCGCATAGTAAAAAGTGCTCTTGGCAGCTCGAGAGTGCCGCGTTGACCACTGCGCATGAAGAAATAACCATCTGCAACGTTTGGTTTAGGTTTTATGTGCATTTTTAATTTTATTGCTTAAATCGCATTTTCTCGACGAGCCGAGCACGTTTTCTGAAATGTGCTCCTCCCGTCACTCTGGTTGGGTGCGCATAGTAAAAAGTGCTCTTGGCAGCTAGAGAGTGCCGCGTTGACCATTGCGCATGAAGAAATAACCACCTGCAACGTTTGGTTTAGGTTTTAGGTGCATTTTTAATTTTATTGCTTAAATCGCATTTTCTCGACGAGCTGAGCACGTTTTCTGAAATGTGCTCCTCCCGTCACTCTGGTTGGGTGCGCATAGTAAAAAGTGCTCTTGGCAGCTAGAGAGTGCCGCGTTGACCACTGCGCATGAAGAAATAACCACCTGCAACGTTTGGTTGAGGTTTTGGGTGCATTATTACTTTTATTGCTTAAATCGCATTTTCTCGACGAGCTGAGCACGTTTTCTGAAATGTGCTCCTCCCGTCACTCTGGTCGGGTGCGCATAGTAAAAAGTGCTCTTGGCAGCTAGAGAGTGCCGCGTTGACTGCTGCACATGAAGAAAAAACCACCCCCAACGTTTGGTTTAGGTTTTAGGTGCATTTTTAATTTTATTGCTTAAATCGCATTTTCTCGACGAGCTGAGCACGTTTTCTGAAATGTGCTCCTCCCGTCACTCTGGTTGGGTGCGCATATTAAAAAGTGCTCTTGGCAGCTAGAGAGTGCCGCGTTGACCACTGCTCATGAAGAAATGACCATCTGCAACGTTTGGTTTAGGTTTTAGGTGCATTTTTAGTTTTATTGCTTAAATCGCATTTTCTCGACGAGCTGAGCACGTTTTCTGAAACGTGCTCCTCCCGTCACTCTGGTTGGGTGCGCATAGTAAAAAGTGCTCTTGGCAGCTAGAGAGTGCCGCGTTGACCACTGCGCATGAAGAACTGACCATCTGCAACGTTTGGTTTAGGTTTTGGGTGCATTTTTAATTTTATTGCTTAAATCGAATTTTCTCGACGAGCTGAGCACGTTTTCTGAAATGTGCTCCTCCCGTCACTCTGGTTGGGTGCGCATAGTAAAAAGTGCTCTTGGCAGCTAGAGAGTGCCGCGTTGACCACTGCGCATGAAGAAATAACCACCTGCAACGTTTGATTTAGGTTGTGGGTGCATTTTTAATTTTATTGCTTAAATCGCATTTTCTCGACGAGCTGAGCACGTTTTCTGAAATGTGCTCCTCCCGTCACTCTGGTTGGGTGCGCATAGTAAAAAGTGCTCTTGGCAGCTAGAGAGTGCCGCGTTAAACACTGCGCATGAAGAAATAACCACCTGCAACGTTTGGTTTAGGTTTTGGGTGCATTTTTAATTTTATTGCTTAAATCGCATTTTCTCGACGAGCTGAGCACGTTTTCTGAAATGTGCTCCTCCCGTCACTCTGGTTAGGTGCGCATAGTAAAAAGTGCTCTTGGCAGCTAGAGAGTGCCGCGTTGACCACTGCGCATGAAGAAATAACCACCTGCAACGTTTGATTTAGGTTGTGGGTGCATTTTTAATTTTATTGCTTAAATCGCATTTTCTCGACGAGCTGAGCACGTTTTCTGAAATGTGCTCCTCCCGTCACTCTGGTTGGGTGCGCATAGTAAAAAGTGCTCTTGGCAGCTAGAGAGTGCCGCGTTGACCACTGCGCATGAAGAAATAACCACCTGCAACGTTTGATTTAGGTTGTGGGTGCATTTTTAATTTTATTGCTTAAATCGCATTTTCTCGACGAGCTGAGCACGTTTTCTGAAATGTGCTCCTCCCGTCACTCTGGTTGGGTGCGCATAGTAAAAAGTGCTCTTGGCAGCTAGAGAGTGCCGCGTTAAACACTGCGCATGAAGAAATAACCACCTGCAACGTTTGGTTTAGGTTTTGGGTGCATTTTTAATTTTATTGCTTAAATCGCATTTTCTCGACGAGCTGAGCACGTTTTCTGAAATGTGCTCCTCCCGTCACTCTGGTTGGGTGTGCATAGTAAAAAGTGCTCTTGGCAGCTAGAGAGTGCCGCGTTGACCACTGCGCATGAAGAAATAACCACCTGCAACGTTTGGTTTAGGTTTTGGGTGCAATTTTAATTTTATTGCTTAAATCGCATTTTCTCGTTGAGCTGAGCACGTTTTCTGAAATGTGCTCCTCCCGTCACTCTGGTTGGGTGCGCATAGTAAAAAGTGCTCTTGGCAGCTAGAGAGTGCCGCGTTGACCACTGCGCATGAATAAATGACCATCTGCAACGTTTGGTTTAGGTTTTGGGTGCATTTTTAATTTTATTGCTTAAATCGCATTTTCTCGACGAGCTGAGCACGTTTTCTGAAATGTGCTCCTCCCGTCACTCTGGTTGGGTGCGCATAGTAAAAAGTGCTCTTGGCAGCTAGAGAGTGCCGCGTTGACCACTGCGCATGAAGAAATAACCACCTGCAACGTTTGATTTAGGTTGTGGGTGCATTTTTAATTTTATTGCTTAAATCGCATTTTCTCGACGAGCTGAGCACGTTTTCTGAAATGTGCTCCTCCCGTCACTCCGGTTGGGTGCGCATAGTAAAAAGTGCTCTTGGCAGCTTTAGAGTGCCGCGTTAAACACTGGGCATTAAGAAATAACCACCTGCAACGTTTGGTTTAGGTTTTGGGTGCATTTTTAATTTAATTGCTTAAATCGCATTTTCTCGACGAGCTGAGCACGTTTTCTGAAATGTGCTCCTCCCGTCACTCTGGTTGGGTGCGCATAGTAAAAAGTGCTCTTGGCAGCTAGAGAGTGCCGCGTTGACCACTGCGCATGAAGAAATAACCACCTGCAACGTTTGGTTTAGGTTTTGGGTGCATTTTTAATTTTATTGCTTAAATCGCATTTTCTCGACGAGCTGAGCACATTTTCTGAAATGTGCTCCTCCCGTCACTCTGGTTGGGTGCGCATAGTAAAAAGTGCTCTTGGCAGCTAGAGAGTGCCGCGTTGACCACTGCGCATGAAGAACTGACCATCTGCAACGTTTGGTTTAGGTTTTGGGTGCATTTTTAATTTTATTGCTTAAATCGCATTTTCTCGACGAGCTGAGCACGTTTTCTGAAATGTGCTCCTCCCGTCACTCTGGTCGGGTGCGCATAGTAAAAAGTGCTCTTGGCAGCTAGAGAGTGCCGCGTTGACTGCTGCACATGAAGAAATAACCACCCCCAACGTTTGGTTTAGGTTTTAGGTGCATTTTTAATTTTATTGCTTAAATCGCATTTTCTCGACGAGCTGAGCACGTTTTCTGAAATGTGCTCCTCCCGTCACTCTGGTTGGGTGCGCATAGTAAAAAGTGCTCTTGGCAGCTAGAGAGTGCTGCGTTGACCACTGCGCATGAAGAAATAACCACCTGCAACGTTTGATTTAGGTTGTGGGTGCATTTTTAATTTTATTGCTTAAATCGCATTTTCTCGACGAGCTGAGCACGTTTTCTGAAATGTGCTCCTCCCGTCACTCTGGTTGGGTGCGCATAGTAAAAAGTGCTCTTGGCAGCTAGAGACTGCCGCGTTAAACACTGCGCATGAAGAAATAACCACCTGCAACGTTTGGTTTAGGTTTTGGGTGCATTTTTAATTTTATTGCTTAAATCGCATTTTCTCGACGAGCTGAGCACGTTTTCTGAAATGTGCTCCTCCCGTCACTCTGGTTGGGTGTGCATAGTAAAAAGTGCTCTTGGGAGCTCGAGAGTGCCGCGTTGACCACTGCGCATGAAGAAATGACCATCTGCAACGTTTGGTTTAGGTTTTATGTGCATTTTTAATTTTATTGCTTAAATCGCATTTTCTCGACGAGCCGAGCACGTTTTCTGAAATGTGCTCCTCCCGTCACTCTGGTTGGGTGCGCATAGTAAAAAGTGCTCTTGGCAGCTAGAGAGTGCCGCGTTGACCACTGCTCATGAAGAAATGACCATCTGCAACGTTTGGTTTAGGTTTTAGGTGCATTTTTAATTTTATTGCTTAAATCGCATTTTCTCGACGAGCTGAGCACGTTTTCTGAAATGTGCTCCTCCCGTCACTCTGGTCGGGTGCGCATAGTAAAAAGTGCTCTTGGCAGCTAGAGAGTGCCGCGTTGACTGCTGCACATGAAGAAATAACCACCCCCAACGTTTGGTTTAGGTTTTAGGTGCATTTTTAATTTTATTGCTTAAATCGCATTTTCTCGACGAGCTGAGCACGTTTTCTGAAATGTGCTCCTCCCGTCACTCTGGTTGGGTGCGCATAGTAAAAAGTGCTCTTGGCAGCTAGAGAGTGCTGCGTTGACCACTGCGCATGAAGAAATAACCACCTGCAACGTTTGATTTAGGTTGTGGGTGCATTTTTAATTTTATTGCTTAAATCGCATTTTCTCGACGAGCTGAGCACGTTTTCTGAAATGTGCTCCTCCCGTCACTCTGGTTGGGTGCGCATAGTAAAAAGTGCTCTTGGCAGCTAGAGACTGCCGCGTTAAACACTGCGCATGAAGAAATAACCACCTGCAACGTTTGGTTTAGGTTTTGGGTGCATTTTTAATTTTATTGCTTAAATCGCATTTTCTCGACGAGCTGAGCACGTTTTCTGAAATGTGCTCCTCCCGTCACTCTGGTTGGGTGTGCATAGTAAAAAGTGCTCTTGGGAGCTCGAGAGTGCCGCGTTGACCACTGCGCATGAAGAAATGACCATCTGCAACGTTTGGTTGAGGTTTTATGTGCATTTTTAATTTTATTGCTTAAATCGCATTTTCTCGACGAGCCGAGCACGTTTTCTGAAATGTGCTCCTCCCGTCACTCTGGTTGGGTGCGCATAGTAAAAAGTGCTCTTGGCAGCTAGAGAGTGCCGCGTTGACCACTGCTCATGAAGAAATGACCATCTGCAACGTTTGGTTTAGGTTTTAGGTGCATTTTTAATTTTATTGCTTAAATCGCATTTTCTCGACGAGCTGAGCACGTTTTCTGAAATGTGCTCCTCCCGTCACTCTGGTCGGGTGCGCATAGTAAAAAGTGCTCTTGGCAGCTAGAGAGTGCCGCGTTGACTGCTGCACATGAAGAAATAACCACCCCCAACGTTTGGTTTAGGTTTTAGGTGCATTTTTAATTTTATTGCTTAAATCGCATTTTCTCGACGAGCTGAGCACGTTTTCTGAAATGTGCTCCTCCCGTCACTCTGGTTGGGTGCGCATAGTAAAATGTGCTCTTGGCAGCTAGAGAGTGCCACGTTGACCACTGCGCATGAAGAAATGACCATCTGCAACGTTTGGTTTAGGTTTTAGGTGCATTTTTAATTTTATTGCGTAAATCGCATTTTCTCGACGAGCTAAACACGTTTTCTGAAATGTGCTCCTCCCGTCACTCTGGTTGGGTGCGCATAGTAAAACGTGCTCTTGGCAGCTAGAGAGTGCCGCGTTGACCCTTGCACATAAAGAAATAACCACCTGCAACGTTATGTTTAGGTTTTATGTGCATTTTTAATTTTATTGCTTAAATCGCATTTTCTCGTCGAGCTGAGCACGTTTTCTGAAATGTGCTCCTCCTGTCACTCTGGTTGGGTGCGCATAGTAAAAAGTGCTCTTGGCAGCTAGAGAGTGCCGCGTTGACCACTGCGCATGAAGAAATAACCACCTGCAACGTTTGGTTTAGGTTTTGGGTGCATTTTTAATTTTATTGCTTAAATCGCATTTTCTCGACGAGCTGAGCACATTTTCTGAAATGTGCTCCTCCCGTCACTCTGGTTGGGTGCGCATAGTAAAAAGTGCTCTTGGCAGCTAGAGAGTGCCGCGTTGACCATTGCGCATGAAGAAATAAACACCTGCAACGTTTGGTTTAGGTTTTAGGTGCATTTTTAATTTTATTGCTTAAATCGCATTTTCTCGACGAGCTGAGCACGTTTTCTGAAATGTGCTCCTCCCGTCACTCTGGTTGGGTGCGCATAGTAAAAAGTGCTCTTGGCAGCTAGAGAGTGCCGCGTTGACCACTGCTCATGAAGAAATGACCATCTGCAACGTTTGGTTTAGGTTTTAGGTGCATTTTTAGTTTTATTGCTTAAATCGCATTTTCTCGACGAGCTGAGCACGTTTTCTGAAACGTGCTCCTCCCGTCACTCTGGTTGGGTGCGCATAGTAAAAAGTGCTCTTGGGAGCTAGAGAGTGCCGCGTTGACCACTGTGCATGAAGAAATAACCACCTGCAACGTTTGGTTTAGGTTTTGGGTGCATTTTTAATTTTATTGCTTAAATCGCATTTTCTCGACGAGCTGAGCACGTTTTCTGAAATGTGCTCCTCCCGTCACTCTGGTTGGGTGTGCATAGTAAAAAGTGCTCTTGGCAGCTCGAGAGTGCCGCGTTGACCACTGCGCATGAAGAAATGACGATCTGCAACGTTTGGTTTAGGTTTTATGTGCATTTTTTATTTTATTGCTTAAATCGCATTTTCTCGACGAGCCGAGCACGTTTTCTGAAATGTGCTCCTCCCGTCACTCTGGTTGGGTGCGCATAGTAAAAAGTGCTCTTGGCAGCTAGAGAGTGCCGCGTTGACCACTGCTCATGAAGAAATGATTATCTGCAACGTTTGGTTTAGGTTTTAGGTGCATTTTTAGTTTTATTGCTTAAATCGCATTTTCTCGACGAGCTGAGCACGTTTTCTGAAATGTGCTCCTCCCGTCACTCTGGTTGGGTGCGCATAGTAAAAAGTGCTCTTGGGAGCTAGAGAGTGCCGCGTTGACCACTGCTCATGAAGAAATAACCACCTGCAACGTTTGGTTTAGGTTTTGGGTGCATTTTTAATTTTATTGCTTAAATCGCATTTTCTCGACGAGCTGAGCACGTTTTCTGAAATGTGCTCCTCCCGTCACTCTGGTTGGGTGCGCATAGTAAAAAGTGCTCTTGGCAGCTAGAGAGTGCCGCGTTGACCACTGCGCATGAAGAAATAACCACCTGCAACGTTTGGTTTAGGTTTTAGGTGCATTTTTAATTTTATTGCTTAAATCGCATTTTCTGGACGAGCTGAGCACGTTTTCTGAAATGTGCTCCTCCCGTTACTCTGGTTGGGTGCGCATAGTAAAAAGTGCTCTTGGCAGCTAGAGAGTGCCGCGTTGACCACTGCGCATGAAGAAATAACCACCTGCAACGTTTGGTTTAGGTTTTAGGTGCATTTTTAATTTTATTGCTTAAATCGCATTTTCTCGACGAGCTGAGCACGTTTTCTGAAATGTGCTCCTCCCGTCACTCTGGTTGGGTGAGCATAGTAAAAAGTGCTCTTGGCAGCTAGAGAGTGCCGCGTTGACAACTGCGCATGAAGAAATAACCACCTGCAACGTTTGGTTTAGGTTTTGGGTGCATTATTAATTTTATTGCTTAAATCGCATTTTCTCGTCGAGCTGAGCACGTTTTCTGAAATGTGCTCCTCCCGTCACTCTGGTTGGGTGCGCATAGTAAAAAGTGCTCTTGGCAGCTAGAGAGTGCCGCGTTGACCACTGCGCATGAAGAAATAACCATCTGCAACGTTTGGTTTAGGTTTTGGGTGCATTTTTAATTTTATTGCTTAAATCGCATTTTCTCGACGAGCTGAGCACGTTTTCTGAAATGTGCTCCTCCCGTCACTCTGGTCGGGTGCGCATAGTAAAAAGTGCTCTTGGCAGCTAGAGAGTGCCGCGTTGACTGCTGCACATGAAGAAATAACCACCCCCAACGTTTGGTTTAGGTTTTAGGTGCATTTTTAATTTTATTGCTTAAATCGCATTTTCTCGACGAGCTGAGCACGTTTTCTGAAATGTGCTCCTCCCGTCACTCTGGTTGGGTGCGCATAGTAAAAAGTGCTCTTGGCAGCTAGAGAGTGCCACGTTGACCACTGCGCATGAAGAAATGACCATCTGCAACGTTTGGTTTAGGTTTTAGGTGCATTTTTAATTTTATTGCGTAAATCGCATTTTCTCGACGAGCTAAACACGTTTTCTGAAATGTGCTCCTCCCGTCACTCTGGTTGGGTGCGCATAGTAAAACGTGCTCTTGGCAGCTAGAGAGTGCCGCGTTGACCATTGCGCATAAAGAAATAACCACCTGCAACGTTATGTTTAGGTTTTATGTGCATTTTTAATTTTATTGCTTAAATCGCATTTTCTCGACGAGCCGAGCACGTTTTCTGAAATGTGCTCCTCCCGTCACTCTGGTTGGGTGCGCATAGTAAAAAGTGCTCTTGGCAGCTAGAGAGTGCCGCGTTGACCACTGCGCATGAAGAAATAACCACCTGCAACGTTTGGTTTAGGTTTTGGGTGCATTTTTAATTTTATTGCTTAAATCGCATTTTCTCGACGAGCCGAGCACGTTTTCTGAAATGTGCTCCTCCCGTCACTCTGGTTGGGTGCGCATAGTAAAAAGTGCTCTTGGCAGCTAGAGAGTGCCGCGTTGACCACTGCGCATGAAGAACTGACCATCTGCAACGTTTGGTTTAGGTTTTGGGTGCATTTTTAATTTTATTGCTTAAATCGCATTTTCTCGTCGAGCTGAGCACGTTTTCTGAAATGTGCTCCTCCTGTCACTCTGGTTGGGTGCGCATAGTAAAAAGTGCTCTTGGCAGCTAGAGAGTGCCGCGTTGACCACTGCGCATGAAGAAATAACCACCTGCAACGTTTGGTTTAGGTTTTGGGTGCATTTTTAATTTTATTGCTTAAATCGCATTTTCTCGACGAGCTGAGCACATTTTCTGAAATGTGCTCCTCCCGTCACTCTGGTTGGGTGCGCATAGTAAAAAGTGCTCTTGGCAGCTAGAGAGTGCCGCGTTGACCACTGCGCATGAAGAACTGACCATCTGCATTTTTAATTTTATTGCTTAAATCGCATTTTCTCGTCGAGCTGAGCACGTTTTCTGAAATGTGCTCCTCCCGTCACTCTGGTTGGGTGCGCATAGTAAAAAGTGCTCTTGGCAGCTAGAGAGTGCCGCGTTGACCATTGCGCATGAAGAAATAAACACCTGCAACGTTTGGTTTAGGTTTTAGGTGCATTTTTAATTTTATTGCTTAAATCGCATTTTCTCGACGAGCTGAGCACGTTTTCTGAAATGTGCTCCTCCCGTCACTCTGGTTGGGTGCGCATAGTAAAAAGTGCTCTTGGCAGCTAGAGAGTGCCGCGTTGACCACTGCTCATGAAGAAATGACCATCTGCAACGTTTGGTTTAGGTTTTAGGTGCATTTTTAGTTTTATTGCTTAAATCGCATTTTCTCGACGAGCTGAGCACGTTTTCTGAAATGTGCTCCTCCCGTCACTCTGGTTGGGTGCGCATAGTAAAAAGTGCTCTTGGCAGCTAGAGAGTGCCGCGTTGACCACTGCGCATGAAGAACTGACCATCTGCAACGTTTGGTTTAGGTTTTGGGTGCATTTTTAATTTTATTGCTTAAATCGCATTTTCTCGACGAGCTGAGCACGTTTTCTGAAATGTGCTCCTCCCGTCACTCTGGTCGGGTGCGCATAGTAAAAAGTGCTCTTGGCAGCTAGAGAGTGCCGCGTTGACTGCTGCACATGAAGAAATAACCACCCACAACGTTTGGTTTAGGTTTTAGGTGCATTTTTAATTTTATTGCTTAAATCGCATTTTGTCGACGAGCCGAGCACGTTTTCTGAAATGTGCTCCTCCCGTCACTCTGGTTGGGTGCGCATAGTAAAAAGTGCTCTTGGCAGCTAGAGAGTGCCGCGTTGACCACTGCGCATGAAGAAATAACCACCTGCAACGTTTAGTTTAGGTTTTAGGTGCATTTTTAATTTTATTGCTTAAATCGCATTTTCTCGACGAGCTGAGCACGTTTTCTGAAATGTGCTCCTCCCGTCACTCTGGTTGGGTGCGCATAGTTAAAAGTGCTCTTGGCAGCTAGAGAGTGCCGCGTTGACCACTGCGCATGAAGAAATAACCACCTGCAACGTTTGGTTTAGGTTTTAGGTGCATCTTTAATTTTATTGCTTAAATCGCATTTTCTCGACGAGCTGAGCACGTTTTCTGAAATGTGCTCCTCCCGTCACTCTGGTTGGGTGCGCATAGTAAAAAGTGCTCTTGGCAGCTAGAGAGTGCCGCGTTGACCACTGCACATGAAGAAATAACCACCTGCAAGTTTGGTTTAGGTTTTAGGTGCATTTTTAATTTTATTGCTTAAATCGCATTTTCTCGACGAGCTGAGCACGTTTTCTGAAATGTGCTCCTCCCGTCACTCTGGTTGGGTGCGCATAGTAAAAAGTGCTCTTGGCAGCTAGAGAGTGCCGCGTTGACCACTGCGCATGAAGAAATAACCACCTGCAACGTTTGGTTTAGGTTTTGGGTGCATTTTTAATTTTATTGCTTAAATCGCATTTTCTCGACGAGCCGAGCACGTTTTCTGAAATGTGCTCCTCCCGTCACTCTGGTTGGGTGCGCATAGTAAAAAGTGCTCTTGGCAGCTAGAGAGTGCCGCGTTGACCACTGCGCATGAAGAACTGACCATCTGCAACGTTTGGTTTAGGTTTTGGGTGCATTTTTTATTTTATTGCTTAAATCGCATTTTCTCGTCGAGCTGAGCACGTTTTCTGAAATGTGCTCCTCCTGTCACTCTGGTTGGGTGCGCATAGTAAAAAGTGCTCTTGGCAGCTAGAGAGTGCCGCGTTGACCACTGCGCATGAAGAAATAACCACCTGCAACGTTTGGTTTAGGTTTTGGGTGCATTTTTAATTTTATTGCTTAAATCGCATTTTCTCGACGAGCTGAGCACATTTTCTGAAATGTGCTCCTCCCGTCACTCTGGTTGGGTGCGCATAGTAAAAAGTGCTCTTGGCAGCTAGAGAGTGCCGCGTTGACCACTGCGCATGAAGAACTGACCATCTGCATTTTTAATTTTATTGCTTAAATCGCATTTTCTCGTCGAGCTGAGCACGTTTTCTGAAATGTGCTCCTCCCGTCACTCTGGTTGGGTGCGCATAGTAAAAAGTGCTCTTGGCAGCTAGAGAGTGCCGCGTTGACCACTGCGCATGAAGAAATGACCATCTGCATCGTTTGGTTTAGGTTTTAGGTGCATTTTTAATTTTATTGCTTAAATCGCATTTTCTCGACGAGCTGAGCACGTTTTCTGAAATGTGCTCCTCCCGTCACTCTGGTTGGGTGTGCATAGTAAAAAGTGCTCTTGGCAGCTCGAGAGTGCCGCGTTGACCACTGCGCATGAAGAAATGACCATCTGCAACGTTTGGTTTAGGTTTTAGGTGCATTTTTAATTTTAGTGCTTAAATCGCATTTTCTCGTCGAGCTGAGCACGTTTTCTGAAATGTGCTCCTCCCGTCACTCTGGTTGGGTGCGCATAGTAAAAAGTGCTCTTGGCAGCTAGAGAGTGCCGCGTTGACCATTGCGCATGAAGAAATAAACACCTGCAACGTTTGGTTTAGGTTTTAGGTGCATTTTTAATTTTATTGCTTAAATCGCATTTTCTCGACGAGCTGAGCACGTTTTCTGAAATGTGCTCCTCCCGTCACTCTGGTTGGGTGCGCATAGTAAAAAGTGCTCTTGGCAGCTAGAGAGTGCCGCGTTGACCACTGCTCATGAAGAAATGACTATCTGCAACGTTTGGTTTAGGTTTTAGGTGCATTTTTAGTTTTATTGCTTAAATCGCATTTTCTCGACGAGCTGAGCACGTTTTCTGAAATGTGCTCCTCCCGTCACTCTGGTTGGGTGCGCATAGTAAAAAGTGCTCTTGGCAGCTAGAGAGTGCCGCGTTGACCACTGCGCATGAAGAACTGACCATCTGCAACGTTTGGTTTAGGTTTTGGGTGCATTTTTAATTTTATTGCTTAAATCGCATTTTCTCGACGAGCTGAGCACGTTTTCTGAAATGTGCTCCTCCCGTCACTCTGGTCGGGTGCGCATAGTAAAAAGTGCTCTTGGCAGCTAGAGAGTGCCGCGTTGACTGCTGCACATGAAGAAATAACCACCCACAACGTTTGGTTTAGGTTTTAGGTGCATTTTTAATTTTATTGCTTAAATCGCATTTTGTCGACGAGCCGAGCACGTTTTCTGAAATGTGCTCCTCCCGTCACTCTGGTTGGGTGCGCATAGTAAAAAGTGCTCTTGGCAGCTAGAGAGTGCCGCGTTGACCACTGCGCATGAAGAAATAACCACCTGCAACGTTTAGTTTAGGTTTTAGGTGCATTTTTAATTTTATTGCTTAAATCGCATTTTCTCGACGAGCTGAGCACGTTTTCTGAAATGTGCTCCTCCCGTCACTCTGGTTGGGTGCGCATAGTTAAAAGTGCTCTTGGCAGCTAGAGAGTGCCGCGTTGACCACTGCGCATGAAGAAATAACCACCTGCAACGTTTGGTTTAGGTTTTAGGTGCATCTTTAATTTTATTGCTTAAATCGCATTTTCTCGACGAGCTGAGCACGTTTTCTGAAATGTGCTCCTCCCGTCACTCTGGTTGGGTGCGCATAGTAAAAAGTGCTCTTGGCAGCTAGAGAGTGCCGCGTTGACCACTGCACATGAAGAAATAACCACCTGCAAGTTTGGTTTAGGTTTTAGGTGCATTTTTAATTTTATTGCTTAAATCGCATTTTCTCGACGAGCTGAGCACGTTTTCTGAAATGTGCTCCTCCCGTCACTCTGGTTGGGTGCGCATAGTAAAAAGTGCTCTTGGCAGCTAGAGAGTGCCGCGTTGACCACTGCGCATGAAGAAATAACCACCTGCAACGTTTGGTTTAGGTTTTGGGTGCATTTTTAATTTTATTGCTTAAATCGCATTTTCTCGACGAGCTGAGCACGTTTTCTGAAATGTGCTCCTCCCGTCACTCTGGTTGGGTGCGCATAGTAAAAAGTGCTCTTGGCAGCTAGAGAGTGCCGCGTTGACCACTGCGCATGAAGAAATAACCACCTGCAACGTTTGGTTTAGGTTTTATGTGCATTTTTAATTTTATTGCTTAAATCGCATTTTCTCGTCGAGCTGAGCACGTTTTCTGAAATGTGCTCCTCCCGTCACTCTGGTTGGGTGCGCATAGGAAAAAGTGCTCTTGGCAGCTAGAGAGTGCCGCGTTGACCACTGTGCATGAAGAAATAACCACGTGCAACGTTTGTTTTAGGTTTTGGGTGCATTTTTAATTTTATTGCTTAAATCGCATTTTCTCGTCGAGCTGAGCACGTTTTCTGAAATGTGCTCCTCCCGTCACTCTGGTTGGGTGCGCATAGTAAAAAGTGCTCTTGGCAGCTAGAGAGTGCCGCGTTGACCACTGCGCATGAAGAAATGACCATCTGCAACGTTTGGTTTAGGTTTTGGGTGCATTTTTAATTTTATTGCTTAAATCGCATTTTCTCGACGAGCTGAGCACGTTTTCTGAAATGTGCTCCTCCCGTCACTCTGGTTGGGTGCGCATAGTAAAAAGTGCTCTTGGCAGCTATAGAGTGCCGCGTTGACCACTGCGCATGAAGAAATAACCACCTGCAACGTTTGATTTAGGTTTTAGGTGCATTTTTAATTTTATTGCTTAAATCGCATTTTCTCGTCGAGCTGAGCACGTTTTCTGAAATGTGCTCCTCCCGTCACTCTGGTTGGGTGCGCATAGTAAAAAGTGCTCTTGGCAGCTAGAGAGTGCCGCGTTGACCACTGCGCATGAAGAAATGACCATCTGCAACGTTTGGTTTAGGTTTTGGGTGCATTTTTAATATTATTGCTTAAATCGCATTTTCTCGACGAGCTGAGCACATTTTCTGAAATGTGCTCCTCCCGTCACTCTGGTTGGGTGCGCATAGTAAAAAGTGCTCTTGGCAGCTAGAGAGTGCCGCGTTGACCACTGCGCATGAAGAACTGACCATCTGCAACGTTTCGTTTAGGTTTTGGGTGCATTTTTAATTTTATTTCTTAAATCGCATTTTCTCGTCGAGCTGAGCACGTTTTCTGAAATGTGCTCCTCCCGTCACTCTGGTTGGGTGCGCATAGTAAAAAGTGCTCTTGGCAGCTAGAGAGTGCCGCGTTGACCACTGCGCATGAAGAAATAACCACCTGCAACGTTTGGTTTAGGTTTTGGGTGCATTTTTAATTTTATTGCTTAAATCGCATTTTCTCGACGAGCTGAGCACATTTTCTGAAATGTGCTCCTCCCGTCACTCTGGTTGGGTGCGCATAGTAAAAAGTGCTCTTGGCAGCTAGAGAGTGCCGCGTTGACCACTGCGCATGAAGAACTGACCATCTGCAACGTTTGGTTTAGGTTTTGGGTGCATTTTTAATTTTATTGCTTAAATCGCATTTTCTCGACGAGCTGAGCACGTTTTCTGAAATGTGCTCCTCCCGTCACTCTGGTTGGGTGCGCATAGTAAAAAGTGCTCTTGGCAGCTAGAGAGTGCCGCGTTAACCACTGCACATGAAGAAATAACCACCTGCAAGTTTGGTTTAGGTTTTCTGCATTTTTAATTTTATTGCTTAAATCGCATTTTCTCGACGAGCTGAGCACGTTTTCTGAAATGTGCTCCTCCCGTCACTCTTGTTGGGTGCGCATAGTAAAAAGTGCTCTTGGCAGCTAGAGAGTGCCGCGTTGACCACTGCGCATGAAGAAATAACCACCTGCAATTTTTGGTTTAGGTTTTGGGTCCATTTTTAATATTATTGCTTCAATCGCATTTTCTCGACGAGCTGAGCACATTTTCTGAAATGTGCTCCTCCCGTCACTCTGGTTGGGTGCGCATAGTAAAAAGTGCTCTTGGCAGCTAGAGAGTGCCGCGTTGACCACTGCGCATGAAGAACTGACCATCTGCAACGTTTGGTTTAGGTTTTGGGTGCATTTTTAATTTTATTGCTTAAATCGCATTTTCTCGTCGAGCTGAGCACGTTTTCTGAAATGTGCTCCTCCCGTCACTCTGGTTGGGTGCGCATAGTAAAAAGTGCTCTTGGCAGCTAGAGAGTGCCGCGTTGACCACTGCGCATGAAGAAATAACCACCTGCAACGTTTGGTTTAGGTTTTGGGTGCATTTTTAATTTTATTGCTTAAATCGCATTTTCTCGACGAGCTGAGCACATTTTCTGAAATGTGCTCCTCCCGTCACTCTGGTTGGGTGCGCATAGTAAAAAGTGCTCTTGGCAGCTAGAGAGTGCCGCGTTGACCACTGCGCATGAAGAACTGACCATCTGCAACGTTTGGTTTAGGTTTTGGGTGCATTTTTAATTTTATTGCTTAAATCGCATTTTCTCGACGAGCTGACCACGTTTTCTGAAATGTGCTCCTCCCGTCACTCTGGTTGGGTGCGCATAGTAAAAAGTGCTCTTGGCAGCTAGAGAGTGCCGCGTTGACCACTGCACATGAAGAAATAACCACCTGCAAGTTTGGTTTAGGTTTTCTGCATTTTTAATTTTATTGCTTAAATCGCATTTTCTCGACGAGCTGAGCACGTTTTCTGAAATGTGCTCCTCCCGTCACTCTTGTTGGGTGCGCATAGTAAAAAGTGCTCTTGGCAGCTAGAGAGTGCCGCGTTGACCACTGCGCATGAAGAAATAACCACCTGCAATTTTTGGTTTAGGTTTTATGTGCATTTTTAATTTTATTGCTTAAATCGCATTTTCTCGACGAGCTGAGCACGTTTTCTGAAATGTGCTCCTCCCGTCTCTCTGGTTGGGTGCGCAGAGTAAAAAGTGCTCTTGGCAGCTAGAGAGTGCCGCGTTGACCACTGCGCATGAAGAAATAACCACCTGCAACGTTTGGTTTAGGTTTTGGGTGCATTTTTAATTTTATTGCTTAAATCGCATTTTCTGGACGAGCTGAGCACGTTTTCTGAAATGTCCTCCTCCCGTCACTCTGGTTGGGTGCGCATAGTAAAAAGTGCTCTTGGCAGCTAGAGAGTGCCGCGTTGACCACTTCGCATGAAGAAATGACCATCTGCAACGTTTGGTTTAGGTTTTAGGTGCATTTTTAATTTTATTGCTTAAATCGCATTTTCTCGACGAGCTGAGCACGTTTTCTGAAATGTGCTCCTCCCGTCACTCTGGTTGGGTGCGCATAGTAAAAAGTGCTCTTGGCAGCTAGAGAGTGCCGCGTTGACCACTGCGCATGAAGAAATGACCAACTGCAACGTTTGGTTTAGGTTTTGGGTGCATTTTTAATTTTATTGCTTAAATCGAATTTTCTCGACGAGCTGAGCACGTTTTCTGAAATGTGCTCTTCCCGTCACTCTGGTTGGGTGCGCATAGTAAAAAGTGCTCTTGGCAGCTAGAGAGTGCCGCGTTGACTGCTGCGCATGAAGAAATAACCATCTGCAACGTTTGGTTTAGGTTTTGGGTGCATTTTTAATTGTATTGCTTAAATCGCATTTTCTGGACGAGCTGAGCACGTTTTCTGAAATGTGCTCCTCCCGTCACTCTGGTTGGGTGCGCATAGTAAAAAGTGCTCTTGGCAGCTAGAGAGTGCCGCGTTGACCACTGCGCATGAAGAAATGACCACCTGCAACGTTTGGTGTAGGTTTTAGGTGCATTTTTAATTTTATTGCTTAAATCGCATTTTCTCGACGAGCTGAGCACGTTTTCTGAAATGTGCTCCTCCCGTCACTCTGGTTGGGTGCGCATAGTAAAAAGTGCTCTTGGCAGCTAGAGAGTGCCGCGTTGACCACTGCGCATGAAGAAATGACCATCTGCAACGTTTGGTTTAGGTTTTAGGTGCATTTTTAATTTTATTTCTTAAATAGCATTTTCTCGACGAGCTGAGCACGTTTTCTGAAATGTGCTCCTCCCGTCACTCTGGTTGGGTGCGCATAGTAAAAAGTGCTCTTGGCAGCTAGAGAGTGCCGCGTTGACCACTGCGCATGAAGAAATAACCACCTGCAACGTTTGGTTTAGGTTTTAGGTGCATTTTTAATTTTATTGCTTAAATCGCATTTTCTGGACGAGCTGAGCACGTTTTCTGAAATGTGCTCCTCCCGTCACTCTGGTTGGGTGCGCATAGTAAAAAGTGCTCTTGGCAGCTAGAGAGTGCCGCGTTGACCACTGCACATGAAGAAATAACCACCTGCATGTTTGGTTTAGGTTTTAGGTGCATTTTTAATTTTATTGCTTAAATCGCATTTTCTCGACGAGCCGAGCACGTTTTCTGAAATGTGCTCCTCCCGTCACTCTGGTTGGGTGCGCATAGCAAAAAGTGCTCTTGGCAGCTAGAGAGTGCTGCGTTGACCACTGCGCATGAAGAAATAACCACCTGCAACGTTTGATTTAGGTTGTGGGTGCATTTTTAATTTTATTGCTTAAATCGCATTT